>NC_058522.1:244931333-245555551 GCF_904849725.1 Hordeum vulgare subsp. vulgare
ATGAGAAGAGAAGATAAACTTCTGGACAGAACTTCACACTAAGCTATATTGACATGCATGAAGATGGCATGAACAGGTGCATCACGAGAAAATGATGCAAAAGCATATAAAGAACGTTGAGAATGGAGCTACGGATCAACCGGAAACTACGAAACAAGATATGGAGTCCTACGGTTCAAATCCACCACAATCACACTCCAATGGAACTCTTCTGGTGTTCCGAGGTTCCCACATGATCAAACAAACAAATATAGGTGGGGTGGTGCAAATAAACTCACCACACCATGAACAATACTAACACAAGCTTCAAAACCACTAAAACATGCAATCTGTCCTAAACAACATCATAGCGGTTTGTGAGCAACATGCAAAGTACCTACAACCACCCAAATATGCCAAACAAGATATGTGGCAAAAGCTATTCAAAATCTCTACAAGCCTGAGAAAGAAGGTAATACAAAGGATTCACACACAGGAAGATCTACAGGTGCTAACTTGGACAAAAATAACAAATTTCAGGGACTTAGTGAAAATCTCAGATTTTCACGAGCTGCTTATGCTCTAAAGCATTTTGACAGCCTCCAAAATTATATCTACAGGAGGTGAAAGTGCATGAAATTTAACAGAGAGCTAGACAAACACAAAAGCTCCAACTCTCTAGTTGATTGCAAGGGCTGGTTCCCAAGACATGAGATTTTGCAACCACAACAACAAGGGACGAAAATAACAGTAGTTTCTCCGACTTAGTGATAAACACAGATTTTCACCAACCTGACAATTTCAGCCACATGTCAACTTTGACAAGGCACAACTTGCACATACAAACTCCTAAGCATAAAACAAAACTACCATGCTGTAGATGGGTTCACCCACTATTGCCACATAAAGGAATCATCCTCATAGGCTCAACACACCACATGACACCTAGCTCTAAACATAGCATCAAGACAGAAAATGACAGTTTATGACGTTGCTCCAAAGTGAAATCTGATTCCACCAGTGGATTCGTGGGATGATTCTAAACCAAAACCATATATAATACATGGGTACTTGCATGGAACTAATAGGCACAAAGCTAGCTCGAAAAACTACGTGAAATCAACATAAGCATATACACGCATCATCACATGTGAAGAACACATACATGGCACCCCTATATCTACCAATACACGCACAAAAGACCACACTCCACCAACACAACTTGGTGGAAAGCATGAGAAGAGAGACCTCATGCTCAAGTGCTCAATTGCACTCATACTCACACACACACATATGCATGAGCACCTACACACCTACACACACACTACCACTACTCTCACATATTCAAGAGGTGCAACAAGAGGGGTGACCTCTTGCACATGTGCAAATTCCACCATAAGCACACACACCCTCTCACATAGGTGCACAAGTCACCCATGTGCACATACATATACGCACACTACAACACTCTCAACTACCCAAGCAAGATCAACCACACACCCACGCAAGAGCTTGCCCACACCCTACTCACATGCACAAGAGGGAAACAAGATACCTTGTTCATGTGTGTCTGTCACACACACACACACAACATACTCCTCCTCATACATCAACACATGGTACACTCACCTACACACACAGAAAGTTAAAATAAAGAAGAAACCTACTGGTTGTGATCTTAGGCACAAATAGATTGCTGCCCAAGCAATGCAACAACATACACTACTATAAACAGCAAAACAAGAAATAAAAATAAAAAGGGGTGGGCTTGGGATCGAACACAAGACCTGCTAAACCACAGGACATCTACACTACAACTGCACTACTGACCTTGGGCTCGACAGAGAGGGGAAGGGAAACAGGGTATGTTTCCTGTCGAGCTACTGATCACGAAACACAACAATAAAAAGGGGGGGCGCCATTGGTATCGAACCCGCGACCAACTGCTGCGCCAAAACACCTCCTACCACTCTTCTAGTTGTTCGAAGCTTACTAGAGAAGGGGAGGTAACCCTCTTAGGTAAGCTTCTGTGCTACTTCTACAGAACACGGCGGTCGGAACAGGGTACGGACGCCAGTGACGTTACAACTCAAATTGAGCAACATGCTCTTGCTTGGAGGAAGAGGGGTTCAAGAGGAACCCATTCCTGGCCCTAGCTCACCGGGAGGAGCACCACACTGGCACCTCGACGACCTACGGCGGCGAGAACACAGGAACACGACGGCGGCGCTGCTACGGCTCCAGGAGGGATCTATTCGCAGGGAAATGGGAAGGAGAAGGTGGTCGCTCACCCAGGAGACGTTGGGGTAGCGCCGGCGATGACGTAGCGGGAAGAAGAGGCGGGGTGGCACGACGAGCCGCTCCGGCTTGACGGAGCCGCCGCGGAGGGCGCCTAGAGAGGAGGATCCCCTAGATATAATTAGTGTGTTTGCCGAGATCCAACGAATTGTGGATTTTTGATCAGATTATCTATGATATATATTTGAGTCTTTGCGAATTTCTTATATGCATGATTTGATATCCTTGTAAGTCTCTCCAAGTCTTGGGTTTTGTTTGGCCAACTAGATCTATGATTCTTGCAATGGGAGAAGTGCTTGGTTTTGGGTTCTACCATGTGGTGACCTTTCCCAGTGACAGTAGGGGAACCAAGGCACACATCAAGTAGTTGCCATCAAGGGTAAAAAGATGGGGTTTTCATCATTGGTTTGAGATTATCCCTCTACATCATGTCATCCTGCTTAAGGTGTTACTCTGTTCTTTTGGAATTAATACACTAGATGCATGCTGGATAGCGGTCGACGTGTGGAGTAATAGTAGTAGATGCAGAAATTATCGGTCTAGTTGTTTTGGACGTGATGCCTATACATATAATCATTGCCATAGATATCGTCACGACTTTGCGCGGTTCTATCAATTGCTCGACAGTAATTTTTTCACCCACCGTCTACTTGCTTTCATGAGAGAAGCCACTAGTAAACACTACGGCCCCCGGGTCTATTCACATCCATCATTTACACCTCCGCTTTTATTTTGCTTTGTTACTTTGTTGCTTTCAGTTCTCACTTGGCAAACAATCTATAAGAGATTGACAACCCCTTCATAGCGTTGGGAGCAAGCTTTTGTGTTTGTGCAGGATCTTGAGATACTCCTCCACCGGATTGATACCTTGGTTCTCAAACTGAGGGAAATACTTACCACCGCTGTGCTACATCACCGTTTCTGGTTTCGAGGGAACACCAACGCAAGGCTCCAAGGCCACAGGGGAAATCCTTTGCATACTTTCCTAGGAAGTCCCTTAAGGCGTAGCCGCAGCTGAAGGATTCTTGGTGCCGTTGCTGAGGAGTATCAAGAAACACTCCTATTTCTGGCGCCGTTGGAAGGTCTTTTGTTGTAGTAGCAGAAGCATTTCTGGCGCCGTTGCCAGGGAAGCATAGCTGATATCAGAAGTATTTCTGGCGCCGTTGCCGGGGAGGAGAAATCAAGATCTATCCAAGTAGGTCGCACAAACTCTTCTCTTGCATTTACTTTTGTTGCGAGTTGCCTCTCGTTTTCCTCTCCCCCACTTCACATTTGCCGTTTTCATTTGCCTTTTGCCTTTGCCGTTTTCATTTGCCTTTTTCCGTTCGCCCTTCTTCCGCTCGCTTTCTGTTTGCTTGTGTTACCATGTGCCTTCTTGTAGCTTGCGTCTTTGCTTGCTAAAAATCCATTGATATGGATCGTCATCCAGTTGCTAATCTCTTTAAGAGACCCACTTATGTGGAACGAATTGCTAGTGAATTGAGTGCACTTGACTATCTTTATGGAGTTTTGCTTGAGATGCGTGAATCTGGAAATCGTGATGAGGAAATTTATGAAGTGATTCACGAGGGCTCCTTGGACGAAAAGCATGATTGCAATGGTTTCACTACAAATTCTATTAGTGACAATCATGCTAAAAATATGCAAAACCCTAAGCTTCGGGATGCTAGTTTTGCTATGACCACTACTTATTGCAATAATCATGATTGGGGTGATGATCTTTCTTATGATCTTGAAAATTTGTTCAAACCTCATGATGAATATGATATTTGCAACAAGATTGAAAGTGGGATTGGAGAAGTCATGACTTTATTTGATGATAATCCGACTATATTTGAAGAGCGTCAACTTTGCATGCATATGGATCATGAAAAGAATATCCTTTGTGATAGTTACATTGTGGAATTCGAATATGATCCCACATGTAATTGCTATGAGAGAGGAAAATATTGTGGTAGAAACTTCCATGTTACCAATTTACCTCTCGTTAGGTTGAGATTGCTATTGTCTCTTTCTTCCTCCGTGCATTTGGTAACTATTGGTTGTTTTGCCAATTTGTTTCCCTATAAAATGCCTATACATAGGAAGTATGTTAGACTTAGATGTGATTTTCACATGCTTTAGGATGCTCTCGTTGTGCTTCAATTCTTGTCTTTTGTGAGAGCATCATTGAATGCCTAGCTAAGGGCGTTAAACAATAGCGCTTGTTGGGAGGCAACCCAACGAATCTATACTTTTTATTTCTGTTTTGTGTTTTCCATACTTTCATAATTCTGTTATGATTGTGTTTTTTGTGTTTCCTTTTGCATTTGTGCCAAGCAAAACCGTTATGATTAGTCTTGGGGATGATTGTTTGGTCATGCTGGAAAAGACAGAAACTTTCTGCTCACGAAAAGAATTTTCAATTTTCTGTAAGAGCTTTTGAGTTGATTCTTTTTGCTGCTGATTGCTACGCAAATTTTTCAGACTGTCGTAATTTTTCAGAATTTTTGGAGAACCAGAGGTATATGAAATATACAGATTGCTACAGACTAGTCTGCTGTTAACGGATTCTGTTTTTGTTGTGTTGGTTGCTTATTTTGATGAAACTATGGATAGTATCGGGGGGTATTAGCCATGGAAGATTGAAAATACAGTAACCCAACATCAGCACAAGTAGAATTTAAGTTTGCTACAATACCTAAGGAAGTAGTGGTTTGCTTTCTCATACTAATGTTATCACGAGTTTCTGTTTAAGTTTCGTGTTGTGAAGTTTTCAAGTTTTGGGTGAAGTTCTTATGGACAAAAATATAAAGAGTGGCAAGAGCTCAAGCTTGGGGATGCCCAAGGCACCCCAAGATATTCAAGGATGCTGTAAAAGCCTAAGCTTGGGGATGCCCCGGGAAGGCATCCCCTCTCTCGTCTTCAATCCATCGGTAACATTACTTGAGGCTATATTTTTATTCACCACATGTTATGTGTTTTTGCTTGGAGCGTCTTGTATCGTAGGAGTCTTTTATTTTTGTTGTGTCACAATCATCCTTGCTGCACACCTAGAGAGAGAGACATGCACTCACCGTGATTTTTTCGAGCTTCACTTATATCTTTTGATAGACAATTCAGCTCACATGTGCTTCACTTATATCTTTTGAGCTAGATACTTTTGCTCTTTATGCTTCACTTATATCTTTTAGAGCACAGCGGTGCGTGGCTTGGTATTTGATCTATGCTTTGAAAATAGTCTCAAAAGGGGTAGTTATCCAAAGGGATACGAAAACTTCCACCTTCATGTGCATTGAATAGTTAGCGAAGTTTGATTCATCTCAATTAGTTTTGAGTTGTGGTTATGGTAATATTGAAGTCATGCTAGTAAGGTGTTGTGGATCTAGAAATACTTGTGTTGAAGTTAGTGATTCCCGTAGCTTGCACGTATGGTGAACTGCTATGTGATGAAATCTGAGCATGATTAGTATATTGATTGTCATCCTTTGCGTGGCGGTCGGGATCACGCGATGGTTTATACCTACCAACCCTTCCCCTAAGAGTATGCGTTGAATGCTTTGTTTCGATTACTAATAAAACTTTTGCAACAAGTATCTGAGTTCTTCATGACTAATGTTGAGTCCATGGTTTAGATGCAATTTCACCTTCCACCATCACTATCTTCTTAGTGCCGTGTAACTTTCGTCGGTGCACAAAACCCACGATTAGCCTCCCCCCCAAACAGCCACCATACCTACCTACTATGGCGTTTTCAAAGTCAGTCCGAGATATATTGCCATGCAACTACCACCATGACATGTGCCACCACGTCTACATTGCCATTGCATGATCGTAAGATAGCTAGCATGATGTTTCCATTAATGTCTATGCCATGCTAGATCATTCCCACGGTACACTACCGAAAGCATTCCATATAGAGTCATTGTTGCTCTAAGTTTTGAGTTGAAAGTGTGATGATCATCATTAATGGAGCACTGTACCATGTGAGGAAATAAAATAGGCCAAAGAAGCCCACCAAAAAAAAGAGGCCAAAGAGCCCACCAAAAAAATGAGAGAAAAAGAGAGAAGGGACAATGCTACCACTTTTCCACACTTGTGCATATTAAGCACCATGATCTTCATGATTGAGAGTCTCTCGTTTTGTCACCACCATATAGCTAGTGGGAAATTTTCATTATATAACTTGGCTTGTATATTCCAATGATAGGCTTCCTCAAAATTGCCTTAGGTCTTCGTGAGCAAGCAAGTTGGATGCACACCCACTAGTTTTCTTTAAGAGCTTTCACTTACTCGTAGCTCTAGGGCATCATTTGTATGGCAATCCGAACTCATTCACATTGAAATCTATTGATGAGCATCTCCATAGCTCATTGATATGCCTAGTAAATGTGACTATCTTCTTCTTTTTTGTCTTGCAACCTCCACCACATTCCACACCATCTATAGTGCTATAACCATGGCTCACGCTCATGTATTGCGTGGGAGTTGAAAAGGTTTGAGAAACCAAAGGTGTGAAACAATTACTTGGCCAATACCGGGGTTGTGCATGATTTAAATTCATTGTGCAATGATGATAGAGCATAGCCAGACTATATGCTTTTGTAGGGATAACTTTCTTTTGGCCTTGTTATTTTGAAAGTTCATGATTACTTTGCTAGTTTGCTTGAATGATTATTGTTTCCACGTCAATAGCAAACTATTGTTTAGAATCTAATGGATCTGAACATTCACGTCACATAAGAGGAATTACAAAGGACACCTATGCTAGGCAGCATGAAATCATAAAAAATTCATTCTTTATCACTTCCCTACTCGAGTACGAGCAAGAGTTAAGCTTGGGGATGCTTGATACGTCTCAAACGTATCTATAATTTTTGATGGTTTCATGTTGTTATCTTGTCATCTTTGGATGTTTTATGTATCTTTTATATCTCTTTTGGGACTAACTTATTAATTCAGTGCCAAGTGCCAGTTCTTGTTTTTTCTGTGTTTTTGACTCTTTTCAGATCTGATTTTGGAACGGAGTCCAAACGGAATAAAAACCCCGAAATGATTTTTTCCCGAACGGAAGAAGATCAGGGGGCCTCTGGGCCAAGCCAGGTGGGCAGCAGGGAGCCCACAAGCTCCCACTCCGCCACCAGGGGGGAGGCGGCGGTGGTAGGGCTTGTGGCCTCCCTGGCCGCCCCCTGACCTAGATCCTTGGCCTATATATTCCCAAAAATTCAGCAAAAAATTAGGGGAGCCTCGAAAATACTTTCCCGCCGCCGCAAGCTTCCGTTTCCGCGAGATCTCATCTGGAGACCCTTCCCGGCGCCTTGCCGGAGGGGACTTCGGAGTTGGAGGGCTTCATCATCATCATCATCGCCCCTCCAATGACTTGTGAGTAGTTCATTTCAGACCCACGGGTCCGTAGTTAGTACTTAGATGGCTTCTTCTCTCTCTTGGATCTTCAATACAAAGTTCTCCATGATCTTCATGGAGATCTATCCGACGTAATCTTCTTTGGCGGTGTGTTTGTCGAGATCCGATGAATTGTGGATTTGTGATCAGATTATCTATGATATATATTTGAGTCTTTGCTGATTTCTTATATGCATGATTTGATATCCTTGTAAGTCTCTCCGAGTCTTGGGTTTTGTTTGGCCAACTAGATCTATGATTCTTGCAATGGGAGAAGTGCTTGGTTTTTGAAAGTGCGTTATATCGACTAGAGGGGGGGGGGGGTGAATAGGAGATTTTTAGAATTTCATCACTGAGGAGATTCCTTTTGAGGAAATTCCTCACTGATGACTAACTTACAGTGGAAACAGTAAAGGATCAGGAGTGCAAAGTTTCAGTACATCAGTTTTTCAGTATGAGGAATGTGAAAACAGATTGCACAGTAAGCAGGCATGCAGAAAACAGATGAGGATTAACTAGCGTGAAGAATTTGGGGTTGAGGAATTTCAGAGAAAGTCTTCAGCAAATTCATCAAACAGTGATAGTGGAAATCATCAACACATAATCTGAGGAATATAAAGAGTTGAGGAATTAGAACCCGTTTCACAGCGAAGACAGTAGTTGATGACCCAGTTCCAACTACTGTGATAGTTGTACATCTGGTTTGGAGCGGCTTGGTATTGAAATCAAAAGACACACAGTCCCGGGACACACAGTCCCTACCATATTCTCCTTGGGCTAAGAACACACAATCCTCAACCAACACTCATGGTAAGTCTTCACGTAAGACTTCCAAACCCTCACAAACTTGGTCACCCGACGATCCACAATTGACTGCTGGATTGCGCTAGACCATGACGCCTAACCGTCTGGAGGATGCACAGTTCTCAAAGGTAAAAGGCTTCAGTCCCACACATGAACAACTTCTTCAGTGATGCTCAATCACTTGGTTCTCGGTTTGTGGTTTGGTATTTGGGGGTATTTCCTCACTGATGAATTACTCTCGAAGACTCTGAGGAATTGGGTTGCTTATATGACGAGTGTTAGTTTCTAACGGAGCAGCCAACCAGCTAATGGTTGTGGGGGGTGGCTATTTATAGCCTGGGAGCATCTCGACATGATTTGACACTAATGCCCTTAAATAATATGACCGTTGGTGTGGATAAGACCAATGATGCGGCGTGGCTATCGAAACGGTCGGAACCCTCAACTGTGAGAGTCCTCATGTCACTCGTATTCCTCACTTGAGGCTTTTGGTAGGATTAGGCTTGGGTTGAGCATCATGAGGAAATTCATTCCAAAGTGTTACCTCGACCCCCTTTAACAGTACGGTGTTCCTATTACTCAAGGTTGAAGAAAACAAAACAGAAAGAGTAAATCTTCATGCTTCAAAGTCTTCAGAATGATTTTCTTTAGGACACACGGAATTCCTCAATTTCAATATCTTCATGAGGAATATCAATTTCATCCTAGATTCTTCGCGATTCAATTCTTCATCTTCACACCAATTTCTTCAACCGAAGATATACATTTTTAGGGGTCGATATTCATCAAATATTTCAAACTCCTCAGTGACTTATGGATCCTGTGTACACTCATGAACACATTAGATACTTAACCTATAAGTCTTCAAACTACCAAAATCACTAAGGGGCACTAGATGCACTTACAATCTCCCCCTTTTTGGTGGTTGATGACAATTAGGTGAAGTCTTCAACAGGGATAAAAATATGAAGTGTAAATACTCATTTGAGGAATTTGAATTCAAGATTCAGAGAGACTCCCCCTGAAGATGTGGATATCTTGAGGATTTTGCTTTTCACAGCAAAAGCACATTGATGATTTATATCATGGAGATCTCCCCCTGAGTCTTGTAAATCATGCATACATATGACATATAGTATGAAGAAATTGAGGATGCATGATGACAAATGGTATCTAACGAATTTCAGCATGCGTGCATTAAAAATTTGAGGAATAAGCATGCGAAGAAAAACGTTAAAAAGCGTGAGAGTACCATCGGACTTAAGTTACAACTCATTACATAAACACTTCAGAAGAGCCAAGAGTTTGTAACTTAAATATAGTTCATAAGCCCCAAAATATCCCGCTTGAAGACTAAATCTCAAGTTTCTCCCCCTTTGTCATCAAGTGACAAAAAGGGACAACTGAGGACTAACGCCCGTGAAGACTTCACTCCGTGGCAGTTGATGAAGACTCATGAGGATTCTTGGGAGTAGTCTTCTTCCTTGGACCGGTGGCAGTGTCTTGTTGTTCTTCATCAGATTCAGCAATGCGGGATGAAGAAAAAGAACTGTCTTCAAGGTCTGGAACTGGAATTGGCCTGAACTTCTTCTTGGGTGGCCACGACCAGTCAAAGTCTCGCTCAAACTCCAATTCTTCAAGTTCTGCCGGAGTCTTCAGATGAGCAAGTGTTGCCCAGGTGCGATCAAAAACCTCATGAAGATAGTGATGGTTAAGCTTCACAGAATTCTGTGTTTCCGTGAGAGTTTTCACAATGGCGCCGAACTGGCGTTTGAACCACTTGTGACACCTTCTGGTGAAGACTGAGGAGAAGCTCTTGAGCTTCAGGCTGAGGTGCATGCTCTTCTTGTGCTTCAGGCTGAGGAATGGGATCTGGCTGATCTTCAGGCTGAGGAATGTGATCTGGCTGAGCCTCAGGCTGAGGAATGTCGTCAACTGGAGCATCCTGTTGAGGGTTTTGCTCCGGAGGAGAAATGGGTTCACCCTGAGCCTCAGTTTGAGGATCTTGCTCAGGAGGAGTTGGGTCAGCCAGATCCTCAGGTTGAGGATTTTGCTCAGGGCTCTGAATTTCATCAGCTTGAGGATTTTTACTTTGTTCTTCCTGAGCTTGCTGGATTGCTCTAGACCATGACGCCTAACCGTCTGGAGGATGCACAGTTCTCAAAGGTAAAAGGCTTCAGTCCCACACATGAACAACTTCTTCAGTGATGCTCAATCACTTGGTTCTCGGTTTGTGGTTTGGTATTTGGGGTATTTCCTCACTGATGAATTACTCTCGAAGACTCTGAGGAATTGGGTTGCTTATATGACGAGTGTTAGTTTCTAACGGAGCAGCCAACCAGCTAATGGTTGTGGGGGGTGGCTATTTATAGCCTGGGAGCATCCCGACATGATTTGACACTAATGCCCTTAAATAATATGACCGTTGGTGTGGATAAGACAAATGATGCGGCGTGGCTATCGAAATGGTCGGAACCCTCAACTGTGAGAGTCCTTATGTCACTCGTATTCCTTACTTGAGGCTTTTGGTAGGATTAGGCTTGGGTTGAGCATCATGAGGAAATTCATTCCAAAGTGTTACCTCGACCCCCTTTAATAGTACGGTGTTCCTATTACTCAAGTGTGAAGAAAACAAAACAGAAAGAGTAAATCTTCATGCTTCAAAGTCTTCAGAATGATTTTCTTCAGGACACACCGAATTCCTCAATTTCAATATCTTCATGAGGAATATCAATTTCATCGCAGATTCTTCGCGATTCAATTCTTCAGCTTCAGACCAATTTCTTCAACCGAAGATATACATTTTTAGGGGTCGATATTCATCAAATATTTCAAACTCCTCAGTGACTTATGGATCCTGTGTACACTCATGAACACATTAGATACTTAACCTATAAGTCTTCAAACCACCAAAATCACTAAGGGGCACTAGATGCACTTACAGTTTTGAGTTCTACCATGTGGTGACCTTTCCAAGTGACAGTAGGGGCAGCAAGGCACGCATCAAGTAGTTTCCATCAAGGGTAAAAAGATGGGGTTTTCATCATTGGTTTGAGATTATCCCTCTACATCATGTCATCTTGCTTAAGGCATTACTCTGTTCTTTTGGACTTAATACACTAGATGCATGCCGGATAGTGGTCGACGTGTGGAGTAATAGTAGTAGATGCAGAAAGTATCTGTCTACTAGTTTTGGACATGATGCCTATAGATATAATCATTGCCATAGATATCAACACGACTTTGCGTGGTTCTGTCAATTGCTAGACAGTAATTTGTTCACCCACCGTCTACTTGCTTTCATGAGAGAAGCCACTAGTAAACACTATGGCCCCGGGGTCTATTCACATCCATCGTTTACACCTCTGCTTTTATTTTGCTTTGTTACTTTTTTGCTTTCAGTTCTCACTTGGCAAACAATCTATAAGGGATTGACAACCCCTTCATAGCGTTGGGAGCAAGCTTTTGTGTTTGTGCATGATCTTGAGATACTCCTCCACCGGATTGATACCTTGGTTCTCAAACTAAGGGAAATACTTACCACCACTGTGCTACATCACCATTTCCGCTTCGAGGGAACACCAACGCAAGGCTCCAAGGCCACGGGGGAAATCCTTTGCATACTTGCCTGGGAAGTCCCTTAAGGCGTAGCCGCAGCTGAAGGATTCCTGGTGCCGTTGCTGAGGAGTATCAAGCAAAACTCCTATTTCTGGCGCCGTTGGAAGGTCTTTTGTTGCAGTAGCAGAAGCATTTCTGGCGCCGTTGCCAAGGAAGCACATCTGACATCATTGCGCTGCCATGAGATTATCCCGAATGACCCGACACATCTCTTCTGCTTCTTCGATCAAGTCATTCCCGAGAATCTGACGCTCGCCAGTCTCGAACCAGTTGAGAGGGGTACGACACTTCCTGCCATAGAGAATCTCAAACAGAGCTTTGCCTGAACTAGCTTGATAACTGTTGTTATACGAGAACTCAACGAAAGGTAGGCAGTCTTCCCACTTCGTGCCAAAAGAATTGACACAGGCTCTCAGCATATCCTCAAGGACCTGATTGACTCTCTCCACTTGCCCATCGTAGACTGAAAAGAGTCCCGGAACTTGGAAGTGAAGATACTTCCGCGATCCGAAGAAATCAACATAGGCACACCGTGCAAAAATACTATCCTCGAAGTGTACAACTCTGCAAGCTGAGCTGTCGAGATGGATTCCTTGACTGGAAGAAAATGAGCCACTTTGCTCAACTTGTCGATGACAACGAAGATGGCATCGTTACCCTTCTTGTACTTCGGAAACCCGGTGACGAAATCCATCTCAATATGGTCGAACTTCCACTCGAGAATGGGCAATGGATGCAAAAGACCTGCTGGATGTTGATGCTCTCCTTTCACCCTTCGACATACATCACATTCATTTATGAACTGAGAAATTTCATGCTTCATGCGAGTCCACCAGAAGGTCTGTTTCAAGTGCCGATACTTCTTGGAACTTCCTGGATGTATTGAGAGCAGTGAGTTATGAGCTTCTTCCATGATAACCTTTCTGAGATCACCTTTCGGAACGACAAGACGGTCCTCAAAGAATAATGTGTCTCTGGCATCAACACTGAAGCACTTATATTTGGGAACTCCCTTTGCCAAGCCAATCTTAACTTTCTTCACCATTGCATCAAGAAGTTGCGTTGCTTGGACCTGGTCTTCCAAGGTAGGAGAGATATGAAGATTTGCAAGATATCCCTAAGGTACTAACTGAAGGTTGAGCTTTCTGAAAGATTCACAAAGGTCAGACTGGAGAGGCTTCAGAATGAGATTGTTGAAGTAAGCCTTCCTGCTCAAAGCATCTGCCACGACATTAGCTTTTCCTGGAGTGTACTCAACGCTCGGATTAAAATCTTGGAGCATTTCCACCCAACGAGTTTGCCGAAGATTGAGGTTAGGCTGGGTGAATATGTACTTGAGACTCTTTTGATCGGTGAACACTTCAACCTTTCGTTCCAACAAGAGGTGTCTCCAAGTCACCAGAGCATGTACCACTGCCGCCAACTCAAGATCATGAGTGGGGTAATTTTTCTCACTTGGCTTCAACTGCCTCGAGGTATAAGCTACCACTTTCTTGTCTTGCATCAAGACAACACCAAGACCTTGAAGAGAGGCGTCGCAGAACACTTGGTAAGGTTTGGAGTCATCAGGAGGAACCAAGACTGGAGTAGAAGTGAACTTCTCTTTGAGTGTGTCGAAAGCCAACTGACACTCTTGAGACCAGACATACTTCACACCCTTTTGAAGAAGACTTGAGAGGCTTAGCAATCTTGGAGAATCTCTCAATGAATCTACTACAATAGCTTGCAAGCCCGAGAAAGCTTCGAAGCTGCTTCACATTTTGCGGAGGCTCCCACTCAACAATGGCCTGCATCTTCGACGGATCAACTTTGATGCCCTCGGTAGAGATGATGTGCCCAAGATAGACAACTTCTTTCTACCAGAACTTACATTTGGAAAACTTGGCATAGAACTTATGCTCTCTCAGCTTATTAAGCACCAGTCTGAGATATTCTTCATGCTCTTCCTCAGTTTCCGAAAAGACCAGAATATCATCAAGATACAGCAAGACAAATTCATTCTTGAATGGGGAGAAGATATAATTCATCATTCGACAGAAGGTCGGTGGAGCATTTGCCAGACCAAAAGACATCACTGTATACTCATATGAGCCAAAGCTTGTCCTGAAAGCAGTCTTTGGAATATCCTCTTCGCGAATGTGAATCTGATGATAGCCGATCCTGAGATCGAGCTTATAGAAGACCTTAGCCCCTTTCAATTGCTCGAACAACTCATTGATATTAGGAAGTGGATACTTGTTTCTGATTGTCTTCTTGTTCAATGGACGATAATCGACACACAATCGGTCCGTGCCATCCTTCTTCTTGACAAAAACCACTCCACAGCCCCAAGGAGATGAACTTGGTCTGATCAGACCCAGATGCTCCTGCTCATCGAGTTGTCTCTTAAGCTCCTTTAGCTCTTCTAGACCCAATTTGTATGGCCGTTTGCACACATGCTCAGTACCCGGTTCAAGATCAATTACGAACTCAACTTCTCGGTGCGGGTCTTCCGGAAAAACATCTTCATATTCGCAGACCACTGGGACTTGCGAAATTGGAGAAATCTCACCCTTCTCATTCAAGGAAAATAGACGGATTGTGTCATCGCGTGCTGCGAAGATAATCACGTCCTCCAAAGAGTGAGTTAGCTTCACTTCTTTAGCTTCACAATCAATAGATGCCTTGTTCATAGCCAACCAGTCCATACCAAGGATCAAATCAATGTTAGAATTTCCAAGGACAATAGGAGACGCCAGAAAAGCATAACTACCCATCTTGACAAAAACATCTGGAACAACCCAACGAGAACTCATAAGCATCCCCGAAGAAACAATGTCTAATGACTTAGGCAACTCTTCAACATGCAAATCATTCTTTGCCGCAAACGGATATGACAAGAAAGAATGCGATGCACCAGAATCAAACAATACTTTAGCAGGAATATCATTGACGAGGAGATTACCCATAATCACGTCTGACGAGTTCTCTGCTTGAGCTGCATTCACCATATTGACTCTAGCAGACCTGGGGTGGAACTTCACTATAGCATTGCTTGGAGGTTTGCATGGAGGAGGAGGCGGAAGACGCACGTGAGAGGTACATTTGTTGGCATAGTGACCCTTCTGCCCACACTTGTGACAAGTAACATCTGCCTGCTGACAGTACTGTGTCTGAGGAGCCCTTGCTTCTGTTGCTGAAACCTCTGCTGGAAAGCTGGGTTGGGTGGGTGGGAAGAACCACGACCACCTGATTGCGTGAACTGCTGCGTGTGCCGAGGAGGAGGAGGAGACACCCAATATTTCTGTTGCTTCTGAACCACCTGAGTTGAGGAAGACGAGCTGGACTCTCTGAAACGCTTCTTCGAATTCTCCACCCTGAGCAAAGCTGCCTCAGCCATGAGAGCCAAGTTGTAGAACTTATCAAACTCCTTAGGATCGTGCAAAGCAAGGGCTAGCTGCAAATCCTATTTCAGACCACCTCTGAAGTGATAGATCTTGCTCTTCTGATCTGGAATGTCCTGCAAGGCATATCGGGCTAGCTGGTGGAACTCGACGTTGTACTTGTACACGGAGTTACCACCTTGCTTCAAGCGCCTCAACTTCTCACGCATCTCCTCCACAAAGCTAGATGGGATATAGTGGGACCTGAAGTCTCTGCAGAACTCATCCCAAGTGATCACTCTGGCACCCCTGGAATCCTTCAACTGCTGCCACCAGATCGATGCTTGCCCCTTCAGCTGGAATGTTGCAAACATGACGAAATCCTCTCGACGGACATTGCTGCACTCAAAGTGTTTGTTCATGTCCCGAATCCAATCCTCAGCGTCAAACGGCTGATCACACGACGTGAAGGTCTTCGGCTGATTTGCCAGGAATTGACTCAGAGTAGCAAACTGATTACCACCATGGTTGAAGTTGCCTTGCTACTGATTAGTCCTCTCTTGCAACAGCTGGATCAGCATCTGAGTGTTTGCATTTGTAGCAGCCATCACTGCTTGCCAAGCCTCTGCAGGAGGAGGTGGCGGCGGAGGAGGTGGTGGAGGGGGTTGTGGCGGCATCTCAGCACCCTCACGACCTGGATTCTGACGAGTTGGTGGAGCCATCCTGAAGACGGACAACACATTAGCCCACAGAATAATATTGAAGGTAAAGCTGAATCAAAAAGGCAGAAATCTGAACAGGAATATTAGCAATTGCACTCGAACAAAATAGTAAGAATGCTTCCTCAAAGTGACTATCGACAAAATTCTGATTAAGACCACTTGCAAACCAAGTATGAGCTAGAACTGCTCGGAACAAACGTATGAACAAGATTTCATCCGATATCTTCGTGGATAAGATCGCACGGGCTCGAATTGATAGTAGCCATCCCGTGTAAGGTAGTGCACACGACTTTCGAAGCATCCCCGAGTCGTAGCAAGCTACAAGGACTCTTTAAGACACAACGAGAACCGCTGTAAGACGACCGTGAACAAACGTACCCACTGAATGTCGAATCCCAATCTCACATCATGCATTTGTAGGAAGATTGTCCTATAAGTCACTACTTGATATCCCACCTATGAATTCCCGAAATATCTGGTCATTCAATCTGGTACACGGATACAAGGAGTAATATTTCACACAACTCCTATACTAACCCGTCCAATGTATCACATCCATCAACACATAACCAGAATCTCGGACCTTCATCTACTACAGACCCTCGTGATCACAACGATACAAAATATGGCAGTACTCCCGAACAATCTGCACCAGTACTGGGGACATCGGGGTTATCTCGCCACTACTAGTATTGAAGCAATTACGAACATCCTTCGTTCTGAGATACTAAGAAATCTGAATGATGGCAATGTGCACAAGAATCCCCTCGAGCTCAACTCCCCGGAAGAAATCATGGCAGACAGGAGACACCAAGACAGAACTCCGTCACATCGATATCATATAGATTTCAAAATACCCGCGTGATCCTAAATTTTTTTTGAGCGAGAAGAGGAGTAGAATTAAAATTTCCTAAGTCGAGAACCTCACAAGAGCATGGAAGAGGAGAAAAAAGAAACCTACTCTCCGATATAACTAAGACTCAAAACATTTTTCTAGACTCGACTCGGCCAAGTACGATCACACAAAGGCTCCTATGGTCGTAAGGCTCTGATTACCAACTTGTAATGACTAAGATGCAGTCCTTTCCTATTTAGGGGGCGATGCTCCAAAAGGGAAAGAAGGGCATCTAAGCGTTTCGCAAGCGAGATAAACATAGCACATACATAATTTAAGATTGAAAAATAGGGCATTCATTTGCCATCTCACATAGATAATATCAGAGTTACATCCACACATTTATTCAGACAAGGTAGTTCCGCTATGGACTACATAACACAAGGAAAATACTACGCTATCCCGCATGCTTGACCATGATCACGACCATGGCCTCAATCTTCTGGATAGTTCACGTACAGGCAGTCGTTCTCCTCATCGTACTACCATGCCAGCTGCATGCCATCTAGATCACCTGCGTCGGGCGTACCTGTAACTGTTGGGGTGTTGAAGTAATCTGTGAGCCATGGGGACTCAGCAATCGATGACCTTGGTACCGAAACTAGTCAAGTTATTAGGTGAGGAAGGTTCAGTGTTTAGGTTGCAGCATCCTAAGCATTTATGATGGCTAACTTACGAAGATCAAAGTTATAGATGTGGTGGTCTACGCGAGTGGTCGAAGACTAGGTGATCACTAAGTGATCCTGAGCACCTACTTACGTCAGGCATAACCCCATTGTGTTCCCGATCGAAGAGAGGTCTTCGAAGGGGATAGTCACGGTTACACACACGGTTGGCAGTTTTATTAGAGTTAGTTCAAGTTATCTATAACCGGATGTCAACAAATAATCCATGTTGCCATGGGCCGCTCCAACTAGTCCATCAAAAACGGTCACGGGCCGCAATGTAATCCTCTATCACGAATCTCGTGATCTCGTCCGATTCCTTAGAGGAAAACCTCAACTCTGGGGAGAACCAAAGTTTCACCGGGATTCCTATACGCAAGATATATCGCTAAGGTATGACAAACCTAGCAGGACCTCCCGTCGTGTCAACGACCCCGATAAGAGCCGTGTATCTCAGTCTCAGGACATGACGGATGAGTCACACTACGGGTTATACCAAACCTTGGGTTGCCCCGTGGTGGTCCCATAGTCTGCTCAATTTGGACCAACACTCATGAGGAGCACTGGCCCGAGTTGTTGATTAAATCCTCAGGGTAGCTATTCCCTATGAAAATTATTATTAGGTGATTATCAAATTAAAACCAATGTTGGGTCCTGCCGGACAAGCCTTAACAGTACACGATTTACCTAGGGGGTCCCCATAACAACCCCGACCGTGTTAGGAGCGATCAGTTATGGAATCAAACACCCGTAGCCGTAACTAAGGCGACAATAACGGAACAAATCACCCGTCAAAAGGCTAGGCCTTCTATCATTTACCAAATATATAGGTGCATTAATTAAATAGCAGTTAAAACATAATGATATCAAATACTCACGTTATCACATGAGACAGCTGGCACCTGCAACTAGCAAAGTTATAATTAGAAGCTGAGCAAGCCTACTTAGCCATACAACATTAGCTAGGAGGGGAAGGTGTTTGGGTTTCGTGGCAATATCAGGAGGCAATTATATCAAGTGGTAGGCAGCGAGCATATATCGAAGGAAACGTGATTCTAAGCATAACAAAGCTAGATACAGTATCAAGGTCATGGTCATCTTGCCTGTGATGACTTCAGCTTGGAACTACTCTTGTTCGTCCTGCACGTACTCTCTAGAGTCCACGTACTCGCTCTCCGATCCCGGTCCTACCCAAGATAAAAATAAAAGCCAATGAACACAAACACAACATGATGCAACAAACACATGATGAATGAGATGAGAATGAAGCATGCATCTCTATTCTAGTCACTTGCATAAGCATGAGGAGAGAAGATAAACTTCTGGACAGAACTTCACACTAAGCTATCTTGACATGCATGAAGATGGCATGAACATGTGCATCACGAGAAAATGATGCTAACACATATAAAGAACGTTGAGAACGGAGCTATGGATCAACCGGAGACTACGAAACAAGATATGGAGTCCTACGGTTCAAATCCACCACAAGCACACTCCAATGGCACTCTTCTGGTGTTCCCAGGTTGCCACATGATCAAACAAACAAATATAGGTGGGTTTATGCAAAGAAACTCACCACACCACCAACAATACTAACACACTTCAAAACAACAAAACATGCAATCTGTCCTAAACAACATCATCGCAGTTTGTGAGCAACATGCAAAGTACCTACAAGCACCCAAATGTGCCAAACAAGATATGTGGCAAAAGCTATTCAAAATCTCTACAAGCCTGAGCAAGAAGATAATACAAAGGAGTCACACACAGGAAGATCTATAGGTGCTAATTTTGACAAAAATAACAGATTTCAAAGACTTAGTGAAAATCTCAGATTTTCACGAGTTGCTTATGCTCTGAAGCATTTTGACAGCCTTCAAAATGGTATCTACAGGAAGTGAAAGTCCATGCAATTTAACAGAGAGCTAGATAAACACAAAAGCTCCAACACTCCAGTTGATTGCAAGGGCTGATTCCCAACACTTGAGCTTTTGCAACCACAACAACAAGGGAAGAAAATAACAGCAGTTTCTCAGACTTAATGAAAATCACAGATTTTCACCAGCCTGACAATTTCAGCCACATATCAACTTTGACAAGGCACAACTTGCACATACAAACTCCTAAGCATAAAACCAAACTACCATGCTGTAGAGGGGTTCACCCACTATTGCCACATCAAGGAATCATCCTCATAGGCTCAACACACCACATGCCACCAAGCTCTAAACATAGCATCAAGACAGAAAATGACAGTTTATGAAGTTTGTCCAAAGTGAAATCTGATTGCACTAGTGGATTCCTGGGATGATTCTACCACAAAACCATATATAATATGTGGGTACTTGCATGGAACTAATGGGCACAAAGCTAGCTCAAAAAACTACATGAAATCAACATAATCATATACAAGCATCATCACATGTTAAGAACACATACATGGCACCCCTATATCTACCTATGCACACACACAAGACCACACTCCACCAACACAACTTGGTGGCAATCATGAGAAGAGAGCCCTCATGCTCAAGTGCTCAATTGCACTCATACTCACACACACACATATGCATGAGCACCTACACACCTACACACACACACTAGCACTACGCTCACATATTCAAGAGGTGCAACAAGAGGGGTGACCTCTTGAACATGTGCAAATGCCACCACAAGCACAGACACACCCTCTCACATAGGTGCACAAGTCACCCATGTGCACATACATATACGCACACCGCAACACTCTCAACTACCCAAGCGAGATCAACCACGCATCCACGCAAGAGCTTGCCCACACCCTACTCACATGCACAAGAGGGCAACAAGATAACTTGTTCATGTGTGTGTGTGTGTCACACACACACACATGCATAACAAAACACACACACACACACAACATACTCCTCCTCATACATCAACACATGGTACACTCACCTACACTCCCACACAAAGTTAAAATAAAGAAGAAACCTACTGGTTGTGATCTTAGGCACAAATAGATTGCTGCCTAAGCAATGCAACATCATACACTACTATAAACAGCAAAAGAAGAAATAAAAATAAAAAGGGGTGGGCTTGGGATCGAACCCAAGACCTACTAAACCACATCGCATCTACACTACCGCTGCACTACTAACCTTGGGCTCGATAGAGAGGGGAAGGGAAATATAGTATGTTTCCTGTCGAGCTATTGATCACAAAACACAACAATAAAAGGGGGGGCCACTAGGATTGAACCCACGACCAACTGCTGCGCCAAAACACCTCCTACCACTCTACTAATCGTTCGAAGCTTACTAGAGAAGGGGAGGTAACCCTCTTAGGTAAGCTTCTCTGCTACTTCTACAGAACACGGTGGCCGGAACAGGGGACGGACGCCGGCGACGTTACAGCTCAAATTGAGAAACATGCCCTTGCTGGGAGGAAGAGGGGTTCAAGAGGAACCTATTCATGGCCCTAGATCACCGGGAGGAGCACCACACTAGCACCTCGACGGCCTACGGCGGAGACAGCACAGGAACGCGACGGCGGCGCTGCTACGGCTCCAAGAGGGATCTATTTGCAGGGAAACGGGAAGTAGAAGGTGGTCGCTTACTCAGGAGACGTGTAGCGACCCGATTCAAGATGAGTCAAACCTCCGTGTATCTGTGCCATCCCTGGATCAGTATGCTGGCACACACAGTACATCAATGTATATATCAAAGTGCAATCACATGTAAATAGCGTAAAACTGATATATACCTTAAATATTTCAGCGGAAGCAGTCAAGGGAGTGGAGTCCCAATAAACACCAACGGCAAGTTGAGTGTAGACCGTAACCCTGAATCGTACTCTTACTCGTCGAAGAAAGATATCTGCAACATAAGACGTTGCAGCCGTGTAGGTCAGCATATTGAATATGCCGGCAAGTCACATAAGAGAGGGGTAAAATGTCATCTATACTATATGCATATATGGCAGGTGGGGTTGTAAGTTTTTTTGCGTAAAGAAAATTTTTCTCCTACGACAAGAGAGGGCTAAAAGCAAAATATTACTACATTGTTGGTTGTTAACGAGATGGTTCCGCCAACCAGTTCTCGTACCCGAGTTGTCAATAATTACCCTCATCAAATATATTTAATGGTGTCGAGAAATCCAGATAACTTCAGTTCCTTTGGCTCAAGTTGTCCATGACCGTGGACACGGCTAATCGATTAGGTTTGAGTACTCTGCAGAGTTTTGCACACATTCCCCACAAGATTTGATCACCTCCGAGTATGTCCTCGCACTTCAGGGTGTTTGAAGACCGGATGATCAAAACATGGTCTTTCAACGGGTCCCTCTGAATCCCTGTCGGTGCCCATCCATTCCTACCGTTCTTCTACATCTGCTAGCACTGCCTGTCCAGAGTCGCCACGTTGTCCAACCAATCCAGAGCCCATAATGACTTGTGGCTGTGTAGGTAAGCCTTGGGTCTTGAAAATATCCGTCCGTCTCTCTGATCCTGGGTGAAGCTTTCCGCAGGATGTCATGGCCGTCCCCAGCATCCCGGGCATCCACTGGGTTCTCCAGGGAGCCGATCAACCGTCCTTCACCCAGTGTTGCATTGCGTCTGAGGTCTTGAAAATCTTGTCTTAACCGGTCTTGATTATTTAATCAACCTCGCATCACTCGTGTTATGCACTCAACCGAAATCTCGTCTACTCAAGCATAGCGATATGAACTTTGTCGTCCCGGGGCCAAGTATCGGGGTTGTTGTGTGCCTACCACATGATACTACAATCTATACTAAAATTTCCAAGTACCTAAGCAGCATGCAATTGTGCATAGGATGGTAGAACTACAATGCATAAAACATAGGTGATAGTATGATCAAAGTGACTTGCCTGGTGATGTTGACGAAGAAGAATTTCTCGAGAAATAACTTGATAGACTACTCGTCACTCTCCGATGAAATCTATATAACAAACATATCATTCACATAAGCACTCATACTAGCAATCATTCTAGCAGTCATAACAAAAGAGAGAGCGAATAAGAATCCGAAAGAAATTTCAAACAAGACTAGGGAGTCTTCTACTACGTCAAACACTAAATAGTTTTGTCTAACAGAAAATAATAACAAGGAACTAAGATATAAGCTTAACTAAGATAAAATAAGTATTTTTCACAAAACTTTTTGAAAGTATTCCCAAACGGGATTCGAAACAGTGGGGAAACCAATTGCAAGTTACTAAGGAACTAGAATTGATTTCATGAAAACAAATAAAAATAAAATAAAAACTTGTTGCAAAACTACTGTTAACTAACATAAACAAAACAATAATGTTTCTGAAATAATAAAGAAAATATTTTAAAACAAAAGTAGAAAAGAAATTAGCCGAAATCCTAAAAGGGGTGAAACAGAAATTGTTTCACAAGAAACAGTGAGCTAAAATACTCAAATAAATCTGAAATTTTACCAGTGATAAATAAAATCACTAGTGATCAGTACCAAAAGGAATCGAATTAAAATCTATTTTTAAACTCCTGGAATAGGCAAAACAAGGTTTAAACTAAATCTGATCTAACTTATATTTGAAAATTTCAAACATAGACAAATTATATGTTTTTAAAAACTACAGGAAATTTGTGAGCTACTGGAAAAAGAATCACTATCATTGGACTTCGGGATCCAAAGTTAGAGGCTAAAAAAGATTGGAACTTTTCTGTTTTTGAACTAAACAGAGAAAAACTGAATAAAAGCTAACTAATGAACGGGCCACGTGGCGATCTCTAGTTGGCTTAGACCTGTGCGCTGCGGTGCTAAACTAACAAACGTCCACATATTAGAAGAAAACTGTTTGGCTAACTAATTAAATAAAAACCACCGCCGGTTCTTTTTAGAAAACCGAAGGGGTAAGTTACTCTAATCTATACCGTTGGAAATAGATCTAAGGGCTAAAACTAAAAAAAACAAGTAAAAAAAGAAAAGGAAGAAGGCCTTACCGTGGCTGGGGAGTTGCTCCCGTGGCTGGAGTGGTGGCCGATGGGTGGGGCTGCGGCGAGGGTGGGGAAGGGGCCGGCGGGAGGAGTGGTGGAGAGGGGTGGGGGCGAAGGGTGGGGTGCTCCTGGGAGGGGAGGGAGGCGAGGTGCAGGGGGGGGGGGGGTGTAGGGGGCAAGGTGGAGATGGTGCTGGCGAGCTTTCTGGTCGCTGGTTCCAGGCGGAGGGAGGCGAGGTGTGCAGGGGACGGGGTGGGGTGGGGAGGCGGTGGAGGGGGGGGGCGAAGGGGTGGCGGGGTGCAAGGGTGCCAGGGGGGCTCGGCAGGGAGAAGTGGTGGAGGGGGGCCGACGGTGGGGAGTTCTCTGGTGAGTTTCCGGTGACGACTCCGGTGAGGGGTGCGCGAGCTAGAGGCGAGGGGAGGGGAAGTTTTCAACGGGAATGGAACGAGGAGGTGCAGGGGGTTCTTATAGAGGCGACGGGAGGCGCTGGGAAGGAATGTGCTTCGCGAATCCCAGATGTGGGGATCTCCTCTCCATGGAAGGCAAGTTTTTTTGTGACGTGAGGGAGAGAGGAGGAAGAAGATGATCTTCTTGGGCCAGTGAAAGGAAAGTGCTTAATGGGCCACCTGGAGATTCCTAATAGAAACGATTTCTTTCCTATTTTTAAAACTAGGAAACTAAAACGATAAAAAGGAAATCAAATCAATTCGGAATAAAGAGGTTTTATATACTAAAATTATCAGAAAAATAAAATATAGATGATGAGCATTTTTCCACGGCAAAAATAAAAACTTCAGAAAAAATTATTTTCACAAAATTGCCTAAAAGGTTTATTTTCTTTTGCAAATAATTTTCAAATGACCCTCTAAGTTTAAGGGTTCAAATAACTTTCAAAATGCCCATGGGTTTGAGGGTCATGTTGCTCCGCTCTTTAGAATGTATTTCCCGGCATTTCTTGCACGAAGAAAACAGATGGAAATGCAAAAGAATTCAAATGCAAAAATCTCCGTTCAAATTATTTATAGTTGAAGAAGTCATGTCACCTTCTCTCTTTGCTTTTAAAAGATTGAATTTGAATTCACCGGAGAAGGGGAAAGTCATTTTATTCCCTCTCATTCAAAAGTTTCGAAAAATTTCAAATTTCACACACGTTTCAGTCACTCAGCAAACAAACAAACAATCAATCTAATAATTATATTAACATTCCAAAATTTATAATTTTGGGATGTTACAAGACGTCGGGGTAGCGCCGATGATGACGTAGCGGGAAGAAGAGGCGGGGCAGCACGACGACCCGCTTCGGCTTGACGGAGCCGCTGCGGAGGGCGTGCCAGAGAGAAGGATCCCCTGTGCTAACGCCGGGAACGGGAAGGAGGCAGGATCTCCATGCCCGAGCGCCCTTGGCCGCCATGGGTACGCTGTCAGCGACGAGGAGGGCGCCGGCGACGAACTCTCTGACGACTGCACAACACTTACCTGGTCACTCTCTCTCTCAGATCCGATCGCAGGGGAAGAAGGAGAGGGGGGTGGCGACGAGGAGGGAACCCTAGGACATGGCACGCATGCCGAGGGATTAATTAGGGGTCGAGGGGGGCCGCCTCGACGTCCATGAAATCACGGCGTCGACCCTCTCTCTCGCTCTCTCTCTAAAACTCTGATGGAAAGCAGGACACGAGGAGGGAGACGGCGTCAACAGGAGAGGAACGGGGGAGTGGGCTACCGCGCGAAGGAAAGGAAGTGCTGGGCCAGCGAGGGGAGAAGGCCCACTCGGGTGGCGCCAAGTAAAAGAAAGAAAACCCACTGGATTTTCCACTTAAAAACAAATGCCAGCAAACATTCAACTCCTAGGTAATTCTATGGCTCCAAAAATAAAATTAAAAATGACCCTGGTCATAAGGGAATTATGACCTATTTAAATAAAATGAAAAGAAGATTTTTGGCGCAAAGAAATATTTACAAAACAGAATTATATAATCTGTTTTGTGAATAAATACCCCTCTTAAGCATAGTTTTAAAACACCTTAGACATAGCACCACAACCACCAGAAAATACTCTAAATGATCTACATTTTACAAGCAGGGGTAGAGCAAGTAAAACTTGAACTTAAGAAAAAAATAAGAAGAAAATGTTTAGTTGAAACCTAGCTTTTGGATAAATAAGCAGAGTTGGAATCCAAGCTTTCACATCACTTCACTCCACATGCACTCATCACACCACACATAAGGATCAACACGACAACACACAAGGATGGCATGAATGATATGGATGCATGATGCAAAGGGGAAGACAAGGCAAGACCACATGAAATAACACATGAAATGATAACTCCCAAGAATTACATCATGGATCCAAACATGGCAAGGTTACAAATATGGCAATGTTGCAATGGGGCATTACACCATCCCTTCGTATAGCGTCGCTAGTTGCACGTGCAGATTGTTCCATGTGATAACATGGATATATTTGGGATATCACAATATTCTTGCTATTTAATTAATACATGTATATACTTGGTACAAGGGTCAAACCTTATCCTTTTGCTCGGTGTTTTGTTCCACCTTTAGCGCCCTAGTTTCAGTGTATCAGTGTTATATTGCGTATTGAGCGCTCCTAACATGCTTGGGGTTGTTATGAGGACCCCCTTGATTATTGTTTTGGGATAAAACTCTTCCGTCAAGGCCCAACCTTGGTACTATATTTTCCCAACATAATGATAGTGAACGCCTTTATTAATTCCATAGGAATTTCACGCTACCTGTTTATTTAATCGAATAATACAAGGAGGGTCGGTCTAGATGGTGCTTGTCTTGAATAGAGCATTGTGCGGGGCTACCCCGGGGAAACTCGGGGGATTTATATCATGCCATCGTATGTGTAGCTCATGTGGTAGTGCCCTGAGAATGAGATACGTGGCTCCTATCGGGATCTAGCATGATGGGCGGTCTTCCTAGATTTGTTTTACATTTAATAAACATCTTGTGTACCGGGATTCCAGAATACTTTGGGATATCTCGAGGTTGATGTTTTCCACCACACCTAGTGGTTAGTTTGTGATGGATGAGTTGGAGCACCCATGTAGGGTTAAATATTTTGGAAAGTCGTGTCCGCAGTTATATGGCATCTTGGAAATTGTTTAACACCTGGTTATAGCAAACTTGAAGCAAACTTAGATAGAATACACCAACCATGTGCGTAACTATGACTGTCTCTTCTTGTGAGGTTTGATCCAAGAAGGGAACACGGGGGGGGGGGGGGAGGGTTATGTTTGACTCGTAAGTAGGTGTTTAGGATCACTTCTTGATCATTAGTAGTTCATGTCCTTGTATGCGTAGATCACACTCCCTATTCTTGTACTCGTAAGTTAGAGAGGTATCAAATGCTTAGTGCTTGTTGTAGCCTCACCACTTACCCATACCTCACCCATTAAGTTTTGCTAGTCTTGATACCCTTGGAAATGAGATTAGTCAGTTCCCATGGCTCACATATTACTACAACAACATATGCAGGTACAGGCAAAGCGATGCTTTGACGTAAGAGCGATGCTTGTTCTATTTGGAGTTTCTTCTTCTTCTTTGTCGGTCATAGGAGGGGTTCCAGGCCGGCAACTTGGGGTAGCAAGATGAATGTCACTTTTATCGTTTGATTTCATCCATATTTGTACCATGCTTTTATTTATGATGATTGCTATGGATGATTGTATTGAGATGATCATGACTTAGCTTGTGGCAAATGTAATCCAATTCAATATAGTCATCTCCTCTTTACATGTACTTGTAATGATATCCATTCTTGCAAAACGACGAGATGGGCTTCTATACCCATCGATGCACTCGAGCCACGATAAGGACAATATTGCATCTTGGGCGGTACCAGTTGGTATTAGATCCGTACCGACCTAGGAGACCCCTTGATTGATCAAACTTGGCCGAGTCGAGTCTAGTGAAAAACTATTTTGAGTCTAGTTATATATTGGAGAGTAGGATTCTTTTTACTCCTCTTCCCTGCTCTAGTGATGAACCCTCGCATAGGAATTTTAATTCTATTCCTATTCTCACTCATTTTTTTAGGACCACGTGGGTATTTTGGACCCTCTATGATGTCGATGTGACATAATTATGTACTTGGTGCCTCCTGTCGGAATTGACTTTTGTTTGGGGGGTAGGGCTCGAGGGGGTTCTGGACAAATCGTTATCGTTCAATTTCCTTAGTATCACAGGGGAAGGATGTTCGAAATTGCTTCCATACTATTTGTGGCGCGAGGAGTTTGGCATCACCCAGTACTGGGGAGAGCGTCCACATGTACTGCCATAGTTAGTATCGTTGTGATTATGAGGGTGTGAGGCAGATAAGATTCCCAAACCTCTAGTTATGTCTTGACGTATGTGATACATTGGATAGTAGTATCATTCTAGGAATTGGGTAATGGATTTTACTCCTTGTATCTGTGGACCAGATTGAATAACCAAAGGAATTCGGGAGTTCTCAGGTGGGAATTCAAGTAGTTACCTAGGATTATCTTTCCAACAAATGCATGCTGGGTTATGTATTTGTTTCCTGCTTGTTTCGTAAGACTCATCCTTTTTTTTGTTGGAGTATGGTAATTTGAGTTTCTTCGATGTTAAGAGTAGATTTTATATCTTTCCCAAGCGGTGTTCTCATATTTCTTTCTGGAGTTTGTTTCATCCATCCAAAGTTTTCATTGTTTTCCCAACCCTCCTGCCCTTTTTCTTCAATGATTAAATTTTCATCCAAGTGTCTTCCTTTTTATTGATGCTTCCGCTATATTTTCTTCCATATTGTATCTGATGAGTCATTGTGAAGTTGCTTAATTTCTAAGCTCACCATTCTTCATTCTTGTTTTCTTCCCGATGGATTCAATTCAACCTCTCGATGTTCATCATATCCTTAAATGATTTCCCGTGTTGGAAATTCTTCACCATACCTCCCTTGTTTACTCACCTCTTTCTATTCTATTTAAAGCACAAATTCTCCCTAGGCGGTTTTGGAAATTAATGAGAACAAATATTTCATTGAACTAATGATTCTACCAAGTATATTTCAGGAAATGTTTCATGAATGGACTAGCTAAGGATTGTAAGGAGTTCTCTAGATGCACGGAACATCTATCAACAACAAGCTTCAAGTCTCTACATTTCACATTTTGTGCGAAATCACATTTAAGTCCATAGAGAAGCCAATACTATTAAAAGGGGATGAGGTATCTATGATGATCTGATTGCTCAAGTGCTTAGAGTTAGCCACCAAAAACCCTCATGCAATTTTCCCACAAAAATATAGTATCCAAACCTAACACTCAAATACGGTGCCACCAACTTTTCCATTTTTTCCCTACCGAGTTTCACCAGAGACAGATCCTATGCCAAACCCTAATGTCTCAGTGACACCAAGTTTGATTTCGGTGAAACTAAAATTAGTGACCAATTTTCTGTTGTCCGATTTCCAAGAATCGAAATTTCTGATTTCTAGGAATTAGTGACACCGAAATTGGTAACTTCCTAGGACAGTCAAAATTGGACCCACCAACATTTATCTATCGGTCTCACTGGAACGCCAAAATTTGCCACATTTTGCACTAGTCGGTGCAACCGAGTTTTTACTTCAGTTTCACCGAGTTGGGCAATAAAGTTGTAATGGTTGGATTTTTGGAGATGCCCATATATACCCCTCCACATGCCTCTCATTCGTAGAGGAAGCACTTAGAAGGAACCAACACATGCCCCATCCATTTTTTGAGAGAGAACCACCTAATCATGTGTTGAGATCAAGATATTCCACTCCAACCATATGAATCTTGATTTCTAGCCTCCCCAAGTTGCTTTCCAATCAATCCCTTCTATGGAGCCAAATCTGTGAGAGAGTGATTGAGTGTTGAGGAGACTATCTTCTGAAACACAAGAGCAAGGAGTTCAGCATCATACCACATCTATTACCTTTTGCAGAATGGTGTATCCTAGATTGTTGAGGTATCGCTTGGGAGCCTCCGACTACATGTGGAGTTGAACCAAGAAGTTTGTTAGGGTAAGGAGATCGCCTACTTTGTGAAGATCTACCCCAAGCGAGGCTAGTCCTTTATGGACGTAAGCCATGATGGTATAAACAAGGTTGCTTCTTCTTGGACCCTTCGTGTGTGGAGCCCTCCATGCAATCTCGTGGCTGTTACCCTTTGTGTGTTGAAGTCTCCATCAACGTGCACATACAATAGCACCACCTATGGGAACCATGCCAAAAATCTAAGTGTCATCTTTGAGTTTGATGTTCCTATCCCTACCCTCTACTTTCATTTGCATGTATTTACTTTCCACTTGTATACTCTTAGACTTGCATGTCTAGGGTGTGCTTGACTTGGTATAATTGCAAAAACTTTCCAACCACAAAAGTTGGGAGAAGGCTAGAGTTTTATTTGGTCAAGTTCTGTAATCACCGCTCCCCTTTAGACATACTTCAGATCCTGGTATCAGAACATTGGTCTCCAGTGCATTGGTTCCACAACCTAGGAGAGTATGGCATCTAGGGAGGGAAATTACCACAGTAGAGGTCCATATTTTGATGGTACAAACTTTGTAGTTGGAAACACAAAATGAAAATGCATATTCTTGGTCATAACCCCACCATTTTGGCTCTTGTTCGTGTTGAATTGGAATGTGAATTCTTTCATGATGGACAAGAACCAAATCATGAAGCGATCACAAAATAATTGAAGATGTTGCAATCCAATGCTCAAGCATGCGACATTCTATTCAACTGCCTATGCCCTGAATATTTCAAAAAGATAAGTGTCTTGAGAATAGAAAAGAAATTTGGGATACTATGGTTGATATGCACGAAGGTACTGAATCCACCATGGAATCTAAGTTGGATGTTCTACAAAGTCAACTTGACAAGTTCAAGATGAAGGATGGTGAAGGAGTTGCGGAAATGTACTCTAGGGTTGCTCTCATCAAAAATGAGATTGCCGGCTTAGGAAGTGAAGAGATGACCAAAAAATTCATCATCCAGAAGATCGTTAGAGCCTTAGATGAAAAGTACGACACCGTGTGCACATTGATCCAAATGATGCCAAAATACAAAGATGCCAAACTCACGGTAGTCATTGGAAGGATTGTTGCTCATGAAACGTCACTCAAGGACAAAGAGGAGCTTCATAACAAGTCAAGCGGTGCATGATACGTGTCCAACGTATCTATAATTTTTGGTGGTTCCATGCTATTATCTTGTCAAACTTTGGATGTTTTGCATGCCTTTTACATATTTTTTGGGACTAACTTATTAACTCAGTGCCAAGTGCCAGTTCCTATTTTTTCCATGTTTTTGACCCTTTCAGAGGAGGACTTTGAACGGAGTCCAAACGGAATGAAACTGCCAAAAAGATTTTTTCCGGAACAAAAAAAATATCGGGGAGCCGGAGAATTAGGGCAGGGAGCCACCAGGGACCCCACAAGCCCTCATGACGCGGCCAGGGGGGCCCTGTCTTGTGGGCTCCCTGAGGCTCCTTTTCCCTAGGTTTTGCGCCAATATATTCCCTAAAATTCCATAAAAAAATCAGGAGATCATCGAAAGTACTTTTCTGCCACCGCAAGCTTCTGTCTCCGCAAGATCCCATCTCGGGCACGTTCTGGTGCCCTGTCGGAGGGAGGATTCAGATACGGAGGGCTTCTTCATCAACACGATGACCTCTCCGGTGATGCGTGAGTAGTTCACCATAGACCTACGTGTCCATAGCTAGTAACTAGATGGCTTCTTCTCTCTCTTGGATCTTCAATACAAAGTTCTCCATGATCTTCATGGAGATCTATCCGATGTAATCTTCTTTTGCGGTGTGTTTGTCGAGATCCGATGAATTGTGGATTTATTATCAGATTATCTATGAATCTTATTTGAGTTTCTTCTTATCTCTCTTATGCATGATTTGATATCCTTGTAATTCTCTTTGAGTTGTGGGATTTGTTTGGCCAACTAGATCTATGATTCTTGCAATGGGAGAAGTGCTTGGTTTTGGGTTCATACTGTGCGGTGACCTCACCCAGTGACAGAAGGGGTAGCGAGGCACGCATCATGTTGTTGCCATCAAGGGTAAAAAGATGGGGTTTTCTTCATTGGTTTGAGATTATCCCTATACATCATGTCATCTTTCTTAAGGCGTTACTATGTTCGTCATGAACTCAATACAATAGATGCTTGCTGGATAGCGGTCGATGTGTGGAGTAATAGTAGTAGATGCAGAAAGTATCGGTCTACTTGTCTCGGACGTGATGCCTATATGTATGATTATTGCCTTAGATATCGTCATGACTTTGCGCGGTTCTATCAATTGCTGGACAGTAATTTGTTCACCCACCGTGATATTTGCTATTTTGAGAGAAGCCTCTAGTGAACACTATGGCCCTCGGGTCTACTCCACAACATATTTTTAGCCTTACACTTTTTACTTCGTTGCACTTTCCGCCTTCAGATCTCACTTTGCAATCAATCTTGAAGGGATTGACAACCCCTTTAAAGCGTTGGGTGCAAGCTCTTTTGTGTTTGCGCAGGTACGCTGGACTTGACGAGATTCTCCTACTGGATTGATACCTTGGTTCTCAAACTGAGGGAAATACTTTCTGCTCCTGTGCTGCATCACCCTTTCCTCTTCAAGGGAAAAACCAACGTAAGCTCAAGAGACGACAGAAGGATTTCTGACAGCATTGCCGGGAAAGGACTTTTGTTGCCGTAGCAGTGCATACAAAGCTTGAAGTGACACTCCCACTACTAAAGTTACAACCTTGTTACCAATGAAGAGCTAAGCCTCATGGTCAATAAATTCAACAAGTTCTATAAAATAGAGGAAAAGAGATAGGCTCCAGCTCAAGATATGAAGAGAAGCGCTTATTTAGTCGTGACCGGAATTGTTACGATTGTGGAAGGCCTCGACATTAATAAAATCTCTGCACGACCACCCACAAGAGAAGAGAAGAGTCACCTAGAATGAGAAGCTCAAGAGATGAGTCACCTCATAGAGAGAGAAGGAGTAGAGAAGATCGATATGAACAAAGACCCTCCCGGGGAAGCGAGGAGTTGGAGAAGAAGGACAAGTACACCAAGATATCAACAATAAGAATACATCAAGCTCATGTTGGTGAATGGGTATCCCGCTCCGAATCCGAGAGAAGCTACCACTCCAACTCCGACTACAGTCAAGGTGAAGGTGTTGTTGTAATAGCACTTGTATCCTCTAATTACTATGACAAATCTGATTCACCAAATGAAGGAGGTGAAAGTTGCGTCATGGCTAAAGACCCCAAGGTATCACACCCTTAATACTTTTACTTTAATAGTGATGAGGATGACTTACTTGGAGATGATGAGTTGCTCTTTGATAAAAATAGTGATGTTAGTCAAATTGAACTTGATAATAATCATGCTAGTCAAGATAATTCGTGTGATGATGATTGGAAACAGATTCAACATCTAACTAAGGAACTATACACTCTCAATTCAGATCATGAATCTACTCTAGAAGATCATAGATAGCTTGTAAAAACTCATGAGAAGTTATGCTTCGAGATGCTAAATTTAGATCAAGAACATGAGTTTCTTAAAGCTATCAATGAAGATCTTCGAAAGAAGAGTTCTTCTTATCTAGACAAATGATTACTCTTGTCTAGTTTTGTTCCACAAGTTAAATCTAAGAAAACTTGTAACAAAGGCAAGAAAGGTTCTTCATCTAGTAGCAACTATCAAAATGCTAAATTTAATGATGTTGCTTCTAGTAGTTCTATTGATTCCGCTAATGATTCTCTTAGCCAAGTTACACTTGAGAAAGAAAACAATTTATTGAAAGGAATTACAGATAAAGGTGTCAACAAGAGTCTTGGTGGAAGTAAGCAATTTGAGGAGATTATACACAAGCAAGGATGGCACCAGAAGAACCAAGGCATTGGCTATTTCAATGCCAATGAAGTTGAATGGGAAGAAGGCCAATAACCCAAGAAGAAGTTTGTTCCCCACAAGGAGAAGTATGATCCTACTCTCCTGAGGAAACAAATGCTCAAGATGACCTTCCACCACAAGACCACAAACTCAACGACACGGACAAGCTTCAAGAAGAGATTGATTCATTTGAAGAAGAATCCCAAACCATGGTGAAGTGGTTTCCCAAGGACACTACTAGCTCTATTTCATCAAGTGCTACCTCAACTCCAAGGATCCCCATCAAGTTGATGTGGGTCCCCTAGAATAAGAACTAGATAAGTTCTCAAGGGGTGACTCCGCCAAAAAAATCACTCACATTCATTTTGGCAAGAACTAATGCAATCAACTCCAACCTTATGCAACAGTTCAAGGGGTCACACATTCCCTCAAAGGTAACCAAGTGCTACTGCGACAATAGACCTTCCCTGGCAACGGTGCCAGGAATCCTACTGCTACGGCTACGCCTATATGGACTTCCTTGGCAAATATGCAAATGATTTCCCCGCGGCCTTGGAGCCTTGCGTTGGTGTTCCCTTGAAGAGGAAAGGGTGATGTAGCACAGCGGCGGTAAGTATTTCCCTCAGTTTGAGAACCAAGGTATCAATCCAGTAGGAAGAGCATTCAAGTCACAAGTACATGCACAAACACAAAGAGCTTGCACCCAACACTATGAAGGGGTTGTCAATCCCTTATAGATTGTTTGCAAAGTGAGAAATGAAAGCAAAAAGTAAACAAAGCAAAGTAAAAGTGAAAGTGGAGACGATAGTTGTGAATAGACCCGGGGGCCGTAGTGTTCACTAGTGGCTTCTCTCATGAAAGCAAGTAGACGGTGGGTGAACGAATTACTGTCGAGCAATTGACAGAACTGCGAAAATTCGTGACGTTAACTATGGCAATGATTATATCTATAGGCATCACGTCCAAAACAAGTAGACCGATACTTTCTGCATCTACTACTATTACTCCACACATCGACCGCTATCCAGCATGCATCTAGTGTATTAAGTCCAAAGGAACGGAGTAACGCCTTAAGCAAGATGACATGATGTAGATGGACAATCTCAAATCTATGATGAAATCCCATCTTGTTACCCTTGATGGCAAAAACACGATGCGTGCCTTGCTGCCCCTTCTATCACTGGGAAAGGTCACCACACGGTATGAACCCAAAACCAAGCACTTCTCCCATTGCAAGAATCATAGATCTAGTTGGCCAAACAAAACCCAAGACTCGGAGAGACTTACAAGGATATCAAATCATGCATATAAGAAATCAGCAAAGACTCAAATATAATTCATAGATAATCTGATCACAAATCCACAATTCATCAGATCTCGACAAACACACCGCCAAAGAGGATTACATCGGATAGATCTCCATGAAGATCATGGAGAACTTTGTATTGAAGATCCAAGAGAGAGAATAAGCCATCTAACTACTAACTACGGACCCGTAGGTCTGAAGTGGACTACTCACGAGTCATTGGAGAGGTGATGATGTTGATGTAGAAGCCCTCCAACTCCAAAGTCCCCTCCGGCAGGGCACCGGGAAGGGTCTCCAGATGAGATCTCGCGGAAACGGAAGCTTGCGGCGACGGAAAAGTGTTTTCGTGGATGCCCTGATTTTTTCTGCGATTTTAGGGAATTTATAGGCCAAAGATCTAGGGCAGGGGAGCACCAGGGAGGCCACAAGCCTGGTTGCCGCGGGCCCCCTGGTCGCGGCAATAGGGCTTGTGAGCTCCATGTGGCCCCCTGCCTTGGCCCTCAAGCCTCCCGATCTTCTTCTGTTTTGGAAAAAGATATTTCGGAGATTTTATTCCGTTTGGACTCCGTTCCAAAATCAGATCTGAAAAGAGTCGAAAACACAGAAAAAAACAGGAACTGGAAATTGGCACTGAATTAATAAGTTAGTCCCGAAAAATATATAAAAGGTATATAAACATCCGAAGTTGACAAGATAACAGCGTGAAACCATCAAAAATTATAGATACGTTTGAGACGTATCAAGCATCCCCAAGCTTAACTCCTGCTCGTCCTCGAGTAGGGAAGTGATAAAGAATGAATTTTTGATGCTTTCATGCTACCTAGCATAGATGTCCTTTGTAACTCCTCTTATGTGACGTGAATGTTCAGATCCATTAGATTCAAAACAATAGTTTGCTATTGACGTGGAGACAATAATAATTCAAGCAAACTAGCAAGATAATCATGAACTTTCAAAATAACAAGGCCAAAAGAAAGTTATCCCTACAAAATCATATAGTCTGGCTATGCTCTATCTTCCTTGCACAACGAATTTAAATCATGCACAACCTCGGTATTGGCCAAGTAATTGTTTTCACACCTTTACTTTCTCAAACTTTTTCAACTCTCACGCAATACATGAGCGTGAGCCATGGTTTTAGCACTATAAGTGGTGTGGAGTGTGGTGGAGGTTGCAAGGCAAACAAGGAGAATATGGTCACATTGACTAGGCATACCAATCAGCTATGGAGATGCTCATCAATAGATATCAACGTGAATGAGTAGGGATTGCCATACTATTGATGCACTAGAGCTAAGAGTATGTGAAAGCTCTTAAAGAAAACTAGTGGGTGTGCATCCAACTTGCTTGCTCACGAAGACCTAAGGCAATTTTGAGGAAGCCTATCATTGGGATATACAAGCCAAGCTATATAATGAAAATTTCCCACTAGCTATGTGGCGGTGACAAAGCGAGAGACTCTCAATCATGAAGATCATGGTGCTTAATATGCACAAGTGTGGAAAGGTGGTAGCATTATCCCTTCTCTCTTTTTCTCTCATTTTTTTGGTGGGCTCTTTGGCCTCTTTTTTTGACATCTTGGGCCTCTTTTATTTCCTCACATGGGACAATGCTCCATCAATGATGATCATCACACTTACAACTCAAAACTTAGAGCAATGATGACTCTATATGGAATGCCTTCGGTAGTGTACCCTGACAATGATCTATCATGGCATAGACATCAATGGAAACATCATGCTAGCTATCTTATGATCATGCAATGGCAATGTAGAAGTGGTGGCACATGTCATTGTGGTAGTCGTATGGAAATATATCTCGGAATAGCTTTGAAAAAGCCATAATAGGTAGGTATGGTGGCTGTTTTGAGGGAGGCTATATGGGTGGTTTTGTGCACCGACGAAAGTGGCACGTCACTAAAGAAGATAGTGATGGTGGAAGGTGAAAGTGCATCTAAACCATGGACTCAAGATTAGTCATGAAGAACTCATATACTTGTTGCAAAAGTTTTAGTAGTAATCGAAACAAAGCATTCAACTCATACTCCTAGGGGAAGGGTTGGTAGGTATAAGCCATCGCGCGATCCCGACCGCCACACAAAGGATGACAATCAATAGACTAATCATGCTCAGACTTCATCACATAGAGGTTCACCATACGTGCATGCTACGGGAATCACTAACTTCAACACAAGTATTTCTAGATCCACAACACCTTACTAACATAACTTCAATATTACCACAACCAGAACTCAAAACTAATTGTGATGAATCAACCAGATATAAGTGAAGCACATAGAGGAAAATCAACTAGCTCAAAAGATATAAGTGAAACACATGCAAGTTAAATTGTCTAACCAAAGGATATAAGTGAAGCTCGACAAAATCACGGTGAGTGCAAGTCTTCCCGGGGCATCCCCAAGTAACGTTACCGATGGATTGAAGACAAAAGAGGGGATGCCTTCCCGGGGCATCCCCAAGCTTAGGATTTTACGGCATCCTTGAATCAACTTGCGGTGACTTGGGCATACCCAAGCTTGAGCTCTTGCCACTCTTTATCTTTTTGTCCATAAGAACTTCCCAAAAACTTGAAAAGTTCACAACACGAAACTTAAACAGAAACTCGTGATAACATTAGTATAAGAAAGCAAACCACCACTTCCTTAGGTACTGTAGAAAACTTAAATTCTACTCATGTTGATGTTGGTTACTATATTTTCAATCTTCCATGGCTAATACCCCCCGATACTATCCGTAGTTTCATCAAAATAAGCAACCAAGTCAACAAAAACAAAATCTGTTAACAGCAGAACAGTCTGTAGCAATCTGTAGAAATTCTGAAAAATTACGACAGTTTGAAGAATTTGCGTAGCAATCAGCGGCAAAAAAATGAACTCAAAATCTCTTACAGAAAAAAAACTAAAATTATTTTCGTGAGCAGAAAGTTTCTGTCTTTTCCAGCATGACCAAACGATCATCCCCAAGACTAATCATAACGGTTTTGCTTGGCACAAACGCAAAAAGAAACACAAAAAACACAATCATAACAGAATTATGAAAGTGTGGAAAACACAAAACAGAAAGAAAAAGGATAGATTCGTTGGGTTGCCTCCCAACAAGCGCTATTGTTTAACGCCCTTAGCTAGGCAAAAGGTGATGGAATCACGTATAGTCATCTTTGGTGCTCAAGCCATAAGTAGCCCTCATCATAGATTCATAAGGCAATCTTATTTTATTTCTAGGAAAATGCTCCATGCCCTTCTTTAGGGGAAATTGAAATCTAATATTCCCTTCCTTCATATCGATGATAGCACCAATAGTCCTTAGGAAAGGTCTACCAAGAATAATGGGACATGAAGGATTGCAATCTATGTCAAGTACAATGAAATACACGGGTACATACTTCTTATTTGCAACAATAAGAACATCATCGATCCTTCCCATGGATTTCTTGACAGTAGAATCCGCAAGATGCAAATTAAGAGAACACTCTTCAATCTCATGAAAACCAAGAATATCACATAAAGACTTTGGAATTGCGGAAACACTAGCACCCAAATCACACAAAGCATTGCATTCATAGTTTTTGATCTTGATTTTGATAGTAGGTTCCCACTCACCATGAAGTTTTCTAGGTATAGAGACTTCTAATTCGAGCTTCTCGTTCATCATATCATCTACAATATGTGCGGTAAAGGCTTTGCTTTGGCTATAAGCATGTGGAGAGTTTGCAATGGATTGCATCAAGGAAATGCATTCAAACAAGGAGCGACTATCATAATTGAATTCCTTGAAATCCAAAGTGGGAGTTTCATTACTACCCAAAATTTTGATTTCTTCTACTCCACTCTCCACACCTTTATCATCAAGATAGGTGGACTCCGAATCATTGGGGCGTTTTTCAACCAAAGTGGATTCATATCCAGCCCCTTCATCAATAGGTTTGACACGCGAAAACAAAGATTCAAGAGGAGTCACACCAAGCACTTTAAGATCTTCGTGATTTGCATCACTAGAACGCACCCTTTTAAACCATTCATGCCTAGCGCGAATTTGGGCGGTTCTTTCTTTGCTCTCATTCATGGAGACACGCATAGCTTTTAAAGTTTCATCCAAGTTGACCTTGGGAGGAGCACATCTAACTTTCAAAGCATCAATACCACAAGACATCCTATCAACGCTCTTAGCCAAATTGTCTATTTTGAGTAGTTTTTCCTCTATGGACGCATTGAAAATCTTTTGAGAGTTGATGAACTCTTTGATATTACTCCCTAAATCATAGGGTAATTTGTTGTGATTTCCATAAGTGTTGTTGTAGGAATTGCCATAATTGTTAGAGGAGTTACTAGGAAAAGGCCTAGGAACATAGTTTCCTCTAAAAGCATTGTTGTTGCCAAAATTGTTCCTACCAACAAAATTAACGTCCAAACTAGCATTGCTACTCTCAATCAAGGAAGATAGTGGCGTGTCATTAGGATCTAAAGGAGCATTTCTACTACAAAGAAAATTCATCAACTCGTCCATCTTAGCACTAAGCGAGTTAATTTCTTCTATAGCGTGTACCTTTTTGCTAGCAGGTGACCTTTCAGTGTGCCACTGAGAGTAGTTGGTCATGATATTGTCTAGGAGTTTTGTAGCGTCTCCTAACGTGATTTCCATGAACGTTCCACTTGAGGCGGAGTCCAAGATATTGCGAGAAGCAAAATTCAAACCAGCGTAAAAGATTTGTATAATCATCCACAAACTCAAGCCATGAGCAGGACAATTTTTAATCATTAACATCATCCTCTCCCAAGATTGTGCAACGTGTTCATGATCAAGTTGCTTGAAATTCATGATATCGTTACGTAGAGAGATAATCTTAGCCCGCGGAAAATACTTGGATATGTAAAAATATTTGCACTTATCCCAAGAATTGATACTATTTTCAGGCAAAGAAGAAAACCAAGTTTTTCCGCGATCTCGCAACAAGAAAGGAAAAAGCTTCAACTTAATCACGTCATTATCCACATCTCTTTTCTTTTGCATATCGCAAAGCTTAATGAAGGTATTGAGATGGGATGTGACATCTTCACTAGGAAGGCCAGAGAATTGCTCTTTCATAACAAGATTCAGCAAGGCCGCGTTGATTTCATACGATTCCGGACTAGTGGCGGGAGCAATCGAAGTACTAATAAAATCATTATTATTGGTACTCGAGAAGTCGCAAAGTTTGGTGTTTTCAGCCATGATGACTTCAACAAACCAACAAGAACACAAGCGAGCAAGAAAACTGGCAAAGGAAAACGGCAAAAGGAAAAAGAAAACGGCAAAGGAGAAAGGCAAAAAGGCAAATGAAAACGACAAGGGAGAAAGGCAAATGAAAACAGCAAATGTGAAGTGGGGGAGAGGAAAACGAGAGGCAACTGGCAAAAAAGGTAAATGCAAGAGATGAGTTTGTGACACCTACTTGGATAGATCTTGACTTGATCTCTCCTCCCCGGCAACGGCGCCAGAAATCCTTCTGCTACTGCGACAATAGACCTTCCGTGGCAACGACGCCAGGAATCCTGCTGCTACGGCTACGCCTATAGGGACTTCCATGGCAAATAGGCAAAGGATTTCCCCGCGGCCTTGGAGCCTTGCGGTTGTGTTCCCTTGAAGAGGAAAGGGTGATGTAGCATCTTTTAAATGAGAAAACTACTTATTGCGTCAGGCTCACGTCAGCATGGCGTCAGCCGTTGGCTGACCTGGCCAGGTCAAACCCGACAGGGGGGACCCACTGGTCAGCCTCACAGGGATAATCCCACGTTGACCATCCCCTGATTGCGTTTGACTTGTGCCTGGGGCCCACTGCTCAGTGACTGCTTAGCGTTTTAAACGTGGATTAGCGAGGCTAGGTCATCCCCTGCCGGAGACTGACCGGCGGCGACCAGATCCGCGGCGGATCTTTGCCGGAGAGTCGTCGGAGATGGCTGTAGTGCTCGGGGTCGAGGGCCGAGAGCACTCGGAGGATCCTGAGGCTCGGCCTCATCCAGTACTGGCCTCAGGGAGGACTGGGGAGGGCCGGAGGTCACCGGCGACGAGCTGAGGCGACGGCCAGAGCTCGGGCTCGTCGGTCCAGTGGCTAGGGGGCATGAAACCGAGGGGGAGAAGAGGGGAAACAAGCACGAGCTCACGGGGAGTGCAGTGGAAGGCTCAGACGGCTCGGGGAGGCGCTGTGGGCGACGAATCCAACGAAGATCGCCGGCGGCCGAAGGTTGATGACGACGGTGCCGAGGGCGTTGCAGGGCTCGGGGGACCTTCTGCTTGGGCAGGGACGGCCAGCTTGTCGAGGCGGAGCGAATGGAGCGTTCGGGGGGGGGGGGGGTGAGAACCTGTGGCCAGAGGCTCGGGCAGCTCGAGCTCGAGCTCTTGTCAATGGAGGCAGTGGCGAATGAAGCAACCGAGAGGAGAGGGGAGGAATGGATCGCGGGGATGGATAGGGTCGACTGCGGGTAGGTTATCTTCGCCTTGCCAGCGCACCGAGACGTCCAAGCAGGCAGGGAGCTGCGCGGAGGCGTCTGGCATCGCGGCGGCCACCTCCTGCTGCCCACTGGCGAGGAGGAAGACGACAGGAGGAGCTAGGCCTGGGCGAGGTAAGCGACAGGTAAGTGTTTTGCATTTTTTTTTTTCTGTTTTGCTTTCTGATTTGCTAACTATTTTGATTTGCTATTTATTTCAGCTCCAAAATAGTTTATAAAAATATTTTGAACACACCAGAATAATAGTTGGAATATTTCCAACCATTCGTGAAGTTCTCAACATTTTTGAAAACTTAAAATTTTTGTATTCAAATTTAAACTTGAAATCAGTAGCTTTTGCATTTAAGTAAAATTCCAAATTTGTTTCAAAAATAGTTTTCTTCCCTTATTATTTGTTTTCATGAATTATCAAAAAATTTGAACTTTTCTTGAGGCCATTTTGGGTTCATTGTTTTTAACAAATTTGGAATTCTTTGAATTTGAGAAGTGGCTAGGGTTTTGAGTTTTGTTTCACCACTTGCTTTGATCTTGTTGCAATTTTCTTGGATGCAATGCAAAGAAGATATGAACACAATGCTATACTTTGGTTAGGGTTCCAGGGATGTGATAACGAACCCGCAAGTTGATCACCAAAACATACATCGAGTACTCACATGAATCAAACGTGTGCCAACCGATATGCATAGGTTCCAAATGTCACAAACCCGCAAGTTGATCACAGCAGATAGACACGTGCAAGACATACATCAAGTGTTCTCAAAGACTCAATCCGATAAGATAACTCCAAAGGGGAAACTCAATTCATTACAAGAGGGAGAGGGGGAAGAACATCATAAGATCCAACTATAGTAGCAAAGCCCATGGTACATCGAGATCAAGACATCTTAAGAACACGAGAGAGAGAGATCAAACACATAGCTACTCGTACGTACCCTCTGCCCCGAGGGAGAACTACTCCCTCCTCGTCATGGAGATCGCTGGGATGATGAAGATGGCCACCGGAGATGGATTCCCCCTCCGGCAGGGTGCTGGAACGGGCTCCAGATTAGTTTTTTGTGGCTAGAGAGGCTTGCGGAGGCGGAACTCCCGATCTAGGTTTCTTTTTGGGGGTTTCTGAATTTATAGGAATTTATGGCGGTGGAATTACATCGGTTGGGCCGACGAGGAGGTCAAATCCTGGTAGGTGCCACCTAGGGGGGTGGTGGCGGCCTCAGGGCTTGTGACTCCCTCGTGGCTCTTCTAGCCTTCTTCCAAAGCTTCGGGGGTCTCTTTTGGTCCAAAAAAATCATCGTAAAGTTTCATTCCATTTGGACTCCGCCTGAAGAAGGGTCAAAAACACGGAAAAAACAGAAACTGGCACTTGGCACTGAGTTAATAGGTTAGTCCCAAAAAAGATATAAAATAGCATATTCATGCATATAAAACATCCAAAGTTGACAAGATAATAGCATGGAACCATCAAAAATTATAGATACATTGGAGACGTATCAAGCATCCCCAAGCTTCACTCCTGCTCGTCCTCGAATAGGGAAGTGATAAAGAATGAATTTTTGATGTTGCATGCTACCTAGAATAGTTGTCCTTTGTAACTTCTCTCCCATGACATGAATGTTCAGATCCTTTAGATTCAAACAATAGTTTGGTATTGACGTGGAGACACTTATACTTCAAGCAAACTAGCAAGGTAATCATGAACTTTCAAAATAACAAGGCCAAAAAGAAAGTTATCCCTACAAAATCATATAGTCTGGCTATGCTCTATCATCCTTGCACAACGAATTTAAATCATGCACAACCTCGGTATTGGCCAAGTAATTGTTTTCACACCTTTACTTTCTCAAACTTTTTCAGCTCTCACGCAATACATGAGCGTGAGCCATGGTTTTAGCACTATAAGTGGAATGGAATGTGGTGGAGGTTGCAAGGCAAACAAGGAGAAGATGGTCATATTGACTAGGCATATCAATGAGGTATGGAGATGCTCATCAATAGATATCAATGTGAATGAGTAGGGTTTGCCATACAAATGATGCACTAGAGCTAGGAGTATGTGAAAGCTCTTAAAAAAACTAGTGGGTGTGCATCCAATTTGCTTGCTCACGAAGACTAAGGCAATTTTGAGGAAGCCCATCATTGGAATACACAAGCCAAGTTATATAATGAAAATTTCCCACTAGCTATATGGTGGTGACAAAACGAGAGACTCTCAATCATGAAGATCATGGTGCTTAATATGAATCACAAGTGTGGAAAGGAGATAGTAGCATTGTCCCTTCTCTCTTTTTCTCTCATTTTTTGGTGGGCTCTTTGGCCTCTTTTTTTTGGTGCGCATCTTTGGCCTATTTTTGTAAATGGGCTTCGTTGGCCTCTTTTATTTCCTCACATGGGACAATGCTCCATCAATGATGATCATCACACTTACAACTCAAAACTTAGCTTAATGATGACTCTATATGAAATGCCTTCGGTAGTGTACCATGACAATGATCTAGCATGGCATAGACATCAATGGAAACATCATGCTAGCTATCTTATGATCATGCAATGGCAATGTAGAAGCTGTGGCACATGTCATGGTGGTATTTGCATGGCAATATATCTTGGAATGGCTTTGAAAATGCCATAGTAGGTAGGTATGGTGGCTGTTTTGAGGGAGGCTATATGGTAGGTTGTGGAAGGTGAAAGTGCATCTAAACCATGGACTCAACATTAGTCAAGAAGAACTGATATTCTTGTTGCAAAAGTTTTATTAGTAATCGAAACAAAGCATTCAACGCATGCTCCTAGGGGAAGGGTTGGTAGGTATAAACCATCGCGCGATCCCGACTGCTACATAGAGGATGACAATCAATAAACTAATCATGCTCAAACTTCATCACATAGCGGTTCACCATACGTGCATGCTACGGGAATCACTAACTTCAAAACAAGTATCTCTATATTCACAACACCATACTAACATAACTTAAATATTACCACAACCACATCTCAAAACTAATTGAGAGGAATCAAGCTTCTTTTTCTACTCCATGCACATGAAGATGGAAGTTTTCGTAACCCTTTGGATAACTACCACTTTTGGGACTACTTTCATAGCATAAGCCAACTACCAAGCCACGCACCGCTGTGCTCTAAAAGATATAAGTGAAGCACGTGTGAGCTGAATTGCCTAACTCAAAGGATATAAGTGAAGCTCGACAAAACCACGGTGAGTGCATGTCTCTCTCTCTCTAGGTGTGCAGAAAGGAATATTGTGACACAACAAAAATAAAAGACTCCTACGATACAAGACGCTCCAAGCAAAACACATATCATGTGGTGAATAAAAATATAGCTCCAAGTAACATTACCGATGGATTGAAGACGAAAGAGGGGATGCCTTTCCGGGGCATCCCCAAGCTTAGGCTTTTTCGGCATCCTTGAATCAACTTGGGGTGCCATGGGCAACCCCAAGCTTGAGCTCTTGCCACTCTTTATCTCTTTGTCAATAAGAACTTCCCCCAGAACTTCAAAACTTCACAACACAAAACTTAAACAGAAACTCGTGATATCATTAGTATAAGAAAGCAAATCACCACTTCCTTAGGAACTGTAGCAAACTTAAATTCTATTTACGTCGGTGTTGGGTTGCTGTATTTTCACTTTTCCATGGCTAGTACCCTCCGATACTATCCATAGTTTCTTCAAAATAAGCAACCAACTCAACAAAAACAGAATCTGTTAACAGCAGACCAGTCTGTAGCAATATGTATACTTTGTATACTTCTGGTACTTCAAAAAATCTGAAAACTTACGACATTATGAATAAATTGCATAGAAATCATCAGAAAAAAGAATCCACTCAAAAGATCTTACAGAATAAAAGTGAAAATTCTTTTCGTGAGCAGAAAGTTTCTGTCTTTTTCCAGCATGATCAAACAACCATCAAAAATTATAGATACGTTGGAGACGTATCACATGGCAATTCTGCTGAAAACAGTGTCAGTCCGGGTTAGTTCCATTGAAATCATGCAAATTAGAGTAAAAAACAAGGGCAAAAGAGTTTGGAAAAGTAGATACGATGGAGACATATCACACAACACAAAACTTATACAGAAACTCGTGATAACATTAGCACAAGAAAACAAACTACCACCTCTTTAGGTACTGTAGCAAACTTGATTTATATTTATATTGGTGTTAGATTACTGTATTATCACTTTTCCATGGCTAGTACCCCCCCCCGATACTATCCATAGTTTCATCAAAATAAGCAATCAACACAACAAAAAACAGAATCTGTCAAAAACAGACTAGTCTGTAGCAATCTGTATACTTCGTATACTTCTGGTATCTCAAAAATTCTGAACAATTACGAAAATTTGGGCAATTGGCATATCAACCAGCAACAAAAAGAATAAACTCAAAATCTTATTCTCGATAAAAATGAAAATAATTTCGTGAGTGAAAAGTTTCTCCCTTTTTCCAGCATGATCAAACAACCATCACCAAAACTAGTCATAACGGTTTTACTTGGCTCAAACACAAAAAGAAACACAAAAAACATGATCGTAATAGAATTATGATGGTGTGGATACAACAAAACAGAAAGCAAAAGGCAAAGATAAATTCATTGGGTTGCCTCCCAACAAGCGCTATTGTTTAAAGCCCTTAGCTAGGCATAAGGCGATAGAATCACGTATCGTCGTCTTTGGTGCTCAAACCATAAGTATCCCTCATCATGGATTCATAAGGCAATCTTATTTTCTTTCTAGGAAAATGTTCCATGCCCTTATTTAATGGAAATTGAAATCTAATATTCCCTTCCTTCATATCGATGACAACATCGATAGTCCTTAGGAAAGGTCTACCAAGAATGATAGGACATGAAGGATTGCAATCAATATCAAGCACAATGAAATCTACGGGTACATAGTTCCTATTTGCAATAATAAGAACATCATTGATCCTTCCCATAGGTTTCTTAACAGTAGAATCCGCAAGATGCAAATTAAGAGAACACTCGTCAATCTCATTGAAGCCTAGAACATCACATAAAGACTTTGGAATCGTGGAAACACGAGCACCCAAATCACACAAAGAATTGCATTCATAGTTTTTGATCTTGATTTTGATAGTAGGTTCCCACTCATCACGAAGTTTTCTAGGAATAGAAACTTCCAATTCAAGTTTCTCTTCAAGAGATTTCATCATAGCATCGACGATATGATCGGTAAAGGCCTTCTTTTGGCTATAAGCGTGCGGAGAGTTTAGCATGGATTGCATCAAGGAAGTACATTCAATCAAAGAGCAACTATCATAATTGAATTCCTTGAAATCCAAAGTAGTAGTTTCATTACTACTCAAAGTTTTGATATCCTCTACTCCACTTTCACTGCTTTTAGCATCAAGATAGCTGGACTCCGAATCATTGGGGCGTTTTTCAACCAAAGTGGATTCATATCCAGCCCTATCATCATTAGGTTTGACATTAGAAAACAAGGATTCAATGGGAGTCACACCAAGCGCTTTAAGATCTTCGTGATTCTCATCACATATTTCAGGTTTAGCAACCATTTTATTGACTAAGGTAGCCTGTTTATCAGAAATCTAGCCTACCAAAGTGTAGTAAGCATCATAATCCTTTTCTTGGGCCATACAGGTCTCAGGAGGCAGACAAGCACACAAGCGAGCAGAAAGCAAGCGAAAAAAAAGGGCGAACGAAAAAGGCAAATATTTTTTGTAATTTTTTGTTTTTCAGAAGTGGGGGAGAGGAAAACGAGAGGCAAAAAAGTAAATGCAAGAGATGAGTTTGCGACGGTTACTTGGAGCCAGAAATTCTTCTTGCTACCTCTTGAGATTGCGTTGTTTTTTCCCTTGAAGAGGGAAGGGTGACGCAGCACAGTAGCGGTAAGTATTTCCCTCAGTTTGAGAACCAAGGTATCAATCTAGTAGGAGTATCAAGCCAAGTCTCTAGAGTACCTGCGCAAAAACAACAAACTTGCACCCAACGCTACAAAGGGGTTGTCAATCCCTTCACGATTGATTGCAAGGTGAGAAATGAAGGCAGAAAGTGCAACAAAGTAAAAGTGTAGGGCTGAAAATATGATGTGAAGTAGACCCGGGGCCATAGTTTTCACTAGAGGCTTCTCTCACGACAGCAAATATTACGGTGGGTGAACGAATTACTGTCAACCAATTGATAGAACCGTGCAAAGTCGTGACGATATCTAAGGCAATGATCATACATATAGGCATCACGTCCGAGACAAGTGGACCGATACTTTCTGCATCTACTACTATAACTCCACACATCGACCGCTATCCAGCATGCATCTAGTGTATTGAGTTCATGACGAAGATGGCATGATGTAGAGGGATAAATTCATGCAATAGATATAAACCCCATCTTTTTACCCTTGATGGCAACAACATGATGCATGCCTCGCTACCCCTTCTGTCACTTGGTGAGGTCACCGCACAGTATGAACCCAAAACCAAGCACTTCTCCCATTGCAAGAATCATAGATCAAGTTGGCCAAACAAAACCCATAACTCGACCAGAATTACAAGGATATGAAATCATGCATATAAGAGATAAGAAGAAACTCAAATAAGATTAATAGATAATCTGATCGTAAATCCACAATTCATCGGATCTCGACAAACACACCGCAAAAGAGGATTACATCGGATAGATCTCCATGAAGATCACGGAGAACTTTGTATTGAAGATCCAAGAGAGAGAGGAAGCCATCTAGCTACTAGCTATGGACCCGAAGGTCTATGGTGAACTACTCACGCATCATCGGAGAGGCAATGGTGTTGATGAATAAGCCCTCCGTGTCCGAATCCCCCCTCCGGCAGGGCACCAGAACGTTCCCCAGATGGGATCTTGCGGAGACAGAAGCTTGCGGCGGCGGAAAAGTATTTTCGTGGCTCTCTCTCGTGGTTTTGGATTTTTTGGGGATTTATAGGTGGAAGAAGTAGGGCAGAGGAGCCACAGGGGTCCCACAAGCCTGCTAGGCGCCCCCTAGGCCGCGCCTAGGGGGCTTGTGGCCTCCCCTAGTGCCCTCTGCCTTGGTTCTCAAGCTCCCTGCGTATCTTCTGTTCTGGAAAAAATCTTTTCGGAGGTTTTATTCCATTTGGACTCCGTTTAATATTCTCCTCTGAAAAAGATGAAAAACACAGAAAAAACAGGAACTCGCACTTGGCACTGAGTTAATAAGTTAGTCCCAAAAAAGATATAAAAGGCATACAAAACATCCAAAGTTTGACAAGATAATAGCAGGGAACCATAAAAAATTATAGATACGTTTGAGACGTATCATGGGTCTGAACTGTGGATCTTGGATCGATGGGTAACAAGGGACGAAGGAGATGATGTTTATCCAAGTTCAGGCCCTCTTGATAGAGGTAAAACCCTATGCCCTTCCCTTGTTTTATTGATGGAGAAGTACAGAGTACAGAGTTGATCTACCTCGAGATCGGATGTTGTGGTCTAAAGCCCTTATAGTAATGAGCTTATATAGATAACAAGGGTGCTAGGGTTTACACCACGTGGTTACATCAAGGAAAGGAATATGCATATCTCCACATGGCCTTGGTGAAAGGATCAATATGGTTGACTAGAGGGGGGTGAATAGGCAACTAACAATGTTAAGCTTTTCTTTAACAAATTAAGTTTAGCAACAAATAGCTTGTCTAGATGTGCAACTAACTGAGCAACCTGTATGATGCTAACAACAAGAATAACAAGCAAGAAACTATTACAAGTAAAGGTAAGAAGTAACCACAAGTGGAACCAATGAAGATGCAGATGTGGTAACGAAGTTCCTTCCCTTTGAGGGGAAGTACGTCTCCGTTCGAGCGGTGTGGAGGCACAATGCTCCCCAAGATGCCACAAAGGACATTGTATTCTCCTCACGCCCTCACACAATGCGAGATGTTGTGATTCCACTAGTGGTTCCCTTGAAGGCAGCAATCGAACCTTTACAAACAAGGTTGGGGCAATCTCCACAACTGAATTGGAGGCTACCAACAAAACCACGAAGCTTCACCACAATGGACTATGGCTTTGAGGTGACCTCTTCCATGTAGGTGCTCAAACACCCAAGAGTAACAAGATCCCCGAGGGATTAATGGGGGAACAACTTTTCTCTTGGTGGAAGTGTGGATCAAGGCCTTCTCCTCCAAAACCTAGAGCATCAAAAAGAATCTATGGCTAGGGAGAGAGATCGGGGAAGTTTGAGCTTTGGAGCAACAATGGAGCTTGGAGAGGGAAAAGGTGAAGTCTCTTTGGGAAAGAAGATTGCTATTTATTGTGGTGGAAAACTGGCCGTTTTTTTGCCTACTAGCGCACTTAAGCGGTAGTACCACCCAGGGGGCGGTACTTCCGCTTGCATGGAAGTACCAACCACCACACGCAAAAGAGCACTGCTTGGGAAGTGGTACTATCGCCCAGCACCAAGCGGTACTTCCGCTCAATAAATACAACACGGGCTAACGATAACAAAGAGGAAAAATAAGCGGAAGAACCAAAGGTACTTTCGCTCAAGATAAGAAAAGACTTGAAGATGCGACAAAGGTTTTATAAGCGAGAGAGGGGTCGAACCGTGAGGGCGGAAGTACCAACTCGGCGATACTATCATTCCTCATAGCAGTACTTCCGCTTAGGTAATTCTGAAGGCCTCAGGGGCACATCAAAGGCTCCATTGTGCCGAGGAGAAGTAAGGGGTGCATGTGAGGTGAGTTTGATCCTCTAAACCTTTCCAAACATGGGTCCCCTCTTGATAGTACGGGTTTACCTATGACTCAAGTCCACCAACACTAAATCGATAGCTTAATACCGTATTCTCTTTCAACTACGTAGGGAAAAATAATCTTCTCGTGCCACCTAATAATTCTTTGAAAGTTTAATGCACATGATTAGTCCGCAAGGGGCATCGTCATCAACCACCAAAACTACTTAGGATAAGTTATGCTCTTACAATATCCCCCTTTTGGTGGGTTGATGACAATACGGGATTTTCCATGATAGGATAAAATAGAGAGACTTAGCCAAACCCAAAATCTACAAATCATATACAGGCTCCCCCTAGATGTGTGCTTTATTTGAATATGCTTTTGGGATGCAAAAAAGCACACACTAGGATCAACACCCCCCCTATATTTTATAGACACAGCCATATACTTGCATAAACAGGAAATGAGTTAAGCATGGAAGCAAGTATAGGAAATATGAACTCACATAATAACTAAAGTAGACATAATATAATACAAAGGGTAGCATATGTCTTACACCATACTTTAGTTCACATAAGTCTCTGTAACTCAAACCAAAGCAAACAAATAAAATGGGTTCACGAGAGGAGATATCAAATAAACGATAAAATGCTAATGACTCGACAACTCCAGCATAAACACTCTCTTCCCCTTTGGCATCGAGACACCAAAAGGAGCAAAGAGGATGAAAACCAGCAATAGTGATGGCAAGCTCAGTCCTCCTCGTCATCATCATCCTCTGACTTGTTAGAAGCTGGAGACACCTCCTCCTGAGACTCAGTCCACTGACAGTGTGCCTTGATCTAGTCCTCCTCGTCAGTGAGCCTGTCCTCTAACCCGCTCTGGAAATCAAGGCCAATCTTGCTCGTGATCATCTTGTCGCGGCTGCGTGCCTTCTTGGCGCCAACATGTGCCTTATATTGTCCCTTAGCCTGAAAGAAGAAGAGATCCTTCATCTACTTCCTTAGCTCGGATGCCCATGATGGTTCAGTCTCAGGCCTGGGTAAAACATATAGTTAGGCTCGGGCCCATCCTTCGAATCTGTGTGGGAAATCGTAGGAACTCAAGGTGTAATCCCCCAATTTTCCTTCATATGCAGCTTGAGTAGACCATGAGAAACCATGCGATCATTTACCAAAGACTCTAGAGGAAAGTTAGCATCCCATGTATTCTCAATCAGCTTGTATAGGTACGAGCCATAGATTGGCACTTTCTTCTTGTCAAAAACATGTGAACGCAGCTCCATCCACATAATGTGGGAAAAATCCAAGGTGGACTGGCGGCCTCCCCCCTTCATTTATAGAATTAATAGGTTCACAAGATAGGAATTCACGTGGTCCTTGTTTCCAACACGAGGAAACAGAGTGTTGCGGAAAATCCTATGCATGATGTCTAGAAAAGGAATGAGTTGAATGCAATTACACTTGGTAGTCTTCACAATTCTGGAGTGACGAATGAGCTTGGACTTGTGAATAGCAGCAACACCCTTAGTGTGTGGCCTCAGGCCGATAGGCTCATCCAGGCCTCAATCAGTGTAGCCCATAGAGTTGCTAAAGGTCTACAAGTTGGAGTGCAGCATACGCCAACCGGTCATCCATGAAAATGAACAGTGGCATAAAGTTGAGCCACAACCTCATTGTCAAATTCCTTGTTAAAGCTGATGATATGATCAATACCCCACTGTTAACAGAGAGCATGAGCTTCAGCAAAATATGGAGTGTGAGGACGGGAGGTCATGTGCCCTCTATCAATACTCTTGGCCTCCACAAAGAGATTGGTCTTTGTCTTGATGATCTTGGAATAAATGAGTGACTGGGCCTTGTTCCACAAAGGACACCCAGAAAGAGCCTCGTCCTGAGGCAAGCAATAGGGATCCTGCTTACAAAAGAGTGCAAACTCTTCTTGAGTCATATCTTGGGGATCTTTGGGACCCTTCTTCTAGCTGACAATCTTATTCACAAACTGCTTCTGTGGTTGAGCACTAGAGCCAGCCGCTGCCTCATCAGAAGTGTGTGGGAAGTTGAGGCCATGGCAAGGGTTCACACAACAAGCACCCGGAGGAGAGATACCATCACTAGGGTCCATGGCATGAGAAAGACGGAGGGAGTGATCCCACCAGATGAAAAAGCGTAGGACGACACAGAAAGGGAGATCCGGAGGCGGCCTCCCGTGATGTTCTTGGTCGCCACAGAGAGAGAGAGGGAATCAAAGGGAGGAGGAGTGAATGGGTGTGGGGGAGTTAGAACCCCCCCTGCCCACCACTAAACTGGCCAGGAACTCCCCGAGGCGGTAGTACCGTTTGAGTGGTAGTACCGGCCTTGGAGTGGTAGTACCGCTCCCGACCAAAAGATAGCCACAAAACTAGTGAAATGCTACCTATCCGACTACGCAGTTGAAAGATGACACACAAACACTCCTAAGTTCAAAAGAAGGCACTCCAATTCAAAATAGTTCAAACAAACAAAATGAATGTTGGAGTGACCTTGTGCATGAAATGGCAAATACCTCACCCGGAGGGGCGGTGGACGAAGCACAAGAGTCATCTAAGATGACAAATGTGAAAGATTTGATCTATTTATGAAAAATAGGGGAGGGAGAGTTCATTGAGAGAACAACACTCCCCCTAAATACATGCCTACAACCAGACAAGATAATATGACGAGAGTGGTGGGGTGTCCCTAAAGTCAATCCACATTGCTCAAATCAATGATATTTGGCTCATGCCTTAACTCGCGAAATCTTGCTTCATCCACGAGCTTTGTGAAAATATGTGGAAGTTTATCATTGGTGTTAAGGAGAATAAAATCAATCTCCCCACACTTGATGTGATCCCGGGTGAAATGGTGACGAATGTCAATGTGCTTCGTCTTGCAGTGTTGAACCGGGTTGTTGGAGATGGATTGGCACTTTCATTATCACAATAAAGAGGCACTTTGTCACAGGTGATACTATCATCCTTTAAATTTTTCCTCATCCAAAGCAACTAAGCACAACAACTTGCAACAACTACATACTCAACCTCGGTGGAACAGAGAAACACAATTATGTTTCTTTGAAACCCAACTGACGAGAGAGAGACAAAGGAATTGGCAACCACTGGAGGCTGACTTCCTCTCCACATGGTCTCCTGCACAATCTGAGTCCGAATATCCTATAATATCAAATCAAGCACCTTTAGGATACCATAAACCAAAGTTTCAGATATGAGCCAAATACGGAAAGATTCGCTTGATAGCCACATAGTGGATTCCCTTAGGTGTGGATTGAAATCGTGCACAATTTCCCACTCTCAGCATAATATCTGGTCTAGATTCACAAAGGTAAAGCAAAGAGCCAATCATAGAGTGGTATACCTTTTGATTCATAACTTTACCATTGGAATCCAAGTCAAGTAGGCATTTGAGAGGCATGCGAGTGTTTGCCTTGCCCGTTTGAGATCATCCATCTTCAACCTCTTGAGCATTTCTTAGGTATATTTTGCTTGATTGATGAAGGTTCCTTGGATTTGTTTCTTGACTTAGAATACAAGGAAGAACTTCAACTCTGCCACTATAGACATCTCAAATTCGTTGGTCACTAGTGTGGCAAATTCTTCATTAAAAGCTTTGTTAGGAGAACCAAAGATAATGTCATCAACATATAGTTGGCATATGAACAAACTACCTTTGACCTTTGTGAAAAGAGTGATATCAATTTTACCAATTTCAAACCCATGATCATGCAACATCTCGGTAAGATGCTCATACCACACACGTGGGGCTTGTTTAAGGTCGTAGAGTTTCTTATCGAGAATGTATACATGATTGGGGAACTTGGGATCCTCGAACCCTGGGGGTTTCTTGACATAAACCAACTCCTTATAGGGAACTTTAAGAAATGCACTCTTCACATCCATTTGATATAATTTGAAGTTATGATGTGAAGCAAATGCAAGCAACATGTAAATATATTCAACGCAAGCAACACGAGCAAATGTTTCATCATAGTCGATGCCCTCGACTTGGGAGTAGCCTTGTGCTACCAATCTTGCCTTGTTGCGAATGGCGACACCATTTGCTTCTAGCTTGTTCTTAAAGATCCACTTGGTTACAATGACATTGTGGATCTCCTTTGGTCTTGGCACCAACCGCCACACTTTGTTGCGCTCAAAGTTGTTGAGTTCATCATGCATGGATTCAAGCCACTCCATGTCTTCGAGTGCTTCTTGTACCTTTAGGGGTTCAATTGAAGAAACAAATGCATGATGTGCACTAAAAGTTTGATAACTGTCTGTGAGTGGTCACCCCTCTCGTTAGGCTGTCCTAGACATTCTCTAACACATGTTGATTCTTTATAAGCTTGGCAGCATCATTCGTTGCAGGTCTTACTCGGATTTCCTCCTTGGAAACTTGAGGAGGGACCTTTTTGTGACCTTTGCCTCCATTGTGAGCTTGGTCTTGAGCTTGATCTGGACCTTGATCTTGAGCTTGCTCTAGATCTTGTGCTTGCTCGGAGGTATGAGCTTGATCAAGGACAACACTTGGTGAAACACCATCATGTGGTTGATCTTCTCCTTGATCTCGATGACAAGGTTGAGGGCCTTCACTTTGTTCTTTGGAAGCGTGTGGGTCTTTCGTCGGTGATGGTTCCACTTGAGTGGAACATTGTCCTTCTCCTTCGGCCATAAGGGGTTCCTCAATGGGTAGGAAGTATCCCACGCTGATTCTTCTTATGGCCTGGGGAGGAATTTCATCACCTACATCACAAAGACCACTTTTCTCCACTTGGGAACCATTATTTTCATGAAACTTCACGTTACACATCTCCTCAATGAGTCCATTGGACTTTTTGAGGACACGATAAGCACGAGAGTTTGTAGCATAACCAACAAATATGCCATCTTGATCTCTAGGTTCAAATTAGAAAAACAAGCACCTTTCTTTAGATTTCAGCACTTACAACCGAACACCCAGAAGTACTTGAGGTTTGGCTTGTTACCGGTAAGAATTTTATACGGAGTCTTGTTCAATCTTTTTTGGAGGTAGAGCCGATTAGATGCATGACATGCGGTGTTGATGGCTTAAGCCCAAAAGTTATATACCATCATGGTTCTTGCTGCGTCCATCAATGTCCAGTTCTTCCGTTACGCTACACCATTTTGTTGAAGGGTATAAGGTGCATAGTATTGGTGCTTCATCCCCTCATCACTCAAAAACTCATTCAAGATGTAATTTTTGAATTAGGTGCGATTGTCACTTCTAATCATCAATATCTTTACATCATGTTGACGATGAACTTCATTGGCAAAGTCAATGACGGTTTGTTGGGTCTCACTCTTACTCTTGAAGAAGTATATATACCCAAGTATATCTTGAGTAATCATCCACTATCACCAAGCAATACTTTCTTCCCCGAGACTATGGAATGATGGAGGACCTAAGAGATCCATGTGGAGGAGCTCCAAAGTCCTCTTTGAGTAAACAGTAGTCTTGGGGTGGCGAGTTGTCTCATGTAGCTTTTCTTCAATACAAGCACTCCAAGCACGATCTTTGGCAAAATACACATTTGTTAGTCCAAGAACGTGGTCCCCTTTGCAAAGATCTCATATTGACATGGGCTAGTTGGCAATGCCAAAGCCATCCCACATCAACTTTAGCTATTAGGCAAGTCACGGTCTTAGTGGGTCGCTCCGATAAGTTAACCACATAAAGACCATTCTCAACATGCCCAATAAAGGCTACTTTAAGAGTCTTGCTCCACAAAAGGGCCATGGAGTCACTACCATAGAAAGTACTAAAACCCATGAGTGCAAGTTGATGAACGGGAAGTAAATTGTATGCAAGGGCTCAACAAGCATGCCATTTTCAACGGTAAGTTTCGAAGAGATTACCACATTGCCAAGACCCAATACCTTTGAAATTGCGTCATCACCAAAGGAGACTTGGGTGTCCACGAATGGGTCGGGAAGAACGTCCACCACCAAGTACTTTCTTCCGGTCATATGATTTGTCGCTTCGCTATCAAGCAACCATGACACTCCACCGAAAGAAAACTCCTACATAAGATCAATGCTTGGATTTAGGTACCCATTATTTAATCGGTCCTTTCAAGTTAGGGACAAGGATCTTGGGAGCCCAAATAGACCATTCAATGTACTCATAAGGAGAACCAACAAATTTAGCAAAGACATTCCCATCACTAGCACAACATAAAACATAAGAGTGGTTAAAGTCGTTGGCGTTGTTGGGAAGGAGGGTTTTTTCCTTTCTTGGCATTACCACCCTTAGCATAGTCCTTATTCTTCTCATGAGTGACCTCCCAGGCTTTAATAAAGGTTTCCATAAGGGGGGAGGTTGCTTGGTCTTGATCTTCTTGTTCTTCTTGGACTTGGGTGCAAACCCAACTCCTTCCTTTGCAACCACTTCATTTTGATTTCTCAAAAGGCCATTGAGATTCTTTTTTACCTTGTATGCATGTCACAAGGCCTTTCTCAAGCTGATCCTTTAATTTGGCATTCTCTTCCACAAGATGTACATGCAAGGAACATGGGTTAGTAGCATGGGCATTATCAATTAAAACAATAGCAGAACATGTCGCTATTTCCTTAGTGAGTTTTACTTGGACTTGATCCTGAGTCTCTTTTAAAGAAGCATGAACACTATTCAAAGCCTTGTGAGCCTTGTCAAGTGTGGCAAGCTCTTCCTTGAGTCTATCGAGGTCAACCCCAAGTGCAACCTTTTTGGATTGGCGCACACGATAAATAACAAGAGCATGATCGTGATATTTTTGTAATTTAGCATGGTCATCATTGTGTGACTCCTCAAGAGCCAAACTAAGCCCCCTCTCTTCCTCAAGAGCAATGGAAAGATACGTTATCTCATCGGCATAGTCACGACTATGTCCTTGTAACGTAGAGATAGTTTCTTCATGAGTTTCAATGAGGTTACTAGCCTCTCCTAGTTGTTCCAAGAGAGGCACAAAATGCTTCTCGGTTTTACCCTTGAACTTTCTCATGAATCTATCAAAGGAATTTCCTCATCATTTACCTCCTATTTTTCATCTCCACTATCCGTAGGAGAAGGGGTAGTGGAAACGGTAGTTTTGATGTTGGTAATTTTGATGTTGGAGGTTACATTGTTGGATTCCTTGGCCATAAGGCAATTGGCGATGCGGTTTTCATTGGGGGCGTTGAAGAGGGACACCTTTCTTGGAGAAGAGGATGCAATGGCCACCATGTCCATGCCCATCACTTCACCACTTGCATCATCATCATCATCCTCGTCGAAGTGGTACTCTTCTTGAGCCACCAACACCTTTTAGGGCATCTTCTTGGAGAAGTTGTTCTTGTTTGGGAAGGTCTTGGCCTTGTCTTTGCAAATAAGCTTGCCAATATTATCTTCCATCTTCTCATAGATACAATCTACCACAAAGTGACTCGCATTGCCACAATTGTAGAAAGTCCTCAAGTGTTGCCTGCCCTTGGACCTACTTGAGTTGTTCTTGGAGAAGTTGGGCCTTGAGTTTATCTTGTTGCCCCAAAATTGCCTTGACACAAGAGCCATGTGCTCGTGGTAAGCATATTTCATGTCTTCGGGGCAAGTTTCTTCTTCTTCATCATCATATTCCACCAAAATATCCTTGGCCTTCAAAGCAAGGTTGCAGGAGTCTTTTCTTGACCGTTGTACATGAGGTACAACATTGACAACAGTGTTGTTCAATATATTCATGGCCATAAACTCATCCAACACATCACTTGAGGACAAGGAGTCAAAGTCCGGCCTCCGACGGATGACGGAGGACATAGACTTGTTGAAAGGCATGATAGCCTTGAGAAACTTCCGCTTGATCCAATTATCATCCACATCCGTGCTTCCATGATCTTGAAGAGAAACAACAAGAGTTGTAACTCTTCGGTAGAGCTCACGAGGGTCCTCAACCTCAGTCATAGAAGATTCATCGGCCTCATCGAGAACCAGTTCATAGTTAGACCGTTGAATACTTGAACTTCCCTTGTACATGGAAATGATGTGCTCCCAACAATGTTTGGCACGTGTGAAGGGACGCAAGTGAGTAATATCTTCAACGGGAACTGTTGCTTGAAGCTTGAACAAGGCCGAGTGATTAAGGTGATTGTCGACCTCTTCTCTTGGAGTGAGGTTGCTTGGATCATGTGGGTAGTAGCCTTGCTCAATGATTCTCCAAAGTTGTGTTGAGCTGTGATTCAAATGAGCCTTGATACGAAAAAACCAATTAGCAAAATCATTCTTAACAAGTTTAGGAGGAGGACCGAGGTTAATGATATGTGGTGGGTGAACCGGTCCTCCATAGACCATGGGAGGAGATTCGAGGCAAAGGCATTTTCCCCCATTCGTTCCTTGAGGCAATTTATTTCTACAACTACTAGCATTCGCCTTTTCGGAGTTGGTCCCCAAATCCAAAATTGTAGGATTAATCACATGCAACATATTGGTAGATAGTTTGAAGCCATCAAGGAAATTTCTCAGCATATTTTTGACCTCGATAGCCACTTACGATTCAAAAGTGGACATAACCTAATTTAGATTCTCTCGGGAGTCCGAGTTCACAACCCTTTCCTCGGGTAACTCCACAACCAGTTCCCCATCGTCATCCATACTCTTTGGGTGGTGAAAGCCTTAATAAAGAGATGTAGCTCTGATACCAATTGAAAGGATCGATATGGTTGACTAGAGGGGGGTGAATAGGCAACTAACAGTTTTAAGCTTTTCTTTAACAAATTTAGTTTAGCAACAAATAGGTTGTCTATATTTGCAACTAAGGGAGCAACCTATATGATGCTAACAACAAGAATAACAAGCAAGAAGCTAATACAAGTAATGGTAAGAAGAAACCACAAGTGCAACCAATGAAGACGAGGATGTGTTACCAAAGTTCCTTCCCTTTGAGGGGAACTACGTCTCTGTTGGAGTGGTGTCGAGGCACAGTGCTCCCCAAGATGCCACTAAGGACATCGTATTCTCCTCGCGTCCTCACATAATGCGAGATGTCGTGATTCCACTAGTGGTGCCCTTGAAGGCGGCAATCGAACCTTTACATACAAGGTTGGGGCAATACCTAAAACTGAATTAGAGGCTCCCAATGAAACCACGAAGCTTCACCATAATGGACTATAGCTTCGAGGTAACCTCTTCTGTCTAGGGTGCTCGAACACCCAAGAGTAACAAGATATGTGAGGGGTTAATGGGGGAAACAACTTTTCTCTTGGTGGAAGTGTGGATCAAGGCCTTCTCCTCCAACCCTAGAGCATCACCAAGAACCGATGGCTAGGGAGAGCGATCAGGCAAGTTTGAGCTTAGGAGAAACAATGGAGCTTGGAGAGGGAAAAGGTGAAGTTTCTTTGGGGAAGAAGACTACTATTTATAGAAGGGGAAACTGGCCGTTTTTCTTCCAGTCGCGCACTTAAGCGGTAGTACGCCCGAGGGGCAATACTTCTGCTTGCACGGAAGTACCAGCCACCACAGGCAAAAGAACACTGCGTGGGAAGCGGTATTACCACACGAGCGGTACTACTGCACAGCACCAAGCGGTACTTCTGCCCAATAAATACGACACGGGCTAACGATACCAAAGAGGAAAAATAAGCGAAAGAACCAGCAGAAGGGGAGGGCGGCAGTACCGCTGGAGCGGTACTACCGCTCCCCCTCAAGCGGTACTTCCGCTCAAGATAAGAAAAGGCCCTAAGATGCCAGAGAGGTTTTATAAGTGGAAGAGGGGCCGGACCCTGATGGCGACAGTACCGCTTGGGCGGTACTACCATTCCTCACAGGGGTACTTCTGGTTAGGTAACTCTGAAGGGCAAGGGGCATCAAGGGCTCCATTGTGCCAGGGAGAAGGAAGGGGTGCATGTCAGTGTGAGTTTGTTCCTCCCAACCTTTCCAAACATGGATCCCCTCTTGATAGTACGGGTTTACCTATGACTCAAGTTCACCAACACTAAATCGATGGCTAGACACCGTCTTCTCTTTCAACCTCTGAGGGAAAAATAATCGCCTCGTGCCACATGATAATTCTATAAAAGTTTAATGCACACAATTAGTCCGCAAGGGGCATCGTCATCAACCACCAAAACTACTTAGTATAAAATGTGCTCTTACACTTGGATTGCACACCAAGTCTTCGGAAGAGTCCATCTTGATTTTAGTATCACCAATGATGATCGAACGGCCCAAGAGTCCGGCCCATTGGAATGGATAAGCGGCCCAAGGACCCCTTAGTCCCGGACTCCCTCAATTGGTACAATATTTGCCGAACATAATAATACCAAACACGTTTATTAATTGCATAGGGAGTTAGCACTACCCATTTCTTTAGTCTACATAATACAGGGAGGGCTAGTGTTGATGGTGTTGGTCCTAAATAGAGCACTGTGAATGATATATGCGGCTCCTATCAGGCCACCGTACGCATACCTCATCTGGTAGTGCTCTGAGAATGAGATATGCGGCTCCTATTGGGATTTGGCCAGCCGGGCGGTCTTGCCGGATTTGTTTTACCTTTAGCGAATGTCTTGTGCACCGAGATTCCGAGGATATTTTGGGCTATCTCGAGGTTGAGGTTTTCCATCGTCGCTTGTGTCAAGTGTTTGATGGGTGAGTTGGAGCACCGATGCAGGTATAAATCTTTTGAAAAGTCATGCATGCGGTTATGTGGCAACGTGGAAATGGTTTAACTCGCGATTATAGCAAACTTCAAGCAAACTCAGATAAAATACACCAACTGTGTGAGTAACTGTGACTGTATGTTCTGTGAGTTTTGAGCCAAGAAGGGGACACAATGGTGTTATGTTTGACTCCTAAGATTGTACTACCGCTCCAGTGGCGGTACTACCGCCCTTCCTTTAGCACACACATTGTACCCTCTCCTTTTTGGGATTTTCTGTTGATTCTTGATCTTTGCCTTGACGTCTTGTGTCCTTTGTGTTGTGTTTGCTTTTTGCGTATCATAGGTGGTGGTTCTAGGCGCTCTAACCCACCTCGGGATGCCAGCTCCAAGCGTCCCCGCTCATCAAAAGTCCCCGAAGGTTCTAAAGCACCCAAGCGCAATTTCAAAAAGACTGCTCAGAAGCCTAGGAACACTATTGACTGGAATACCATGCCACTTGCAAAGTTTCAGCTACGCCGAAAGGTCAACCCCTACAATAGAAATAGGGAACAGTTCCCTCGAGGTGAAATGTTTTGGAATAACGACCAGTTTCTTATTTTTGAAGACGTCATCAAAACGAAGAAGAATATGTATGTTCCTGTGGAGTGGATTGATATCAACCATCTGAACAAAGACCTTGCATACTTTGGTGATGCTCTGTCCATAGTGGAACAACTTCAGATTGAGGATCTCATCACTTTTCACTAAGATTTTGATTACGAGATAGTGGCACACTTCTTTGCTACTATTCACTTTCACACTGATGATGAGCGCACCATGACCTAGCTGACAAATGGGGAAGTATTGTATCCTAAGTGGAAGGACTTCATGGATCTTCTGCATGTCCAGGATGAGGGGCTTCACCACCCAGTTGGCTTGCGCCCACATGCTAACCCTACTGGTATAGCCAAGGAGAAGGTTCTATCATTCTATATTGTGAAGGAAACCCCATCTGGTGAGGTCTCCTATGTTATGAACCCTTTTCTGGATGTGATGCACTACATTTTCCGCAACACCCTGTTTCCTAGAGTTGGCAACAAGGACAAGGTCCACTCATACGTGGTAGATATGCTTATCATGTGTCAGAAGAGGCAGACTCGCCCCTCAGGACCACTGGATGTCTCTCATGTTATATGGAGCGAGTTGTACTCCACGGTCTTCAACCGTAAGGTCCCAATATGCGATCCTTACATGTTCTACCTAATCAAGATGACGTGGACCAAGGCATTTCCAGTTGTTGACTTTCTTACTCCTAATTGGATTCGTCATGAGCCCATCAAACTGCGTCAGAAAGACAAATGGGCAAACACCTCAACTACACACGCTGCCCCTAGGGATTCTGATCAGGATGTCGTTCCTGCTGAGGATGAGGCTATTCCAGAGTCACATATGCCTTCCTCTGCCAAGTAGTCATGGGCCGAAAAGCTCACCAACGAGATGAAGACCTTGTTCTGCATGCAGGCCAAGGGATAGTACAGGCTCAGAAGGAGACTCGTCAGTGTGACAAGCTGATCATGAGGAAGTTTGATGTGCACATCTCTAGTGGATGTGAGCGAGAGATCACCCCGAAGGATGAGTGGATGCAAAAGAACAATCTGCAGTGGGCTACGTCTGACCAGGACTGTGAGGAGGAGATCGACGACGACTCAGATGAGGAGTATGTTCAGGAGGAGACCGAGGACTGATGGCTATATTCTCTCCAGTTCGAGCTACCATCTACGTCGTAGGTGTCCTCTCTACCTTTTTGGTGTCCCGATGCCAAAGATGGAGAGGGTGTAGGATTTTCTCGTTTTCTCATTTTCATGGTGTTTTGTTTATTGAACTTTAGTTGCTTTTGCTGGTTGTCTTTTCTTTATGGGTGAAACTATGAGACGTCAGACTTTATCATATGGTGTGAGACATATGCTATATCTTCCCTATCCTTTTCTCATTATTATCCTTTTTATTAATAGCTTGTGAGTCTTATTATCTTGTGCCTTTATATTCATGCTCACATGCTATGCCTTGCTTCCTTATATAATTATCTACTCTTTTATGTTGCAAGGATTGCTTAGTCTATAAAATCCAGGTGGAGTGTTTTGTCCTTGGTTGTGTTTTGGTATGCACACACCCAGGGGGGAGCTTGTCTCTAGTTTATAGATTTTGGATTTTTCATATGCTTTCTCTATATCCTTTATGTGCAAATCATGTATTGTCATCAGTCCACCACAAAGGGGGATATTGTTAGAGCATATTTCTCCCTGAGTGGTTGTAGTGATTGATGACAATGCATGTGCGGACTAACTGCGTGCATTGAGCATTTCAGATAATTCATATCTAGGCACAAGACGATTCGATGCCCCTTGGTATCTCTCGAATACGGTTACTTTCTACGTGACTCTTTGGTGGATTTGAATCGTAGGGAAGCCGTACTATTAAGAGGGGGGGTCCGTGTCAGAATGGTTTGGGTGGAATCATCACGTACACATTTAGTGCGCCACCTTTTCCGTAGCTACAATGGAGCTTCGTACCCATCTTTGATGTTTATGCAAAAGGGCTAGTGGTAGTACCGCTCTAAGAGCGGTAGTAACTTTTTACTACCGCTCCATGAGCGGTAATACCGCCTTCACAGCGGTAGTAATTTTTTACTACCGCCTTCAGAGCGGTAGTAATTTTTTACTACCACCTTTAGAGCATTGTATTTTTTTACTAACGCTCGGACGGACTTTTTCGCATACTTCCCCCCTCCCACACACACTAGTAGGCACGGTAGTAATTTATTACTACCGTGGTTGGTGATATTCAGAGCGGTAGTACCGCTCCTAGCAGCGTTAGTACCGCTCCCAGAGTGGTAGTACCGCTTGGCTATTGCTGTGGTGGGTGGGTAATGCTTGGATCCTACCCCCCCCCCCCACAGACACACACTATAAAGGTGTCTTCTTCTTCGAGGAGCTCACCTTTAACCTCTCCAAGCTCCATTCTTGCTCCATAAGCTTATTCTTGCCCGATCTCTCTCCCTAGCCAATCAAACTTGTTGATTTTCTAGGGATTGCTTGAGAGGGCCTTGATCTACACTTCCACCAAGAGATATTTGATTTCCCCCACTAATCCCTTGCGGATCTTGTTACTCTTGTGTGTTTGAGCACCCTAGACGGTTGAGGTCACCTCGGAGCCACATTCCATTGTGGTCAAGTTTCGTGGTCTTGTGTGGAGATAGCCCCAACCTTGTTTTTAAAGGTCCGGTCGCCGCCTTCAAGGGCACCAATAGTGGAATCATGGCATCTCGCATTGTGCGAGGGCGTGAGGACAATACAGTGGCCCTAGTGGCTTCTTGGGGAGCATTGTGCCTCCACACCGCTCCAACAGAGACGTACTTCCCGTCAAAGGGACGGAACTTCAGTAACACATCCTCGTCTCCACCAGTTCCTCTTGTGGTTATCTCTGACCTTTACTTTGTACTTATTGTTGTTGTGGTGTATTATTTGCTTGCGCTTGTTATCCTTGTAGTTAGCATCATATAGGTTGCTCACCTAGTTGTTCACATAGAGAACCTTTGTTTCTAACGCTAATTTGTTAAGATAAGCTAAAAATTGGTAGTTGCCTATTCACCCCCCTCTAGTCAACCATATCGACCCTTTCACTTGTATAATCCCAAAAACTTTGGTCATCTCATGAAAGCGTATATTCCAACTCCGAGATGCTTGCTCCAGTCCATAGAAGGATCGTTGGATCTTGCATACTCGTTAGCATTCTTAGGATCGACAAAACCTTCTGGTTGCATCACATACAACCTTTCCTCACGGAAATGATGTTTTTACATCCATCTGCCAGATTTCATAATCAAAAAAATGCAGCAACTGCTAACATAATTCCAACAGACATTAGCATCGCTTCGAGTGAGAAAGTCTCATCGTAGTCAACTCTTTGAACTTATTAGAAACATCTTTGCGACAAGTCGAGCTTTCTTAATGGTGACATTTATCATCATCGTCCGTCTTCCTTTTGAAGATCCACTTCCAGTTAATAGCCTTAGGACCATCAAGTAGTTATTCCAAAGTCTACAGTTTGTTTTCATACATGGATCATGTCTCCGATTTTATGGCCTTCACCCATTCGTCGGAATTAGAGCCCACCATCGCTTCTCCATAGCTCGTAGGTTCATTGTTGAGGAGCAACATGACCTCCAAGACAGGATTACCGTACTACTGTGGAGGAGTACGTTTACTTGTCGACCTACAAGGTTTGGTAGTAACTTGATCTGAAGCTTCATGATCACCATCATCAGCTTTCCACTTCAACTAGTGTAGGTGCCACATGAACATCCTCCTGCACCCTGCTACTCATTGGTTGAAGTGACGGTTCAATAACCTCGTCAAGTTTCCACCATCCTCCCACTCAATTCTTTCGAGAGAAACTTTTTCTCGAGAAAGGACCCGTTTCTAGAAACAAACACTTTGCTTCCAGATCTGAGATAGGAGGTATGCCCAACTGTTTCGGGTGTCCTATGCAGATGCATTTATCCGCTTTGGGTTCGAGCTTATTAGGCTGAAACTTTTTCACATAGGCGTCGCAGCCCCAAACTTTTAAGAAACGACACCTTAGGTTTCTCCAAACCATAGATCATACGTTGTCATCTCAAAAGAATTATGTAGTGCCCTATTTAAAGTGATTGTGGTTGTCTCTAATGCCTAACCCCAAAACGATAGTGGTATTTCAATAGGAGACGTCATAGTATGCACCATATCCAATAGTGTGCGGCTATGACATTCGGACACACCATCACACTATGGTGTTCCAGGTGGCATAAGTTTTGAAACAATTTTCACATTGTCTTAAATGTTCACCAAACTCGCAACTCAGATATATATATTTACCTCCACGATCACATCGTAGACATATTACCCTCTTGTCACGACGATCTTCAACTTCACTCTGAAATTGCTTGAACTTTTCAATATTTCAGACTTTCTGATTCATCAAGCAAATACACATATATCTACTCAAATCATCAGTGAAGTAAGAACATAACGATATCCGATGCATGCCTCAGCACTCATTGGACTACATACATCAAAATGTATTATTTCCAACAAGTCACTTGCTCGTTCCATCTCACTGAAAACGAGGCCTTCAGTCATTATGCCCATGTGGCATGATTTGCATGTCCGAAGTGATTCAAAATCAAGTGAGTCTAAATGATCCATCTACATGGAGTTTCTTCATGCGTTTACACCAATAGGCATGGTTTGCATGTATCAAACGATTCAAAAACGAGTGTGTCCAAAGATCCATCAGCATGGAGCTTCTTCATGTGTGTTATCCCATTATGACTTAAGGGGAAGTGCCACAAGTAAGTGGTACTATCATTACTACTTTGTATCTTTTGGTATCAATATTATGAACATGTGTATCACTACGATCGAGATTCAGTAAACCATTCATATTAGGTGCATTACCATTGAAGGTGTTATTCAAGTAAATAGAGTAACCATTATTCTCTTTAAATGAATAACCGTATTGCAATATATACGATCTAATCATGTCTCTGCTCAACGCAAACAGAAAATAACAATTATTTAGATTCAACACTAATCCCGATGGTAGAGGGAGCGTGTGATGTTTGATCACATCAACCTTGGAATTACTTCCAACAGACATCGTCGCCTCACCCTTCCTAGTATCCGATTATTCTGTAGCTATAACTTCGAGTTACTAACACTTAGAAACTGAACCGGTATCTAATACACCGGTGCTACTAGGAGTACTAACAAGGTACAAATCAATATCACGTACATCCAATATACTTTCGTCGACTTTGCGAGACTTCTTATCTACCAAGTATCTAGGGTAGTTCCACTTCAGTGATTGTTCCCCTCATAACAAAAGCACTTAGTATCGGGTCTGGGTTCAACTTTGGGTTTCTTTACAAGAGCGGTAACTGGTTTGCCATTCATGAAGTATCCCTTCTTTCCCTTGCCTTTCTTGAAACTAGTGGTTTTACTAACCATCAACCATTGATGCTCCTACTTGATTTCTACTTTCATGGTGTCAAACATCGCAAATAGCTCAGGGATCATCATCTATATCTCTGATATGGTATAGTTCATCAAGAAGCTCAGTAGCTTGGTGGTCGTGACTTTTGAGAACTATGCCAATCACTATCTTATCTGGAAGATCAACTCCCACTGGATTCAAGCGATTCTAGCACCCAGACAATCTGAGCACATGCTCAATGATTGAGTTTTTTCCCTTACTTTACAGGCGAAGAATCTTGTCGGACGTCTCGTACCTCTCAACACAGGAACGAACCTGAAATCCTAATTTCAGCTCTTGGAACATCTCATATGTTCCGTGACATTCAAAATGTCTTGGGCGCCTCAATTCTAAGCTGCTAAGTATTACTCACTTAACTATCACGTAGTCATGAAAACGTGTATGTCAGATATTCACAACATCCACAGACGACGCTTGGGGGGTAGCACACCGAGCGGTGCATTAAGGACATAAGCCTCGTGTGCAGCAATGAGGACAATCCTCAGTTTACAGACCCAGTCCGTATAATAGCTACTATCATCTTTCAACTAAGTTTTCTCTAGGAACATATCAAAAACAATAGAGCTATAGTGCAAGCTACAACATAGTTTGCAAAGACATTTTGACTATGTTCATGATAATAAGATCAATTAATCATATTACTTAAGAACTCCCACTCAAATTGACATCCCTCTAGTCATTTGAGTGACACATGATCCAAATTCACCACCTCAAGTCCGATCATCACGTGAGTTAAGTTGGCTTCAATGGTGAACATCTCTATGTTGATCATATCTACTATATGACTCATGTTCGACCTTTTGGTCTCTTGTCTTCTGAGGCCATGTCTGTACATGCTAGGCTCGTCAAGTTTAACCCGAGTGTTCTGTGTGTGCAAAACTGTCTTGCACCCATTGTATGTGAATGTAGAGTCTATCACACCCGATCTTCACGTGGTGTCTCGAAATGACAAACTGTTGCAAAGGTGCACACTCGGGGAGAACACTATTTTATCTTGAAATTTTATTGAGGGATCACCTTATAATGCTACCGTCATCCTAAGCAATATAAGGTACATACAAGGATTAACATCACATGCAAATCATATGTGACTTGATATGGCCATGAACTTGTGCTTCTTGAGCTGCATCACCAAAGCACCGACATGATCTCCATCATCATCGACGCCACACCATGATCTCCGTCATTGTGCTGCCATTGAGGTTGTCGCGCCATCTATGTTGTTACTACTAAAGCTACTGAACTAGCAATAAAGCAAAGCATCACCAGGCGCAAAATAACTAACGACAACCCTATGGCTCCTGCCGGTTGTCGTAGCATCAATGTGCAAGTCGATATTCAACTATTACAACATGATCATCTCATACATCAAATATATCATATCATGTATGTGGCCATATCATATCACAACATACCCTGCAAAAACAAGTTAGACGTCCTCTAATTTGTTGTTGCATGTTTTACGTGGATGCTATGAGTATCTAGTATGATTGCATCTTAATTACGCAAAACCAAAACGGTGATACACAAGTTGCTATTTAACCTTCTCCAAGGACCGCCTTTGTCAAATTCGATTAGACTAAAGTAGGTGAAACAGACAACAGCCAGTCAACTTTATGCAACAGGTTGCATGTTAGTCGATGAAACCGTTCTCTCATAAGCCTACGAGTAATGTTGGTCCAGGCCACTTCATCCAATAATACCGAAGAATCAAGAAAATACTAAGGAGGGCAGCAATCTGAATATCAACGCCCACAAACTCCTTTGTGTTCTAATCGAGATGTCATCTACGCATAGACCTAGCTCATGATGCCACTGTTGGGGAATGTCGCATGGGAAATGAAAATTTTCCTACACGCACACAAGATCTATCCATGGTGGAGTGGATCTACATACCCTTGTAGATCGCTAAGCGTAAGCGTATATAACACGGTTGATGTATTCGTACGTCTTCGAGATCCAATCGTGATCTGTCCCGCGATCTCATCACGATCCGTCCCGCGATCCCATCATGATCTGTCCCGCGATCCCATCACGATCCATCCCGATCTAGTGTCGAATGGATGACACCTCCGCGTTTAGCACACGTACATCTCGATGATGAGCTCCGCCTTGTTGATCCAGCAAGAGGAGTGGAGAGGTAGATGAGTTCTCTAGCACGACGGCGTGGTGGTGGTGGTGGTGGTGAACTAATCCAACAGGGCTTCGCCAAACTATGCCAGACTAATCTAGGCGAGGGAGATGATCTATGGAGGAGAGGGTAGCACGAGGCTTTTATGGTGTATGTTGCCCTCAAAACCTCCACTGTATATAGGAGGAAGAGGTAGGTGGGCTGCCTTGGCCTCTCCTCCAAGGAGGAGAGGTTCGACCGAACTAGAGGGAGAGTCCAACTCCGACAAGGGAGGTGGACACCCTTGGAAGGACTCCTCCTCCACCTCCTCTCTTGTCCTTGGGCGCATGTGCCTCTTAGGTCTGTCTGCCCAAGCCCACCAGGGGAGGTGCGCCACCTCCTAGGCCCATGTGGCCACTCCCGGTGGACTCCCGGTACACTACCGAAAATGCCTGAAACTTTTTTGGAACCCAAATACAACTTTCCTATAGATTAATCTTTACCTCTGGACTATTTTGGAGCTCCTCGTGACATCCTGGATCTAATCCGGGGCTCCAAACAACTTTTGGTCACCAACATACATAACTCAATAATACTGAAACATCACCGAACCTTAAGTGTGCAGACCCTATGGTTTTGAGAACTATGTAGACATGAACGAGACACTCTCTGGTCAATAACCAATAGCGGGAGTTGGATGCCCATATTGGATCCTACATATTCTACGACGATCTTTATCGGCCGAACCTTTGTGTCAACGATTCAGTTAATCCCGTATGTTATTTCCTTTGTCCATCGGTATGTTACTTGCCCGAGATTCGATCATCGGTATCTCCATACCTAGTTCAACCTCATCACCGGCAAGTCTCTTTACTCGTTTTGTAATACAATATCCTATAACTAACTCCTTAGGCAGATTGCTTGCAAGGCTTGTTGTGATGTTGTATTACCGAGTGGGCCCCGAGATACCTCTCCGTCAGACAGAGTAACAAATCCCAGTCTTGATCTATGCCAGCCCAACAGACACCTTCAGAGATACATGTAGAGCACCTTTATAGTCACCCAGTTACATTGTGATGTTTGATACACACAAGGCATTCCTCTCGTGTCACGGAGTTGCATGATCTCATGGTCATAGGAACACATACATGACATGCAGAAAACAATAGCAATAAACTAACATGATCATATGCTACGTTCATAGTTTGGGTCTTGTCCATCACATCGTTCTCCAAATGATGGGATCCCGTTATCAAACGTCATCTTATGTCTATGGCCAGGAAACCTAGACCATCCTTAATCAACGAGCTAGTACTTTAGAGGCTCAATAGGGACAATGTGTTGTCTATCTATCCACACATGTATTTGAGTTTCCAATCAACACGATTCTAGCATGAATAATAAGCGATTATCATGAACTAGAAAATATAATAATAACCAATTTATCATTTCCTCTAGGGCATATTCCCAACAAAAATGAGGAGTTTGTCATCGAGTATGAGAAGACAATGAGGAACCTAAGTGTCATGGCGAACCTTAGAGACTACATGGCCGGAGGAAAAGAGTGGATACTTGAAAGTGTATGCACCGATCACATGAGCGGAGATAAAGACATGTTCCATGAGATCACACCAAACCATGGACCACAAAGGTATGTGACCTTTGGTGACAATTCCAAGGGTAAGGTACTTGGTCTCGGTAGGGTGTCCATATCTCATGATAGTTCCATTCAAAATGCCATGCTGGTTGAAACCCTTGGCTGCAATCTTGTTTCAGTATCTAGGCTAGCAGACTTTGCTTTCAATGTGCTATTTAGGAAAGTGGACTACCAAGTGTTTCGCCTTGATAATCATAACATGGTCTTTACTGGTTTCCATAGAGGTGATCTATACATTGTTGATTTCACTAAAATCCAAACCTTGTACATGTCTTATTGCAAAATCTTCGAAAGGTTGGTTATGGCATAGAAGGCTAGGACATGTTGGTATGTGTAATCTTGACAAACTTATCAAAGGTGATTATATTCTTAGTGTTAAAGATGTTATCTTTGACAAAGACAGACTTTGTAGTGCTATTTAAGCAGGAAAATAAGTCGGTGGAAATCATCCCGTGAATATCATGACTACAAGGAGGCCACTCGAGCTACTTCACATGGATCTATTTGGTCCCAATGCTAAAAAGAGCCTCGGCGGAAATTCTTTTGGTTTAGTCATTGTTGATGATTTTTCCAGATTTACGTGGGTATTCTTTCTTCATGATAAGTCACAGGTACAAAAGATCTTCAAGAACTTCTCTCAGAAAGCTCAAAATCAGTTTGAAATGAAGATCAAGAAAGTTCGGAGCGACAACGGATCAGAGTTCTAGAACACAAATATAGATACTTTTCTTGACGGAGAGGGTATCTCACATGAGTTCTGGGCGACGTACACACCTCAACAAAATGGAGTTGTTGAGAGGAAGAACTGAACTCTCATAGAGATGGCTAGAACGATGCTAGAGAATACAAGACGCCAAGACTCTTTTGGGCAGAAGCCATGGAAACAACATGTCTTTCCACGAGCCAACTCTACTTACACAAGCTCCTCCGTAAAAGGACATAAAAGCTCCTCATCGGTAACAAATCCCAAGTTGGATACTTCCAGGGTATTCAGCACAAAGTGCTATATTCTTGATAAGCTCCATCGTTCTCAATTTGCTCCTAAATCTTTTGAAGGTTTCCTACTTGGTTTTGGATCTAACTCTCACACTTATCGTGTCTACAACAACTTCACTTGAAAAGTTTAAGGGACGGTAGATGTGCAATTTGATGTATCTAATGGTTCGCAAGTCGAACAAATGCCAAATGATGTCAGAGATAATGAACCTTCGGAAGCCATCCAAGATCTATCTATCGGCAAGATTCGTCCCATGGAGGTGAAGGAAAGTACTTCGTAAACTCAAGTGGAAACCCCTACTTCGCGTCAATGCGAACCACAAAACAACATGGAGGCATCCATGAGTGGAACACAACATGATGAAGAGGCGGAAGAAGTACACAATGAAGATCCACCTCAACCTTCCTCACCATCACCTCAAGGAGATGACACTGTCAACGACAATGAAGAAGAAGATGATGAGGAAGCTCCACCATCCAACAAGGAAATTTGTCACGATTTCTAGAAATAGTGGACAAAGATCATCCGCTGAATCAAACCATCGGTGACATCCCAACCGGGAGAATCACTCGCTCTAGGAGAATCACTCGCTCTAAATTTCGTTTAGCTAACTTTTGTGAGCATTACTCATTTATCTCTAGCATTGACGTTGTCAAGCTTGAAGAAGGCCTTCAAGACCCAGATTGGGTGAATGCCATGCAAGAAGAGCTACACAACTTTGAGAGGAATGAAGTTTGGACACATGTAGAAAATCCCAAGGAAGAGCACAACATCATCGGTACAAAATGGGTGTTTCGGAACAAGCAAGATGAAGATGGTCAAGTTGTACGCAACAAGGGGCGTCTCATAGCCCAAGGATACACACAATTTGAAGGAACGTTTATCTCTCAAACTAAGTACACCAAGGACTTAATCAAGAAGTTCAACATGCAAGAGCGCAAACGTATGAAAATCCCATGCCTACTAGTGGACAATTTGACCTCACTAAGGAGGACAAACCGGTTGATCAAAAGGTTTATCGATCAATGATCAGTTCATTGCTATATCTATGTGCCTCCCATTCCGATATCATGTTGAGTGTTTGCAAGTGTGCCCGATATCAAGTGGCACCTAAGGAGTGTCATCTAGTGGCTATGAAAAGAACTGTGAGATACTTGATACGTACACCAAACTTTGGCATATGGTATCCCAAGGGATCCTCTTTTTATTTTGTTGGCTATTCCGACTTTGACTATGCTGGAGACAAGGTTGATAGAAAATCTACCTTGGGTATATGCCAATTTCTTGGGATATCACTTGTGTCTTGGTCATCCAAGAAACAAAACTTGGTATGTTTATCAACTGCTGAAGTGGAATAAATTGCCGCCGGATCATGTTGTGCGCAATTACTATGGATGACACGAACTCTTAAGGATTATGGCATTCATGTGAAACACGTTCCATTGTTGTGTGACAATGAAATTGCTATTAAAATTGCCTATAATCACATGCAACATTCCCGAACTAAACATATTCAAGTGAGACATCATTTCATTCGTGATCATGTTGGTAAAGGAGATATTAAACTCAAGCATGTTCATACCGACAAACAATTAACTGATATCTTTACCAAACCAAATGATCAGAAAGTGTTTCTCATTTGAGTAGTGAGTTGAACATCATTGATGCTTAAAATTGGAGCTAGAATCACTCGGATGCATGCAAGGGCATGAACTTGATTGACTATTCCATGATGTTATTAATATGACACTATCTTATATCTTGGAAAACTATTCTCCCTTGTATTGCATTTAATCTTTTGCAGGTACTTGGAAGAACTACACTCCACAAGATTGTCATCAACTCACATCAAAAGCAATCTTGACATGGCCAAGTATCAACAACCCCTTCTTCGGAGATTTAGGAATTAGACAACAAAATCATATCCTTGACAATTATTTGATGAATATATTCACTCTTGTCATTTGGATATAGTATGGTCTTCCTTGCATGACTAACCTATGTAGGTGATAAGTGAACCAAAACATTGAGGATAGCTCCCAACTCAAGATGACCTTCATCAAATTGAGCATCCACAACATGATCACCTCATGCCACATCATCAACATCATTCGAAGGTATTTACTCATATCCTTGATATAGCTTTACTCCAAGTCGCGTGGTAAAGCAACTCAAGTGATATGAAGAAATTAAAATGCTTAATAAAAAATGTTAACCCCATTGTGCGCTTAACGATGAGTATGACCTATGATCAAGCATTCTTGCTTGACTCCTCAAGTCAGTATACTCTAATATAGGTGACCTGGTCACCGCCCAACATCTAGATGAAGACTCTTGTATGGTTCATGTTTTTGTTGCTTGATTTCTTGGAACCATTCAATTCTCATCTATATGTATGTACACTTTCAAAATAAATAAATAATATTGTGATATATTTTCTTGATTCCAAACAATTGAATCTTTTTTGAAAAACTAAGTTGAGAAGATGATTTTGACAACAACCTGGTTTCACCGATGTGGATAACCCGGTCTAACCGGTTTCTTCCATAGGTTGTGACAGCCCGAGACCGACGCCCTAGAAGATTCCCCTTTTATTTCGTTCTCGTCGTGTGGTTTGTTTATCTATCGTATTCATCATCGCATCATGTGCATCATCCGCATTGCATCGGCACTCCGTTGCCGACAGTTTTCAAAACCTGCATCCGTAATTAGTTGCCACTTCTCTCCGTGTTCGTCGTTGTCCGTTTTGAGCCCGACCACACTATCACACGCCCGCAGCATCGGTAAAATATTGTTTCTAAAAGTGTCTGGAAAATATTCTCAGATTGGGTTCAAACCTGGCGTGCGGTCTTATTATAATGTAGGTAGGCCGCCTGCCAAATTTCGTCCCAATCGGGGTCCGTTTGATACCCGAATGGGCGACCGTAGCGGCACCGCCATCGGTTTACCGTCGGATGTTTCGGTGTTTTAGAACTCTATCGTCGGGTGCCATTTTCCCTATCATCTCTGGCAAGCCCTGTACACAACCCATCACAGCCCACCAGCCCACCTAAGCAAACCCTAAGCCGCCTCTCCGATCAGACAGTTCGATCGCGATCGGAGGGTCGAAAAAGCCCCAAAACCACCTAAACCCTAACCCCGTGTCTTTAAATAGACATCCAATCCCCCCTTGCCTTTGTTCCCGTGCAAACCCTAGCCGACCTCCCTCCACCTCTCTCCCACCAGCCACGGCCAGCCCGCCAGGGCCCGAGCCAGGCGCGCCCGGGCCCGAATTGGCCAAGCACGCCCCGCTCCTCGCGAGCTCCTCGCACAGCCCCGCTCTCCCGAGGACGAGCATCCACAAGCTGCCCGCGCCTGATACGTCCCAAATGTATCTATAATTTATGTTTGTTCCATGATCTTTTGGGTGACATTGGTATATATTTTTCTACACTTTTATACCTTTTTACACATATTTGGACTAACCTACTAACTCAGTGCACCCAGTGCCAATTTCTGTCTGCTGATGTCTTTTAATTGTAGGTACTTTACCCCAATTTTCAGAGCACCTAAAATCCCGAGAAAATGTATAAAAATTAGCGTGACAGAAGCTTCACGAAGCACCAAGGTGGGTGAGAGGGGAGTCGGGCCTCACCCAGGCGTCCACCTGGCGCGGGCCCCCTCCTGGTTGCGCCACCAGGTCGCTTGGGGGCTGGTCCACCCCCTGGCACCCTCCTTTGGCCTATATTTACCCCTCGGACGGAAACCCCTAAAGATGTATCCAGAATCGCGAATTTCTCCTCTGTTCCGCCACCACAGCGCTTCCGAGATCTGGAGCGCCAGAAAATCTCTTCCCGGCACCCTGCCGGAGGGACGATTGACCTCGAGGAGCTTCTCCACCACCATGGACGCTTCCCGGACGTGCCGTGAGTATTCCTCCTTGGACCATGAGTCCATGACCAGTAGCTATGTAATGTCTTCTCTCCAATCTTGTCCTTCAATGCTTAGCCCTTGTGAGCTGCCCTACATGATAAAGGCATCTATATAATTAACCTGTTGTTCATATGCTGAGTTTGCTCGGATCCGATGGATTATGAGATTATGTTTAGATTGTGATGAGTTATATATTTGGTTCTCCTTTTATATTATGTTCTTGAGTAATTCATGCATGTTCTCCATTGCTTTTTATTTCTTTGGCCGAGTAGTAGATTGTAACTCCAAGAGGGAGCGTTATGCATGACCGTGGGTTCATGCCCCTAATGTCTAGCTTGAGTGACAGAAACATGAGAGTAGGGGGTGTGCTTTTGCCACATGGGAGAAAACAATGGTGCTTGTGACCATGGTTGCAAGGATTGTTTACCTTACACAAAGTTCGTTAATGCAGTTGTTCGTTGCTTTGAGTTTACACTTTGGGTGGGGCTCGCAACTTAATACCAGCGAGATGTTCTGGATAAATATCTCAAGGTGGATGATTAGAGAGTAGATACTGATGGATAAACGGTCTACTTGTCTTTGCGTACTGCCCATTACTTTTGAGCATCTAACTTTCTTGTAGCATGATTAGCATTGCGGTGCATTTATAGTTCTGTCAATTGCCGAGCTGTAATTTGTTTACCCAACATAGTTGTTTATCGTCTTTTGGGAGAGAGACATCACTAGTGAACATCATGCGACTCTGGTCCATATGTTCACCATTGTATACACCTCCACCATTTACTATTTTTATTTACTTTTCCGTTGCAATCACTATCACTATTCCCCCTTGTGTTTTGATCCTTTGCAAAATACAAGGCCGGAGAGATTGACAACCTCTCTGAACTTGTTGGGAGCAAAGTTATTTGTTGTGTGTGCAGGTCCATGTCTTATGCTAGCGCCAGAGCAGCGGACACCTACTTGTTGATCCTCAGAGTCCTCCTGGTTCGATAAACCTTACAGTCCCCGTGTAAGGGAAATCTGCTGCTGACTACATCTCAACCTTCCACTTGGGGTAACCAACAAGGGGCGAAAAGTATATCCATCAACTCGTCATCAGCGCCCGGTCCTCCTCCTCCCATGGTGCTTCCTGCCGGTGCCCCGAGCCCAGCCGCGACGAGGTCGCCGGATCTGCGCCTTGCTGGGACCATGCCAGCGTGCCAAGCCGAACTCGCAGCGCCAACAGACCGCTCGCAACCGCTGCCCCGAACCAGCGCCCCAGCCACCGACCTAACCAGAGCACTATTGACGTATGCCCACTTCAGATCCGGCGGCCCCGAGGCCGGATCCCGCCGCCAGGCGCCGCAGCACCTACCCTTCCCGCAGGAGCGCGTTGACCCCTAGATCTTTCGCGAGAATGCGCCGCCACTGTCTCCCGATCGGACGGGATCCAAATCAAACCAGCTGTCGCTCGCTTCGACCAGGTGGGCCCCGACCACGGCCCATCTGCGGACTCCCGTGGCGTGAGTGCTTCGCCACGTGGGCCTTTGCCAATGCCTGCATGGGCCTCCAGCGCGCCAAGGCCGAGATCTAAGCGAGCCTCAATCTCTACAGCATCCCATCACTGACGTGGGCCGAAGCCCATGAAGGTGAAATTCCCCTCGCCCCTCTATTGTGTGCCCTAAGCGCTTAGTAGTCAAATAGCGCCCATGTCCTGTTTTCGGCCAGATCTAGTTTCGGCCCATTTAGTATTTTTTTTAGGTCCTCGGATTTAATTCATTTTCAGAAAAAGAGCATATTTTCAAATGCACGTAGTTTTAAAACCGCGCGTCAGATCGAGACAAGTTGTAGAATTTTGCGTAGATTAATGTTTTTCAACTTGCATGCATGTTTGAAGTTGTTTGACCTATTGTTTTCTTAGTTTTGTGTGTTGGCCTATTAGGTTAGTTATTCCGTAGATATTTATGTTTGCTTTCGTTTTGCTCGTTCCTAGAACAAAAATGTTCACGTTGTTTGTAACCCCTTTCCATGTATTTTGGAGATAGTTATCTTGCCATTTTCATGTAGGTGGCATCAATAGTTTGCTATGTCGGGTTTAGGACATATTCTTGCATATATGTGTGATGTTAGTTTTATTATTCAACCCCACATAATATATATGTTTTCGGGGTTGGAAAATCCGTAGAATTTAACTGTGCATTTAGTTTTGTCTTCCGAGTAAGTTAGCATGCATGATATTTTGTCATGATGCCCTTTTGTTTATTTTGTGAGATTTATTCCGTACGTAATATGATTTACTTGTGAACTAGATATATGCCTTTGGACATGCATGTTAGCCCCTGGTAATTTTGGTTGCTATAGAAATCCATGTTTAGCTTTTGTTTGCTTGTTGCCAACATGCTAGAAAATAGTGTTGTTTTGAGATACTGAAATATTTGTAAGTCTGAGATCTGTTATATTTTGTTGTTGTCTTGCCTTGAGTTTTGCTAGTGATCTACAGCTCCTTTGGGGTTGGTGCAATGGAGTTATTTGCAGTGCTTAATATTCTCTAGCATGTTGTAGAGTTTCATGCCATTCGGTGCCCCGTAGCATATAGTTTTACTGCTCCCAATATGCCTTCTGGTTGAAAACAGCACTGTCAATAGTGTTATTTTCACCAAGTCTGGAACTCGGTGCTAGTTGCCATTTTGTGAGTTCTTTTCCTAGTGATCCATGCTTCCATGCTAGTTGTTTTTAGTAGGGGTTGTTGTGCATCTTGACCACTACTGTCTCATGTCTTGTTTGAGCATTTTAGAATTATTTAGCTTGTTGTTGTAGGGTGTAGAAAATGTCATGTTGTTGTTTTGGGCATTTTGCCACTATTTCTCGTTTAGCTTGTTCAGTTGAACCGTTGCTCCATTTTGAGTGTGCCCTATAAGAAACTTGCATAGAATCTCGTGTAGGTTTGTTTTATCTTGCTGCTTGTATGGTTAGGAGTGCTTGTGACTGTCATCCGCATACATATTGCATTCATGGCGTCATATCTTGCGTTGATCATACCTTTTGAACCGTAGCTCGCATCAAATGAGCTATATGTGTAAACCGACTAGAATGTCTTGTCGAATCACATGCTTTACCTCTTGCCATGTTTAACAACATTTAATATTGCCGCGTAAATAAACGGGAGTGAACTAAATAATTAAATGTGGATTTTCGTCAATATCCAACTCGTTCCATATTGAGATTCACTTAATGTGTAGTGTTTGCGTGATGTGAATTGACATGACATGCCTTGCATATTTAAAAATGATCATGCATCATATTAGGGTGAGCATCGTGTCGTGCATGTGCCGTGGTGAAAATCGTGTGTTGATTCTTATTTCCGGTTTGCTTCGTCTCGATAGAGTTCCGCAATCGTGTCAGTATGTGAGGATCCGATCGACTACTTCGGTTCGTCTGCTTCACGGAGTCGTTCTTCTTCCAAGCTGGATCTCAGGCAAGATGACCATTTCCCTAGATACCATTACTATCATTGCCATGCTAGTTGTCTCGTTTCTTTCGTTATGTCTCGTTGCCTACCACCTGTTATATGTCAGCCTCTCAACATTGTCATGAAACCTTCAACATGTTCACAACCTAGCAAATCACTGATTGGCTATGTTACCGCTTGCTTAACCATGTGTTAGCGTTGTTAGTTGCAGGTGCAGTTCCTTCCATGTGATAACATGGGTTCCTTGTTATATCACCCATTTAAATGATATTTAAGTTAATGTACCTATACACTTGGTAAAAGGTGGAAGGCTCGGTCGTTCTAGCCTGGTATTTTGTTCCACGTTTGTTGCCTTAGTTTCGTCTACCGGTGTTATGTTCCATAAATGAGCGCTCCTGACATGCTTGGGGTTGTTATTGGGACCCCCTAGATTCTTGTTTTGGGATAAAACTCGTCTGGCAAGGCCCAACTTTGGTACTACATTTGCCAAAAAACTAATAAGAATGCATATGGACCCGCTGGCACCCGTGAAGTAATTAATCAACTCCCGGGCCAGTGCTCCTCATGAGTTTTGTTCCAAACCGGGAGATGTACGGTGTCCGCTGGTCACCCAGGGTTTAGCCAACCCGACGTCTTGCCCATCCGATCGTGCCCTGAGAACGAGATACGCAGCTCCTATCGGGTTTGTCGGCAAGTCGGGCGGCCTTGCTGGACTTGTTTTACCTTTCTCGAGCGTCTTGTGCGAGGGATTCTGAGGATGCTTTGGGTCATCTCGAGGTTGAGGTCCAATAGGAACCCGAGGAGATCACGGGTTTCCCTGAGCGGGGTCATTCTATTGTAGCGTGTGTTAGTTTGTGATGGACTAGTTGGAGCACCCCTACAGGGTTAAATCTTTCGGAAAGTCGTGCCCGCGGTTATGTGGCAACGTGGAAACTTTGTTTAACATCCGGTTCTAGACGACCTGAAGTAAACTTAATTAAAATATGCCAACTGTGTGGGTAATCGTGACTGTCTCTCTCATGATTTCCTTTATCCGACAGAGGACACGGTGCGGTTATGTCTGACGTATATAGGTGTTCAGGATCATTCAATTGATCATTATTAGTTCACATCCACTATGCGTTGATCTTCCCCCTCTTTTATTCTGGTACTCGTAAGTTAGTCACCTCAAATAATGCTTAGCCGCTTGCTGCAGCCTCACCACTTAACCAAACCTCACCCATTAAGCCTTTCTAGTCTTGATACCTTTGGAAATGAGATTGCTGAGTCCATGTGGCTCACAGATTACTACAATACCAGTTGCAGGTACAGGTAAAGAGTTACTTTGACGTGAGCGCGCTGATTGTGCTATTTGGAGTTTTCTTCGTCTTCTTCTTCATCGATCTAGGACAGGTTCTAGGCCGACAGCCTGGGATAGCAAGGACGGACCCGACTCTTCTTCATGATGATTGTATGTATTGTACCGATGTGACTCGGATGTAGCTTGTGGCGAGTGTAATCCGACCCCTTATAGTCATCTTTTCAGTACATGTACTTGTAACGATATCCATTCTTGCAAAACGACGAGATGCGTTTCAATCCCTATCGAGGTCCTCGCACCAAAATAAGGATAGGACCTCATCTTGGGCGCTACAAGTTGGAATCAGAGCAGTACCAACCTAGGAGCCCCCTTGATTGATCGAACTTGGATGAGTCGAGTCTAGTGAAAATTTGCTTTGAGTCTAGTTATATATCGGAGAGTAGGACTCTTTTTCTCCTCTTCTATGCTCTGGTGAGGAATCTTGATGTAATAATTTTAATCCTACTCCTCTTCTCACTCAAAAAAAATTAGGATCACGCGGATATCTTTGGAATCTATATGATGTCGATGTGACGGAGTTCTGACTTGGTGCCTCCTGCTGTGTTGATTTTATTCCGAGGAGTTGATGTCCAAGGGATTCTTGAGCACATCGTTATCATTAAGATTTCTTAGTATCTCACGACGAAGATGTTCGAAATTGCTTCAATACTGGTAGTGGCGAGATAACCCCAACATCCCCAGTACTGGTGCAGAGTTCGGGGGTACCGCCATACTTAATCATTGTGTTTTCGAGGATCTGAGATAGATGAGTTTCCGAGATATCTGGTTATGTGTTGACGGATGTGATACACTGGACGGGTGGTATTATTGCTTGGAGTTGAGTGATGGATTTTACTCCTTGTATCCATGGACCCGATTGCATGACTAGAAAATTTTGGGAGTTCTGAAGTGGGAATTCAAGTAGTTACTTATAGGTTAATCTTCCAACAGATGCATGACGTGAGGTTGGGGTTTGACATCTAGTGCATTCGTTTATTCACAGTCGTCTTACAGCGGTTCTCGTTGTGTCTTAAAGAGTCCTTGTAGCTTGCTACGACTCGGGGACGCTTAGTATGTCGTGTGCATTGCCTTGTACATGATGGCTACTGTAGGATCGAGCCCGTGCGATCCTATCCACGAAAATATCGGACGAAATCTTAGTCATGAATTTGATCCGACTTGTTTCGTAAGCCTCATCCTTTATGTTGTTGTAATATGGTAATTCGAGTTGCTTCGATGTCAAATGGTGATTTCATATCTTTCCAAGAGGTGTTCTCATACTTTTATGGGAATGCAAATTCGTTTGCTCAATCAAGTGGTGTTTTCAATTCTCTTCAATCGGAGTCGTCATTTCTATTATTTTTAGTCGGTGTGCTTCTCTTCAAGTCAATTCAATCTTCCCCAATATATTTGCAAGAACAATCTCTCATTTCATTCGGAGTTCATCTCATCTGTCCCAAGTTGTCTTTGTTTTTCCCCGCCCTCCCGCCATTTGTCTTCAGTGATTCAATTCTCATCCAGGTGTCTTCTTTTTAGTTTTTCTTCCGCTATATTCTCTTCCATGGTGTATCTGGTGATTCATTGTGAAGATTCTCAGGAGTTCTGAGTTCATCATTTTCATTCGTGTTCTCTGTTCCGGTGAGTTCATCATTTTTTTCATTTGTGATCTTCGGTGACTTCATCATTATTCATCCGGTGTTTTCTTTCAGTGGGCCCATAACCCGCAGTGTCTTTCCGAGGATATTATCTGTCTCTTCTAATCTTTTCCCGAAGATCTCTAATTATTTTTAAAATATGACGTAAGCATGAAATTCATCACTCGTATTCCTTCTCCAAGATTTCTTCAAAATTTATTCTCATGATTGGCTCAACCTTTCTTTCTTCGTTATTTCGGAGTGTCTCGGTAATTCTTGCTCGCGTTCTCCTCTTCATTTTCATCTTGGAAGACTGAAGGAGTGTTTCTATCAATTTGGTCCATTATTTCAAGATTCATCATTTCAGCTTTGTGTAATCTTCTTGAATTGTTCTCGATCATGAGTAATTCCTTCCATATCTATCCGGTGCATTTCAGATTTGTTTTCATTCTCGATCCTCCGAAAGCCATCATTTTAGAAGATTTCTTCGTTCTCAGCTTTCAGCTTTCGCTCTCAATTGTTGTCTCTTTGTTGGTCTCTCAAATATTTTGGTGTCTTGTTGAAGCTTTCTATTAGGCGGATCATTATGTCTTCTTTCTCAAGGTGTTCTTCAAGATTCTAGTTGAATGTGTTCAGGTATTCTTTATCTTGCATTTCAAAGTGCAATTTTTCCTCCTTTTCCTTTGAGGTGGTGTTATAGTGTTCTGCAACCATCCTATCTTCTGTAGAAGTTAAAGGCTTGATGTTGCCATTGAGAAAATAGCTAGCAACGAAAACCTTGCCACTGATGGCCTTTGGAATTAGAGCAAAGAACTCCATCGCTTTGATGTGGATTCCCTTGCTCATTACTATGCCTATTTGTTTGACAATACTCATGTTGCAGCGACATTCAATGTCTTGGGCGATGTTCAAAGAAAGGTTTGGGTCTGTAGGTATGTGAAGAGTACCTTTCCTAAAGCCGAAGCATGTGTGTTAATATGGGTGTTTGACTTATGCTTTTGATAACAACAAAAAATATTGACTTATGGATTGTATGGACTTGTTCTTTTGATTACAAGAAAAACATTGAACTATGCATGGGTTGTATAACTATATAGATTTGATATAGTATTATTTGATATGTCGAACTATGAGCTCTATGCACTTGTGTTTCATATGCGAAAATGTTGAACTATTATGTGTATTGAAGTTAAAGTTTAGCTTGTACTATTGATGAGTTTGTTTGGGTATGATGCTCAAGTTTTTAAAAAATGTTCTTATAATTGTTATTGTAGATATCATATTTGATTGCTTCATATTGAAAAATGGGCTAACCTCACCCACCAACCAAACATAAAAATGGCTATCACCAACCATGATTCATCCTTCTAACCAAACAAAACATGGGCTAACCGTATCCACACAACCAATCAAAAAAATTGGCTATCGCTATCCAGCTAGATATGGATGCCCATATCCACCCTCGCATGTCCCTCTAACCAAACACATCCTAGTTGTTGGGTTGAAAATAACAGTTTCAGGTCTTCTGAGATCACTAGAAGAGATGTCTAGAGGGGGGGCGGTTGAATAGACTACTCACATAAATCAAAACCTAGCCTTTTCCCAAATTTGATTTTTGGAAGATTTTAACAATTCTAACAAGTCTAGTGCACCCTACACATGCTAGTCAACATATATGACAGCAGAAAGTAAAGACATTGCACATGTAAGTAAGGAGTCGAGTTTAGGAAGATCAAACACAAAGATTGACATGGTGATTTTTGGCGTGGTTCCGATAGGTGGTGCTATTGTACGTCCACGTTAGTGGAGACTTCAACCCATGGAGGGTAACGAATATGTGAGTCCACGGAGGGATCCACCCATAAGGCGTCTACGAAGAAGTGGTCTTGTCTATTACACCATGGTTTACGTCCAGACACAACTAGCCTCACTCACGATAGATTTTCATGAAGTAGGTAATTTCCTTGCCCGTACAAACGTCTTGGTTGAAGTCCACAACACGAAGTAGGAGGATCCCAAGCGACACCTAACCAATCTAGGAGGTACCACCCTCCAAAAGGTAATAGATGCGATAGAATGATGAACTCCTTGCTCTTGTGTTTCAAAAGATAGTCTCCTCAATAGTCAATCACTCTCTTACAGATTTGGCATGGGTAGGAGAGATTAATTTTGTGGAAAGCAACTTGGGGAGGCTAGAGATCAAGTTTAAAATAGATGGATTGGAATATCTTGATCTCAACACATGATTAGGTGGCTCTCTCTCAAAAAAATGGATCAGGCCAGTGTATGTGTGTTCTGAGTGCTTCCTCTATGAATGAGCGGTGGTGGAGGGTTATACATAGGCATATCCCAAAATCCAACCATTACAACATTATTGCCCAACTCGGTGACATTAAAATGAATCTCGGTGGTACCGGGTTGCACTAAATGTTGCAGCTTTTGAATTCTTGATGAGACCGATATATGAATCTCGGTGGTACCGATACGATGACCTAGAGCAGTTTCCAAATCTCGGTGAAACCAATTCCAAAACTCAGAAATTTTGATTCTTGGAATTGACACGCGAACAAGTTGGTCACTCAGCTCGGTGGCACCGATATGGAACTTGGTGGTATCGACAGATTAGGGTGTGGCAAAGGATTTTTCTGGTGGAAAATTCGTAGGGCCGAATGGAAAAACTTGGTGACACTGATTTTACTATTTTGTCTTGGGACAAAGATTTTTTTGTGGGAGAATGGCTGAGTATTTTTGGTGGCTATCTCTAAGCTCTTGAGCAACCAATTCATCATAATACCTCGCACCCTTTTAATTTGTTTCAAGAATGAGATATTTAAACCCACCAATTCCTTGATCATGAGTTATTTTAACCAATGCTTTCTTCATTGATCTTATCTTGGTTGAGATTTCACCTAAAGCTTTTCCCATGGATTGTTGCTATCGTGGTGATTATCGTTGATCCAAGTTCCCAATGTTTCCTCTTGGTGTAAGAAGTTTTGAATCTCTTATTGCTCCCAATCAATCATTGTTTCCGTTAGTTGCTGGTTGTCAACTCATTATTTGGGATGGTCTTCATAAGTCCACAACAAGCTTGTTCTTTTCTTTGTTAGTCTCCAACAACTTCGTCCTATTCTTATTGCAAGGCTGCTTATCAAATTCAATTGTCATCGTAGTTTTCATTTTCTTCTTCATTCTATTCTTCTCAAAGATTTAGTTTCTATTCTCTTATTCCGGAGTGGTGGTGATGTTGCTCTCTTCAATCTATCATCTTGTTCTATCAAGATCATGTTCTCTCCTTGCTTCTTCAATTTAGTTAGTTTGTTGTGAATCTTGTCAAGATCTTTCTGATTTATCTAATTTTTGTCCCCTTTTCCTATCGAAGTGCTCCCGAAATTTCGATTGAATTCTTGCTTGTCTCTCTTATCATTCTTCATCTCTTTGCAACCATAAAGATTCGTTAGTTTCACTCGTTTGTCAAAGAAGCAACTAAGTTTTACCTCTTGCTCTTCTCTTCCTCTTCCCAGTTTCATTCTTAGTTCTCGGGGCGAGATCTCTTATTAGTGTAGGAGAGTTGTGATAGCCCGAGACCGACGCCCCAGAAGATTCCCCTTTTATTTCGTTCTCGTCGTGTGGTTCGTTTGTCTGACGCATTCATCATCGCATCATGCACATCATCTGCATTGCACCGGCACTCCGTTGCCGAAAGTTTACAAAACATGCATCCGTTAATAGTTGTCGATTCTCTCCGTGTTCGTCGTTGTCCATTTTGAGCCTGACCACACTCGCACGCGCCCGCGGCATCGATAAAATATTGTTTTTAAAAGTGTGCATAAAATATTCTCGGATTGGGTTGAAACTTGGTGTGCGGTCTTATTTTAATGTAGGTAGGCTGCCTGCCAAATTTTGTTCTAATCGGAGTCCGTTTGATACCCGAACAGTCGACCATAGCAGCACCGCCATCAGTTTATCGTCGGACGTTTAGGTGTTTTAAAACTCTGTCATCGGGTGCCGTTTTGCCTCTCATCTCTGCCAAGCCCTCTACACAGCCCATCGCAGCCCACCAGCCTACCTAAGCACATCCTAACCCGCCTATCTGATCGAACCGTCCGATCGCGATCGGAGGGCCCAAAACCACCTAAACCCTAGCCTTGTGTCTTTAAATAGATAGCTAATCCCCCTTGCCTCGGTTCCCGTACAAACCCTAGCCGACCTCCCTCCTCCTCTCTCCCACTAGCCGCCGCCAACCCGCTAGGGCCTAAGCCAGGCCCGCCTGGGCCCAAATCGGCCAGACGCGCCCCACTCCTCGCGAGCTCCTCGCACAGCCCCGCTCGCCCGAGGACGCGCGTCCACGAGCTGCCCCGCGCCCGGTCCTCCTCCTCCCATGAATGCCTCCTGCCGGTGCCCCGAGCCCAGCCGCGACGAGGTTGCTGGAGCTGCGCCTTGCCGGGACCGTGCGAGCGTGCCAGGCCGAACTTGCAGCGCTAGCAGACCGGCCGCAACCGCCTCCCCGCAATGGGGCCCCAGATACCGACCCAACCCGAGAACTATTGTCAGATGCCCGCTTCAGATCCGACAGCCCCGAGGCCAGATCCCGCCGCCAGGCGCAGCAACACGTGCCTTTCCCGCCGGGGTGCGTCGACCCTGAGCTCCTTCGCCAGAATGCATCGCCGCGGTGTCCCAATCGGACGGGATCCAGATCGATCCATCCTTCGCTCGCTTCGGCCAGGTGGGCCCCGACTGCGGCCCATCTTCGGCCTCTCGCGGCCCGAGCGCTTCACCGTGTGGGCCTCCGCCAACGACCGCGTGGGCCTCCAGCGCGCCAAGGCCCAGATCTAAGTGAGCCTCAATCGCTGCAGCAGCCCATCATCGACCTGGGCCGAAGCCCACGAAGGTGAGATTCCGGTGGCCCCTCTATTGTGCACCCTGAGCGCTTAGTAGTTAAATTGCGCCCATGTCCTGTTTTGGGCCAGATATAGTTTCAGCCCGTTTATAATTTTTTTTATGTCCTCGGATTTAATTCATTTTCAAATGGCCATAGTTTTAAAACTGCAAGTCGAATCAAGACAAGTTGTATATGTCAATCGTGTAGAATTTTGCGTAGATTAATATTTTTCAAATGCATGCTTGTTTGAAGTTGTTTGACCTGTTGTTAGTTTTGCGTGCTGGCCTATTAGGTAAGTTATTTCGTAGATATTTATGTGTGCTTCCGTTTTGCTCGTTCCAAGTAGGAAAAATGTTCACGTTGTTTGTAATCCCTTGCCATGTATTTTAGAGATAGTTATCTTGCCATTTTCATGTAGGTGGCATCAATAGTTTGCTATGTCGGGTTTAGGTTGAAAACTGCACTGTCAATAGAGTTTCATTCCATTCTGTGCCCCGTAGCATATAGTTTTACTGCTGCCAATATGCCTTCTCGTTAAAACTGTACTGTCAATAGTGTTATTTTCACCAAGTCTGAAACTAGGTGCTAGTTGCCATTTTGTGAGTTCTTTTCCTAGTGATCCATGCTTCCATGCTAGTTGTCTTTAGTAGGGGGTTGTTGTGCATCTTGACCACTACTGTCTCATGTCTTGTTTGAGCATTTTAGAATTATGTAGCTTGTTGTTGTAGGGTGTAGAAAATGCCATGTTGCTGTTTTGGGCAGTTTGCCGGTATTTCTCGTTTAGCTTGTTTTGTTGAACCGTTCTCCGTTTTGATCGTGCCCTATATGAAACTTGCTTAAAATCTCATGTAGGTTAATTTTATATTGCTACTTGTATGGTTAGGAGTGCTTGTGACTGTCATCCGCATACATATTGCCTTCATGGCATCATATCTTGCGGTGATCATATCTTTTGAACCGTAGCTCGAATCAAATGAGCTATATGTGTAAACCTACTAGAATGACGTGTAGAATCACATGCTTCACCACTTGCCATGTTTAACAACATTTAATATTGCCGCATAAATAAACGGGAGTAAACTAAATAATTAAATATGGAGTTTCGTCAATTGCAACTCGTTGCATATTGAGCTTCACTTAATGTGTAGTGTTTGCGTGATGTGAATTGTCGTGCCATCCCTTGCATATTTGAAACCGATCATTGTCGTGCCATAACAACCCCTATTAGGGTGACCATCGATTCGTGCATGTGCAATGGTGAAAATCGTTTGTTGATTCTTGTTTCCAGTTTTCTTCGTCTCGATAGAGTTCCACAAGCGTGTCGGAATGTGAGGATCCGTTCGACTACTTCGGTTCATCTGCTTCACGGAGTCATTCTTATTCCAAGCTGGATCTCAGGCAAGATGACAATTTTCCTAGATACCATTACTATCATTGCCATGCTAGTTGTATCGTTTCTTTCGTTATGTCTCCTTGCCTACCACCTATTATATGTCTGCATCTCAACCTTGCCATGAAACTTTCAACTTGTTCACAACCTAGCAAACCATTGATTGGCTATGTTACCGCTTGCTTAACCATGTGTTAGCGTTGTTAGTTGCAGGTGCAGTTCCTTTCATGTGATAACATGGGTTCCTTGTCATATCACCCTATTAAATGATATTTAAGTTAATGCACATATACACTTGGTAAAAGGTGGAAGACTCGGCCTTCCTAGCCTGATGTTTTATTCCACCTTTGTCGCCTTAGTTTCATCTACCGGTGTTATGTTCCATAAATGAGCGCTCCTGACATGCTTGGGGTTGTTATGGGGACCCTCTAGATTCTCGTTTTGGGATAAAACTCGCGTTGCAAGGACCAACTTTGGTACTACATTTGCCTAGAAACTTATAAAAATGCATAGGGACCCGCCGGCACCCGCGGAGTAATTAATCAACCCCCGGGCCAGTGCTCCTTAGGAGTGTTGGTCCAAACCACGCGATGTCCGGCGCCCCCTGGTCACACAGGGTTTAGCCAACCCGACGTCTTGACCATCCGGTTGTGCCCTGAGAACGAGATATGCGGCTCCTATCAGGTTTGTCGGCAAGTCGGGCGGCCTTGCTAGACTTGTTTGACCTCTCTCGAGCCTATTGTGCGAGGGATTCCGAGGATGCTTTGGGTTATCTCGAGGTTGTGGTTTTCCAATAGGAACCCGAGGAGATCATGGGTTCCCTGATCGAGGTCATTCCGTCGCAGCGTGTGGTAGTTTGTGATGGACTAGTTGGAGCACCCATGCAGGGTCAAATCTTTTGGAAAGCCGTGCCCGCGGTTATGTGGCAACATGGAAACTTTGTTTAGCATCCGGTTCAAGACGACCTGAAGTAAACTTAATTAAACTATGACAACTGTGTGCGTAACCGTGATTGTCTCTCTCATGAGTTTCTTTCTTCGACTGACGACACGGTGGGTTTATGTCTAACGTAAGTAGTTGTTCAGGATCATTCAGTTGATTATTATTAGTTCACGTCCACTATGCATAGATCTTCCCCCCTCTTTTATTCTTGTACTCATAAGTTAGCCACCTCAAATAATGCTTAGTCGGTTGCTGCACCCTCACCACTTAACCAAACCTCACCCATTAAGCTTTTCAAGTCTTGATACCTTTGGAAATGAGATTGATGAGTCTCTGTGGCTCACATATTATTACAACACCAGTTGCAGATACAGGTAAAGAGTTACTTTGACGTGAGTGCGCTGATTGTGCTATTTGGAGTTTTTTTTCGTCTTCTTCTTCATCGATCTAGGACGGGTTCCACGCCGGCAGCCTGGGATAGCAAGGATGGACGTCGTTCTTTTATCGTTTGTTTTCGTCCGTACATGGACCCTGCTCTTCTTCATGATGATTGTATGTATTGTACTAATGTGACTCTGATGTAGCTTGTGGCGAGTGTAAGCCAACTCCTTATACTTATCTTTTCATTACATGTACTTGTAATGATATCCATTCTTGTGAAACGATGAGATGCGTTTCTCTCCCTGTCGAGGTCCTCGCACCAAAATAAGGATAGCACCGCATCTTGGGTGTTATGTAGGCCTTCCATCATTCTCGGTTCTACCGAACCACATTGCCTCGGTGACTCCGAATTTATCACTGCATATGATCTTTTGAAATTTCTAGATTTCTGCTACAAAGGGGGAGAAAGATTTTCAGTGATCCCAAGTTTTATTACCTCATGCGCTCTTATTGAACATTTCCATTTATGCTAAAGAGGGAGATAATCTTGTTTCCCATAATTTTCAATGAGGAAAAAAACTTTTAAGGGGGAGAAAAATTCAATGAACATACAATATAAGAGGGAGAAACATCTAGGATCCTTAACAAAAGGGGATAGAAATCAAGGAAGTCTTATATATACTTAAGGGGGAGAAAAAATCAAGGAACCCGTACCAAAGAGAGAAGAATCGAGAAACCCTAACTCTCAATGAACCCTTACCCTCTGACCTTTTTGGAAATTAATGCCAAATGGGGAGAAATATCAAAGCTTTCAATAAGCTTCACCAAAGGGGGATATATATCAAAGCCTCTAGCATTAGAATGGAAGATCTGCCGAAGGGGAGATTTACCAAAGGACATATATCAAACCTTTCACATTCAGGGGAGAGATATCATTAAGGGGGAGGGGAGAGAAAGTTTTATTTGCATCTTATTGCCTACTTTGGATAGAAGTTGTCTCGCCCTTCCTACTTCCAATATCTACATGCTATGATTCAAGGGATGAGGTAATCTTACATATTCATTCTTAGGGGATAAAGTTCTAAATATTCTTGGAGACATATCTACCATCAAATCTCATTTTCTCATATGTTCTCCATATCTTGGTATTATTGAAGTTCTTTTCATCTTTATAATTGAATACTCTTTTGTTATCTAACAATTGTTTTCTCAAGTGTACTCCTACTGCTAAGGTGCTCAAGAACCTCAAGGTAAGTATATGCATCATATCCTTGTTCAGAATGATCTCTTGTCTCTTGCACATATTGTTTGGAAGAGTGAGTCTTGAACATGGAAATCCTTCATTCACATATGATTGATGCATATAGCCAAGATTTACATGACTTGTCTTGTCCTTTCTACCATGTGTGTGCCCATGCAGTCTAAAGCAACTATCCTTTATAAAGGGATTGCACACATCTAGTGGGAGCTTGTATTAGTATCTCTCAGAGCTGTCGTATTCTAATGCCTATCTTTATTTGAAGCTTTGATTGCATGTTGTCATAAAATTAACAAATAGGGGGATATTGAAAGCACATATGCTCCCTTGGTGGTTTTGGTAATTCATGACAACATACATTGTCTCTTGGACTAACACTTTTACCTAGTATATTTCAGGTATAGTCCACACAGAACATTGGCTAAAGGATTGTGAGGAGAAGCCCCTTGATGCAAGGAAAGGAATAAGATTGGCCAAGCTTCAAGCAAGAGGACTCTACATTTTATATTTGTGAGAAATCATTTTTGAGTCCATAGGAAAGCCAATACTATTAAAAGGGTGCGAGGTATTATGATGAATTGGTTGCTCAAGAGCATAGAGATAGCCACCAAAAATACTCAGCCATTCTCCCACAAAAAAATCTTTGTCCCAAGACAAAATAGCAAAATCAGTGTCACCAAGTTTTTCCATTCGGCCCTACGAATTTTCCACCAGAAAAATCCTTTGCCACACCCTAATCTATCGATACCACCAAGTTCCATATCGGTGCCACCGAGCTGAGTGACCAACTTGTTCGCGTGTCAATTCCAAGAATCAAAATTTCTGAGTTTTGGAATTGGTTTCACCGAGATTTGGAAACTGCTCTAGGTCATCGTATCGGTACCACCGAGATTCATATATCGGTCTCATCAAGAATTCAAAAGCTGCAACATTTAGTGCAACCCGGTACCACCGAGATTCATTTTAATGTCACCGAGTTGGGCAATAATGTTGTAATGGTTGGATTTTGGGATATGCCTATGTATAACCCTCCACCACCGCTCATTCATAGAGGAAGCACTCAGAACACACATACACTGGCCTGATCCATTTTTTTGAGAGAGAGCCACCTAATCATGTGTTGAGATCAAGATATTCCAATCCATCTATTTTAAACTTGATCTCTAGCCTCCCCAAGTTGCTTTCCACAAAATGAATCTCTCCTACCCATGCCAAATCTGTAAGAGAGTGATTGACTATTGAGGAGACTATCTTTTGAAACACAAGAGCAAGGAGTTCATCATTCTATCGCATCTATTACCTTTTGGAGGGTGGTGCCTCCTAGATTGGTTAGGTGTCGCTTGGGATCCTCCTACTTCGTGTTGTGGACTTCAACCAAGATGTTTGTACGGGCAAGGAAATTACCTACTTCATGAAAATCTATCGTGAGTGAGGCTAGTTGTGTCTGGACGTAAACCATGGTGTAATAGACAAGACCACTTCTTCGTAGACGCCTTATGGGTGGATCCCTCCGTGGATTCACATATTCGTTACCCTCCATGGGTTGAAGTCTCCACTAACGTGGACGTACAATAGCACCACCTATCGGAACCACGCCAAAAATCACCATGTCAATCTTTGTGTTTGATCTTCCTAAACTCGACTCCTTACTTACATGTGCAATGTCTTTACTTTCTGCTGTCATATATGTTGACTAGCATGTGTAGGGTGCACTAGACTTGTTAGAATTGTTAAAATCTTCCAAAAATCAAATTTGGGAAAAGGCTAGGTTTTGATTTATGTAAGTAGTCTATTCAACCGCCCCCCCTCTAGACATCTCTTCTAGTGATCTCAGAAGACCCGAAACTGTTATTTTCAACCCAACAACTAGGATGTGTTTGGTTAGAGGGACATGCGAGGGTGGATATGGGCATCCATATCTAGCTGGATAGCGATAGCCAATTTTTTTGATTGGTTGTGTGGATACGGTTAGCCCATGTTTTGTTTGGTTAGAAGGATGAATCATGGTTGGTGATAGCCATTTTTATGTTTGGTTGGTGGGTGAGGTTAGCCCATTTTTCAATATGAAGCAATCAAATATGATATCTACAATAACAATTATAAGAACATTTTTTAAAAACTTGAGCATCATACCCAAACAAACTCATCAATAGTACAAGCTAAACTTTAACTTCAATACACATAATAGTTCAACATTTTCGCATATGAAACACAAGTGCATAGAGCTCATAGTTCGACATATCAAATAATACTATATCAAATCTATATAGTTATACAACCCATGCATAGTTCAATGTTTTTCTTGTAATCAAAAGAACAAGTCCATACAATCCATAAGTCAATATTTTTTGTTGTTATCAAAAGCATAAGTCAAACACCCATATTAACACACATGCTTCGGCTTTAGGAAAGGTACTCTTCACATACCTACAGACCCAAACCTTTCTTTGAACATCGCCCAAGACATTGAATGTCGCTGCAACATGAGTATTGTCAAACAAATAGGCATAGTAATGAGCAAGGGAATCCACATCAAAGCGATGGAGTTCTTTGCTCTAATTCCAAAGGCCATCAGTGGCAAGGTTTTCGTTGCTAGCTATTTTCTCAATGGCAACATCAAGCCTTTAACTTCTACAGAAGTATTATGTTTGCAACCATCCTATCTTCTACAGAAGTATTAGTTTTGGCTTTCTTCAACTTAGTTGCATCTGGCTCGTCACAAGTGTGTGATTGGGAACCTCTTCATTCGGGACAACAACTTTGTTGGTCTTCTATTCTTCAACATATATCACCTCTATAACTAAAGAGTCACTTGAGCCTTTTGCATATTGCCTCGTAGCCATGCTTTCTCCAATGATAATCATCGTCTCTTCATAATGCTTAATGAGCTTGTTTAGGAAGGGTTCACCACTCAAAGACTTGAGGTGCACTATTTCTTTATAATTCCTCTTCCATGTCCTTATGTGATCTGTGATGCGGGTTCCAATCAAGTAGGCGCGCTGAAAATGTTCATTCATAGTAGCGGCACAACCATTCAAGTGGACATTCTTGAAGTAGGTAAGTGTTCTATGGCCACCAGTCACCAAACCACATAGATGGGCTAGAATGTATGATGACATGGTAGGTGTCCATGAGATTTGCCTAACAGCCATATCCTATAATTCCACCAAGCAAATCAGCAAGTATTTCAACGGAAAGAATGAAATTGCAGCAAGTATTTCAAGAGAAAGATGCAATTCAGCAAGTATTTCAACATAAGTAATTAAATTTCAGCAAGTATTTGGAGAGAAAGATGCAATTCAACAAATATTTCAACATAAAGAATTAAATGTCAACAAGTATTTGGAGAAAAGATGCAATTCAGCAAGTATTATAGTTCTAATAAAGTACAATAGTTCTTCCGACAATAGTAGCATTTCATTACAACAAATATTATGTCATTACAATGAAGCTCCAGCAAACATATAGTTCAAATAAGGTACAATATTTCTTCCCAAAATTAAAGTACATAGTAGCTACTACATGTTTTGATGTTGCACATAGTTTTGTCGGTCTTCCCACATTTGGTCGGCAATTCCTTGCCTAAAATTAGCCATGTATGCATGTTCTTGTGCTGGGCCAGCTGATGGTGAAGCAAGAGCGATGTTGGCCACCCATTCATCCTCAGCTATGATGTATTCATCAATCCCATCATGTAAGACCCAATTCTGAATAATGCAACAAGCCACACCATGTCTACTTGAGTAGGATAAAGAAAGAATGGAGTGGCATCATCAGGGATTTTGAATCTTCCCTTTAGTGACCCAAATGTCGGTTCTATGGTTGTGCGAAGAGAAGAATGCATGAGGTTGAACAACTCCTTATTTTGCACATGATTGTTTCCCCACTCATTTGAATGGTACCTCACTGCACGAAAATGAAGCAAGAACCCAGGTTTGGCTCCATATCCAGCATCGACTAGATAACTTTTTTCCTAAATGAGGAGCATTTGGGTTACTTCCATATATATATATATATATATATATATATATATATATATATATATATACATATATATATATATATCAAAATCCCATTGACAACATGTATTTACATGGTTAATTTATTACCTTTTGTGACACGTAAACCATTTTCATGTCCTAAAGCATCACGTAAAACTGTAGCATCATGTGTTGTCCCTTCCCAACCGGACAACACATATGTGAATCGAGGATTAAAATCAACCACAACCATCACATTTTGAGTATTATATTTCTTTCTACCATGAAAGGAAGACGCCATATACGGTGTAACAGAGGCACACACATGTGTACCATCAATAGCTTCAATACAATCCTATTACATGGAAATAGAAACAAAAAAATTAGGATAGAAACAAATTTGTGCCTACAGTGACAAAATGTAGTTGTCACTGGGTGTCATACCTTAAAGTATGGATCCCACCGATGGTTTCCTTCTATTTCCATTTGGGTCTCCAATGAAGGCTTCCTAATAACTTCATATCAAAGCTCACCAATTGAACGAAGTACTTTTTTAAAGTATCTGCTAACAACCTCACGAGATCTACCAAAATTCCCAGCAATCACCTATTCCGAATGTTATGACCAACGGTATGCAAAAACATTGCTACTTGCTGCTCAATAGACATATGGATTATTTCCTTTAGCAAATTGCGATCTATAAAGAGTTGACATAACCGAAGAAAGGTGCTCTCTGAATCCTAAGCATGTTCACACAAGTAGTGTCATTCTTCCATACCTTGTTATCGAAATACTCTCTTTTCATCCTATCTCTCTCATCAACTCGAACATATGTTACTGCTTCTCTTCTTGTTTTTCTAGATTGAACAATGAAAGCTATCATATTGATAAACCATTGTGCTATTGTGACATAAATTAACATCTTTGTTTTTTTGTCCATCTACAATGCAATGGTAAAAATGATATTACTTAAAGGCATCACCAATTATAAATGGCATTATTTCAACAAGAACAACTCAAGACTGGCAAGCAGTACATAGGAGGAACAATAGGATTTAGTAGTAAACAAGTTACCTCAGATTTACTACTCAAAATTAAAGGGAGGAGGGAGATGTTGCCCCTCACTCCAACTTTTGTCTTTTCCCTTTCAGCTCCTGTAGAAAAATAACATCAAAGGTCAGCACACATGCAAATAGCACCAACAACACGAACGCTACCCATCAACCGGCCACCACGGACAACACACGCATGTGATGTACTGCCACACATATTCATGCATCTATTGCTTGTGATGTACTACTGCTAAAGCACCATGCTCTACATCTAGCCACTACATCGCGTCGAGCCACATCTATAGTCGGCGACACGCCAAGCTGCGGCGGCCGCTGCCTCCGCATCAATTTGTGCCCCCGCCGCCACAACCATCTGCCTCCCCTGCCAACATACCCATCTGCCTCCGCCCCCGCCTCCAGACCCATCTGTGGCCACCGCCGCCGCTGCATCTCTGTGAGTGGGAGAGAAACAATATGAAGGAGAGAGGGTCGATCAACTAACCTTCAATTTTTGGTCGTCTCCTCGATTTGCATGCGCCGACACCCACGTGGAGGAGAGATTTGAGGGAAGAACGGAAAAAGATAGGGTTTGGGAATTTTTGGTGAGATTAGCGGTCCTTTTGGAGAGGTGGGCGGGGGCGAAAATGATTCGGCGTCACCCTGGCTTCCCATGTCCGTGTGATTTTTGCGCGCTCGTGGAGCCGGATTTTTCACAAATATTTGAACCATTTGGTTATCCATGTCTTTAGCATGGACCTTCGGGTATTCTAGTTTTTTTGCTTCGTTTTTTTTGGTTTTGGGACTAATAGGGTTCTCAAAAAAAGAATCAAAGTCACTTCTGCTTAAACAAAAGTCCGAATCCATACTGACTGATTTTTGTTCAGTTTTTTCAGTTACCCATAGAAAACGATGTACGATTAGCGTCAAGTGCGACTCACGCAAAGCGGAGCACATGCGCAACCGCGGGATGGCGATGATAAAGGGGCAGAGAAAGCAGACTGAGAGCACCGGCGAGGCCGCAAGGGACTAGAAAACAATGACATAGAAAACTGGATGGGGGAGAGGGCACCATCACCACGGGCGACTCTCATGGTGGCTAGGGCATCGTGTGCATTGCCATGTTCGGCCATCTATTCCTTCCTTGTGGCACGTTGCCTGTTGGTCTCGCCATGGTGCCATCTTTCCTATAGATAGGCTGTTGGGGACGACTGGGAGAGGGAGGAAACAAGAAGAAGGGAGCTTCGAGTGGCGGCTGAGAGGGTCACGAGGGAATTGGATTAGGGTTGCAAGTAGCGACGAGGAATGGTTTGCTTGATGTGCCCTTTTGCTACGGCTAAACACGGAAACTTGGATGGTTTTCTATAAATTTCGGGCTATATGGTCAGTTCAGGTAAGAAGGAACGGTACCCGACTTTAATCCCAAAACCAAATAGGTGGAGAATTAGGAACCCAACCCGAACCCGAAAACCGAAATACACGCCAATTTGGACAAATCGGGTCGGTCCGGGTTCGGTTTTTGGTTTTTGATACCTGAATGCCTACGCTGACATGTCCTGTCTCATCCAAGCTCGTCCATGAACAACACATGTGATATATCCATCCTAAATACTAGACCACTGATGACACGCGTTGCAGCGTCCTTTATTAAAAAAACATTGAAAAAATGTGAAGGATATATATAAAAGTGAATTAGATGCCTGAAAATATATGAGCATTAGTCGTTAAAAATTGTAGAACTCATTCTATGAAATTGTACAAGACGAGGTAGCTACATCCAAAGACGAAGATGCAGAAAAGAGACTCATTGTCCTCTAGTTATAACATCATTATGGAATATCTTTTCTTTCTGTTAGAATAAATCTGAGGCTCTCAGCCGATCTACCGAGGATCAAGCAATCACACAAGCACGACACTGAGATTTGTTAACGAGGTTCACCGATATGGCTACATCCCCGGGGCATGACTACGGGCGCTCCTCCCTGTGACACCGCCACAATACCGCACGCTGGTCACCCGGGCACCGGCACACACCGCCGTCTCCCCCGCGTGTCTGTGCTATTATGTTAGCTTAGGTTACATCGTGTGTCTACCCTCTCATTATATAAGAGGTCTAGGGGTACAGGTGTCCTAATAGGACATGACTCATATCCTATCTACACACAGTCCAAATCCAAGTCCAACTGTAACCTACCTTGTACAATATTATTCGACACAAATCTAACAAACTCCACGTTCGTGAATATTCTCCGTCGTCTTGGATTCGCCCACGCATCAAACCTCCATGTACATTGGAGTTGAGATACGCCATGAGCAGCGCTGCTACTCCCAGACTCCATGTGACTCCACCTGCAACTATAGTCCCTTCTTGTCTTCATCACAGTCAACACTCGAGCAAAATTAAGTTCCTTATTACTCTACTTTGTGCTTCCAACTTTCGGAGTATCCGTTATACACCATCACCCACTGATCAATGACCTGCGTGGAAGTGAACAACCCACATACTGGATGCCACATAAAAGAGTTATCTGAACTCAACATCCTCGCTCTTCCTTGACCGTCCGTCTCAAACTTGAAGGAATTTCACCGTCGCCTTGTGTGACCCCAAGTAAAATTCGCAGTTGTCTCACCCTTTTCCCGGATAGTCTCTGACATGTCCCATAACTATAGCACTCTGCATCCTTGTGTACTTGTCATCCGCACTTTGTCATGTGCACTAAACACCACAGAATATACGGCCATGTACTCTCTCCGCTTATGAAAATTCAGACTTCCCTCACTTTCTCCGAATCTCCATGGTCAACTCCCGTCCATCAACCGGTACCAATAGACCCAGTCAACAACTCAAATCCGATACTCGCCAACACTGCTTCAGCACCCTTTGCGCAATGTATCTGACCACATGTCTGACCATCAGTGCCTTGGTCTGTCGCTGTGTCCCGTGCTTACCTCACGTGTCGCTGCTATCCCCACGTCGAGCCTTTGCTCTCCTGGTTGAGTCTCTAGGGCTGCAGACCCACACCACTCAAACCGCTACTCCAGAGAACCACCGATCATCACCGAACGATGCCGAGTATCATGTATCCATCACACCGCTGGTACCCATTCTGATCCACATGTCTCTCGCTATCCCACTGAAATAGGCTACGATTCTCCGAATTCTTACGACGTAGCCCCCCAATCAGCACAGAGTGAAGTCTTCCACCAGACTCCAGCTCCACCTTCAACATGACTCCATGTAGTTGGCCGTGCTACCCCGCACCCTGTCGACTTTAAGCTCTCATGTGTGCACTGCCTTGAATCAACCATGTGTCATAGTCTTTCGAAGCCGCACAAGCTCTCACACCTGCACCACATGTTTCCTCGCCCCAGAAGTTTGCCACCATCAGCATCACGCTCCTATGTCGTCGTCGCTGAAATCACCGCCGTCTTCTGCTTTGACCGACATCCCCGTCGATCCGTCAGACTGTCCAGTCTGACCCAGCCGAAAATATCCGAGTGCAATCATGCTCCACCCTACATCTTGTCTGCCCCGCACATCTTCGTACATTGCTCGACGCCCTGTATATGCATGATCCTGCCACGACGCCCTCCAGACTCCACCCGAGCCTTGTACGCACACTACCCTCGCCGCACACGTCCATCTTCATCAGCTTGCATCATGTCAATCTTTCATGGACTTGCGACCGCGCCTTTGTTTCTCGTAACGTGTACCGTTGCCATCCTGTACATTTATACATGTACGTGTACCAAGCAAAGAGATCCAACCCAAGAACTCTAGTAGACTTCCCGCGAACAAGATCACGTTTGTTTATGTTGCTCACGTGCAACCCCAAACCTTCTCCATCCTCCTCCTTCCCTTCCTCCCGATGGACAGCTACACATACGATACCTGACGCCCTTTTTCTTTGACAAATCTCGCATGCAGCAGTTCCCCGCAAAGTACCAGGTCTGCAAGCTGCTTGGGCTACCGCCACCATGCCTTGGGCCTCGAAGCACCCAGCCGCTTATTGGGTCGTGCGCCACCCAACCGTGCTATACGCCACACGTAAACCGATCAAGACTCCGTGCATGCGTTCCCTAGCGCTCCCGCTGATCGCCTGCGTTGCCACCACTGCTTCGATCGAGCGAATCGATATTGTCGACGCCAACTACCGTTGTTCTCTCACCCCACGCGTTGACTAGGATTGCCTGCCCCTGCTGCCGCCACCGCTGCCCATTGCATCTCGCCGAGACAGCGAGTCCCTGCACACCGCTTATGTCTCCACCTGCTACCTCTGATTGCTCCTGATCTGATGTTCTTGTCGCCCCCGTCGAATACCACACAAAAAATCTTTCAATCAATCAGCTTCGATAAAATTATTCTGCACATGATTTCAATGTGACTTCTGAAGATCTATCCTCTAGATCACAATCATGACCACTATAAACCTTGCTCATGATACCACTTGTTAGAATAAATCTGAGGCTCTCCGCCGATCTACCGAGGATCAACCAATCACACAAGCACAACACCGAGATTTGTAACAAAGTTCACCGATATGGCTACATCCCCGGGGCATGACTACGGGCGATCCTCCCCGTGACACCGTCACAATACCGCACACCGGCCGCCCGGGCACCTACACACACCGCCGGCTCCCCCGAGTGCCTGTGGTATTATGTTGGCTTAGGTTACATCATGTGTCTACCCTCTCATTATATAAGAGGCCTAGGGGTACAGGTGTACTAATAGGACACGACTCCTATCATGTCTACACACAGTCCAAATCCAAGTCCAATTGTAATCTACCGTGTATAATATTATTCGACACAACTCTAATAATGGTATCAAAGCGTTTTCGACCCACATGCGTCCACTAGGCCCAGCCGGAGAATAACACTGACTTATCAGAGGCCTTGGACCCTCTCCCCCCAAAAGACTAGCCTGTTAGGAGGGGACACCCTCACCCCTTACAAGTCATGTTTCTTCTCCTCCCACAACCGATGTGGGACTAAACCCAACAATCTCCCCCTCACACATCGGTCACCATGGGCCCGCTAATACCAGCGTCTCCTGCCCACCAACCATGACCGACCACCCCGCGAGTCCACCGAGATTTATTCTGGGCACCTGGGCTCTGATACCAATTTTTACGCAATCTCCGATCCGCTAACACCAGCGTTTTCGACCCACATGCGTCCACCAGGCCCAGTCGGAGAATAACACCGACTTATGAGAGGCCTTGGACCCTCTCCCCCCAAAAGACTAGCCTGTTAGGAGGGGACACCCTCACCCCTTATAACTCGTGTTACTTCTCCTCCCACAACCAATGTGGGACTAAACCCAACACTTTCAACATAGAAAACATTTATATTCATACTCTCTACAATCTTCCTGGAGAACAATCTTTTTTGTTCTTTCTGCTGAGGGATTTCAAGCCATGGATCTGTCAGACAGTTTCTTGGTCGTGTATGATACGGGTTGTAGTTGGCCGCTCCTGCCGAATATGCTGGATGAGATGATGGAAAGAAAACCCAGTTTGATTGCATGTACTACAACAACAATGCTAGAACATGGCGACATGAGTAGGGACATGTTCATACTTGAATTCGATGTGCTACAACCAAACCAGATTAACATATCCTGTAGATAATGGAAGGGATGTAATATATCACTTTTTTAGCACAAGGGGTAAAAGAGAATATACATAAGAGTCCCTGCAAGTCCATTGTAAAAAATGTTGATGCTCGTACGAAGTTTCTCATCCTACAATTTGTAACCCGTATAGGTTATCACTTTCCAATGAGATGACAACTCCATACTTTTATTTACCTGAAATACAACCATAGCGCCAACACATTGTTTGTTGCTATCGGTTTTAGACTGAGAGATATTCCTAGTAATACCAGACCTGAAGTTCCTAACTAAAGCATGGTCTTTGACCCCAAGGATGCTCTAAATTGAGCAGCAGTTTGACACGCAGTAGGATCATGTTGAAGCAGAGTTCTCGTACAAACAAAAAATATCTGGACTATTAGGTATGTCATTGTTTTTTCTAATTTGATAACCTAAAAAATGAATAGATGTTATTTTATATTCAACTTACAAGGGGGAATACATGAAAAAACATCGGTAGCCTTGCGCCACCCCATATCTACCTCTAAAGGATTTGACAGATATGTATGCTGAGTTAATGACATCTGCATGATATAATACATATTAAATAAAATAATGACTATAAAAATATAAGAAATTTCATACCTCTCACACAGTATGTTACAATTGCTCCTATGGTATCACCATTATGATCTACAAGTATAATTGCTCCTTTGATATCCATCTGAGAATGGTAATTTAATGATTTACTCAGTATAGATTAAGAAAAACATTTAGCTTTATCAAGTGTAGAACTTTTCGCTACACTATGCCAGAGAGGATGTGTGCAGTGTAAATCAGGAATTAGGCCTCCCCAAATGGAACCATTTTCTTGAGCAACTTATGTGTACAATGCCCAAAAACAAACTCAAGATAGAGTGCAATTATGTCACTAGGCAAACTTTCAATCTGAAACATATTCACATAAAAAAAATCAATAGAGTGGAACCCTTAATGAATTACACCGCAGCGACTTACTGATTCATGACTGCAAATATATAATCCAGTTTATTTAACCAATTCAGCACCACATGACTTCAATGGTACACATTGTAGCGACCACAACAGAAGGATCGATCGTCCTAAGTGCCGCAGATGTGCTTATAGACATTGAAGGGCGCATACACGCACCACCGCCATCGTTGGAGTTTCCAGGAATAACGTGTTGGGAATATATCCTAGAGGCAATAATAAATTAGTTATTATTATATTTCCTTGTTCATGACAATCGTTTATTATCCATGTTGTAATTGTATTGATTGAAAACTCAAATACATGTGTGGGTACATAGACAACACACTGTCCCTAGTGAGCCTTTAATGGACTAGCTCGTTGATCAAATATGGTCAAGGTTTCCTGGCCATAGATATAAGTTGTCATTTGATAACAGTATCATATCATTAGGAGAATGATGTTATGGAGAAGACCCAACCTATGAACGTAGCATATGATCGTGTCAGTTTATTGCTCTTGTTTCCTCCATGTCAAGTATATGTTTCTATGACCATGAGATCATGCAACTCCCGGGCACCGGAGGAATGCCTTGTGTGTATCAAACGTCACAACGTAACTAGGTGACTATAAAGGTGCTCTACAGGTTTCTCCGAAGGTGTCTGTTGGATTGGCGTCAATCGAGACTGAGATTTGTCACTCCGTATGACGGAGAGGTGTCTCTGGGCCCACTAGATAATACACCATCACAAGAAGCTTACAAGCAATGTGACTAAGGAGTTAGTCACGGGATCTTGTATTACGAAACGAGTAAATAGACTTTCTAATAACGAGATTGAACTAAATATGGAGATATCGACGATCCAATCTCGGGCAAGTAACATACCGATGGACAAAGGGAACAACATATGTGATTGACTGAATCCTTGACATTGTGGTTCGACCGATAAAGATCTTCGTAGAATATGTAGGAGCCAATATGGGCATCCAGATCCCTCTATTGGTTATTGACCGAAGAGTGTCTCGGTCATGTCTGCATAGTTCTCGAACCCGCAGGGTCTGCATACTTAAGGTTAGGTGACGTTTTGATATAGTTGAGTTATGTATGTTGGTGACCGAAGGTTGTTCGGAGTCCCGGATGAGATCCCGAACGTCATGAGAAGTTCTGAAATGGTCCGAAGATGAAGATTGATATATAGGAAAGAGGTATTCAGGTTCTGAAAAGGTTTCGGACATTACAGGTAGTGTACCGGGAGTAACGAATGGGTTTTGGGGGTCCACCGGGGGGCCACCCACCCCGTGGGGCCACATGGGTCTAGGAGGTGGCGCATCAGCCCCTGATGGTGTGGGCAGCCAGCCCCTATGGTTCTATGTGCCAAGAGGAAACAGATGGGAGGAGTCCTAATTGGAGGAGGACTCCCCCACGCCCCACCTCCTAGTTGGAGGTGGACTCCTCCACCTTGGGGCAGCCGGCCAACCCTAGGGGAAACCCTTGGGCACCACCCCTTCCCCCTCCCTCCTATGTGTAGTGGAGGGGAGAGAAGGAGCAGCACCCTAATCCAAGGTGCAGCCCCCTCCCCCTCCCTCTAGTTTGTTACTCCTCTAGATCGGTTCGGTAGTGCGCGATGAAGCCGTGCCGGATCAGCTCCACCATTATCGCCGTTACGTTGTTGTGCTGTCGGAGAACTCCTCTACCTCTCCATCCTCACTTGTTGGATCAAGTAGGTGGAGATCATCATCGAGATGTATGTTTGCTGTATGCGGAGGTGCCATCCGTTCGGCACTAGATCGGGATGGACCCTGATGGGATCGCAGGACGGACAGTGATGAGATCGCCAGGCGGATTGCGATTTGGATTGAGAAGATGTTCGACTACATCAACCGCGTTAGATACGCTTTCGCTTAGCAATCTACAAGGTTATGTAGATACACTCCCCCTCTTGTATATGTTAGTCTCAATAGATATATCTTGGTGATCATAGGAAATTTTTTGTTTCCCATGCGGCGTTCCCCAGTAGTGGCATGACAAGCTAGGTCTATGCATAGATAACATCTCGAGTAGAACACAAAGGAGTTTGTGGGCATTGATATTCACATTGCTAGCCCTTAGTCTTTTCTTGATTCCGCGGCATAGTGGGATGAAGCGGCCCGGACCAACCTTACTTTTTCACGTACGAGACACTGATTCCATCGACTAACATGCAACTTGTTGCATATAGGTGGTTGGCAGATGTTTGTCTCTCCTACTTTAGTTGAATCGGATTCAATAGAGGCGGTCCTTGGAGAAGGTTAAATATCAACTTGTATATCACTGTTGTGGTTTTGCATAGGTAAGAATCGTTCTTGCTAGATACCCATAGCAGCCACGTAGAACATGCGACAACAAATTAGAGGACGTCTAACTTGTTTTTGCAGGGTATGTTATGGTATGATATGGTCAAGAGCATGATGTTATATATTTGACATATGAGATGATCGTGTTGTAATAGTTAAATATGGACTTGCATATCGATGCTACGACAACCGGCAAGAGCTGTAGGGTTGTCTTTAATTTATTTTGGGGCTTTGGTGATGCTTTACTTTATCGCTAAATAAGTAGCTATAGTAGTACAAGCATAGTTGGCCGACAACCTTGATGGCACCACAATGATGTAGATCATGGTGTTGTGTCGGTGACGATGGAGATCATGCCAGTGCTTTGGAGATGGAGATCAAAAGCACAAGATCATGGCCATATCATGTCACTTATGATTTGCATGTGATGTTAAACCTTTTATGCACCTTGTTTTGCTTAGGACGAGGGTAGCATTATAAGGTGATCCCTCACTAAAATTTCAAGATAAAATTATGTTCTCCCCGAGTGTGCACCGTTGCAAAAGTTCGTTGTTTTGATACACCACATGCTGATCGGGTGTGATCAGCTCTACATTCACATACAACAGGTGAATGCAGTTTTGCACATGCGGAACACTCGGGTTAAACTTGACGAGCCTAGCATGTACAGACATGGACTCGGAACACAAGAGACCGAAAGGTCGAACATGAGTCATATAGTAGATATGATCAACATGGAGATGTTCACCATTGAAGCCACCTCATGTCATGTGATGATAGGACATGGGTTGGTGAATTTGGATCATGTACCACTCCAATGACTAGAGGGATGTCAATTTGAGTGGGAGTTCTTAAGTAACATGATTAATTGAACTCATTATCATGACCATAGTCAAAATATTTTTGAAAATTAAGTTGTAGATGATTAGCTTGCGCTGTAGCTCCCCTGTTTTTGATATGTTCCTAGAGAAAACTAAGTTGAAAGATGATAGTAGAAATTATGCAGACCAGGTCCGTAAACTGAGGACTGTCCTCATTGCTGCACAAAAGACTTATGTCCTTAATGCACCGCTCGGTGTGCTACCCCCCGAGTGTCGTCTATGGATGCTGCGAACATTTGACATACACGTTTTTAATGACTACATGATAGTTCGGTGGATCATGCTTTACGACTTAGAATTGAGGCACCCAAGATGTTTTGAACGTCACGGAACATATGAGATGTTCCAAAGAGCTAAAATTGGGATTTCAGGCTCGTGCCCGCGTTGAGAGGTATGAGACCTCCGGCATGATTCTTTGTGTGCAAAGTAAAATAGAAAAGCTCAATTGTTGAGCATGTGCTCAGATTGTGTGGGTGCTACAATTACTTGAATTGAGTGGGGGTTAATATTCCAGATAAGATAGTGATTGACACAGATCTCCAAAGTCACTACCACCAAGCTACTGAGCTTCGTGGTGAACTATAGCATACAAGGGACGGAGAAGATCATCCTTGAGCTATTCACGATGTTTGACACTAGAAATCAAGATGGAGCGTCAAGTGTTGATGGTTAGTAAAACCACTAGTTTCAAGAAGGGAAAGAGAAAGAAGGGAAACTTCGAGAATGACAAATCAGTTATCACTCCAATGAAGAAACCCAAGTTTGAACCCAAACTCGAGAATATGTGCTTCTGTGATAGACTGATCATTGAGGCGGAACTGCCCTAGACACTTGGTAGATAAGAAGGCCGGCAACGTCAACAGAAGTATATATTAGATATACATGTTATTTATGTGTACCTCACTAGTACTCCTAGTAGCACATGGGTATTGGATACCGGTTTAGTTGCTAAATGTTAGTAACTCGAAATAAAAGCTTCGGAATAAATGGAGACTAGCTAAAGGCAAGGTGACGATGAGTGTTGGAAGTGTTTCCAATTTTGATGCGATCACCATCGCATGCTCCCTTTACCTTCGGGATTAGTGTTGAACCTAAATGTTGTTTGGTGTTTGTGTTTAACATGAACATGATTGGATCGTGTTTATTGCAATAGGTTATTCATTTAAATAGAATAATGGTACTCTATTTACTTGAATCATACCTTCAATGGTCATCCACGTAATATGAGTGGTTTATTGAATCTTGATCGTAGTGATACACATGTTCATAATATTGATGCCAAAAGATACAAAGTAATAATGATAGTAACACTTACTTGTGGCACTATTGCTTAAGTCATATTGGTATAAAACACATGAAGAAGCTCCATGCTGATGGACCGTTGGACTCACTCATTTTTGAATCGTTTGAGACATGTGAACCATGCCTATTGGTGTAAATGCATGAAGAAACTCCATGCAGATGGATCTTTTGGACTCACTCGATTTTGAATCACTTGAGACATGCAAATCATGCCACATGGGCAAGATGACTGAAGGCCTCGTTTTCCACTAGGATGGAATGAGCAAATGACTTATTGGAAATAATACATTTTGATGTATGCAGTCCAATGAGTGCTGAGGCACGCAGTGGATAATGTTATGTTCTTACTTCACCTATGATTTGAGTAGAGACAGGTGTATTTACTTGATGCATCACGAGTATAAATTATTGAAAAGTTCAAGCAATTTCAGATTGAAGTTGAAGATCGTCGTGATAAGAGGATGAAATGTCTACGATGTGATCGTAGAGGTGAATATATGAGTTGCGAGTTTGGTATGCATTTAAGACAATGTGGGAATTGTTTCACACATGCCACCTGAAACACCATAGTGTGATGGTGTGTTCGAACATCATAGCCGTCCCCTATTAGATATGGTGCATACTATGATGTCTCTTATCGAATTACCACTATCATTTTGGGGTTATGCATTAGAGACAACCACATTCACTTTAAATAGGGCACCGCTCGATTCCGTTGAGATGACACTGTATGAATTATGGTTTGGAGAAACCTAAGTTGTCGTTCCTTAAAGTTTGGGGCTACGATGCTTATGTCAAATGGCTTCATGCTGATAAGCTTGAACCCAAAGCGGATAAATGCATCTTCATAGGATACCCAAAATGTTGGGTATACCTCCTATCTCAGATCCGAAAGCAAAGTGTTTGTTTCCAGAAACAGGTCCTTTCTCGAGAAAGAATTTCTCTCGAAAGAATTGAGTGGGAGGATGGTGGAACTTGATGAGGTTATTGAACGATCACTTCAAACAGAGTGTAGCAGGGTGCATGAAGTTGTTCTTGTGGCGCCTACAGCAAATTGAAGAGGAAGCCAATGTTGATGATCGTGAAGCTTCAGATCAAGTTACTTCCAAACCTCGTAGGTCGACAAGGACACGTACTACTCCATAATGGTACGGTAATCCTGACTTGGAGGTTATGTTGTTGGACAACAATGAACCTATGAGCTATGGAGAAGCGATGGTGGGCCTGGATCCCGACAAATGGCTAGAGGCCATGAAGTTCGAGATAGGATCCATGTATGAAAACAAAGTGTAGACTTTGGAAGAACTACTTGATGGTCGTAAGGCTATTAAGTACAAATGGATCTTTAAAACAAAGACAGACGATTATGGTGAATGTCACCATTTAGAAATCTCGACTTGTCGCAAAGATGTTTCCCACAAGTTCAAGGAGTTGACTACGATGAGACTTTCTCACCTGTAGCGATGCTAAAGTCTGTTGGAATTATGTTAGCAGTTGCTGCATTTTTCGATTATGAAATCTTGCAGATGGATGTCAAAACATTGTTTCCTCAACGGTTTCCTTGAGGAAAGGTTGTATGTGATACAACCAGAAGGTTTTGTTGATCCTAAGGATGCTAACAAGTATAAAAACTCCAGCGATCCTTCTATGTACTGCAGCAAGCATCTCAGAGTTGGAATATACGCTTTGATGAGATGATCAAAGCTTTTGGGTTTATACAAAGTTTATGAGAAACTTGTATTTCCAAGAAAGTGAGTGGGAGCACTATAGAATTTCTAATAAGTATATGTAGTTGACATAATGTTGATCGGAAATAATGTAGAATTTATGGAAAGCATGTAGGGTTGTTTGAAAAGTGTTTTTCAAAGGAAAACCTGGATTAGGCTACTTGAACATTGAGCATCAAGATCTATAGAGATAGATCAAGACGCTTGATAAAACTTTGAATGAATACATACCTTGACAAGATTTTGAAGGAGTTCAAAATAGATCGGTCAAAGAAGGAGATCTAGGCTGCGTTGTAAGGTGTGAATATGAGTAAGACTGAAAGATCGACCACGACAAAAGAAAGAGAAAGGACGAAGGTCGTCCCCTATGAGTTAGCCGTAGGCTCTATAGTATGCCATGTTGTGTACTGCACCTCATGTGCACCTTGCCATGAGTCTATCAAGGGGTACAAGGGTGATCCAGGAATGGATCACTAGACAGAGGTCAAAGTTATCCTTAATAACTTGAGGACTAAGGAAATGTTCCTCGATTATGGAGGTGATAGAAGAGTTCGTCGTAAAAGGTTACGTCGATGCAAGATTTCTTAGCAATCCATAGGACTGTAAGTAGCAAACCGGATTCGTATAGTGGAGCGGACGTTTGGAATGGTTCCAAATGGTGCGTGATAGCAGCATCTACACGATGACATAGAGATTTGCAAAGCACACACGGATCTGAAAGGTTTAGAGCCATTGAATAAAACCTCTCTCACAAGCAAACACGATTAAAACCCAGCACACATTGGGTGTGAGTCACATAGTGATGTGAACTAGATTATTGACTCTAGTCCAAGTGGGAGACTGTTAAAAATATGGCCTAGAGGCAATAATAAATTAGTTATAATTATATTTTCTTGTTCACGATAATTGCTTATTATCCATGCTATAATTGTATTGATTGGAAACTCAGATACATGTGTGGGTACATATACAACACACTGTCCCTAGTGAGCCTTTAATGGACTAGCTCGTTGATCAAAGATGGTCAAGATTTCTTGGCCATAGACATAAGTTGTCATTTCATAATAGGATCACATCATTAGGAGAATGATGTGATGGACAAGACCCAATCTATGAACGTAGAGTATGATCGTGTCAGTTTATTGCTACTATTTTCTGCATGTCAAGTATATGTTTCTATGACCATGAGATCATGCAACACCCGGGCACCGGAGGAATGCCTTGTGTGTATCAAACGTCACAAGTAACTGGGTGACTATAAAAGTTGCTCTATAAGTTGCTCTATGGGTGAATACAACATCTCAAGAAGCTGGCAAGCAATGTAAGTAAGGAGTTAGTCACGGGATATTGTATTACAGAATGAGTAAAGAGACTTGCCAGTAACGAGATTGAACTAATTATGGAGATACCGACGATCGAATCACGCGCAAGTAACATACCAATAGACAAAGGGAACAACATACGTGATTGATTGAATCCTTGACATCGTGGTTCGACCGATAAAGATCTTCGCAGAATATGTAGGAGCCAATATGGGCATCTAGGTCCCGCTATTGGTTATTGACTAGAGAGTGTCTCGGTCATGTTTGCATAGTTCTCCAACCTGCAGGGTCTGCACACTTAAGGTTAGGTGATGTTTCGGTATAGTTGAGTTATGTATGTTGGTGACCGAAAGTTTGTCGGAGTCCTGGATGAGATCCCGGACGTCATTAGGAGTTCCAGAATGGTCCACATACGAAGATTGATATATAGCAAAGACGTATTCGGGTTCTGAAAAGGTTTCGCACATTACCGGTAGTGTACCGGGAGTGACGAATGGGTTCCGGGGTTCCATCGGGGGACCACCCACCCCGTGGGGCCACATAGGCCTAGGAGGTGGCGCACCAGCCCCTGATCGGCTGGGCAGCCAACCCCTATGGTCCTATCCGCCAAGAGGGAAGAGAGAGGAGGAGTCCTAATTGGAGGAGGACTCCCCCCCACACGCCCCAGCTCCTAGTTGGAGGTGGATTCCTCCACCTTGGGGTGGCCAGCCAACCCTAGGGGAAAACCTAGGGCGCCACCCCTTCCCCCTCCCATCTATATATAGTGGAGGGGAGAGCGGGCAGCACCACCATAATCCAAGGCGCAACCCCTGTTGGAAAGATGCCCTAGAGGCTATAATAAAATAGTTATTATTATATTTCTTGTTTCAAGATAATCGCTTATTATCCATGCTATAATTGTATTGAATGAAAACATAAATGCATGTGTGGATATATAGACAAAACAATGTCCCTAGTGAGTCTCTAGTTGACTAGCCTATTGGTTATGGATGGTTAAGGTTTCCTAGCCATAGACAAGTGTTGTCACTTGATGACGGGATCACATCATTAGGAGAATGATGTGATGGACAAGACCCAGACTATAAACGTAGCATATGATCGTGTCATTTTGTTGCTATTGTTTTCTGCATGTCAAGTATTCATTCCTATGACCATGAGATCATGCAACTCACTGACACCGGAGGAATGCCTTATGTGTATCAAACATCGCAACGTTACTGGGTGACTATAAAGGTACTCTACAGGCATCTCCGAAGGTGTCCGTTGAGTTATCATGGATCAAGACTGGGATTTGTCACTCTGTGTGACGGAGAGGTATCTCGGGGCCCACTCGGTAATACAACATCACAAACAAGCCTTGCAAGTAATGTGACTAAATAGTTAGTCATGGGATCTTGTATTATGGAACGAGTAAAGAGACTTGCCGGTAACGAGATTGAAATAGGTATGGAGATGTGGACGATCGAATCTCGGGCGAGAAACATATCGAAGGACAAAGGGAATGATATAAAGGATTGTGTCAATCCTTGACATAGAGGTTCAACTGATAAGATCTTCCTAGAATATGTAGGATCCAATATGGACGTCCAGGTCACGCTATTGGATATTGTCCAGAGAGTGTCTCGGTCATGTCTACATACTTCTCGAACCCGCAGGGTCTACACACTTAAGGTTCGGTGACGTTTTCGGTATTGAATTACTGATGTTGGTAACCGAATATTGTTCGGAGTCCCGTATGAGATCCCGGACGTCACGAGTGTCTCTGGAATGGTACGGAAACGAAGATTGATATATAGGATTGTTGCATTTGGCTTCCGGAAAGATTTCGGGCATTACCGGTAAAGTACCGGGATTGACGAATGGGTTCTGGGGTTTTACCGGGAGAGGCCTGATACGTCTCAAACGTATCGACTTTTACAAACACTTTTGCTATTGTTTTGGCCTCAATCTTGCATGATTTGAATGAAACTAACCCGGACTAGCGCTTTTTAGCACAACTGCCTATATGGTTTTCTTGTATGCAGGAAAATGGATATTTAGACGTCCCAGAAAATTCCCAGAAAAAGTAGAGAAAATCCACGCACCGGAAGGAACCATGGGCCAGGGGATGGGCCATAGGGGAGCCACAGGGCCCCAAGGCAACCTGCTGGCGCGGCCTGCCCCCTGGTCGCGCCGGAAGGCCGCCTCGGCAAGGCCCACCCCCTCTGGTGCCCTACTTTGGCTGCTGTTTTTACCCATGACGAGAAAATTCCAAAACAGAAGTCGTTTTGCAAGTTCTCGACGCGGATCCACCGCCACCCTCGGTTCTTCTTCGGGAGGGCTAATCTGGAGGCTATTTTGGCCTGCGGAGGGGGGAAATCGTCGCCATCGTCATCACCATCACCACTCCATCATCCTTACATGGCTTCTCCCATCATGTGTTTGTAATTCCCTGCTGCAGGTGAAGGGGATGGGAGAGATAGGATGAGCTACATCATGTAATATTTCATCGCATTGTTGGGGCCATGTTGCCTATCATCTACTATGGTGTTTATCATCTTTTCTACTACTTGTTACTCTTAATGCTTGTCACTTTGGGCCCGAGTGCCATGATTTCATATTTGAATACCTTATGTTTTCAGGAATATATTTGTGTTCTAGATCCTAACTATGAGTAGTATGCACGTATTATAGTCCGGAACCGGCGATCCCAATGGTGACAGCTTGGGACACCAAAGGGGATGGGTTGTAGTTTGAGGATTCCATGTATCCATTGATTGTTAATGCTTTGTTCCGGTGCTCTTTGACAGGACCACCTTAATATCCATATGTTCCTTTTGGCACCGTTGATAGCGGGATGGTAGGACAAAAGATGTTGTGCAAGTTCTTATTGCAAGCATGCACAACTACCTCGGGATACATGCCTAATGTTTGATATATGCCTAGATGATCATTACTTTTCTATGTGCCTTGACCCAAGTGAAATACATGATATCTCTCATCCATGACCAACCATCCATCTCCCTAGCCTACAGTGTTTTAATCCTGCTAGTCACAAGTAGCTTTACTTTCGCCGTTTTACTTTCCTTGCTTTGCCACTTTTATTTCCGTTGCCACCATCACTTCCATATCACCGTTGCTACTAATACTTTGTTGCCAAGCAAGTATCTTTCAGGTGTGGTTGAATTGACAACTCAACTGTTAAAGCTTATAAATATTAATTGGCTCCCCTTGTGTCCAATCAATAAATTGGGTTAACATACCCGCGAAGACTGTTGCGATCCCCTGCACTTGTGGGTTATCAAGACCTTTTTCTGGCGCCGCTGCCGGGGAGCATAGCTTTATTTACAAGTCTACTTGGAGTTATTTTTCTTGCTGCGATTTATTCACTATGGGTAAGAAAGGAGACCCCAAGGTTTCAATTTTACCATCCACTACGAGAAAAGGTACGATTCTCAGCACCAGCGCTACGCTTGATTCACCTTCCGTTATGAGTAAGTTTGCTTCACCGCCATCACATGCTTCTTGTACCGAGTCTGTCACTATGCCTGATACTTTTGATGATGCTCCCACTACTATGGATGAGCCTGGTTTACTTGGTTATTTTATTGAGTCTCGGATTGCTATGGCTGCTAAGCAGTGTTGAATTGAACTTCCTGTTACACGCTACCCCATTGGATGATCTTTTGGTTACCCAGACTTGAGTGGTCTCAAGGAAAGAATTCTTGATGATGATTATATTGAACTTGATGATGATTTATGCAGGGAACTTACAAAGTGTGCTGACTTAGGGCCTGCTTCTGTTAAGAAGCTGCTTGAAAAGCATTCTATGAAGAACAAGTTTACTCCTGATCCTAAGTTTGCTTCATCTCCTATTTGCATTGGGGATGCTGGTTTTAAATTCTTTGTCGATCTTTCACTTATATCCACAGTTGAAGCTGACCCTTTTTAAGGAAGACAAGATGATGATGCTATTGCACACATTACCAAACTCACTGAGTTGGGTGGCTTATTCACTACAGAGGACAAGAAGAGAAATTATTATGTTACTAAGCTACTTCATTTCTCTTTGGAGGAAGATGCTAAAGCATGGTATGATGCACTACCATGTGGTACCATTAAGAGTCCTCAAGATTTAGCTCAATCTTTTGCTGCTTTATAAAGAATTTATAACTTTAAACAGTTGCAGGATGAGGACCTCCCTAAAGCTTGGGGGAGGTATTGCACTTTGCTTAAGGCGAGACCGGTACATGGAACCCCTAAGAATGAATTGCTTGTTATATTGTATGCTGGTCTAACCGATGAATCTAGAACCTATCTGGATAGTTGTGTTGGTTGTGTTTTCAAGGTTGCCGAAGAATTAATGGGCAAGATAGCTAAGAATCATGATGATTGGTCTGTTCCTGAACCACCTCCATCACCCAAGAAGAGAGGTATGCTTTTCTTGAGCCCAGAAGTTATGCAAGAAGCCAAGAAGTCTATGGAAGAGACAGGTATTAAAACTGAAGATGTGAAGAATCTATCTCCTATTGAGGAATTATGTGAGCCTACCACTCACCCACCTATGGTAGAGGTACACTCTCTTTTAAAATTCAATGCAAGTGACGTCCCTCATGGTAAGCCTCCTGATCAATGTTTAGATGAGCTTGATAATTTCATTCCCAAGCAAAATCACTTTAATGAGCGGATTCAAAACCAATTGCATGATAATTCCCTTGCTATCAAAATTTTGCTTGATGTTTTGAGTAGAACTGTTAATGATGTTAAAGGTCTTGTTAAGCATTTTCATACGGCTCAAACTCAGCTTGAACAAATTTCTAATGTGCAAAAAGATTTGCTTGCTAACAATGCCAAACAAATTGATACGCAGGCATATGGTATAAAGACCCAAGGAGGTACACATACCCAGGATCCCCTTTGTCCAGAAGGGCATCCAAAGAGGATCAAGCAAGATTCTCAATTGTAGGAATAAGACATTGTCAGCTCCCCAAAGAAGAAGAAGAAACACAAGGAGGGTGACAATTCCAATGATCCCATAGTTGATGAGGAACCTATTTTTGATCCTAATAGTATATCTATTTCCAATGCTGAAACTAAAGATGGTGTTTAACCTGATAAAGATACGAGAAGAAGAAGCACATGACAAGCGCAAGAGGTATACTATAGAAGATTTTGTTGCAAGAAAACATGGGAAGGAAAGAGAACCATGGGTACAAAAATCAATGCCCTTCCCACGTAAGTCTTTCAAAACAAAAGAAGAAGAGCATTATAATAAATTTTGTGAATGGATGAAACCTCTTTTTCTTCAAATTCCTTTGACCGATGCTATTAAGTTGCCTCCGTACTCGACGTATATGAAAGATATTGTCACTAATAAAAGAAAAGTTCCTAATGAGGCAATATCTACTATGCTTGCTAATTACTCTTTAAGTGGCAAGATTCCTGAGAAGCTTGGTGACGCAGGTATACCCACCATTCCTTGCTCCATAAAAAATAATTATGTCAGGACTGCTTTATGTGATCTTGGTGCAGAAGTGAGTGCTATGCCTTTCTATCTTTACAAAAGGCTTTGTCTAGATAAACTAATCCCTACAGATATCTCTCTTCAAATGGCTGATAAGTCAACAGCTGTTCCTGTAGGTATTTGTGAGGATGTTCCAGTTGAAGTTGCTAATTGCTTGATCCTTACTGACTTTGTTGTGCTTGACATGCCCGAGGATGGGAGCATGTACATTATTCTTGGTAGACCTTTTCTTAACACCACATGTATTATTATTGATTGCAATAAAGGAAAGGTGACCTTCAATGTTAATGAGAAGGAGCACACAGTATATTTTCCGAAGAAGATTGATAAAAGGCATGCCCTTAATTCTATTGAGAATATTGAGACCGTGAAGGTCGGAGACTGGAATTGTCCTCTACATGTGCACCACAAATAGAAAACCATTATGGTGGGGACAATATCCATTGAAATAAAGGTACCATGATTTCTTTATAAGAAGTGGAACCTTTTGCTCAATATAACACCCGTTTGGTAGTGAGACTTGATCAACCTTGCTAATAAATATGTTTTGTATGAGTAAAAAGAGAAGCTTGTTATCTTTTCATTTCCTTTATCTTCTTTCCTCCTTGTTGTACCAAAGTTTTATGTTTTTGAAGCTTCATATGTTTAACCATTGTTTCGAGCTTACCGGAAGTTCTGCAGCTTTCAGTATTTTGAAAAAAAATTCAAAAGTGAAGTTGTCAGAAAAATTCTAGAAAATTTAAAATAAAAATTTATGTCGAAAAAGAGAAGCAGGGGCACCTGGAGCCAGCCAGGCGGGGCACCCTCTGTCCAGACGTCCAGCTGGCGTGACCTGCCCCCTAGTCGTGCCCACAATTCGCCTGGCCCCTTTCCAGGTAGTTCTTCCTCCCTTCTCTCTCTCTCACTCCAAAAATCCCGATTTTTCTACTGGAGCTCGAGTTCTTGCTGTTCTTGGTGGCAAATTTCGATCTCTCTCTACGGCCCATCATTTGCATTGAGAATTTGAGCATTTGCTCCCTAGTAAGTTACTCGTCCACTCCTCCAATTAACATTTTGATTGGTGGTCTTATTTGTGAGTATTTAGGATCTCTTCATGCTATTCATATGTGCTTGCATGCATGTTTAGAAATTTATTTGTGAAGTTTTGATGCAAGCTTATGCATAAGGGGACTGAGTATAATAGTTTGCTCCAACTCATTTTTGCTTAAACCTCCATTTTTGTGTTGAACCAAAAATTTCAGAAATGAGCTTGTTTGGAAAAGAAAATGGATGGCTTGGGAAGAAGAGACCCGAGCCTACCGATAGACTAACTAGAGCTGCGGCTTCATCCTCTACAGTCAGGACAAGTTACAATGATGATATCGTGCCACCAGAGTTGTTCCACGAGACGAACACGGCACGTGCCATGGCATACACGTGTACAGATTTCCTTATGGCGGCGGGTATTAAGGATGAGTTTGATAACCTTTGTGCAGCTGTAGGTTTGACACACCTCGTAACACGATGTGTCCAACAATATCCAAAACTCACCTATTATTTAGTCAACTGGTTTAGATATAATGATAAAACTACCATGATTGAATTCAGATTATATGAGGATGTCTTTACCATGTCTTTGACAGAATTTTGTGATATTATAGGTGTGCGGAATGTCGGGAAGACGACCAAAATGAACATTCAGCCATACGAGCTGAAATACCTATTTGCTTCCCTTTGCAGTAAGGACCCGCGAGAAATTCACTGAGGGGAAATCTCTAGCATTTTGTTTCCTCACATCAGGTATTTTGCTTATTATATTGCTCGAGGGGTGTTAGCTCGTGACAACACGAGTAACATTTCGGCTCCAGATCTTGTTATCTTGGCAGTCGCCCTCTTAGGAGATAACACGTATAATATTGGTGCTTTGATTGCTTGTCGCCTCGTCGCTAACAGCGGCAAAGGGGCTCACTTTGGTGGCATTTATGCCACGCTTATCCTCGAGCACCTCGGGCGCACAGTGCGCAAGGATGATACGCCATTTTCATTCATAAGCTTTGATCTTACCGCTATGAATATGCATGAGTTTGTTACTAGGACTTCAGAGTTTAGTAACCTTGTTTATACTATGAGATTTGGCGAGCTTACTACTCGCGAGATCCGTCTACCTGCATCACTTTTTTTTTATTACACTAGCAGGAACACGTGGTCTTTCACCTCGACTGAGCTCGACGAGTTAGTGATCCAGCAACAGTTCCACAACCCCATGGAGGAGGTTGTTCCTGAGGAAGAAGAGCCTTCTCCTTGGGAGGCCAGCCGGGCATTAGTGTACGTGCCCGATGCCTCGTATGATTCTTGGAGCCACCAGTACCACTCAGGAGCCGGAGGAAGCTCCTGGAGCCCGCAGTAGCCGAGCTCAACTTAGGCCAAAAGCCTAATCTTGGAGGAGTACGTATCCTTCTCCCCTTTCATTGTATCATCTGTAGTATCCTTTGTAAATCTTTTCAGAGTTTTTGCCTGTTCTTCTTTGTTCTCTTTTTGCAAAAACAACAAAAATATTTCTCTTTTCTTTTTCTTTCGTTTAACCTTTGGAAAACCCAAAAAGATTTCTCTTTTCTTTTTCTTTCGTTTAACCTTTGAAAAACCCAAAAACATTTGTTTTCTCTCTAGTTTGCTTTGTTTGCAGAGTTCAGCTCATGTCCACGGTTGCAATTACGCTTGATTATATCTTTCTACATTCGATCGTGCAAGTGACGATGCAATAATGACGAAGATCGACGGAAGGAATGTAACAAGGAAAGCTGGTATGAACTCTATTTGTTTCTACTTTTGTACATATGCATGTACTTATGATCTAGAGACCAGCTTGTAGCGACATAGTGCTATGATTACAATGCTTTCCCAGTAGTTCATGCTTTCTTTGTGACTAGTCTCAAATAGCTGGAGTGCATAATGTGTTATTGAAAGGTTTAGCATGCATTGCATTGTTCATGGTTTGGCATATTAGAGTGGTATTTCCTTTCGGAGAGTTTTTGGATTGACTTGGCACATGCTTACACATGTTTATGACTAGAAGTCTATCAAGCCTCGACGATCTTTTTATTTCAGAATAGTTATATCGCTTTCATGCTCGATTCAATGTTTCTTTGTCGCTCTGCATGATTATGACCGTTATTGCTCTCTAGTTGGTCGCTTCCTCGTCCTTTGCTAGCCTTCGCCTGTACTAAACGGACTGACTGCTTGTGCATCCAAAATCCTTCAAACCAGTTGCACCATATGAGTCCACAATACCTACCTATATGTGGTATTTTTGAGCCATCCTAAGTAAATTTGCATGTGCCGTGTTCTAAATTTTCAAATCAATATTTTGTTTCGTATGCCCGAATTGCTCGTGTAGTGACTAGGGGCTATCAATATATTCCATGCTAAGTAGGTTATTCTCAAGATATGAGTTGATTCACCATAATTCACGAGAAAGTGGCTGGTAACTGGGATGACCAGTTCCATGCTTAGAGTCAAATCAAATTTAATGAAACAAAACTCCCCCAGGATTGTTGTTTGTATAGACGGTACGCGTGGATTTGACCCGCTGTGGAGTGTGATCAATTGGTGGAGGGGGAGTTAAAACTTTAATTTTCTATTTGGGAACCGGCTATAATGTATTTAACATGGAAGATATTGAGGTCTATTAGTTGTTACGTTGACAATGAAAGCATGCCAACCAAAATTTTGATTTTTCTCTGTTTTAAAGCTCAAGCTCTGGCACCTCTGCAAATCAATGCTTCCCTCTGCGAAGGGCCTATCTATTTTACTTTTCTGTTGAGTCATCCTCTTCTTACAAAATCACCAACTATAGAGAGCATAATTGTCATTCTGAGTGTAATGTGCATTGTCCCAAAGCACCACATTGTCTTATGTATGATTGTGATATTGCTTATTCTGAAATAGTTATTTCTAGTCTCCTTTAAAACTCTGAAGGAGCGTCTGCACTTATGTTTTTCTTCACTCATGGGGGCTAGCGAGATACCACTCTAGTATATCCAAGTCATGTGCATTGTGATCTGTTATGATTTTTAGTTACGTATTATTCTTTCTTAGTTGTTTGAAGTTCTTCACATGATTGAAGGATTGCTTCGTGCATTGTCTTTGTAGCATTACTGCCATACTTGTTGGACATGTTCGTAGTGCATGCTTATATACATCTGATGAAACAAAAGAGTTTGTCAAAGTTTTCTTTATCACGTTCAACTCGTTGAACTGAATTGCTTGAGGACAAGCAATATGCTAAGCTTGGGGGAGTTGATACGTCTCAAATGTATCGACTTTGCCAAACACTTCTGCTATTGTTCTAGCCTCATTCTTGCATGATTTGAATGAAACTAACCTAGACTAACGCTGTTTTCAGCAGAGCTGCGTGTATGGTTTTCTTGTGTGCAGGAAAATGGATATTTAGACGTCCAAGAAAATTCCCAGAAACAATAGAGAAAATCCACGCACCGGAAGGAACCATGGGCCGGAGGATGGGCCAGAGGTGAGCCACAGAGCCCCCAGGCGACCTGCTGGAGCGGCGTGCCCCCTGGCCGCGCCGGGAGGTCGCCTGGGTGGGGCCCACCCCCTCTGGTGCCCTACTTTGTCTCCTATGTTTACCCATGATGAGAAAATCCCAAAACAGGAGTCGTTTTGCAAGTTCTCAACGTGGAGTCGCCGCCACCCTCGGTTCTTCTTCGGGAGGGCTAATCTGGAGGCTGTTTTGGCCTCTGTAGAGGGGAAATCATCGCCATCGTCATCACCGTCACCACTCCATCATCCTTCCATGGCTTCTCCCATCATGTGTGAGTAATTCCCTGTTGTAGGTGAAGGGAATGGGAGAGATTGGATGGATTTTATCATGTAGTAGTTCGTCGGATTGTTGGGGGCATGTTGCCTATCATCTACTATGGTGTTTATCATCTTTTCTACTACTTGTTACTCTTAATGCTTGTCACTTTGGGACCGAGTGCCTTGATTTCAGATCTGAATACCTTATGTTTTCATAAAAATATTTGTGTTGTAGATCCTATCTATGAGTAGTATGCACCTATTATAGTCCGGAACCGGCGATCCCAATGGTGACACCTTGGGACACCAAAGGGGATGGGCTGTAGTTTGAGGATTCCATGTATCCATTGATTTTTAATGATTTGTTGGCCCCGTTGATAGCGGGATGGTAGGACAAAAGATGTTGTGCACGTTCCTATTGCAAGCACGCACAACTACCTCGGGATACATGCCTAATGTTTGATATATGCCTAGATGATCATTACTTTTCTATGTGCCTTGCCCCAAGTGAAATACATGACATCTCTCATCCATGACCAACCATCCATCTCCCTAGCCTATAGTGTTTTAATCGTGTTGGGCACAAGTAGCTTTACTTTCGTTGCTTTGCCACTTTTATTTACGTTGCCACCATCACTTCCATATCACCGTTGCTACTAATATATTGTTGCCAAGCAAGTATCTTTAAGGTATGGTTGAATTGACAACTCAACCATTAAAGCTTAAAATATTCGTTGGCTCCCCTTGTGTCGAATCAATAAATTGGGTTAACTTACCCGCGAAGACTGTTGCGATCCCCTACACTTGTGGGTTATCAAGGCCACCCACCCGGGAGAGAACCTAATAGGCCCATGGGTGGCGCACCAGACCTTAGTGGGCTGGTGAGGCCAGCCCAATAGGACTATTTCGGCTAGAGCAAAAATAAAGGAAAGGAAAAAAGAGAGGAGGTGGGCAAGAAGGAAAGGACTCCTCCACCAAACCAAATTGGAGGAGGAGACCTTCCTCCTTGGCTCAGCCAACCCCTCCTACTTGGAGTAGGAGGCAAGGCAGCCACCCCTTGGTTACTCCTATATATAGTGGAGGTTTAAGAGGGTTTTTGCACCTCAAGACTTAGTGCAAACCTCTCTCCTCCACTACTTCGTGACACATCATAGCTAGCTCGGCACGGCACGGCAAAGCCTTGCCGGAGTAGCTCCACCATCATCACTGCCACGCCCTCATGCTACCGGAGAATTCAGCTACCTCTTTGTCTCTCTTGATGGATCAAGAAGGAAGATATCATCATCAAGTTGTACGTGTGCTGAACCGTGTTTCTTAACGCTTCCCGCTTACCGATATACAAGGGTATGTAGTTCTGATCTCCCTCTCGTAGATGATCATCATAATGATAGGTCTTCGTGTGCGTAGGAAATTTTTTGTTTCCCCTGCAATGTTCCCCAACAGTGGTATCAGAGCTAGGTTCATGCGTAGATGATATCTCGAGTAGAACACAACAGAGTTTGTGGGCGTTGATGTTCAATTTGCTGCCCTCCATAGTCTTTTATTGATTCAACGGTATTCTTGGATTGAAGCGGCCCGGACCAACCTTACTCATATGCTTATGAGAGACCGGTTTCATCGACTGACATGCAACTTGTTGCATAAAGATGACTTGTGGGTGCCTATTTCTTCAACTTTAGTTGAATCAGATTTGACCGAGGCAGTCCTTGGAGAAGGTTAAATAGCAATTTACATATCACAATTGTGGCTTTGCGTAAGTAAGATGCGATCATACTAGATACCCATAGCAGCCACGTAAAAAATGCAACAACAAATTAGAGGACGTCTAACTTATTTTTGCAGGATATGCATGTGATGTGATATGGCCAAAGACATGATATGATATATTGGATGTATGAGATGATCATGTTGTAATAGTTAAATATCGACTTCCACGTTGATGCTACCGCATCCGGCAGGAGCCATAGGGTTGTCTTTAAACTAGCGTTTGTGCTTGCAGATGCGTTTACTATATTGCTATGTAGTAGATTTAGTAGTTATAGCATAGATAGTGATACGTCTCCGTAGTATCTACTTTTCCGAACTCTTTTGCCCTTGTATTAGACTCCAACTTGCATGATTTGAATGGAACTAACCTAGACTGACGCTGTTTTCGGCAAAATTCCCATGGTGTTGTTTTTGTGCAGAAATAAAAGTTCTCGGAATTTCCTGAAAATTTATGGAGATTTTTTCGGGAATAAAAGAAAAATACCTGCTCAAAGATCCACCGGAGGAGGTGGACCAGTGGGCCACAAGCCCACAAGCCGCGGCCACCCCCCTGGGCGCGACGTGAGGGCTTGTGGGGCCCACGTGGCTCCACCGCCCAAAACTCAGCTCTATATCTTCCGTTTAGCCCGGAAAAAAAATCAGAGAGAAGGTTTCATCGTGTTTTGTGATACGGAGGAGCCGCCACATCCTGTTCTTCATCTGGAGGGCAGATCTGGAGTCCGTTTCGGGCTCTGGAGAGGGGAAATCATCGCTATCGTCATCATCAACCTTTCTCCATTGACAAATCCATGATGTTCTTCATCGTTCGTGAGTAATCTCATCGTAGGCTTGCTAGACGGTGATGAGTTGGATGAGATCTATCATGTAATCGAGTTAGTTTTTGAAGGGGATTGATCCCTAGTATCCACTATGTTCAAGGTTGATGTTGCTACTACTTGGCTATGCTTAATGCTTGTCACTAGGGCCCGAGTACCATGATTTCAGATCTGAACCTGTTATGTTGTCGCCAATATATGTGTGTTTTAGATCCTATCTTGCAAGTTGTAGTCACCTACTATGTGTTATGACCCGAGAACCCCGGAGTGACAATAGCCAGAACCACTCCCGGAGATGATCATAGTATGAGGAGTTCATGTATTCACCGCGTGTTAATCCGTTGGTCCGGTTCTTTATTAAAAGGAGAACCTTAATATCCCGTAGTTTCCATTAGGACCCCGCTGCCACGGGAGGGATGGACAATAGATGTCATGCAAGTTCTTTTCCCTAAGCATGTATGACTACATACGGAATACATGCCTACATTAGTTTGACGAACAGGAGCTAGTTACTTATCTCTCCGTGTTATAGTTGTTACATGATGAATCATATCCGTCATACTCATCCATCACCGATCCACTGCCTACGAGTCTTTTACTACTAGTCCTCGCTACGTTACTTTGTCTAGGCTTGCCCCTTGCTACAAAAGGGATTGGGCCACTTTGCTGCTACTAATGTTCCTTGCTACCTCGCTGTTACTTGTTGCAAGATCTTTCCCGACACTGTTGTCGGGGAAGAATAGTTACTCGTCCACGGGCAACTTATTGGCTGCATTGTTACAATAGTTAGGAATAGTCTATCGTCAACAGATCGTTTTTGACACCGTTGTTATGATACTACTTTGCTACTGATACTTTGCTTGTAGACACTAATCTTTTAGGTGTGGTTGAATCTGATAAACTCAGCTGCTAATACTTGAGAATATTCTTTCGCTTCCCTTGGCGAACCAACAAATTTGGGTTGAATACTCTAGCCTCGAAAACTGCTGCGATCCCATATGCTTTTGGGTCATCAAAGGCTTTTTCTGGCGCCGTTGCCGGGGAAGCACAGCTATATTCTCTGAGTCACTTGGGATTGACGTATGCTGATCACTATGAGGAATCCGAGAGATCCAAGAACTAAAATCCCGCCTTCCACTACGAGGAGAGGTAAGGAACTGCCATCTAGCTCTGCACTTGATTCACCTTCAGTTTTGAGTAAGTTTGCGACATCACCTCCTGCTAGAAATCTTGATATGTCGCATGTGCTTGATGATGCTACTTCTGCTGCCCATGATGCTTATGATGCTATGCTTGATACTATGCCTGATGATGCTATGCCTGATACTATGCCTGATGATGCTATGCTTGATACTATGCGTGATGATGTTATGCTTGATATTATGCCTGATGATGCTATGCTTGATACTATACGTGATGATGTTATGCTTGATATTATGCCTGATGATGTTATGCTTGATACTATGGCTGCTATGTCTGATACTTCTTTGCCACTTGGTGCATTCCTTGATGCACATACTACTAGAGTTGCTCCTAGATGTGATGATACTTCTGAAACTCCTGATACTATTGAAGTAAAACCTCCTACTATGCCTGAATTGTCTGTTATGCCTGATACGTGCTATGTTATGGAGGGAGAGATAGTTGAGGATTTTCTTGCGTGTAAGGATAGCTATGATGTTGAGAAACTTCTGCGCAAGTGGAAAGAAAAATCTCTGAACGCTAGGATGAAATACGACCCGAAGTTTGCCAGTTCGCCTATCTTTGTGACCGACAAGGATTATGAATTCTCTGTCGACCCTGAGTTAATCACTCTAGTCGAATCTGATCCTTTTCACGGTTACGAGTCTGAAACGGTTGTAGCCCATCTTACCAAACTGCACGATATAGCCACCCTATTCACTAGTGAGGAAAAGATCCGCCACTACTATATGCTCAGGTTGTTTCCCTTCTCGCTAAAGGATGATGCTAAGACCTGGTTCACTTCTCTTGCTCCTGGTTGTGTGCGTAGTCCCCAGGATATGGTCTACTACTTCTCTGAAAAATATATCCCTGTCCATAAGAAGCAAGCTGCCTTGCAGGAAATATACAACTTTGCTCAAGCTGAAGAAGAGAGTCTCCCACAAGCTTGGGGGAGGCTCATCCAGCTACTGAATGCTTTGCCTGATCACCCTCTTGAGAAGAACGAAATACTTGATATCTTCTATAATGGACTTACTGATGCTTTCGAAGACCACCTAGATAGTTGTGCCGGTTGTGTTTTTAGGGAACGAACCGTAGAACAAGATGAGATTCTATTGAATAGCATCTTGTGCAATGAGAATGCTTGGACTATTCCCGAACTACCTCCTAAGCCAACTCCGAAGAAAAGAGGTATTCTATTCCTCAGCCCCGAAGATATGCAAGAAGTTAAGAAATCTATGCGAGAGAAAGGCATTAAATCTGAAGATGTCAAAAATCTACCACCTATCGAAGAGATCGATGGTCTCGATAACCCGATACAGGTAGTAGAAGTAAATTCTCTGCGTAGGTTTGATGAAAGTGATATTCCTTTTGATAAACCTGCTAGCTTATGCTTGGATGAATTTGATAACTTTGTTGCCAAACAACAGAGTTTCAATGATTATGTTAGCAGACAATTGGAAAAGAATGCGTGTATCCTTAGTCATTTAAGTGCTTGTGTGGACAGAAACATCAACGATCTTAAGCTTCTGAGTAAACATGCCTCTATGGTTACTACTCAGGTGGAACAAGTACTTAAAGCTCAGAATGACTTGCTCAATGAGTTGAATGACAATTCTGTCAGAGTCGTCACTAGAGGCGGTAGAATGACCCAGGAACCTTTGTATCCTGAGGGTCATCTGAAGAGAGTTGAACAAGATTCTCAAGGAGTTAGCACTGATGCACCTAGTCATCCTAGAAAGAAGAAGAAAGATGATAGGAACCTGCACGCTAGCAACCCTGTTGCTGCTACACCTGAGAGTCCAAACAATGCCTCTATCTCTGATGCTGAAACACAATCTGGTGATGAACATGAGCCTAATGATAATATCAATAGTGATGTTCATGTTGATGCTCAACCTAGCAATGATAAGGATGTGGAGATTGAACTTAGTGTTGGTCTTGATAACCCACACCCTAAGACTAAGAGATACGATAAGAATGACTTCGCTGCTAGGAAGCATGGTAAAGAAAGGGAACCATGGGTTTAGAAACCTATGCCCTTTCCTCCCAAACCATCCAAGAAAAAGGATGATGAGGATTTTGAGCGCTTCGTTGAGATGATCAGACCTGTCTTTCTGCAAATGCGTTTGACGGATATGCTCAAGATGTCTCCGTATGATAAGTACATGAAAGATATTGTGACTAATAAGAGGAGGATACCTGATCTTGAGATCTCCGCCATGCTTTCTAGCTATACCTTCAAGGGTGGAACTCCTAAGAAACTAGGTGATCCCGGTGTGCCCACTATACCTTGCTCCATTAAAGGCAACTACGTTAGAACTGCGTTGTGCGACCTTGGAGCCGGTGTTAGTGTTATGCCTCTCTCTCTTTATCATAGACTTGAACTGGATAAGTTGACACCTACTAAAATCTCTCTGCAAATGGCCGACAAATCAACTGCTTTCCCTATCAGCATTTGCGAGGATGTGCTTGTTGTGGTTGCTAACACCACTATCTTAACAGACTTTATTATCTTGGATATTCCCGAGGACGATGCCATGGTTGTCATCCTCGGAAGACCCTTTTAAAACACCACAGGGGCTGTTATAGATTGCAACAAAGGCAATGTCACTTTCCATGTCAACGGTAATGAGCATACGGTGCACTTTCCAAAGAAACAATATCGAGTACATTGCATCAATGCTATCAAAAAAACTTCATTGATTCTTATTGGGAGCTTTGAATGCCCTATTCCTCCTGTTAAGATGAAGTATGATTTGCTTGTTGGGGAGATTCACATCCCCATTGAGGTGACCTAGTGACTATTCGAAAATTCTCCGTCCTCTTTTGCGATTCGAAAAGGTTTGTCGAGGAGACTTGATGAACCCCATTGACGGATTTTCTTTCGATGACCATGAGATGGATGAATCGAGGAGTCACAAACCTCTGTTCCAAGCTTTCACTTTAGGTTGCTTAGAAGAAAAATGATAGATTTAGTTTAGTTTTCCCTATTTTCTGTTTTAGCGTCCGGTAGAAGAGTACCCCGAAAATAGAAGTTCTCCGAACGTCCTGAAAATCAAGTATGATTTTTTCTGGAATTTTTGAAAAGTTCTGAGACAAAGAGTTTGTATGGGGGCCACACCAGTGGGCCAAAAGCACTAGGGGCGCGGGCACCCCCCTGGCCGCGCCACCCAGGCTTGTGGGGCCCACAGGCACCCCCTCCACTCATTCTTGCTCTCATCTCGTTCTCCTACCTCTAGAAAAAATCGTTTCGCAGCTCAAACCCGTGTTCTTGCTCTTCTTGCTGCGATTCGCGCCACTTTGACATGCTATCAGTTCCTTGAGAGGGATGATGAATCCCTCCTATACCGATTGATATTTAATCGGAAGCGTGTTTTCCATATTACCCTTCCTGCTCCTGCCTTCTTTGACTTTCAGGTAAAACGGAGATATTACATAACCAGAGGAGAGGCAGAGGAGTATGAGAGGGAGGCAAAGGTTGCTCGTCTCCGTGAGGCAGCTATTCTGGCAGTGGCTGCAGCGCTCCCGTATAACCCCCATTATGATTTTGGGTTTTGCGAGGACCATCCTTGGGAGTAGACCAAGTTAGGCCAAAAGCCTAAGCTTGGGGGAGTATGTGTTCTCACCGATTTTATATTCTTGCTTATGCTTTCCCTTTGTTCGTCGGTGTTCACACTTTGCCACTGTATCATCCATGCTAGTTTATTTTCTTTTTCTAGTTTTATTTTCGTGTGTCTGTCTAGTTTGAGAAAAACCAAAAAGATTTTCTTTTTCTTCTTTTCCTTGTTGGGAGTTTTCCCGTGTAGATAGTTTTATTTTTCTTTGGGTCAAGGTAGAAGATATTGGTTACAATGTTTAGTGGCTCTTGCATGCATACCTCTTTAGCTTTGAAAGAGCCATATTACTTTGTCTTCTCCTTTGTGTTTGCCTGCGGATTCCAGCGTAGTCCAATGCACGAGCACTCTTATTATTGTTCACATCGTTCGGCCGTGCAAGTGAAAGGCAATAATGTCGATATATGACGAAGTGACTGAGCCTGGAAAAGCTGGTATGAACTCGATCTATTTTGTTTTTTTTAATATGACTAACTCACTGTTCCTAGTTCAGCTTTGTTGTGAGAGAAACATGTTTGCAATGACAACTTAGAGATCATAGTTGCTTATGCCATGCTTACTTAGCTAGGAACTTATAATGGTTTGTCTTGGATGCCCACGTGAATGTTGAGATGACTGTCATGTAGTATGATAGGATGGTATCCTCCTTTGAATGTTTCAAGTGGCTTGACTTGGCGCATGTTCACGCATGTAGTTGAAACAAAATCAACATAGCCTCTATGATGTTCATGTTCATGGTGATTTATGTCCTACTCATGCTTGCACTCAATGTTAGTTAATCTAAATGCATTTTGATGACTGTTGTCGCTCTCTAGTTGGTCGCTTCCCAGTCTTTTGCTAGCCTTCACTTGTACTAAGCGGGAATACTACTTGTGCATCCACTCCCATAAGCCCAAAGTTGTGCCATATGGGTCCACCGTACCTACCTATATACGGTATCTACCCGCCGTTCCAAGTAAATTTGCATGTGCCACTCTCTAAATCTTCAAGAAATAATCTGTTTTGCATGCCCGAACCGCTCATGTGGTGACAGGGGGCTATTGGTATCTTCCATGCTAGGCGTGTTATCCTTGATATGTGTTTATTCACTATCATTCACAAGAAAGGGGTCGGTAATTGGAATTCCCAGTTCCATGCTCAAATCGAAAAGATAACTGCAAACAAAACTCCCCCAGGATTGATGTTGGTATGGACGGTACCCGAGGATTCGGCTAGCCGTGGAGTGTGATTGATTGGTGGTGGGGGAGTCAAAACTTTACTTTTTTGTTTGGGAACCGCCTATAGCATGTGTAGCGTTGAAGATGTTGAGAACTCTTAGTCATTACGTTGACAATGAAAGCATGCCACCCAAAATTATTATCTCTGTTTTAAAAAGCTTGAGCTGTGGCACCTGTGCAAATCAATGATTCCCTCTATGAAGGGCCTGTCTATTTATGTTCCTGTTGAGTCATCCTCCTCTTACAAAAGCACCAATTAGACAGCACCTCTATCATTTTTTACGCTTTGCTTTTAACTGTGTTGACTATGACTATGACTGGATCTTCATTGCCTTGAATTACAATGTTTAGTCAACCCTTGATCTTTTAAGGTGCTCTGCATTTATGTTTTGCGGTCTCAGAAAGATCTAGCGAGATACCATCTATTCGTACTGCTTCATGTTGTTTTGATTGAAGTGTTGACGTTTTAGACTTATTATTATTTGCTCGCTAGCTGATTATGCCTTTGATATGAGTTTACCGTGGGACCTAGATTTCATTTGCTTATGTGGTTTGCTTGTGATCTTGCTAAAATTCTTGTTGTGAGTTAGATATAGTTGCAACAACAAGATCAAACAGAGTTCGTCAAAGTTTTTCTTTTGTCTCTCTCAGTTTGTCAACTGAGTAGCTTGAGGACAAGCAAGGCTTTAAGCTTGGGGGAGTTGATACGTCTCCGTCGTATCTACTGTTCCGAACTCTTTGCCCTTGTTTTGGACTCCAACTTGCATGATTTGAATGGAACTAACCCGGACTGACGCTGTTTTCAGCATAATTGCCATGGTGTTGTTTTTGTGCAGAAATAAAAGTTCTCGGAATGTCCTAAAAATTTATGGAGATTTTTTCTAGAATAAAATAAAAATACCTGCGCAAAGATCCACCGGAGGAGGTGGACCAGTGGGCCACAAGCCCACAGGCCGCGGCCACCCCCCTGGTTGCGTCGTGAGGGCTTGTGGGGCCCACGTGGCTCCACCACCCCCAAACTCAGCTCTATATCTTCCGTTTCGCCCGGGAAAAAAATCAGAGAGAAGGTTTCATCCCGTTTTGCCATACGAAGGAGCCGCCACATCCTGTTCTTCATCTGGAGGGCAGATCTGGAGTTCGTTTTGGGCTCCGGAGAGGGGAAATCGTCGCCATCGTCATCATCAACCTTTCTCCATCGACAATTCCATGATGCTCTTCATCGTTCGTGAGTAATCTCATCATAGGCTTCGTGGATGGTGATGAGTTGGATGAGATCTATCATGTAATCGAGTTAGTTCTTGACGAGGATTGATCCCTATTATCCACTATGTTCTATATTGATGTTGCTACTACTTGGCTATGCTTAATGCTTGTCACTAGGGCCCGAGTGCCATGATTTCAGATCTGAACCTATTATGTTGTCGCCAACATATGTGTGTTTTAGATCCTATCTTGCAAGTTGTAGTGACCTACTATGTGTTATGAACCGGCAACTGCTACTGCGACAACAGACCTTCCCTGACAACGGCGCCAAGAATCCTGCTGCTATGGGCTATGCCTATAGGGACTTCCTTGGCAAATATGCAAAGGATTTCCCCGCGGCCTTGGAGCCTTGCGTTGGTGTTCCCTTGAAGAGGAAAGGGTGATGTAGCACAACGGCGGTAAGTATTTCCCTCAGTTTGAGAACCAAGATATCGATCCAGTGGGAGGATCGCGTCGAGTCACAAGTACCTGCACAAACACAAAGAGCTTGCACCCAACGCTATGAAGGGGTTGTAGATCCCTTATAGATTGTTTGCAAAGTGAGAACTGAAAGCAAAAAAGTAAACAAAGGAAAGTAAAAGTGAATGTGGAGACGATAGTTGTGAATAGACCCGGGGGCCGTAGTATTCACTAGTGGCTTCTCTCATGAAAGCAAGTAGACGGTGGGTGAACGAATTACTGTCGAGCAATTGATAGAACCGCGCAAAGTCGTGGTGTTATCTATGGCAATGATTATATCTATAGGCATCACGTCCAAAACAAGTAGACCGATACTTTCTGCATCTACTACGATTACTCCACACGTCGACCGCTATCCAGCATGCATCTAGTGTATTAAGTTCAAAAGAACAGAGTAACGCCTTAAGCAAGATGACATCATGTAGATGGACAATATCATATCTATGATAAAAGCCCATCTTGTTACCCTTGATGGCAACAACACGATGCGTGCCTTGCTGCCCCTTCTATCACTGGGAAAGGTCACCACACGGTATGAACCCAAAACCAAGCACTTCTCCCATTGCAAGAATCACAGATCTAGTTGGCCAAACAAAACCCAAGACTCGGAGGGACTTACAAGGATATCAAATCATGTATATAAGAAATCAGCAAGGACTCAAATATAATTCATAGATAATCTGATCACAAATCCACAATTCATCGGATCTCGACAAACACACCGCCAAAGAGGATTACATCGGATAGATCTCCATGAAGATCACGGAGAACTTTGTATTGAAGATCCAAGAGAGAGAATTAGACATCTAGCTACTAACTACGGACCCGTAGGTCTGAAGTGGACTACTCACGAGTCATTGGATAGGCGATGATGTTGATGTAGAAGCCCTCCAACTCCAAAGTCCCCTCCGGCACGGCACCGGGAAGGGCCTCTAGATGAGATCTCGCGGAAACGGAAGCTTGCGGCGGCGGCAAAGTGTTTTCGTGGATGCCCTGGTTTTTTCTGGAATTTTAGGGAATATATAGGCGAAAGAGCTAGGGCAGGGGAGATCCAGGGGGCACAAGCCTGGTAGCCGCCGTCCCCCCTGGTGGCGGCTACAGGGCTTTTGGGCCCCTTGTGGCTCTCCTGCCTTGGCCCACAAGTCCCCCGATCTTCTTCTGTTCTGGAAAAAAATATTTCAGGGATTTTATTCCGTTTGGACTCCGTTCCAAAATCAGATCTGAAAAAGAGTCAAAAACACACAAAAAACAAGAAATGGCACTTGGCACTGAATTAATAAGTTAGTCCCAGAAAAGATATAAAAGGTACATAAAACATCCAAAGTTGACAAGATAACAACATGAAATCATCAAAAATTATAGATACGTTTGAGATGTATCAGCAACCCACGAGTGACAATAGCCGGAACCACTCCCGGAGATGACCATAGTATGAGCAGTTCATGCATTCACCGCGTGTTAATCCGTTGGTCCGGTTCTTTATTAAAAGGAGAACCTTAATATCTCGTAGTTTCCATTAGGACCCCGCTGCCACGGGAGGGATGGAAAATAGATGTCATGCAAGTTCTTTTCCCTAAGCACGTATGACTACATATGAAATACATAACTACATTAGATTGACGAACGGGAGCTAGTTACTTATCTCTCCATGTTATAGATGTTACATGATGAATCATATCCGTCATACTCATCCATCACCGATCCACTGCCTACGAGTCTTTTACTACTGGTCCTCACTTCGTTACTTTGTCTAGGCTTGTCCCTTGCTACAAAAGGGATTGGGCCACTTTGTTGCTACTGCTGTTACTCTGTTGCTGCCGCTACTGCTGTTCCTTGCTACCTCACTGTTACTTGTTGCAAGATCTTTTCCGACACTGTTGTCGGGGAAGAATAGTTACTCGTCCACGGCAACTTACTGGCGCCATTGATACAACAGTTAAGAATAGTCTGTCGTCAACAGATTGTTTCTGGCACCATAGCTATCATACTACTTTGCTACTGATACTTTGCTTGCAGACACTAATCTTTCGGGTGTGGTTGAATCTGATAAACTCACCTGCTAATACTTGAGAATATTCTTTCGCTTCCCTTGGCGAACCAACAAATTTGGGTTGAATACTCTACCATCGAAAACTGCTACGATCCCATACGCTTTTGGGTCATCAGATAGCACGACAATCTCGATGGTCGCACAATGATGGAGATCGTGATGATGAAGATCATGGTGTGGCATCGGTGACGATGAAGATCATGTCGGTGCTTTGGTGATGGAGATCAAGAAGCACAAGACGATGGCCATATCATGTCACTTGTGATTGGCATGTGATGTTAATCCTTTTATGCACCTTACTTTGCTTAGAACGGTGGTAGCATTATAAGGTGACTCCTCACTAAAGTTTCAAGATAAAATTGTGTTCTCCCCGACTGTGCACCGTTGCGACAGTTCATCGTTTTGAGACACCACATGATGATGAGGTGTGATAGACTCAACGTTCACATACAATGGGTGCAAAACAGTTGCACACGCGGAACACTCGGGTTAAACTTGACGAGCCTAGCATGTACAGACATGGCCTCAGAACGCAAGAGACCGAAAGGTTGAGCATCAATCGTATAGTTGATATGATCAACATGAAGATGTTCACCACTGAAACTATACTCAACTCACGTGATGATATGACTTGAGTTAGTGAATTTGGATCATGCGACACTCGAATGACTAGAGGGATGTCTATTTGAGTGGGAGTTTATTAGTAATATGATTAGCTAAACTCAATTGTCTTGAACATAGTCTATGTAATCTTTGCAAAATTTTATGTTCTAGATCAATGGCTCGCGTAGTAGCAACCCTGAATTTCAATATGTTCCTAGAGAAAGCTAAGCTAAAAGATGATGGTAGCAACTCTGTTGACTGGGCTCAAAATCTGAGGCTTATCCTCCAAGATGGCCAAAAGCAATATGTGCTTGATGCTGCGCTAGGTGATGCACCACCCACTACGGTAGACCAAGATGTTTTGAACGCTTGGCAGGCACATAAGGATGACTACTCACTAGTTCAATTGCAGTTTTGTATGGCTTAGAACCGGGACTTCAAAGACGTTTTGAACACCATGGAGCATATGAGATGTTTTAGGAGTTGAAGTTTATCTTTGAGAAGAATGGTTCGATCGAGAGGTATGAGACCTCTGGTAAGTTATATGCTTGCAAAATGGAGGAGAATTCGTTTGTCAGTGAACATGTGCTCAGAATGTCTGGGTACTCTAACCGTCTAGCTGAGCTGGGGATTGAACTCCTGCAAGAAGCTATCGCTGACATAATTTTTCAGTCACTTCCACCTAGCTATAAGAGCTTCATGTTGAACTATAACATGCAAGGGATGAATAAGTCACTCGGCGAGTTATTTGCGATGCTGAAAGTCGCTGAGTCAAAATCGACAAAGAACATCAAGTGTTGATGGTAAATAAGACCACTAGTTTCAAGAAAAACAGCAAAGGCAAGAAGGGTAACTCCAAGAAGAGTGGCAAAGTTGTTGCCCCTCCGACGAAGAAACCCAAGGCTGGACCTAAGCTAGAAACTGAGTGTCGTGGGTATAAGCCTGACAGTAGATGTGTAGGGTACGAATGAGATGGGCAGAGTCCTAGCTACGGCGAGGTTGTATGAGTTCAGGCCCCTCTGCGGTGGAGATAACAGCCCTACGTCTAAGTGCTCTCTCGGAGCTTGTTGTCGAGTGTAATATGGAATACAATGATTTGCTAACCCCTCTACCAGTGGGGGAGGGCGGCTTATATAGAGTGCGCTGCCCTCCACAACAGTTCCGGTATGGGGGAGGAGTAGTGGGGATTGAATGCATACGTTATAGGTAACGTATGCTCTAAATGCTAATAAATGCACCCTGAAACGTACGACCGTTTCCCTCCAGAGAGGTTACGATGTACCGAGTGTATCCAGTCGGTTAGCTTGGTATCCTCCGAATGCTAGTATCCGACTGGATGATACAGGACCTGTTGCCGACTGGATAATGGGGACTCCTTAATTCAGTCGAGGCAGACTTAGGGTCCTGTCCTTTGTGTGGGGTAGTCCTTGGGTAGGACCTGTATGGCAGGCCTATGACCCTACCCTAGGACTATGACCCCATCATTAGTCCCCGAATGGATTGGGGTTGAAACGACGAAGCGGTGCTTGAAGTTCGGATCCGACTGGATTAGATTCGTCTTGGGCGTTGCTTGCCTCTATCCATTTTACCTTTTCTGACCAACGATCCGAGTGGAAGCGCCTACGAAACAGACTGTCGGGAGTCGAGTGTTTCTGCGGCATCTTTTGACGCGACCGGTCAACTGACAGCGGCGGATTTTCCGGGATCTCAAATTTCGGGTTCAGCGCGCTCAGCGGGGATGACGCCAGCGCACTCGAGTAGCGCCTGACGCCTCGATTCTCGCGCCTTCAACTCCTCCACTGATATCGCCGCGGCCGGTCGGGCGGATAAGGTTTCGGGGCCACCCGCCAGTGACCCAGTCGGAACCCTATTTAAATCTGGGCGGCGAGGCTTCTTCGTTACACTCGCCGAATCTTTCGCTCTCGCCTGCCCCGTCCTTCTCGCCACCTCCAGCGCTCCTATCCTCCTCCCTTCTCCTTCCTCCCGAGGGCTCGCAGCCGCCGCCATGACCAAGGGCCAAACCAACAAGATGGAGGCGAGGAAGAAGAAGGGGAAGACGGCGGCGCCTGCTCAGCGACGGCAGCGGCCGCTGCCGGCGGGATGGATCCAGGGCGACTTCCTCCCCTCCACAGTGACGGAGGGGGATCTACTGCAGCTGGTGGAGCATGGGGTGATAGTGCACAAGTCCTGGAGGCTGCCAGCGGAGGACAAGGTCGAGCCAGCGCCTCGGGAGGGGGAGCGCGTCTTGCTCCTCAACCACGTCAATCAAGGTTTTTCTTTGCCCCCGCATCCTTTCTTCAAGGGCATCATGAATCACTTCGGTGCCCAACTTCACCATTTCCCTCCGAATGCCATCGCGCACCTTTCTGCCTTCATAGTCTTATGTGAATGTTTCATCGCCTGCCCTCCCCATTGGGGTTTGTTCAAACACATCTTCTCCGCCCGATCCCAAACCATCAAACGACTTAGCCAGTCGGATAATAAGACGCACCTCCTCCATCTCTGCGGGGGTTTAGGATTCCAGAAGAAGAGTCGGAGTAGCTATCCTGCTCTCCAGTTAAGTGAGTCGGTTAGGAACTCGCAGTCGACGTGGTTCTACTGCCAGGATATCGCCTGTCTGAATGCGTCGATTGGTCTGCCTCCTTTTAGTCTAGACCGGCCCGCCCCGCCTAAGCAGCTCGCGCTGTCGAAGGCGGAGAAGAACGACGTCCAGCCCTTGGTTGAGGCACTCATGAACGTCGTCAGGAGGGGGGTCACCGGTATAGACCTGCTGGAAGTCTTCCTTGGTCGGCGGATCCAGCCTCTGTAGGCTCGTGACCATGCCATGTGGCATTATACGGGGCCCGAGGATTCCACTCGGACCAATGTTGTGGGCGTGACTGAGGAGAGGGTGACCTCGTGGGTGCTCCAGATCACGGCCCCCTGCGAGAATCCCAAAGGATCACGGCGAGTGAAACCCTTCTGCGCGGATAATCCTCCGCCGAATCAGGTGAGAGGCTCTTGTCGAGTGCTCCTAACTGTCTTAATCTTGTCGTTTGCTTGAATCTCTGTGTGATGTTTGATGTCGCCGACTGAATTTTATGCAGGAGTGGACCAACTGGTTTTCCCCCGTCTCGAACGGGAACTAGGCCGAGGAGGAGGAGGGCAGCCAGGAGGGCAGCGTGGAGAGCGCTGAATATGTCTCCGACAGTGGGGAGTCAGAGGAAGAGTCCAGCGAGGAAGAGGAAGAAGACGAGGAGCAGGACTCGCCACCTCCACAACTGGAGCATCGGACTAAGCGCCGACACGAGCCCGCTGTCCCCTCAGCTCCTCCCGCGTCTTCGAGTGCTCCGCCTACTGCTCCAGTGGTCCCGAGTGTCCGAAGCGCTAAGAGGACCAGGGATGCCGCCGCTAAGTCTACGGGCCAATCTTCTAAGGCGACCAAGCCGAGTGGGCCTAAACCTCGGAAGGCTCTGCCACGAACGAGGGTCGCTGTCCTCGTCACCTCCACGTAAGTGTACTCAGCTTTCAGTTTTTTCTGATATCCGAGTGAACTTCCGTTTACTGGCCGAATGGATCTCACTCGACAGGGTCGCTACTTCTGCCACCTCTCCGGCGCGTCAGGAAGACGACCCCATAGACACGGACAACGTCGTCTCGTCCCAGCCAGGTGCGTTGTAGGAACGTCGAGTGTTTTATACCATCGCGTCCCAGTCAGGTGCTTCTTTCTTTTTCTGAGACCTCGTGTCATTCGGCCTGTCAGGGGCGATCTGCCTGGATGAGGGCGACCAGGGGAGAGCCGACCCAGCTGTGGAGCCTGTTCTTGAGGCTGCTCCTCCCGCTGCCGCTCTCGCTGCCGACGTGCTGCCGACAGAGGCGCCGCCACCGACTGAACCAGCGCCGGTGGAGGAGGAGCCGACGGGGGCGGACCTCGGGATGCCTCGGGAACCTCTGATGATTCCAGGTTCGTCGAATGCTGAATTCAGTATCCAACGTCTTTCGGAGGAGCAGGTGGGAGCGGCCAAGGGGGCTATGGTGCAGGCGGAGCTGATGGCTGGAGAAGCCAAGAGGGCCTATGACTCCATTGCGGCCTTGTACCAGCGGAGCTTGGAGCTGCGCGATGATATCCGAGTAAGTGGTCTAGTAAGTATTTACTTTTCCCCTGTAACCCACTGGGTGTTCTTGAATAGCAGCTGTTGTTTGCAATGGGTTCACTCTGAGTGAACCCAGTGGGTGTAGTCCCCGAGACTTCTGTCGAGTGCTTGCATCGACAGTTGTCTTTATACATTTTGCTTTGAGTTTGGTTGTGTCTGTAGATAGGAGTACCGAGTGCGAGTAGTTGTTGCAGTCGGATTGCACTTACGGTAAGAGTCCCCAAGAGTAAGTTGTACTCAGGTAGGGTAGTATTGGCCTTGGAGGCGTAGTTGATAACATGCATCTCAATAGGGCAGGCCTGCTTGAGGTGCATGCCAGTGGGGTCACTCTTAGTGAACCCACTGGGTGTAGTCCCCGAGACCGCTGTCGACTGCTTGCGTCGGCAGGGGTCTGAAGAACTTAGACTGTTAACTGTTGAACTTTCTGATTGTCCCTTATTTCTTGTTGGCAGAAAACTTGTGAAATGGGGACGGCCTATGAGGCTGTGAGAGCAGAAAGGAACCAGTTCGCTGGTGAGCTTGATGCGGCAATGCTCGCAATGGCCGGCATGAAGGATGCTTTGGCGGAACGGGAGAAGTCATTGGAGCAGGCGCGTGAAGTGAACAAGGTGTTGACTGGTGAGGTAGAAAAGATGGGGAAGCAGAGGACTGTGCTGATGAGTCAGATGGACGTGCTGAACAAACGACGCAGGGCGCAAGAGAAATATTTCAGCGACTGGGCTCGGCAGATGATGACGCGTCTGGCTGGTAAGTCCTGCTTTTTCCGAGTGGTTGTGCTATGCGTGACACTCGGCGCTTATTGTCTGTTTGTCCTATTGTCGCAGATTTTTGCTTTGACGCTGAAGCTGAAGCAGCTGACGTGGAGCGTTCGATTCTTGAGAATGTTCCACTCGGCGACGATGCCAATCGGGATCTGCTCCGTGCGCACATCCGCGTGGGCAAAGTTGGTCCTTTCATCGGTCGACTGAGAGAAGTCGTCAGCCGAATCGACAAGGAGCTTTGGCCAGAAGATGAGTCGCGGCAGGAGATGGAGAGCCTGATGACCCGACTGCAGGAGATTCCCAACAGAGTGCAGTCGTGGAAGAAATCTGCAGCTCGTTGCGACGCAGATGTTGCTCTGTCATTGGTCCGAGTCCATTGCAAGGAGGTGCGTGAGGAAAAGCTGAAGACACTGAAGGTCACCAACATGAAGAAGCTTCGATTCGAAGACTTCATGGAGACGTTCCTTGAGAGTGCTACCCGCATCGCCGATGGAATGGACTTGGACACCTTTGTTGAGCCCTCCAGTCCTGGCGCTGACCCTGCTGACGCGTAAGAAAACTTTATCCTCGGTATGCCGAGTGTGTTATTTGTAAGGTACTTTGGCCACTTCTGTTGGCTGTCACACTTTTAAATCGGTGCGGGTAAGCTTGATCCGCACCGAGTTAGCTATCTTTGCGAGAATTTTGGAATCCGATTTTTGCTCTTCTGTTGCAATATTGATTCGAGGTTTTGCTTGGCGTTTCTTGGTGAAGCCAAAGGCAAACAGTCGATGCTGGATCGCTTCTAAGCCCCCGAGTGTGACGTGAAGTGCACACTCGGAGAAGGTTAATACTTAGGCGATGCTGGATCGCAGCTAAGTCCCCAAGTGTGACGTTAAGTGCACACTCGGAGAAGTTTAGTGCTTAGGCGATGCTGAATCGCAGCTAAGCCCCCGAGTGTGATGTTAAGTGCACACTCGGAGAGAGTTAATACTTAGGCGATGCTGGATCGCAGCTAAGCCCCCGAGTGTGACGTTAAGTGCACACTCGGAGAGAGTTAGTACTTAGGCGATGCTGGATCGCGGCTAAGCCCCCGAGTGTGACGTTAAGTGCACACTCGGAGAGAGTTAATACTTAGGCGATGCTGGATCGCAACTAAGCCCCCGAGTGTGACGTTAAGTGCACACTTGGAGAAAGTTAATACTTAGGCGATGCTGGATCGCAGCTAAGCCCCCGAGTGTGACGTTAAGTGCACACTCGGAGAAAGTTAATACTTAGGCGATGCTGGATCGCAGCTAAGCCCCCAAGTGTGACGTTAGGTGCACACTCGGAGAGAGTTAATACTTAGGCGATGCTGGATCGCAGCTAAGCCCCCAAGTGTGACGTTAAGTGCACACTCGGAGAAAGTTAATACTTAGGCGATGCTGGATCGCAGCTAAGCCCCCGAGTGTGACGTTAGGTGCACACTCGGAGAGAGTTAATACTTAGGCGATGCTGGATCGCAGCTAAGCCCTCGAGTGTGACGTTAAGTGCACACTCGGAGAAAGTTAATACTTAGGCGATGCTGGATCGCAGCTAAGCCCCCGAGTTTGACGTTAAGTGCACACTCGGAGAGAGTTAGTACTTAGGCGATGCTGGATCGCAGCTAAGCCCCCGAGTGTGACGTTAAATGCACACTCGGAGAGAGTTAATACTTAGGCGATGCTGTATCGCAGCTAAGCCCCCGAGTGTGACGTTAAGTGCACGCCCGGAGAAAGTTAATACTTAGGTGATGCTGGATCGCAGCTAAGCCCCCGAGTGTGACGTTAAGTGCACACTCGGAGAAAGTTAATACTTAGGCGATGCTGGTTCGCAGCTAAGCCCTCGAGTGTGACGTTAAGTACACACTCGGAGAGGGTTAATACTTAGGCGATTTTGGATCGCAGCTAAGTTTTTTTTTTGAGACCGGAGTCTGCGACCGCGGAAGAACTTTGAACCTGCAAAAAACTCAATCTTCTTTATATTATTTCGCCAATATTTGTTCTTTACATCGCTTCAGTCGATGGTCACGTGTAGAAGCGCTTCATGAGATCTCCGTTCCACGCGCGCGGCTCGTCTGTCTCCCTCTCGATGTTGTAGAGCCTGTATGGTCCGTTATTCAGCACCTTGGAGATGATGAAGGGTCCTTCCCAGGCCGGAGCCAACTTGAGAGGTCTTTGTTGATCCACTCGGAGCACCAGGTCGCCTGCTTGGAACGTCCGACTTCTGACGTGGCGTGCATGAAAACGCCGCAGATTTTGTTGATAAATGGTCGAGCGAGTTAATGCCATCTCACGTTCCTCCTCTAGAAGATCTACTCCATCTTGCCTTGCTTGTTCTGCTTCAGCTTCGGAGAAGAGTTCGACTCGTGGGGCATTACGAAGCAGGTCACTCGGAAGGACCGCTTCTGCTCCATAAACGAGGAAGAACGGTGATCGCCCCGTTGATCTGTTCGGAGTGGTGCGGAGGCCCCAAAGCACTGAAGGTAACTCGGTGACCCATGCGCCAGCAGCGTGTCCCACCTCTCGCAGGAGTCGGGGCTTCAAACCTTGAAGAATAAGCCCATTCGCCCGCTCAGCTTGTCCGTTGGATTGAGGATGTGCTACGGAAGCAAAATCCACTCGGATACCCTGACTCGCACAGAAACCCTTGAATCTGTCCGAGTCGAAGTTTGTCCCGTTGTCCGTAATTATGCTATGAGGTACACCGAATCTGAAGATGATGTCCCTGACAAACTTGACGGCTGTCCAAGCGTCGAGCTTCTTGATGGGCTTCGCTTCGATCCATTTCGTGAACTTGTCGACTGCCACCAACAGATGAGTGTATACACCTTGGCCTGCCTTGAATGGGCCGATTGTATCTAATCCACACACTGCAAACGGCCACACAAGAGGGATCGTCTTCAACACCGACGTTGGCTTGTGGGACTTGTTGGAGTAGAACTGGGAGCCCTCACATCGATCAACCATATCCTTAGCCATCTCATTAGCCTGCAGCCAAAAGAAGCCAGCCCTGAACGCCTTGGCTACGATTGCTCTCGAAGAAGCGTGATGACCGCAGGTTCCCGAGTGAATATCCTCCAGAATCAGCTGTCCCTCCTCTGGGGAGATGCATCGTTGAAGAACGCCCGAGATACTTTCCTTGTACAATTGGCCTTCAATGACAGTGAATGACTTCGATCTGCGGACTATCTGCCTGGCTTGGACTTCGTCTTCTGGAAGTTCTTGCCTCAAGATATATGCCATGATCGGCACAGTCCAATCGGGAATGACACCTAGAATCTCCATGACCAGATCAACCACAGCAGGTACATCGACTTCAGTCGGATCTGTTGTGCTATTGGGTTGTACCGGTTCCTCTGTGAAAGGATCTTCTTTGACTGAGGGGAGGTGGAGGTGCTCGAGGCAGACGTCACTCGGGACTGGTCTCCGAGTGGAGCCGAGTTTTGCTAACTCGTCAGCTTCTTGGTTCTTCAGTCTTGGAACATGGTGGAGCTCTAGACCTTCAAACTTCTTCTCCAGCTTCCTCACTTCATTGCAGTATGTGGTCATGGTGGGGTTCCTAACGTCCCACTCTTTCATCACTTGATTGACCACCAAATCCGAATCGCTTTAGACCATCAAGCGACGGACGCCGAGCGAGATGGCCATGCGCAATCCATAGAGGAGAGCTTCATATTCTGCCTTGTTGTTGGAGGAATCAAAGTGTATTTGCAGTATGTACTTGAGCTTGTCGCCCTTTGGTGATATGATCACAACACCAGCGCCGGAGCCATTCAACATCTTAGACCCATCGAAGAACATTGTCCAATGAGCCGAGTAGATGTGGGTCGGTTGCTGTTGTTCTACCCATTCTGCTATAAAGTCAGCCAGGGCTTGAGACTTAATAGCTTTCTTGGCCTCGAACTTGATGTCATAGTACAGCATCTCCATTGCCCACTTCGCCACTCGGCCTGATGCGTCTCGATTGTGGAGAATTTCCGACAACGGAGCATCAGAAACGAAAGATACCGAGTGGTCTTGGAAATAATGAGCCACCTTCTTCGCAGTCATATAGATCCCATAGATAAGTTTTTGATAATGGGGATACCTCTGCTTGGAAGGAGTCAGGACTTCGGAGACGTAGTACACTGGCCGCTGAACTTTGTATGCTTTGCCTTCTTCTTCTCGCTCGACTGTAAGACCAGTACTGACAACTTGATTTGTAGCCGCGATATATAGAAGAAGGGGCTCTTTACTGAGCGGAGCAGTAAGAACCGGCTAGGTGGAAAGTAGGACTTTGAGGTCGTCGAATGCGACTTGGGCTTCGTCTGTCCACTCGAAGGTATCTGATTTCTTCATGAGTCGGTAGAGAGGAAGTGCTTTTTCGCCGAGTCGACTGATGAACCTGCTCAAAGCCGCTAGGCAACCTGTGAGCCGTTGAACATCGTGTATTCTGACCGGCCTCTCCATTCGGACGATGGTCCCGATCTTTTCGGGGTTGACGTCGATCCCTCGTTCGGAAACGAAGAAACGGAGTAACTTTCCGCTGGGAAGGCCGCATGAACATTTGGCTGGGTTGAGCTTGATATCGTACCTACGAAGGTTGGCGAACGTTTCTGCCAAGTCAGTCAGCAGGTCGGAACCTTTGCGTGACTTGACTACGATATCATCCATATATGCCTCCACATTGCGACCGATCTGGTCGAGGAGACATTTTTGGATCATGCGCATAAAGGTAGCTCCTGCATTCTTCAGACCAAAAGGCATAGTGATGTAGCGGAAGCACCCGAATGGGGTGATGAAGGCTGTCTTTAACTCATCGGGACCATACAGACGGATCTGATGATAGCCCGAGTAGGCATCGAGAAATGACGGACGCTCGCAAACCGCAGTCGAATCGACAATTTGATCTATGCGAGGGAGCGGAAAATGGTCTTTCGGGCAGACCTTATTGAGATGCTTGAAGTCGATGCACATTCGGATCGACTTGTCCTTCTTGGGCACCATGACGACATTGGCGAGCCACTCGGAGTGGTGAACCTCGCGAATGAAGTTGGCTGCCAGCAGCTTGGCCACCTCTTCCCCGATCGCCTTCCTCTTGTGCACGGCGGACCGGCACAGGCGTTCTCGGACAGGCCGAGCCGTGGAATCCACGTGCAGTCGGTGCTCAGCCAACTCCCTGGGTACACCTGGCATGTCAGAGGGTTTCCATGTGAAGATGTCCCAGTTCTCACGGAGGAATTGGGTGAGCTCGGCTTCCTATTTAGGATCGAGGGTGGTGGAGATGTTCGTCGGGGCAGCAGTGGCGTCCGTCGGGTGGATGCTGACCTTCTTCGTCTCTCCCGCCGACTGAAATGCCGACTCTGAAGCCGGCTTTTTCGAGCGCATCAGGTCGATGGGGTCGACTGTTTTCTTGTACTCGTCTAGCTCGAGGACGGCCATCTGCTGGTCGGCGATTCTTGATCCCTGCTGCAGACACTCTTCAGCCTGCTGCCGATTGCGTGTGATGGTGATCACGCCCTTCGGGCCTGGCATCTTCAGCTTCAGGTATACGTAACATGGACGGGCCATGAAATGCGCATACGCTGGAAAACCTAGAATTGCGTGATAAGCGCTCTGGAAGTCAACCACTTCGAACGTCAGCTTCTCCTTGCGGAAGTTCTTGTCGGAGCCGAAAACGACGTCCAACACGATCTGGCCGAGTGATTTGGCCTTCCGTCCAGGAACGACTCCGTGGAACTGCATGCTGCTCTCGTTGAGTCTGGACATCGGGATGCCCATCCCCTTGAGGGTGTCGGCGTACATGATGTTCAAGCCGCTACCGCCATCCATGAGGACTTTGCGCAATCGGACTCCTTCTACCACCGGGTCGACGACCAGGGCCTGTCTTCCCGGGGTGGGTACATGTGCCGGGTGATCCGACTGGTCGAAGGTGATCGCAGTCTGGGACCATTTGAGGAACTTGGGGTTGGAAGGGGTGGCCATGTTCACCTCTCTGTTCACCAGCTTCAGTCGGCTCTTGCTCTCGACGTCAGCAAAGATCATCAGGGTTGCATGGACTTGGGGGAACGGATCCTCCTTATCCTCCTCATCCTGTTCATGGTCCTTCTCACTCGGTTGCCCTTCACTGAACCCCTGGATCAGGAGGCGACACTGTCGAGTGGTATGCTTTGCGTATATGGGGTTGCCTTCTTCGTCCATCTTCGTGTGAACCGGACAAGGCTGGTCCAGGATGGGATTGTTGAACGGCTTCTTCTTGGGGGTAAACTGCGCCTTCCCTTTGCCCTTGAACTTGGCATTGGTCACGGCTGCAGCTTCTGCTTGCGGTGTGGGCGGAGCTTTCTGTTTCTGCTTTCGAGTGTTACCTCCGTCAACATCGCCGACTGTCTTGTGCTTGCCGCTCCGGATGCGGTCCTCTTCTTCGCCGTTTGCATAGCGAGCCGCTATCTCCATCATCTTGCTCATGGAGATGTCGCCTGTTCGACCGAACTTTAGGTACAGCTCTCTGTATCGTACGCCTGCCTTGAAGGCGCAAACTGCTTGATGCTCGGTGACCTTCTCCACCGTGTGGTAGAGAGTTGTCCAACGCTGGATGAAGTCGCGCAGGGGTTCATTCGGCTTCTGGACACAGTGCTGGAGTTCCACAAGGCCTGCAGGGCGTTTGCACGTCCCTTCAAAGGTCCTGATGAACACTCGGGTTAGATCCGCCCAACTGTAAATGCTTGAGGGGGCCAACTGGTTCAGCCACGCTCGCGCCGATCCGTCGAGCATCAGAGGGAGGTGCTTCATAGCGACATGGTCGTCCCCTCCTCCGATCTGGACTGCCACTCGGTAGTCATCCAGCCATGTTTCCGGCTTGGACTCTCCTGTAAACTTACTGATTCCTGCTGCCAATCGGAAGTTGGGCGGGATGTCAGCCGAGCGGATGGCTCGACTAAAACACTCGGGACCAGACACGATGGCCCTGCTTCCACTCGGACGGTCCATATCGCGACCATCGCGGTGGGCTCGACCTCTGTCGACTCTTCGCTGGGTGATACATCCTCTTGCGTCGGGTCTTGGGTCGTAAGTGTCGCCGACTGAACGCCGATCATCATGATGTCGGGACCCATAGGGCCCACCCCGCGGAGGGGTGTGTGAGCGGCGACGATCTTCGTGAACCACGGAACGGCTGCCTCCCCTGTGGCGCTGATGGGAACCAGGGCTGTGAACTGATCGATGCGTATTCGCGTGGACGGAACTGTTATAGATCCGGTTGTGCGACTCGGAGACTGCCGAATTCTGCTGCTGCGCCGTGTGCAACAGGGCTCGGATCTGCTCGATCCCTCTACCAGCCTCTGAATCAGTCGGCTGGAGGGAGTCGGCTATCTTGGCAGCTACAGCCAAGTTGAGGAGGGGTGTGCGGAACAGCTCCACGTTGCTCCGCCGAGTGTGCCGACTAGCGGAACGGCAAGGTGGACGACGTGCGCCGGACACTTCCCCGATCTCGTGCTCGTTCCGGCCAGCCTGACGGGGATCTTCATGGGAGTTGGCCATGTGTACTTCTGCTGCGGGCCCGTGACCCGCATACTCGGAAGGAAACTCCCATGTGTACTTCTGCTGCGGGCCCGTGACCCGCATATTCGGAAGGAAACTCAGTCGGAACCGAGTCCGAGTGCTGGGCCGACGGGGCAACCACAACGGACTCAAGAACTGCCACTTGCGAAGATGCGATATGGCGCGCCTGGGCGTGTTGCACCCAACGCTGGAGCCGCGGACGGGGAGACCGCTTGCTGCGGCGCATGGCAGCGGTGCAGGTCGACACCGGAGTCGACAATTGAAGAAGAAGGACGCCGCGAGCGCCGGCACGGAAGTGCGTAGCCCCGCGATGGGGAAGCGCCTCGACGTCAAGGGATGCATCCCGAAGCCATGCCGAATCGTCGACGAAGAAGGAGAGAGCACCGAAGAGGATCTGGTGACCCATGCTCGAATCTCCACCGGTCGACATGACGAAAGGAAGTAGTCGCAAACTCGCCGGAAGTCGCTTAGACGCCTGCCCCACGGTGGGCGCCAACTGTCGTGGGTATAAGCCTGACAGTAGATGTGTAGGGTACGAATGAGATGGGCAGAGTCCTAGCTACGGCGAGGTTGTATGAGTTCAGGCCCCTCTGCGGTGGAGGTAACAGCCCTACATCTCAGTGCTCTCTCGGAGCTTGTTGTCGAGTGTAATATGGAATACAATGATTTGCTAACCCCTCTACCAGTGGGGGAGGGCGGCTTATATAGAGTGCGCTGCCCTCCACAACGGTTCCGGTATGGGGGAGGAGTAGTGGGGATTAAATGCATACGTTACAGGTAACGTATGCTCTAAATGCTAATAAATGCACCCGGAAACGTACGACCGTTTCCCTCCAGAGAGGTTACGATGTACCGAGTGTATCCAGTCGGTTAGCTTGGTATCCTCTGAATGCTAGCATCCGACTGGATGATACAGGACCTGTTGCCGACTGGATAATGGGGACTCCTTAATTCAGTCGGGGCAGACTTAGGGTCCTGTCCTTTGTGTGGGGTAGTCCTTGGGTAGGACCTGTATGGCAGGCCTATGACCCTACCCTAGGACTATGACCCCATCACTGAGTGTTATTATTGCAAGGGGACTTGTCATTAGAAGCGCAACTGCCCCAAGTATCTGGCCGATGAGAAGGCGACCAACGCCAAACAAGGTATATTTAATATACATGTTATTCATGTGTACATCACCAGCTCTCATAGTAGTGCGTGGGTATTTGATACCGGTTTTGTTGCTCACATTTGCAACTCAAAACAGGAACTGTAGAATAAACGAAGGATGGCGAAGGATGAAGTGATGATGCACGTGGGAAATGGTTCCAAGGTTGATGCGATCGCCGTCGACACGGTCTCACTTCAGTTACCATCGGGATTAGTTATGAACTTAAATGACTGTTATTTAGTGCCTGCGTTGAGCATGAACATAATATCTGGATCTTGTTTACTGCGAGATGGTTACTCATTTCAGTTAGAGAATAATGGTTGTTCTATTTATATGAATAATATATTTTATGGTCATGCACCCAATGTGAGGGGTTTGTTCATATTGAATCTCGATTGTGATGACACTCATATCCATAACATTGAGACCAAAAGATGTAGAGTTAACAATGATAGCCCACTTTCTTGTGGCACTACCGCTTACGTCATATTGGTGTTAAGCGCACGAAGAAACTCCATGATGATGGACTTTTGGAGTCACTTGATTTCGAATCACTTGACACATGTGAACCATGTCTCACGGGCAAGATGACTAAGACTCCGTTCTCTGGAACAATGGAGCGTGCAAGTGACTTGTTGGAGATCATACATACTGTTGTGTGCGGACCAATGAACATAGAGGCGCGGGGCGGATATCGTTATTTTCTCACCCTCACTAACGATTTTAGTAGATATGGCTATATCTACTTGATGAAGCACAAGTCTGAAATGTTTGAAAAGTTCAAACAATTTCAGAGTGAAGTTGAAAATCATCGTAGCAAGAAGATCAAGTTCCTACGATCTGATCGAGGAGGTGAATATTTGAGTTACGAGTTTGGTACTCACTTAAGACAATGTGGAATTGTTTCACAGTTGACACCGCGTGGAACACCACAGCGTAATGGTGTGTCCGAACGTCATAATCATACTTTATTAGATATGGGGCGTTCTATGATGTCTCTTACTGATTTGCCATTATCATTTTGGGGCTATGCATTGGAGACAGTTGCATTCACTTTAAATAGGGCACCATCAAAATCTGTTGAGATGACACCATATGAGCTATGGTATGGCAAGAAGCCAAAGTTGTCGTTTCTTAAAGTTTGGGGATGTGATGCTTATGTCAAAAAGCTTCAGCCTGAAAAGCTGGAACCCAAAGCGGAAAAGCGCGTCTTCATAGGTTACCCAAAGAAGACAGTTGGGTATACCTTCTATCTCAGATCCGAGGGCAAAGTGTTTGTCGCTAAGAACGAAGCTTTTCTTGAGAAAGAGTTTCTCTTGAAAGAGTTGAGTGGGAGGAAGATAGAACTTGATGAGGTTTCGGAACCTCAGCTTCAACAAGATGGTGGCACAGGACAAAAAGAAATTTCTGTCGAGGCAACACCAGTTAAAGAGGAAGCTAATGATGATGATCATGAAGCTTCAGATCAAGTTACTGTCGGATCTCACAGGTCGACAAGAGCACGTATTGCTCGAGAGTGGTACGAGAATCCTGTTTTGTCAATCATGTTGTTGGACAACAATGAGCCTGCGATTTATGGAGAAGCAATGGTGGGTGCAGATTCCAACAGATGGTTAGAAGCCATGAAATAGGAGATAGGATCTATGTATGAAAACAAAGTATGGACTTTGGAAGTATTACCTGAAGGTCGCAAGGCTATTCAAAACAAATGGATCTTTCAGAAGAAAACGGACGCAGACGGTAATGTGACCGTTTGTAAAGCTCGACTTGTGGCAAAGGGTTTTTCACAAGTTTAAGGAGTTGACTACGATGAGACATTCTCACCCGTAGCGATGCTTAAGTCCGTCCGAATCATGTTAGCGGGAGCTGCATTTCTGATTAAGAAATCTGGAAGATGGATGTTAAAACGGCGTTCCTTAACGGGTTTCTTAATGAAGAGTTGTATATGATGCAACCCAAAGGTTTTGTCGATCTAGAGAATGCTGACAAGGTGTGCAAGCTCCAGCGATCCATTTATGGACTGGTGCAAGCATCTCGAAGTTGGAATCAGTGCTTTGATGAGGTAATCAAGGCGTTTGGGTTTATACAAGTTTTTGGAGAAGCTTGTATTTACAAGAAAGTGAGTGGGAGCTCTATAGCGTTTCTAATATTATATTTGGATGACATATTGCTGATTGGAAACAATGTGGAGTTTTTCGAAAGCGTAAAGGATTACTTGAATAAAAGTTTTTCAATGAAAGACATAGGAGAGGCTGCTTACATATTGGGCATAAAGATCTATAGAGATAGGTCGAGACGCCTAATAGCTCTTTCACAAAGCACATGCCTTGATAAAGTTTTGAAGAAGTTCAAAATGGAACATTCCAAGAAGGGGTTCTTGCCTGTGTTACAAGGTATAAAGTTGAGTAAGACTCAATGTCCACTAACTGCAGAAGATAGAGAAGATATGAGTGTTGTCCCCTATGCTTCAGCCATAGGGTCTATCATGTATGCAATGTTGTGCACAAGACCGGATGTCAATGCAAGCTTATGGAGGTGATGAGGAGCTCGTCGTAAAGTGTTACGTCGATGCAAGCTTTGACACTAATCCGGATGACTCTAAGTCGCAAACCAGATACGTATTTATTCTTAATGGGTTCCGGTAAGCTGGTGCAGTTCCAAGCAAGCGTCGTAGCTGATTCTACATGCGAAGCGGAGTACATAGCTGCCTCAGAGGGGGCTAAGGAGGTTGTCTAGATGAAGCAGTTCATGTCAGATCTTGGAGTAGTGCCAAGTGCACTGGATCCAATCAATCTGTTCTGTGACAACACTCGTGCCATTGCTCTAGCCAAGGAACCAAGGTTTTACAAGAGGACTAGACACATAAAGCGACGCTTCAACGCCATCCACGATTATATCAAGGAGGATGACATAAATATTTGCAAAGTGCACACGGATCTGAATGTTGCAGATCCGCTCACTAAACCTTTTCCACGAGCAAAGCATGAACAACACCAGAAGTGTATGGGTATTAGATGCATTACATTGTAAATCACATGGAGATGTGAGGCTAGATTATTGACTCTAGTGCAAGTGGTAGACTGTTGGAAATATGCCCTAGAGGCAATAATAAAATAGTTATTATTATATTTCTTGGTTCAAGATAATTGTTTATTATCCATGCTATAATTTTATTGAATGGAAACATAAATGCATGTGTGGATATATAGACAAAACAATATCCCTAGTGAGTCTCTGGTTGACTAGCCTATTGGTCAAGGATGGTTAAGGTTTCCTAGCCATATACAATTGTTGTCACTTGATGATGGGATCACATCATTAGGAGAATAATGTGATGGACAAGACCCAAACTATAAACGTAGCATATGATCGTGTCATTTTGTTGCTATTGCTTTCTGCTTGTCAAGTATTCATTCCTATGACCATGAGATTATGTAACTCACTGACACCGGAGGAATGCCTTGTGTGTATCAAACGTCGCAACGTTACTGGGTGACTATAAAGGTACTCTACAGGCATCTCCGAAGGTGTCCGTTGAGTTAGCATAGATCAAGACTGGGATTTGTCACTCCGTGTGACGGAGAGGTATCTCGGGGCCCACTTGGTAATACAACATCACAAACACGCCTTGCAAGCAATGTGACTAAAGAGTTAGTCATGGGATCTTGTATTACGGAATGAGTAAATAGATTTGCGGGTAACGAAATTTAAATAGGTATGGAGATGCCGACAATCGAATATCGGGCGAGTAACATACCGAAGGACAAAGGCAATAATATACGGGATTGTGTGAATCCTTGACATAGAGGTTCAACCGATAAGATCTTCGTAGAATATGTAGGATCCAATATGGACATCCAGGTCCCGCTATTGGATATTGTCCAGAGAGTGTCTCGGTCATGTCTACATAGTTCTCGAACCCGCAGGGTCTGCACACTTAAGGTTCGGTGACGTTTTCGATATAGTTAAATTATTGATGTTGGTAACCGAATGTTGTTAGGAGTCCCGGATGAGATACCCGACGTCATGAGTGTCTCCGGAATGGTCCGGAAACGATGATTTATATATAGGATTTTTCTCATTTGGCTTGTGGAAAGATTTCGAGCATTGCCGGTAAAGTAACGGGAGTGACGAATGGGTTCCGGGGTTTTACCGGGAGAGTCCACCCACCCGGGAGAGAAACTAATAGGCCCATGGGTGGCGCACCAGCCCACGGCCCAATAGGACTATTTTAGCTAGAGCAAAAATAAAGGAAAGGAAAGAACAAGAAAACAGAGGAGGTGGGCAAGAAGGAAAGGACTCCTCCACCAAACAGAATTGGAGGAGGAGACCTTCCTCCTTCGCTCGCCCGACCCCTCCTACTTGGAGTAGGAGGCAAGGCAGCCACCCCTTGGTTCCTCCTATATATAGTGGAGGTTTGAGAGGGTTTTTGCACCTCAAGCCTTTGTGCAAACCTCTCTCGCTCCACTACTTCGTGACACATCGTAGCTAGATCGGTACGGCACGGCGAAGCCTTGTCGGAGTAGCTCCACCATCATCACCACCACGCCGTCGTGCTGCTGGAGAATTCAGCTTCATCTTCATCTCTCTTGCTGGATCAAGAAGGCGGAGATTGTCATCGAGTTGTACGTGTGCTAAACGCAGAGGTGTCATCCGTTCGGTGCTAGATCGGGATGGATGGTGGGACGGCGATGATTTGGATTGCGAAGCCGTTCCACTACATCAACCGCGTTTCTTAATGCTTCCCGCTTAGCGATCTACAAGGGTATGTAGATCCGATCACCCTCTCGTAGATGATCATCACCATGATAAGTCTTCATGTGCGTAGGAAAATTTTGGTTTCCCATGCAACGCTCCCCAACAGCGCCCTCTCCCTCCCTCTAGTTCGTTCCTCCTTTAGATCGGTTCGACAGTGCACGACGAAGCCCTGCCAGATCAGCTCCACCACTATTGTCACCAAACCGTTGTGCTATCGGAGAACTGTAAGTGCATCTAGTGCCCCGTAGTGATTTTGGTGGTTTGAAGACTTATAGGTTAAGAGACTGATATGTTTGTGAGTGAACACATGCTCTATAAGTCGCCGAGGAGTTTGAGTTATTCGATGAAAATCGACCCATAAAATATATGTCTTCGGATGAAGACTTTTTTCATTCCTTGAAGACTTTGATCGCGAAGAAATTGCAAAGAAATTGATATTTCTCATGAAGATATTGAAGATGAGGAATTCGGTGTGTCCTGAAGAAAACACTCTGAAGACTTTGAAGCTTGAAGATTTACTATTTCTGTTACATTTTATTTACACTTGAGTCATAGGAACACCGTACTTTTAAAGGGGGTCGAGGTAAAACTATGGAACGAATTTCCTCATGATGCTCAACCCAAACCTACAACTACCAAAGCCTCAAAGTAAGGAATATGAGAGATATGAGGACTTTCACAGTTGAAAGTTCCGACCGTTGCCGTGCCACGCGTCTCTTGTCATAGATCTTATCCACCCAACGGTCATATTATTAAAGGGCATTTATGTCAAATCATGTCAGGATGCTCCCAAGCTATAAATGGCCGCACCCACAACCACTGGCTGGTTGGATGCTCCGAGAGAAACTCACACTAGTCATTTAGAGCAACCCAAATTCCTTAGAGCCTTTGAGTGAATATCATCAAATGAGGAAATACCCCAAACACCCAAACCCAAACCAAAACCAAAGTGATTGAGCATCACTGAAGAAGTTAACTCAACTTAATTACTATGCTTCTTTGCTTTGTGGGAAAAGGAATATATTTTATCACACCCACATTCCTCATTGTGACATGGAGGAAATTCCTTGCTTCACCCCGGTACTGAGTGTTCTTCACGAAGCAGGGCTACTACAATTCTACACGTATATAGGTGACTGGAATACTGATATTATTGTTCAGTTCTATGCCACACTACATATCTCTCATGACCCCAAAGACATCAACTCATCGGTCTTGGACTGGATGACACAGCACACTCACTACAAATCTCCAGCCACAGAATTGCTTCGACCTCTTCCTAACTCAATTCCTTCAGAAGATGAAGTCAAACTATATGATGAAAGAGAACTAAATAAGCTCATTGAAGTCCTCATGAAACCTTTGGCTCTGGGCCAACCTCCATGGACTAGATTCCTGGTGAAGGACTTGAAGTATATGCCCAGAACTGTTTACAGAATATTGGCATATTCCATCGCACCTATTAAAGGGCATGACAAGGAGGAAGATGTTATTGGAATCATGAAGAATATCATGTTCAACGTCATTCATGGCATCAAAATGAACCTTCACGATTTCTTCTTGAGGACTTTGGTTGATAATGCCTTATCACTGTTGGAGCTGAAGATTTATGCGCCTTGGATCATGAGATTCATCAGAAACTGATCCGCCATCAACTACCAAGATGACTATCAGAATCACCTCGGTTATCTACCGCCATCAAAGTCATCAAGAAATATTTTGAACCAGTTGAAGGCAAAGGCAAGTCAGTGATTGATGAAGGAACTCGGCCCCTCAATGGTCAATTTTGCAAGGCTACCTCTTATTCCTCATATGATGACACTGCCACTCAAAAATCTGATGGCAGAGCAAAACATCCAAGCCCAACTGCCCCAAGGGTGATGACTAACACAGAGCTTCTCCTCAGTCTTTACCAGAAAATCGATCACAATTACAAGTGGGTAAAACGCCAGTTTGGCTCCATTGTGAAAACCCTCAACGAGACTCAAAATGTTGTGAAGAAAAATCATATTATCTTCATGAGGTACTTGATCGGACTTGCGCCATATTGTCTCACCTGAAGACTCCTCAGGAACTTGAAGACTTGGAATTCTCTCACGACTTTGATTGGTCATGGCCACCTAAGAAGAAATTCAAGACTATTCCAGTTCCTGACTTGGTGGACACCTCATTTTCTTGATTCTGTAATGCTGACTCGCATGAACAACCTGAGGACACTGCGATTCGCCCAGCATGGAAGCGTGACTCCAAGACTGCTCACGCCTCTTCACAGAAGTGAAATTCTTCATGGACGTTAGTCCTCAGTTTCGTCACTTGATGACAAAGGGGAGAAATCTGAGAGTTTGACTTCAAGCAGGATAAATTTATGTGCATATAAACTTTATTAAGTTACAAACTCTTAGTTCTTCTGAAGTTTTTGATGTAATGAGTTGGAACTTAAGCCCGATGGTGTTCTGACACTTTTGAACGTTTTTCCTCGCATGCTTATTCCTCAAGTTAATTAATGCATGCATGCTAAGATTTGTTAGACACCATTTTTCATCATGCATTTCAAATTCCTCATACTATGTCAAATGCATACATGAATTGTAAGATACATGGGGAGATCTCCATGATATATATCATCAATGTACATGTGATGTAAAAGCAAATTCCTCAAAACATGCACATCTTCAGGGGGAGTTTCTCTATCTCTTGACTTCAAATTCCTCAAACTCTGTACTTACAATCCATATTATTATCCCCGTTGAAAACTTAACCTATTTGTCATCAACCAGCAAAAAAGGGGAGATTATAAGTGCATCTAGTGCCCCTTAGTGATTTTGGTGGTTTGAAGACTTATAGGTTAAGAGACTGATATGTTTGTGAGTGTACACAAACTCTATAAGTTGATGAGGAGTTTGAGTTATTCGATGAAAATCGACCCCTAAAAATGTATGTCTTCGGATGAAGACTTTGGTCATTCCTTGAATACTTTGATCGCGAAGAAATTGATATTTCTCATGAAGATATTGAAGATGAGGAATTCGTGTGTCCTGAAGAAAACACTCTGAAGACTTTGAAGCTTGAAGATTTACTCTTTCTGTTACATTTTCTGTACACTTGAGTCATAGGAACACCGTACTTTTAATGGGGGTCGAAGTAAAACTACGGAACGAATTTCCTCATGATGCTCAACCCAAACCTACAACTACCAAAGCCTCAAAGTAAGTAATATGAGAGACATGAGGACTTTCACAGTTGAAAGTTTCGACCATTGCCGTGCCACGCGCCACCTGTCACAGATCTTATCCACCCAACGGTCATATTATTAAAGGGCATTTATGTCAATTCATGTCGGGATGCTACCAAGCTATAAATGGCCGCTCCCACAACCACTGGCTGGTTGGATGCTCCGAGAGAAACTGACACTAGTCATTTAGAGCAACCCAAATTCCTCAGAGCCTTTGAGTGAATATCATCAATTGAGGAAATACCCCAAACACCCAAACCCAAACCAAAACTAAAGTGATTGAGAATCACTGAAGAAGTTATTCTTGTGTGGAAGCGATGCTTGTTACCTTTGAGGACTGTGCATCCTCCAGACGGCTAGGCGTCATGGTCTAGAGAATCCAGCAGTCAATTGTGGATCGTCGGGTGACCGAGGTTGTGAGGGTTTGGAAGTCTGCCCTGAAGACTTACCATGATTGTTGGGCGAGGATTGTGTGTCCTTAGCTCAAGGAGAATACGGTAGGGACTATGTGTCCCGGGACTGTGTCTCCTTTGGTTTCAATACCAAGCCACTCCAAACCAGACGTACAACTGTCACAGCAGTTGGAACTGGGTCATCAACAACTCTCTTCATCAAGCTACTGGTTCTATTTCCTCAACCTTTCCATTTCCTCAATTATATGTTGAAGACTTTCATTTGTACTGTTTGAAGAATTTGACTGAAGACTTTCTCTAAATACCTCACCTCAAATTCTTCACTTGAGTTATTCTTCACCTGCTTATCCAGTACTTGCAACCTGTGCAAACCAAATCCCTGAAATCGCTGACTACTTTGCAGTAGATGTTTTTGCACTTCTGACTTTGTACTATTTCCGCTGCACTCAGTTCATGACTGAGGACTTTCCTCACTAGGAATTTCCTGAGTGATGAAATTGTAAAAATCGCATATTCACCCCGCCCCCCTTAGTCGATATAACGCACTTTAAATTGGTATCAAAGCAAGGTACTCCCTTGTTCTGTGTGATTTTGGTTTAACCGCCTGGATTTTTAGTTATGTCGACTGTAGGTATGATCAAGGTTACTGCAGGATTACCTACCTTCTAAGGAAAGGACTTCCCCTACTGGAAGACCAAGATGCAAATGCATCTTCAAGGAATTGACAACGATCTCTAGTATATTGTGGAAATGGTATTCCCTCCATCACTGCTACTATTTCCGTCGCTGATGTGAAAAAGTTCAAGAAACTTGACTCGCAAGCGAAGAATATCATTTGTGGCCACCTACACAAAGGTTAGTATGGCAGAGTTAGTGCTTTGGGCACAGCTAAGCTTATCTGGGATAGGCTGTCCAAATTAAATGAGGGAGTCTCAACACAGCGTGACTCTCGTGTCGATGTTCTTCGCAATCTCTTCAATCGCTTCAAGAGGCTTGACAATAAAAGCTGCCAAGGTACTTTTGATCACCTCACTGACATCTCAAATGAATTGCAAGCACTGGGATCTAGATACATCACTGACCATTAAGTTGTGAAGAAATTGCTACGATCTCTTGATCCAAGAACGAAGAGACTACAAGATGCTTGATCCAGGTGATATACTTGAGAGACTCAATACTCATGAATTCCAACAAGAAGAAAAGAGATATCTATATGGACCAAGCTACTCAAGACCTCGTGCACTGAAGGCTAAGGCTATTTTCTCATCTGAAGAAGAAGAATCAGATTGCACTCTTGGTGACCTTGAATAATTGGGACAGGAACTTGCTATGCTCATGAGGAAATTCTAGAAGTTCACAAAACGTGGCTAGTTTGGAAAATCTTCAAGAAAAGATATGAGGAAATCAGAATCTTCATCCAAGGACTACAAGAAAAGAACCTGCCACAAATGCAAGAAATCTGGTCACCACATTGCTGATTCTCCTTGCTAGGTGAAAGAATCAAGGAAGAAGAAATGCAAGGATGAAAGTTCTTATGAATCGAAGAAAAAATAATAAATATTCAAACTCCTCATCTTCAAAGTCCTCATCGCACAAGAAGATCAGTTTTAGAAAGGCTTGGGCACACATTGGCAAGGAAATGGTTTCTGAAGAAGAGTCTGAGGAATGTGATGAAGAGGAAGGTTCTGGAGTGGAGTCTGAATCTGGTGTGGCAAGCCTTGCACTCTCCACCACATTCGTCAGCAAGTCGATCTTCAAACTTGAACAAAATGACAACGCAAACTACACTGATGAATATGCTCATGACTTCGCTCCATCCTATTACTTCATGGCAAAAGGTTCAAAGGTACCAAACCACACATCCTCATCTGATTCTAGTGTCTGTGAACCTGATGATTATCAAAAACCCTGTTACTAAAAACTTGCCAACATTGCCACTAAGCAACAAAGTGCCATTGAAAAGCTTCGGAAACTGCTAGACAAAAGCGATGATCTGTTGAATGATGAAATGAATCGTACTCAAGTCCTCACTAAAGACATTCAAAGTCTTCGGTCTAGATTTGATAGTCTTCAAGATCGCTATGACACACTCTTGGTTGATCATGAGGAACTTTCCTATGAATTTCTTGAAAGGAAGCTTGATCTTGAGAAGTTAAGAATGTCTCATGATGATCTTCGAATGGAAAATGATTCATTGCTTGCTCAACACATCAGTACCGCTCAGGTTGAATTCATTCCACCATGCATGTAATGCATCGAGCGTGAAACTGTTAATTCTTCACCTAAATCATCAAATGCTTCTATCGCTACAAATTCTTCAACTGTTACTGTGGTATCAAATTCTTCACTTGAGGAAACCACAAATGCTACTAACGAAAATGCAGGATTGAAGGAATTGTATGTGACAGGCATATACAAAAGTCTCAAAGGGCATCAAACCCTTTGTGATCTGCTCAAAAAGCAGATTCTGAACAGGAACCCGAGGAAAGAGGGCATTGCCTTCGAGAGGAAATTGAATGTTGTTGGATCATAATGGAAACATGAGCAGTACCCCAAATCCTCATGGGTTGCTGCTAAAGGCCCTCCTATTGATCCTTCCACTCTAACAGGCTTTGCGTGTGAAATGTCCTATTCCTCTAATGAGTTTGACTCCAACTATAAACTGTTCAAAAATCAATCTGATGAAGTATTTGCTCGATATGTTGGAAAATCTTCAGGTGAATGTCCTCATGACACCATCAGTAAAGAACCAGAACCCTAGATCAAGTTCCTCGGGTGGACCAAAGTCTTCCCGAGGATCAAATTCCTCAAATGGTCAAAATTATGCTCGTACTCGCACTAATGCTTCTGATATGCAGGGAAACTACAAGGGCCATAAATATGAGCATTATTCCTCAAATCATTATGTCCGTAAGTCCTCAAGGAATTTCCCTGCCTATTCATTTGAGTACTCTAACCCCCTATTGTGAAAAGAAGTGCATTACCTTCAATGCCTCCATTCTCATATGGTGCTCGCAGGATGATGAACTCTTTGCCACCCCTTCATATGTGGGTGGTGAAGAAATCTAACTAAACACTTTTGCAGGTCAGGTATCCAGATGAAAGTCATCATCTGAAGAATTTGCTGGAGACCTGAGGAAATTGCTTGATTGGATGCAAGCTAAAACAAGGTGAAATGATAACATTTCACACATCCTCAAATTTACTATTTATGATGAGATTCTTGTCTGATGAAATTGATATCATATTCTTCAAGTCTGAAGCATATGAGATGATAAGTTGTACTAATTCATCTGCAAGATGACAAACTCAAGAATACAGAGTGGGTTCTTGAAAATGGTTGCACAAATTAGATGACTCGTGATAAAAGCTTATTGATGAATATACCACTGACTCCATCACCACTAAAGCAAATCACTTACGCTGATAAAGTTAAAAGCAAGGTATTGGGACTTGGTAAAGTGGTTAACTCTAAGGATCGGCACATGGACAAAGTCATGCTTGTCGAATCCCTTGGGTTTAACCTCGTCTCATTCTCAATGCTTTGTGATCTTGATATGATTATCATCTTTGGAAAATATAGATGTGTAGTCATCATGGAATCTGACAAATCCAAAGTCTTCAAGGCTTTAGGAGAGGCGACTTGTACATTGTTAATTTTTTCACAGGTCCTCAACCAACCACATGTTTACTAGCAAAAACCTGAGAAGGCTAGCTATGACATCGACGAGTTGGTCATGCAGGCATGAGAAATTTTCACACACTAGCGAACATGAAGCATGTCATAGGCATCGAAACTGTCAAATTCCTCAAGGACCATCTCTGCGGTGCTTGCGAGTATGGAAAAATGACCAGATCCAAACACCCCTCGAAGACTATCATGACTACTACTCGTCTGTTTGAATTGCTTCACATGGATCTGTTTGGACCTACTCATTATGCTACTCTAACCAATGCAGCATCTTTATATGGCTTTGTATTTGTCATCGTTGATGACTATTCTCACTATACTTTAGTACACATCATTCTGTATAAAACTGAAGTGCAGGAAGTCTTCAAACGATTTTCCTCAAGGGCCTCAGTGAACTTCGGCGTCAAGATCAAACACATCAGGAGTGATAATGGGACAGAATTCAAAAATACTGGTCTTGATGATTATGTTGATGAACTTGGTATTACTCATGAATTGTCTGCTCCTTATACTAAACAGAATGGCGTCGTTGAATGCAAGAACATGACCTTAGCTGAAATAGCATGGACTATGCTTGAATAATATCAAACTCCTTGTCGCTTTTGGCCTGAAGCAATCAACACTACTTGCCACATCATCAACAGGGTATATCTTCACAAATTCCTCAAGAAAATCTCATATGAACTCCTCACTAACAAGAAACCGAATGTAAGTTAATTCAAAGTCTTCGGTGCAAGATGCTGGATTAGAAATCCTCACCGTAGCTCAAAGTTTGCACCTAAATCACATCAGGGTTTTATGCTTGGTTACAGAAATGACTCACACACCTACAGAGTCTTCAACACCTATCACAACAAGGTTGTTGAAACTGTAGATGTGCGGTTCGATGAAACTAATGGCTCGCAAAGAGAGCAACTGCCTCCTGTGCCAGATAAATTGAAACATGAGGAAGCTATTAAGCACAAGGATACTGAAGATATCATTCCTACTGAGGAACAAATCCTTGTTGAAGAATTCGTCCCAAACACTGATGAAATTCAAGCTGGTGCACCTCGGGAAAATGCTACAAATCAAATTTCTCAGCCCAACCGAAGTCTTCAACCAGCTCATCCAAGGATTGCAAATGAAGTGGAACTTGACAAAATCCTCGATGACATCAATGCGCTAGATCCTCTCACTCGTTCAAAAGCTTCACATTTAGTTAGGTTTTGTGGGCATTCCTCTTTTGTGTCAATCATAGAACCCTCAAAAGTTGTTGAAGCCTTCATGGAACCTGAGTGGATACAAGCCATGCAAGATGAACTACTTCAGTTCAAGCTAAATGACGTGTGGGAACACGTCAAAAGACCAGATCCTCGCGAACAAAATATCATCGGCACCAAGTGGATCTACCAAAACAAGCAAGATGAGGATGGTCAGGTTGTGAGGAACAAGGCATGGCTTGTAGCCCAAGGCTACACACAGGTTGAAGGAATTGACTTTGATGAAGCTTTTGCACATGTTGCTAGACTTGAAGCTATTCGGATATTACTTGCTTATGCTAACCATCACAATATTACTCTATATCAAATGGATGTGAAAAGTGCATTCCTCAATGGTAAGCTTGAGGAAGAAGTGTATGTTCATCAGCCTCCAGGTTTGGAAGACTCGAAGCACCCTGACAAAGTCTTCAGACTCAAGAAGGCACTCTATGGCCTCAAGCAAGCCCCTCAGGCGTGGTATGATACATTGAAGGAATTCCTCATGAAGAAAGCCTTCAAACCCGGTTCACTTGATCCTACTCTTTTCACAAAATCCTATGACAATGAACTATTCGTGTGCCAAATATATCTCGACGACATTATCTTCGGTTGTACTGACAAATGTTATAGTGATGAATTTGCCTACATGATGGGTGAAGAATATCGAATGTCCATGATGGGGGACATGAAATTCTTCTTAGCTCTGCAAATTCGTCAACAACGCAACGGCATCTTCATATCTCAAGATAAATTCCTCAAGGATGTTCTAAGGAAATTCGGCATGCATGAATGCAAATGTGTCAAGATTCCTATGCCTACCAACGGCCACCTCTGCACTGACGAAAATGGTATAGATTTCGATCAGCAGGTATATCGTTCCATGACTGGCTATTTATTGTACCTATGTGCATCTAGGCCAGACATTATGCTTAGTGTTTGCATGTGTGCACAATTTCAAGCAAAACGGAAGGAATCACACCATAAGGCCGTGAAACATATTCTTCAATATCTAGCTTACACACCAACACTAGGATTATGGTACCCCAAGGGCTCAAATCTTCACCTCGTTGGATATTCTGATTCTGATTATGTTGGTGACCGTGTGGATCGCAAGTCAACATCACGCACATGTCATTTCCTTAGAAGATCATTAGTGTGTTGGTCCTCAAATAAGCAGAACTGTGTATCACTCTCCACTTCTGAAGCTGAATACATTGCTGCTAGATCTTGTTGTGAACAACTACTATGGATGAAGCAGACCCTCAGAGATTACGGCATCAACATGAAGAATGTGCCCCTTTAATGCAACAATGAGAGTGCAATCAACATCGCCTACAACCCAGTAGAACACTCGAAGACTAAGCACATCCAGATTCGTCATCATTTTCTTTGTGACCATGTACTCAAGGCCAATATCATCATCGACCATGTGAAGACTCATAGCCAACTAGCAGATATCTTTACAAAGCCCTTGGATGAGAGAAGGTTTTGCAAGTTTTGGTGTGAGCAAAATATCCTAGAGTCTTCAAATGTTTTGTAAACATGCACACTTCCTAACACTTATGCAAAATTGATGTCTTAGGTATGCAACACACAAAGTAACGATTTTCTTCAATCAATGAAGAATATCACTCTAAGTGTGAAGAAATTAATGAAGAATTTGGTTCTCAGGGCCCTACGACAATTGTACGCGGCGCCTGAAATCATCATTCTTATATGGTGGGTCACGCCATAACCAAATATTGAAATTCTTCAACTTGGAAATTCTTCAAAGTTGAAATTCTTCAATCTGAGACTTTTTCACAAATTCCTCAAAATTTTCAAAGTCTTCAAAATTTCAAATTCTTCAAAACTTTCTGTGACGATCTTCATTGACTACATATATTATAATGAGATTTCAATGTCCTCAACAGCATTCACTTATTGCTAAGTCTTCAATTTGGTATTTCTTCTAAGTGAATGGATCGGACCCGACTCCCCTCTATGCTAAGATCAACCCAGTCTATTCTCAATTCTTCATATGCGTTCTGTTTGACACTTGTTCAAAATCCTCACTGAGTCCTTGTCAGCTGGGGACTTTGCAACAAAATCCTCAAAATTCAAAAATTTATTTTGACGTTACCACAGTAACCACACCCACTACTCACGATAGCATAACCACGATCTCCACCGCTTCAATCGTGGGTAGCACGTATCATGCGGAGACGAAGGGGCAAGGCAGTTCCGTCTGAAGTTTTTGCTTCTCACCGTTTTCACCTGAGCTACAAATAGCCCCTTACCCGCTTCAGTCAAAACTCTTCCTCCCTCTCAACTCCTCCGCTCGAGCTCAAAACCTAGTGCCGCCACTAGCATCCTCGTCGCTGGTGAGGAACAGCTGCATTTCTTCGACCTCACCGTCGCCGGACTCACGCCGATTGCGGAACATATTCCTCCTTCGCGGCCGTAGCTGTCTTCAGTCGCCAAGTTAGGGCACTGAAGATCTGAGCCGAAGGACTTCCGTTTTTACCTCCCAGTTCATTGTGTTCTTCATACACGGTAATTAAAATCTTATTTTACCATCCTATTTTATCCATTTATTCTCTTTGGATTCATGAAATCAGTTTTTCGTGAGAGAATCTCTCAGCTGTGCACACCCATGCCTAGAACACTTGATGAATTTCACTAAGCCCTTAAATTCTTCACAAGATTCCTCAATTGTGTAAATTTTTGAATTTGCACAACTCTGGGACACAAGATCTTAATGCTTATTCCAATTCTTCAACACACTGGTCAAATTCCTCAACTTAAGAAAATTTTCAATTTCCTCAAATCTGAGAACGCATATGAACTCTCCAAATTCTTCGCACTTATACTCTCTTCATAGGTACAAAATGTCAGCTAATGAATCACTAGGTTTTCATCAACTTAACTCATTTGCAGCATTTCTTGAAGAAACGTTACACGTGTCCTCAAATTCCTCAATAATACAAAGTCCTCAGCAAAAACCTAAGCTGAAGAAAATGAAGGAAGATAGAAAATAGAAGGGTGGCAAGAAACTGGAACAGAACACTGCTTTTGAGATCCGTCGGGAGATATATGCTGAGTAGTGCATGCGAGATGAAGAAATCATGGAAAAGAGACCATGGCTAAATGCAATATTAGGCTTCAAAGGATTGAACGCGGATGGGCAAAGGAGTGGAAGGAATACAGATATGTCACTCCAAAGTATGCCAAGAAGTTTTCCCTCAAACCCCTTGCAAAAGGTTGCAACAGGGAGATCACAAACAGCACATCCCTCAACCGTAGCCACTATTGAGGACTATCCTGATGAAAAAGACAAGTATTTGTCTAAACTGCAGAAAAAGGCAATAGTTATTGTCACAAAGTTCAATGAGGATTCTGCTCCTGCAGCAACTGCTGCCACTTCTTCTGCTGATGAGGCTTTTTTCTACAGAAAAACCTCAGAAGAGGATTCTGGTGAAGAAACCAGGTCTCAAGCAAAAATCCTCAGCAGCATTATCAAAAGAGAAAATTCTTCAGGAAGTAGCAACAACAACTGCCTAGTCCTCAACTACAGCAAACTCTTCACCTCCTTTGTAGTCACACCTCAGTCGGCATGAAACAGAAAATCCAAGTTCCTCTGTACCATGTGCCTCAGGCTCAGCTCCAAAATCTTCATCCGGTCTATTGAAGACAAAGACGACTAGTGGTAGTGGTACAAGGCCAAGCCCAAGCAAGATTGTCAACATTCCTTCTGCATCAGAAGGAAGTGAAGAATATGATGATGAAACTCTTCAAGCCATCATCAGAAACAAGTAAGAAAGGGTTGCACAAGCGACTGGTAGCACCATTCCCCTCGCACTGGATCCGAAAGTACTGCTGAACTTCATTGACCTTTGGTATGAGGATCCAAACACTCCAATTGATGATTTGAATCTTCCACCTGGACTCACTCATATGGTTACTTCATTCGTCAATGAAGAAAAATGGAAGGATCAGCAAGCCAAACAAGCTAGGGCTGCGAAGGTTAAAAAGGAGAAATATTTGAAGCAAAACATCCTTAACCTAATGCCTGAGAAACTTGTTTCGACTCAGACAGAATTGAAAATCCTCATTGACAAGTACACAAGTCTTCATGCACACTGCAAGAGTGTCAAAGTGAGATTTGTACAAGTTGCGACTGATGCAATTGATGAATACAACAACAGGGTTGCTGCCCCAAAGCAACCAACAAATCCTCAGCCAAGCTATACTGTGCAACTGGCTGATGCTGATGAAGATGAAGAACCAGCTGCTCATGAAACTACTCTTAATATTACAGCTGAAGAATCTGCCACGCCAAACATTGCTCGTGCAATGCCTGATAAAAATGTTCCGTCACCGAAGTCTTCAAAGGTGAAGAAAGTGACACTTTCGTCTGCATCAGACGTGAAGAAAACAAAAGCTGTTGAGAAGGAAGCCAAGAAGAGAAAGGCTTCAACACCTTCAAAGTATTCAGCGGCAAAACGCCTGAAGACTATGCCTACTACATCATCAGCTCCAACGGATGCGACTCCCCTCATTGTTGCACCATCATATATGATTGTTCCATTTGGTGAAGACACATCATTCCAGAATAGTATGAGGAAATGGATGATACTCGCTCTGCTGCATCCATACCAATAGATGAGGAACTACAAGCACATCAAATTTCTCAAGTCTGAACACCTCCTCCTCAAAACCCAAAAATGACTACTGAAGAAAAGGAGGTTGATGAAGACATTGGCAGCAACACACCTGTTATTCATGACAAATTTTGGGAAAAGGCTCATCCAAACTCGCCAATAACCACTCAAATTCCTCAAACTCCTGCTGCCACTGAAATTCTAAGTGGCTCTGAAGAAAAGAGCTCACATGTGAAATCAGCACCAGATCAAGAATCAGCCGCATCAGCTGAAGAAACTGAAAAGGAAACTGTTGCACCAGAAACTGCATCTGCTCCCTCGGAACAGCAAATTCTTCAAGCTGAAGAACAAGCTCCTGATGAAAATGCCTCATCACAGGATAGAACTACTACTGATGAAACTGCAATTGTGGTTGCAAATCCTGAAACTACAATTGTGGTGGCCAAAAATCCTTAATATGAGCAACATAATAATATTCAACCAAAGCCTCATCACCCCTTCTCAAACAGGCCAAAGTTCCTAAAGAAAGACTTCTATGATGAACATCATTTCTTCACTTGAGAAAATCCTTATGATAGGCTTCGTATCAGGCACAGAAAATCCTCAACTTAATTACTATGCTTCTTTGCTTTGTGGGAAAAGGAAGACATTTTATCACACCCACATTCCTCATTGTGACATGGAGGAAATTCCTTGCTTCACCCCGGTACTGAGTGTTCTTCAGGAAGCAGGGCTACTGCAATTCTACATATATCGATGACTGTAATACTGATATTATTCTTCAGTTCTATGCCATACTACATATAAAATCGACCCATAAAATGTATGTCTTCGGATGAAGACTTTGGTCATTCCTTGAAGACTTTGATCATGAAGAAATTGCAAAGAAATTGATATTTCTCAAGAAGATATTGAAGATGAGGAATTCGGTGTGATCGGAAGAAAACAATCTGAAGACTTTGAAGCTTGAAGATTTACTCTTTCTGTTTCATTTTCTTTACACTTGATTCATAGGAACACCATACTGTTAAAGGGGGTCGAGGTAAAACTATGGAACGGATTTCCTCATTATGCTCAACCCAAACCTACAACTACCAAAGCCTCAAAGTGAGGAATATAACAGACATGAGGACTTTCACACTTGAAAGTTCCAACCGTTGTCGCGCCACGCGCCACCTGTCACACATCTTATCCACCCAACGGTTATATTATTAAAGGGCATTTATGTCAAATCATGTAGGGATGCTCCCAGGCTATAAATAGCCACCCCCCGCAACCACTAGCTGGTTGGATGCTCCGAGAGAAACTCACACGAGTCATTTAGAGCAACCCAAATTCCTCAGAGCCTTTGAGTGAATATCATCAAGTGAGGAAATACCCCAAACACCCAAACCCAAACCAAAACCAAAGTGATTGAGCATCACTGAAGAAGTTAACTCAACTTAATTACTATGCTTCTTTGCTTTGTGGGAAAAGGAAGATATTTTATCACACCCACATTCCTGGTTGTGACATGGAGGAAATTCCTTGCTTCACCGCGGTACCGAGTGTTCTTCACAAAGCAGGGCTACTGCAATTCTGCACATATATCGGTGACTGGAATACTGATATTATTCTTCAGTTCTATGCCACACTACTTATCTCTGGTGACCCCAAATACATCAACTCGTCGGTCATGGACTGGATGACACAGCACACTCACTACAAATCTCCAGCCACAGAATTCCTTCGAGCTCTTCCTAACTCAATTCCTTCAGAAGATGAAGTCAAACTATATTATGAAAGAGAACTAAATAAGCTCATGGAAGTCCTCATGAAACCTTTGGCTCTGGGACAACCTCCAAGGACTAGATTCCTGGTGAAGGACTTGAAGTATGTGCCCAGAACTATTTACAGAATATTGGCATATTCCATCTCACCTATTAAAGGGCCTAACAAGGAAGAAGATGTTATTGGAATCATGAAGAATATCTTGTTCAACGTCATTCATGGCATCAAAATGAACCATCATGATTTCTTCTTGAGGACTTTGGCTGATAATGCCTTGTCACTGTTGGAGCTGAAGATTTATGCGCCTTGGATCATGAGATTCATCATAAACTGATCCGCCATCAACTACCAAGCTGACTATCAGAATCACCTCGGTTATCTGCCGCCTCTCAAAGTCATCAAGAATTATTTTGAAACAGGTGAAGGCAAAGGCAAGTCATAGATTGATGAAGGAAATCGGCCCCTCGATGGTCAATTTCGCAAGGCTGCCTCTTATTCCTCATATGATGACACTGCCACTCAAGAATCTGATGGTAGAGCAAAACCTCCAAACCCAACTTCCCCAAGGGTGATGACTAACACAGAGCTTCTCCTCAGTCTTTACCAGAAAGTCGATCACAATTACAAGTGGGTAAAACACCAGTTTGGCTCCATTGTGAAAACCCTCAACGAGACTCAAAATGTTGTGAAGAAAAATCACTATTATCTTCATGAGGTATTTGATCGCACTTGGGCCATATTGTCTCACCTGAAGACTCCTGAGGAACTTGAAGACTTGGAATTCTCTCACGACTTTGATTGGTCATGGCCACCTAAGAACAAATTCAAGACTATTCCAGTTCCTGACTTGGTGGACACCTCATTTTCTTCATTCCGTGCTGCTAACTCACATGAACAACCTGTAGACAATACAACTCGCCCTGCAAGGAAGTGTGACTCCAAGACTGCTGGCGCCTCTTCACAGAAGTGAAATTCTTCATGGACATTAGTCCTCAGTTTCGTCCCTTTTCATCACTTGATGACAAAGGGGGAGAAATCTGAGAGTTTGTCTTCAAGCGGGATAAATTTATGGGCATATAAACTTTATTAAGTTACAAACTCTTAGTTCTTCTGAAGTTTTTGATGTAATGAGTTGTAACTTAAGCCCGATGGTGTTCTGACACTTTTGAACGTTTTTCCTCGCATGCTTATTCCTCAAGTTAATTAATGCATGCATGCTCAGATTTGTGAGACACCATTTTTCATCATGCATTTAAAATTCCTCATACTATGTCAAATGTATACATGAATTGTAAGATACAGGGGGAGATCTCCATGATATATATCATCAATGTGCATCTGATGCCCAAAGCAAATTCCTCAAAGCATGCACATCTTCAGGGGGAGTTTCTCTATTTCTTGACTTCAAATTCCTCAAACTCTGTACCTACATTCCATATTATTATCCCCGTTGAAAACTTAACCTATTTGTCATCAACCAGCAAAAAAAGGGGAGATTGTAAGTGCATCTAGTGCCCCTTAGTGATTTTGGTGGTTTGAAGACTTATAGGTTAAGAGACTGATATGTTTGTGAGTGTACACACACTCTATAAGTCGATGAGGAGTTTGAGTTATTCGATGAAAATCGACCCCTAAAAAAGTATGTCTTCAGATGAAGACTTTGGTCATTCCTTGAATACTTTGATCGCGAAGAACTTGATATTTCTCATGAAGATATTGAAGATGAGGAATTCGGTGTGTCCTGAAGAAAACACTCTGAAGACTTTGAAGCTTGAAGATTTACTATTTCTGTTACATTTTATTTACACTTGAGTCATAGGAACACCATACTTTTAAAGGGGGTCGAGGTAAAACTATGGAACGAATTTCCTCATGATGCTCAACCCAAACCTACAACTACCAAAGCCTCAAAGTAAGGAATATGAGAGATATGAGGACTTTCACAGTTGAAAGTTCCAACCGTTGCCGTGCCACGCGTCTCTTGTCATAGATCTTATTCACCCAACGGTCATATTATTAAAGGGCATTTATGTCAAATCATGTCAGGATGCTCCCAAGCTATAAATGGCCGCACCCACAACCACTGGCTGGTTGGATGCTCCGAGAGAAACTCACACTAGTCATTTAGAGCAACCCAAATTCCTTAGAGCCTTTGAGTGAATATCATCAAATGAGGAAATACCCCAAACACCCAAACCCAAACCAAAACCAAAGTGATTGAGCATCACTGAAGAAGTTATTCCTATGTGGAACCAACGGTTGTTACCTTTGAGGACCATGCATCCTCCGGACGGCTAGGCATCATGGTCTAGAGCATCCAGCAGTCAATTGTCGATCGTCGGGTGACCGAGGTTGTGAGGATTTGGAAGTCTGCCCTGAAGACTTACCACGAGTGTTGGGCGAGGACTGTGTGTCCTTAGCTCAAGGAGAATATGGTAGGGACTGTGTGTCTCAGAACTGTGTGTCCTTCGGTTTCAATACCAAGCCGCTCCAAACTAGACGTTCCCATTTCCTCAATAACTGTCTTCATCAAGCTGCTGGTTCTATTTCCTCAACCTTCCCATTTCCTCAATTGTATGTTGAAGACTTTCATTTGTATTATTTGAAGAATTTGACTGGAGACTCTCTCTGAATACCTCACCTCAAATTCTTCACTTGAGTTATTCTTCACCTGCTTATCCAGTACTTGCAACCTGTGCAAACCGAATCCTTGAAATTCTTGAGTACTTTGAAGTAGACGTTTTGGCACTTCTCACTTTGTACTATTTCCGCTGCACTCAGTTCATGATTGAGGACTTTCCTCACTAGGAATTTACTCACTGATGAAATTGTCATTTTCCAATTCACCCCCCTCTCTAGTCAATATTATGCACTTTCAAGAACTCGTCTACCTCTCCACCCTAACTTGTTGGATCAAGGAGGTGGATATCGTCATCGAGCTGTACGTGTGTTGAATGCAGAGGTGCCGTCCGTTCGGCACTATATCAGGATGGACCGTGATGAGATTGTTGGAAATATCCCAGAGGCAATAATAAATTAGTTCTTATTATATTTCCTTGTTCATGACAAACGTTTATTATCCATGCTAGAATTTTATTGATTGGAAACTCAAATACATGTGTGGATACATAGACAACATACTGTCCCTAGTGAGCCTCTATGGACTAGCTCTTTGATCAAAGATGATCAAGGTTTCCTAGCCATAGACATGAGTTGTCATTTGATAACGGGATCACATCAATAGGAGAATGATGTTATGGACAAGACCCAAACTATGAACGTACCATATGATCGTGTTAGTTTATTGCTACTGTTTTCTACATGTCAAGTATCTGTTTGTATGATCAGGAGATCATGCAACTCCCGGGAACTGGAGGAATGCCTTTTTTGTATCAAACGTCACAACGTAACTCGGTGACTATGAAAGTTTCTCTATAGGTATCTCCGAAGGTGTCTCGGGCAAGTAACATACCGATGGACAAACGTAACGGTATACGAGATTGATTGAATCTTTGACATCGTGGTTCGACCGATATGATCCTCGTAGAATATATAAGAGCCAATATGGACATCGAGGTCCCGCTATTGTTTATCGACCGGAGAGTGTCTCAGGTCATGTCTTCATAGTTCTCGAACCCGCAGGATCTGCACACTTAAGGTTCGGTGATGATTAGATATTGTTGAGTTATGAATGATGGTGACCGAAGGTTGTTCGGAGTCCCCGATGAGATCTCGGACGTCACGAGGAGCTCTGGAATGGTCTGGAGGTAAAGATGATATATGGGAAGTTCCGTGTTGGTCACCGAAAAAATTTCGGGCGTCACCGGTAGCGTACCGGGGGTCCCGGAAGGTTTCCAGGGTTCTACCGGAAGGGACCACCAGCTCCGAAGGGGCCACATGGGCTGCGAGGGATGTGCACCAGCCCTAGTGGTTGCTACCTCTTGATCTTGTGTTGGTTTTCCCTTGATGAGGAAAGGGTGATGCAGCAAAATAGATAAGTATTTCCCTGAGTTTGTTGAGAACCAAGGTATCAATCGATTAGGAGGAACAAGCAAGGCCCCAATAATATTACCTACACAAATAATCAAACTCTTGCACCCAACGCTATAAAGGGGTTGTCAATCCCTTCAGAGTTATTTGCAAGGATGAGATCTGACAGAGATAGGTATAAAAGATTGCGGAAACAAAAGTAAATAAATTCCAACAAAGTATCTTTGGTAATTTTGGTTTATTGATCTGAAAATATAATATGGAAAATCGACCCGGGGGCCATAGGTTTCACTAGAGGCTTCTCGCATAAATAAAAATAATACGGTGGTGAAGAAATTACTGTCGAGCAATTGATAGAAAAGCAAATAATTATGAAGATATCTAAGGCAATGATTATGCATATAGGCATCACGTCCTTGTGAAGTAGACCAAAACGATTCTGCATCTACTACTATTACTCCACACATCGACCGACCCCTGCCTGCATCTAGAGTATTAAGTTCATGAAGAACAGAGTAACGCATTAAGTAAGATGACATGATGTAGAGGGATAAACTTTAGCAATATGATGAAAACCCCATCTTTTTATCCTTAATGGCAACAATAAAATACGTGCCTCGCTGCCCCTACTTTGTCACTGGGTCAGGACACTGCAAGATTGAACTCAAAACTAAGCACTTCTCCCATTGCAAGAATTAACAATCTAGTTGGCCAAACCAAACCAATAATTCGAAGAGACTTGCAAAGATATGAAATCATGCATATAAGAATTCAGAAGAGACTCAAATAATATTCATAGATAATCTGAACATAAACTCACAATTCATTGGATCTCGACAAACACACCGCAAAAGAGTATTACATCGGATAGATCCCCATGAAGATCATGAAGAACATGGTATTGAAGATCAAAGAGAGAGAAGAAACCATATAGCTACAAGCTATGGACCCGTAGGTCAGTGGTGAACTACTCACACATCATCGGAGGGGCAATGGAGTTGATGTAGATGCCCTTCGTGATCAATTCCCTCTCCTAGAGATTACCGGAAAAGGCTCCCAGATTGGATCTCTCGGGAACAGAGGCTCCCGGCGGCGTAAAAGTATTTTCGTGGCTCTTTTTGGTGATACGGGAATATTTGGGAATTTATAGGCGAAAGAATAGGGTTAAGAAGCCTCAAGGGGACCCACAAGATAGGGGGCGCGACCACCCCCACCAGGGCACGCCCTGCACGCTTGTGGCCTCCCGGCAGGTGCCCTACCCCCTACTCCAAGTCTCCCGGGTGTATTCTGGTCCAAGAAAAATCTTTTCGGAGATTTTGTTCCGCTTGGACTCCCTTTAATATTCCTTATCTCCAATATTCAAAAATGTGGAAAAACAGAAATTGGCACTAGGCTCTAGATTAATAGGTTAGTCCCAAAAATAATATAAAACATCATATTAATGCATATAAAACACTCAAAACAGATAATATAATAGCATGGAACAATCAAAAATTATAGATACGTTGGAGGCGTATCAAGCATCCCCAAGCTTAATTCCTGCTCGACCTCGAGTAGGTAAATAACAAAAACAGAATTTTTGATGTGGAATGTTATCTAACATATTTATCCGTGTAATATTCTCTAATGTGGCATGAATGTTCAGATCCATAAGATTCAAAACAAAAGTCTAATATTGACACAAAAACAATAATGCTTCAAGCATACTAATAAGGTAATTGCTTCCTTTCAAAATAACATGGTCTTAGGAAGTTATCCCTACAAAATCATACGGTTTGGCTATGCTCTATCTTCACCACACAAAGTATCTAAATCATGCACAACCCCGGTGAAAATCAAGCAATTGTTTCACACCTTTTACGTTCTCAAACCTTTTCAAGTCTCACGCAATACATGAGTGTGAGCCATGGATATAGCACTATAGGTGGAATAGAGTGTGGTGGACATTGCAAAAAGAAAGGAAGAAGATAGTCTCACATCAACTAGGCATATCAACAGGCTATGGATATGCCCATCAATAGATATTAATGTGAATGAGTTGGGATTGACATGCAACAAATGCACTAGAGCTATAAGTGTATGAAAGCTCAAAAGGAAAACTAAGTGGTTGTGCAAAAGACATAATACCACTAGTTATATGAAAGTGACAAATTAGGAGACTCTCTATGAAGAACATGGTGCTACTTTGAAGCACAAGTGCGGAAAAAGATAGTAGCATTGTCCCTTCTCTCTTTCTCTCATTTTTTTCCTTTTCCTTTTTTTCTTTTTTCTTTTTTCTTTTTTTTGGATGGGCTTCTATGGCCTCTTTTCTTTTTTATCAGCTTCCCTGGCCTCTTTTCTTTTTTTGTGAAGTCTGTAGACCCATCCCAACTTGCGAGGGAATCAAAGCCTCCATCATCCTTTTTATCACACGGGACAATGATCTAGTAACGCAAATCATCACACTTTTATTTACTTACAACTCAAAAGATTACAACTTGATATCTAGAACAAAGTATGACTCTATAAGAAATATGGAAGTGATGGTGCGTGTCATAAAAATGATGCGGTGGTATTGCATGGCAATATATCTCGGAATGGCTATGAAAATGTCATAATAGGTAGATATGCTGGATGTTTTGATGAAAGTATATGATGGCTGTTTTGAGGAAGGTGGGTTTAATGTACCGGCGAAAGTTGCGCGGTACTAGAGAGGCTAGCAAAGGTGGAAGGGTGATAGTGCGTATAATCCATGAACTCAATATTAGTCATAAAGAGCTCGCATACTTATTGCAAAAGCCTATTAGTTATCGAAGCAAAGTATTGCTAGGAGTTGTTAGTGGAAGGGTTCCTAGGAGTTAACCATCGTGTGATCCCGACCTCCACACAAAGGTTGACAATCATTAAACAAATCATGCTCCGACTTCATCACATAACGGTTCATCATACGTGCATGCTACGGGAATCACAAGCTTTAACACAAGTATTTCTTCTAATTCACAATTACTTACTAGCATGGCTCTCGTATTACCATCTTCATATCTCAAAACTATATGCATGGAATCAAACTTCTCATCATATTCAATGCACTTAATATGAAAGTTTTTATTATATCCCTTTTGGATGCCTATTATATTAGGACTAAATTCATAAACTAAACCAATTACCATGTTGTTTAAAGAACTCTCAAAATAATATAAGTGAAGTATGAGAGTTTAATAATTTCTATAAAACACAATACCTTTGTGCTCTAAAAGATATAAGTGAAGCACTAGAGTAACATTGCCTAGCTCAAAAGATATGAGTGAAGCACAAAGAGTATTATAATGAATTCACGATTCAGCGTGTCTCTCTCTCAAAAGATGTGTACCGCAAGGATGATTGTGGCAAACTAAAAGGTAAAGACCCATATCATACAAGATGCTCCAAGCAAAACACATATCATGTGGTGAATTAAAATATAGCCTCAAGTAAATTTATCAATGGATTGAAAACGAAAGAGGGGATGCCTTCCGGAGCATCCCCAAGCTTAGGCTCTTTGGTATCCTTGAATATGGCTTAGGGTGCCTTAGGGATCCCCAAGCTTAGGCTCTTCCCACTCCTTATTTAATAGTCCATCAAATCTTTACCCAAAACTTGAAAACTTCACAACACAAAACTCAACAGAATACTCATGAGATCCGATAGTATAAGAAAAATAAATCACCCCTTAGGTACTGTTGTGAACTAATTCATTATTTATATTGATGTAATATTTACTGTATTACAACTTCTCCATGGTTCATACCCCCCGATACAACCCATAGAATCATCAAAATAAGCAAACAACACAAAGAAAGCAGAATCTGTCAAAAACAGAACAGTGTGTAGTAATCTGTTTACTTCGAATACTTCTGTAACTCCAAAAATTCCTAAAATTTGGAAGATCTGGGAAATTTGTAGATCAATCTTGTGTAAAAAAGTCAGATCAAAATCACTTCCCAGTGAATTTATAAAATTCCTGGACTCAGAGCAAAAGTTTCTATTTTACACCAAAATCAACTTGCAAACACCATAGACCATCCCAAAGGTCTTACTTGGCTCAAACACTAATTAAAACAAGAAAACATAATTATTACAGAGGTAATATGTGTGTAGCACTCAAAAACAGAAGCAAAAAACAAAAGCAAAACAAATAAAATTGGGTTGCCTCCCAGCAAGCGCTATTGTTTAACGCCCCTAGCTAGGCATAATGCAATAGATCTAGGTATTGTCATCTTTGGTATTGACAATTTTCATGAGGGATTTCTCAAATCTGGGGGCTCTTTCCTCTTCCCCGGGTTTGCAGGTGAAGAAACCATCTTATTTTCAAAAATATCCAAACGCTTATTGCAAAGGGTAATCAAAGTTTTCAAACAGTTGAGGTTTCCACTGATATGTTTAAGGGGTTAGTGATATTGTTGTAACTCGACTAAGTGCTTATGAAAGTCACTCAATTTGTTGAGAATTTGAACTCCCTCTTCTGAAAAATTAAACCCCTTTTTTGTGGAGGAACCCCAAAAATCCACTTCAAGACTTCATAAGCAGCGTTTGTATTTAATTCAATAAAATTCCTTTTTGAGGCAAAATCTAAAAGTTCTATATGATGTAAAGCCAATCCATTGTAAAAATTTCTGAGCAAAACCTTTGCATCTCCTTTTAGCTTGGAGATACGATAAGATTCCATTAGCCTATACCAGACATCTTTCAAATTCTCCTTTGTTTTTGTTTGAAGTATAAAGCTTCAAAATCTGGTGACAAAGGGGAAGTGGTAATGCTAGTCACAGAGACAAGAGATCCGGAAGGAGAAAGGAAAACGAAAAAGGTGAATAATAGGGCAAATCTTCTTGGTATTTTCTAAAAAATCATTTTAGAAGTGGGGGAGAAGAAAATGAGGGAAAATGACAAATAAAGTAAATGCAAGAGATGAGTTTGTGATGGGTACTTTGTAGGCGTGATCTTGCTAGGTATCGTCCCCGGCAACGGCGCCATAAATCCTTCTTGCTACCTCTTGAGCTTGCGTTGGTTTTCCCTTGAAGAGGAAAGGGTGATGCAGCAAAGTAGATAAGTATTTCCCTCAGTTTGTTGAGAACCAAGGTATCAATCTAGTAGGAGGAACAAGCAAGGCACCACTAGTAGTACCTACACAAATAATCAAACTCTTGCACCCAACGCTATAAAAGCAGTTGCCAATCCCTTCAGAGTTATAAGCAAGGATGAGATCTGATAGAGATAGGTATAAAAGATTGCGGAAAGAAAAGTAAATAAATTGAAGCAAAGTATTTTCGGTATTTTGGTTTATAGATCTGAAAATATAATGTGGAAAATAGACCCGGGGACCAAAGGTTTCACTAGAGACTTCTCTCATAAAGGAAAATAATATGGTGGATGAACAAATTACTATCGAACAATTTATAGAAAATCAAATAATTATGAAGATATCTAAGGCAATGATTATGCATATAGGCATCATGTTCGTGTCAAGGAGATCGAAACGATTCTGCATCTACTACTATTACTCCACACATCGACCGACTCCTGCCTGCATCTAGAGTATTAAGTTCATGACGAACAGAGTAATGCATTAAGTAAGATGACATGATGTAAAGCGATAAACTCAAGAAATATGATGAAAACCACATCTTTTTATCCTTGATGGCAACAATAAAATACGTACCTCGCTACCCCTACTTTGTCACTGGGTGAGGACACCGCAAGATTGAACCCAAAACTAAACACTTCTCCCATTGCAAGAATTACCAATCTAGTTGGCCAAACCAAACCAATAATTCGAAGAGACTTGCAAAGATATGAAATCATGCATATAAGAATTTAGAAGAGACTCAAATAAAATTCATAGATAATCTCAACATAAACTCACAATTTATTGGATCTCGACAAAGACACCGCAAAAGAGTTTTATATCGGGCAGATCTCCATAAAGATCATGAAGAACATGGTATTGAAGATCAAAGAAAGAGAAGAAGCCATCTAGCTACTAGCTATGGACCCGTAGGTCTGTGTTGAACTACTAACACATCATCGGAGGGGCAATGGAGTTGATGTAGATGCCCTCCGTGATAAATTCCCTCTCCGACAGATTACCGGAAAAGGCTCCCATATTGGATCTCTCGGGAAGAGAGGCTCCCGGCGGTGTAAAATTATTTTTATGGCTCCTTTTGGCGATACGGGAGTATTTGGGAATTTATAGGCCAAAGAATAGGGTTATGAAGCCTGCACGGGAACCACAAGCCAAGGGGCGCGACCACCCCCAGGGCGCGCCCTGCAGGCTTGTGGCTCCCGGCAGGTGTCGTGCCCCCTACTGCAAGTCTCATGGGTGTCTTCTGGTCCAACAAAAATCTTTCCGGGGATTTTGTTCTGTTTGGACTCCGTTTAATATTCCTTATCTGCAATATTCAAAAACTTGGAAAAACAGAAACTGACACTAGGCTCTAGATTAATAGTTTAGTCCCCAAAATAATATAAAACAACATATTAATGCATATAAAACACTCAAAATAGATAATATAATAGCATGGAACAATCAAAAATTATAGGTAAGTTGGAGACATATCGGTGGCTAGACACACCTCCCCACCTAAGGCCCGTGCGGCTGGGATGGTGGAGGGCCAACCCTAGGAGGTGGCGCCACCTAAATTGGGTGCCAAGCCACCCCTTGGGCCGCCGCCCCTCCTAGGAGGAACCCTAGGGCGCAGCCCTCCTCTCGCTTCCTCCTATATATACGAATGGAGAGAGAGGGCTGCAACACACCTATGCCACGGCGCAGCCATGTCTCTCCCATAGATCAGTTTTTTCCACTAGATCGGTTTCGGTATTGCTTGGCAAAGCCCTGCCTAAACAGCTCCACCACCACCTCCGTCATGCCGTCATGCTGACGGAGAACTCATCTACCTCTCAACCCTCGCTTGCTGAATCAAGGAGGTGAAGAACGTCATCGAGCTGTACGTGTGTTGAAAGCGGAGGTGCCGTCCGTTCGGCACTAGATCGGGACGGATCGTGATGGGATCGCATGAAGGATTGCGATTTGGATAGCAAAGACATTCGAGTACATCAACCGCGATATATACGTTTTCGCTTAGCGATCTACAAAGGCATGTAGATGCACTCCCCCCTCTCATAGATGTTAGTCTCCATAGATAGATCTTTGAGCGTAGGATTTTTTTTGTTTCTCATGCAATGTTCCCCAACAAAGATCACGGGACGGATTGTGATTTGGATTGCGGAGATATTCGACTACATCAACCACGTTATATAAGGTTCCGCTTAGCAATCTACAAGGATATGTAGATACACTCATCCCTCTTATAGATGTTGATCTCCATAGACTGATCTTGATGAGCGTAGGAAAAAAATTATTTATCATGCGACGTTCCCCAACATAACGGTGTTGGGGATGGAGTACGGAGATCAAGTGAAGCGATTATGGAATATTTTTTATTACCTGACCAAGAATCATTGGAGATTATCAGCTGAAGAATTCCAGAAATAAAAAAATTGTGAGAATTAATATCCAAGATTTACCTGACTCAATTTCAATATGAACAATACCTGTACAAAATTTTGACCATGAGGATATTAGCACAGCATAATCGGTGGGCGGAAGAGGGGATAGTATATGAATGGAAAAAAAGGAAGATATGGAGGGAACCTAGCCAAGCACCAAGCTGATGGATGTCCTATCGCCAGAGTGAAAAGGGTGAGTTGAGAGTGGTAGTGGAATAAGTATATATACACTCATCTGTACTAAGGTAGCAGAACAACGAGAAAACAAAAAGACATCCACTAATCACCGTTGGCAAGGGGCGCACATCATCTATCATCAATGCCTGAATAGAAACTGAATACGATTGCTGCCATCAAACCCTAGCAGAGCAGTTTTGTTGTAGGAACAACCGAACAACCAGGCAATGGTTGGCGTGGATGTGCAACGGCGCGTGGTCCGGAGGTCCTGACCAGACCTACCGCACAAAGCTGGTTCGTGGCCGTGTCGCATCTCCGTCTGTGTCGTCTCGCCTCCTCGCTGTCAGCGAACGATCCACTCGTCCTCTCAGACCAAAGCATCGATCGATCTTGTGATATATCTTGGATTAGCATAACCACATAAGATCCACTCGGCATGTATCTAATTGGGCCGCCCAGCGCCGGATCTCTCTTTTCTCTTGCAGAGCCGAGTGCATTTTTATCGACCGAGTGGGGGTGATTCTATACGGCGCTGCACGCGCCGGTTCCTGCTCCACGCGCCTGCATCGCTCCCTGTTGGGCCGGCCCAATAATCATTGACTTACAAAAAAGAAGAAAATAAAATAAATAAAATTGAAAAAATAAAAATTGTATTTTGAAAATGTTCCTGGATTTTGAAAAGGTTCATAAAATTTTCATAAATTCAATCGAATTCAAAAAAAGTTCACTGATTTTCAAAGAACATTCATCAAATTTTAAAAAGTTCATCATTTTTTAAAACTTGATCGAATTTTAAAAAATTTCATCGATTTTGAAAAAAAGTTCATCATGTTTGAAAAAAGTTCTTCGAATATGAAATGAGTTCACATATTTTTTTAAACAATTCACAGTTTTGAAAAAAAGTTCATCAAAATTGATAAAAGTTTATCATTTTTTTAAGAAGTTCATGGAATTTGAAAAAAGTTCACAGATTTTAAAAAAGTCCATTGATTTTTTTGAAAAAATCAATGAATTTTATATAAAAAATCATCAAAGTTGAAAAAAAATCATCAATTTTTTTTGAAAAAAATCATCATAATTTATCAAAAAATAGTTCATCATAATTAATAAAAGTTCACCAATTTTGAAAAAAGTTAGTGCAATTAAAAACAAAGATGAATAAAAACAAAGATGAAAAAGTTAAAAAGTGAAAGAAAGAAGGAAAAAAGAAAAAGACGTAAGAGAAAAGATAAAAGACTATGTGAAGCGGTACCTTGACAACTAAATCGGAACGATGGAGTCGTTACTCGCGGCCGGCAGATCGCCGGTTCGTATCACAGCTAACGCAGGTTTTCTTTTGTTACTCCAGAAGAAAGTAGAAGATGGGCCGAGCCGAGCTAACGCGCTACACGCGCCGGTTAGCAAATTTGCGTGTAAACCGGCGCGTGTGGCGCTAAATAAGATTCGCGCCGAGTGGGCGGCCTTTCTGACACAAGCTCGCAGGAATGAGCATTGTTGGGCTCGCGAAAAGGCCCATTGAATCAGAAGGCTCGGAGTTTGCCCATCGAGTAGCTACCTATTTAGGACAGTTGGCCCAATAAAAAAAGAGCGTTAATAGCATCCCATGGTTGGATGGTTAGGAGGAATGTTGTATCCCGTGCCCACCAGAGTTCAAATCCTAGACTTGACGTTGGTGCTTGCATTTTCCAGGATTTATTCCAGGTCTTCTCGCGATGTGCTTTCAGTGGGAGGAGATATTCCCGTCGACAATGAAGGCGTCAATGACGACTTCGTCAATCTCAAGATGATGTGTCGGCTTAGTCTCTAGAAGGTGCTCATAGGGGTAGGGTGTGTGTGAGTGCGTTCATAGGGGTGAGTGTATGTGAGCGACCTCGATTATACTCTGCTAAAAAATAGTTTTTATTTTGCACGCTACCGCTCCGGGCGCTCCAGCGGAGGCACAAAAACCACGCGCGACATAACCAGTTCAGTGTGCGGGCGAAAACGCCATCCCACGCCATTTATTTGATGTGCCCGCACGTTGCACACTCGAGCGCCCGCTCGCAACTCCACCTACCCCATCTAGCCGCCCGCGCCACCCCATGTCTTCGGGCGACCGTTCCAACGCTTCCGCGGCCTATCCCCTGCCCCGCCGCTGATGTGGATATGTACCTAGGGTAGGGTCACGAGCCTGACTTAGATATCCTACCTAAGGGTACCTCATTATTAACTTGAAGGTCACAAGGAAGATTTCGACTAGATAACCATGGCATCTAAGTCACTCGGTAAGAAATCACTCGGACTATTTTCCCCTTCACTCCACAACCAACTTCCACTCGGAAGAAACGAGTCGACGTAGAAGACCAGAAGCCACTCTAGGGAGGCCAACAGGCAAGCGTTCGTCTGGTCATCATAAATAGAATTAATTACGTATGTTATTAGTAACGTAATCCTATAACTCTATTGATCAAACCCTTAGATGTTGGTCCTTGATGAGGGGTAGTGCACTCTATATAAGCCACCCTCCCCTCTGGCATAAGGGCTCGCACCCCTCTAATACGCGTTCCACACTGCAAGAGCTCTAGAGCAGTGAGACGTAGGGTTGTTACCTCCACGAGAGGGGCCTGAACTCATACATCTTGCGTACAAGCTTGTCGTAGCTAGGATTCTGCCCTCTCCTTTCGTACCCTACACCTCTACTGTCAGGTTCATTCCCACAATAGTTGGCGCCAACCGTGGGGCAGGGGTCTAACGACTTCTGGCAAGTTTGCAATCTTCATTCTCCGTCATGTCTTCGGCTATGATTCGTTCTTGGGCGGCGAGATCCGTTTCAGCGCGCTCGTCTGTGTTGCCAATGACTCGGCATGGCTTCAGGAGACGCCTCTTGACATCGAGGCGCTCCCGATCCACGGGGCGACGCACTTCCGCGCAAGCTCATTTGGTGTACTCCTTCGGCAACCATCAACTTCTGTGTCGACCATTCGCTCCGCTGCTCGTCGTCACAAGCGATCTGGTCGCTCATGAATTCAGCGATGGGTGAAACACGCAGTGGATCGCCAGGCGTTACCTCCGTCATCTCCGCAGATTGCTGCGATCAAGCCTGCTGAACCTCTTCGGGGCGCGATCCACTTGGCGTCAGATCAGTCTGATGTTCCTTCCAAATGCGAGAGCTGCAATCCTACGGCGGTGGTCTTCATGGTGGGTTCTATGGAGAGCCCACCTGGGTTCGGTCACGGTGAACGTGAAGTTGGAGAACCGTCGAGTGGAAACGCCCGTCGCTGTCCTCCGGCTTCCAGTCGACATCAGCGACAGCTCTTTCGCAGAACAACATTGAGGTATTTTGTACTCCGGTACCAAACATTGCAGACGCCGCTAAGATAGCAGATTCTATTCAGCCATCACACTCAGAGGCTGGTAGAGGCTTAGAGCAGATTCGTACTTTGCTTCAAGCAGCACAACAACAATACAGAGTTGTGTCACAGTCGCTTAATAGGTTGCATAGTAATTCACCCAGAGCAGATACAGTTCGTTCAGTTTTCAGTCCAGGGTCACCTCAGTGTCGCACAGACGAAGGTTACCGAGAGAATCAACACAGAGATCAGGAGCGGAATCAGTTCGCTCCCCGGTACCACCGTGATGACCGCCATTGCGGGCATTCTCCTCCGAGGAGTGGTACATATGTGTCCCGACACTACGACGACAGGCGCCCATTTGGTGGCGAACGGAGTTCTGGATTTGATGCGAGGAATGTACTCGCACAGCTCACAGTGATGGTTTTGACAGAGATCGTCCGAGTGAGAGCGGCACTGCAGTTTCTCGCCCCGAGTGCTTCAGTAGAGAAATCTGTTCAGCTTATATTCCCCCCCCCCAACTTCAGGTTGGCGGTTGGAATAAGTAAGTCCACACGAGAATCTAAGTCTAAAACATGGCTTGATGACTATCGAGTGGTAGTGCAGATTATCCACATGTTTCTTCTTTTGCATATCGCATAACTCAATAAAGGTATTAAGATGGGATCCGGCATCTTCACTAGGAAGGCCGGAAAATTGCTCTTTCACAACAAGATTCAACAAGGCAGCATTAATTTCATATGATTCTGCACTAGTGGCGGGAGCAATTGGAGTACTAATAAAATCATAGTTATTAGTATTGGAGAAGTCACGCAATTTAGTGTTTTCAGACATGGTGACTTAGCAAGCAGACAAGCACACAAGCAAACAGAAAGCAAGCAAAAGAAAAGGGCGAACGAAAAAGGCAAATATTTTTGTAAATTTTGTTTTAGAAGTGGGGGAGAGGAAAACGAGAGGCAAATGGCAAATAATGTAAATGCAAGAGAAGAGTTTGCGATAGTTACTTCGTAGATATGCTTCACTTGAATACTCCCCGACAACGGCGCCAGAAATTCTTCTTGCTACTTCTTGAGCTTGCGTTGGTTTTTCCCTTGAAGAGGAAAGGGTGATGCAGCAAAGTAGAGATAAGTATTTCCCTCAGTTTGAGAACCAAGGTATCAATCCAGTAGGAGTATCAAGATGAGGCACCAATGAACCTGCGCAAAAACAAACAAACTTGCACCCAACACGATAAAGGGGTTGTCAATCCCTTCAAGATTACTTGCAAGGTGAGATCTGATAGTGATGAAAGGTAAATAAGTAAAAGTGAGCAAGGTATTTTCGGTATTTTTATATGTATATCTGAATATATGATGTGTAAAATAGACCCGAGGGGCCATAGTGTTCACTAGAGGCTTCTCTCATGATAGCAAGTATTATGGTGGGTGAATGAATTACTGTCGAGCAATTGATAGAATCGCGCAAAGTCATGACGATATCTAAGGCAATGATCATACATATAGGCATCACGTTCGAGACAAGTAGGCCGATGATGTCTGCATCTACTACTATTACTCCACACATCGAACGCTATCCAGCATGCATCTAGTGTATTAAGTTCATAACACAAAGAGTAACGCCTTAAGCAAGATGACATGATGTAGAGGGATAAACTCATGCAATATGATATAAACCCCATCTTTTTACCCTTGATGGAAACAACATGTGTGCCTTGCTACCATTTCTATCACTGGGTGAGGACACTGCACGGTATGAACCCAATACCAAACACTTCTCCCATTGCAAGAATTATAGATCAAGTTGGCCAAACGAAACCCATAACTCGAAGAGAATTACAAGGATACGAAATCATGCATATAAGAAATCAGAGGAGACTCAAATAATATTCATAGATAATCTGATCATAAATCCACAAATCATCGGATCTCGACAAACACACCGCAAAACAAAGTTACATCGGATAGATCTCCATGAAGATCATGGAGAACTTTGTATTGAAGATCCAAGAGAGAGAAGAAGCTATCTAGCTACTAGCTATGGACCCAAAGGTATGTGGTGAACTAATCACGCATCATCGGAGAGGCAATGGTGTTGATGAAGAATCCCTCCGTGTCAGAATCCCCCTCCGACAGGGCACCAGAACGGTCCCCAGATGGGATCTCGCGGAATCAAAAGCTTGCGGCGGCGGAAAATTATTTTCGTGGCTCTCTCTTTAGGTTTCGGGATATTTGGGAATTTGTAGGCGAAAGAGATAGGACAGAAGAGGCAAGGGGAGCTCCCGAGCCTGCTAGGCGTGGCCCTCCCTAGGGCGCGCCTAGGGGCTCGTGACCTCCCACGAGACCTCCTGCCTTCGTTCTCAAGTCTTCTGTGCATCTTGTGTTATGGAAAAAATCATCCCGCGGGTTTTATTCCGTTTGGACTCCGTTTAATATTCTTTTCTGAAAAAGGTCAAAAACACGGAAAAAACTAAAACTGGCACTAGGCACTGAGTTAATAGGTTAGTCCCAAAAATGATATAAAATGGCATATAAATTCATATAAGACATCCCAAGTTGATAATATAATAGCATGGAACAATCAAAAATTATAGATACGTTGGAGACGTATCAAGCATCCCCAAGCTTAACTCCTGCTCGTCCTCGAGTAGGGAAGTGATAAAGACCGAATTTTTGATGTGGAATGATACCTAACATATTGGTTCTTCGTAACTTCTTTATTGTGGCATGAATGTTCAGATGTGTAAGATTCAAAACAATAGTTTAATATTGACATGAAAACAATAATACTTCAAGCATACTAGCAAAGTAATCATGAACTTTTGAAATAACAAGGCCAAAGAAAGTTATCCCTACAAAATCATATAGTCTGGCTATGCTCCATCATCCCCACATAAAGAATTTAAATCATGCACAACCCCGGTATTGGCCAAGTAATTATTTTCGCACTCTTACTTTCTCAAACTTTTTCAACTCTCATGCAATACATGAGCGTGAGCCATGGATATAGCACTATAGGTGGAATAGAGTGTGGTGGAGGTGGCGAGGCAAAAAGAAGAGATGGTCACATCGACTCGGCGTATCAACGGGCTATGGAGATGCCCATCAATAAATAGCAATGTGAATGAGTAGGGATTGCCATGCAACGGATGCACTAGAGCTAGAAGTGTATGAAAGCTCAAAAAGAAAACTAGTGGGTGTGCACCCAACTTGCTTGCTCACGAAGACCTAGGGCAATTTAGAGGAAGCCCATCATTGGAATATACAAGCCAAGTTATATAATGAAAATTTCCACTAGTATATGAAAGTGACAAAACAAGAGACTCTCTATCATGAAGAACATGGTGCTATTTTGAAGTACAAGTGTCCTCTGTGTCCGAATCCCCCTCCGGCAGGGCACCAGAACGGTCCCCGGATGGGATCTCGCGGAGACAGAAGCTTGTGGCGGTGGATAGGTATTTTCGTGGCTCTCTCTTTAGCTTTCGGGATTTTTGGGAATTTATAGGCGAAAGAGATAGGGCAGAGGAGGCAAGGGGGGCCCACGAGCCTGCTAGGCGCCCCCCCTAGGGCGCGCCTAGGGGGCTTGTGACCTCCCACGAGACCTCCTGCCTTGGTTCTCAAGTCTTCTGGGCATTGATACGTCTCCAACGATCTATAATTTTTGATGGTTCCATGCTACTATCGTGTCAACTTCGGATGTTTTGCATGCATGAATATGCTATTTTGTATCTTTTTTGGTACTAACCTATTAACTCAGTGCCAAGTGCCAGTTCCTGTTTTCCCATGTTTTTGACCTTTTTCACAGGAGAATATTAAACGGAGTCCAAACGGAATAAAACCTGCGGAATAATTTTTTCGATAACAGAAGACACGCAGTAAACTTGAGAACCAAGGCACGGGACCTCGGAGGAGGTCACAAGCCACCCAGGCCCGACCTAGGGGGGCTAGCAGGCTTGTGGGCCTCCTGTGGCTCCCGTGCCCTACTTCTTCCGCCTATAAATTCCCTAAAAATCTGAAACCATGGAAGAGAGCCACGAAAATACTTTTTCGTCGCCGCAAGCTTTTGTCTCCGCAAGATCCCATCTGGGCACGTTTTGGTGCCCTGCCGGAGGGGGATTCGGACACGGAGGGCTTCTTCATCAACACCATTGCCTCTCCGATGATGCGTGAGTAGTTCACCACAGACCTTCGGGTCCATAGCTAGTAGCTAGATGGCTTGTTCTCTCTCTTCGATCTTCAATACAAAGTTCTCCATGATCTTCATGGAGATCTATCCGATGTAATCTTCCTTTGCGGTGTGTTTGTCGAGATCCGATGAATTGTGGATTTATGATCAGATTATCTATGAATGTTATTTGAGTTTCCTCTGATCTCTTATATGCATGATTTCGTATCCTTGTAATTCTCTTCGAGTTGTGGGTTTCGTTTGGCCAACTTGATATATAATTCTTGCAATGGGAGAAGTGCTTGGTTTTGGGTTCATACCATGCGATGTCCTCACCCAGTGATAGAAGGGGTAGCGAGGCACGCATCATGTTGTTGCCATCAAGGGTAAAAAGATGGGGTTTATATCTATTGCATGAATTTATCCCTCTACATCATGTCATCTTTCTTAAGGCGTTACTCCGTTTGTTATGCACTTAATACACTAGATGCATCTTGGATAGCAGTCGATGTGTGGAGTAATAGTAGTAGATGCACAAAGTATCGGTCTAATTGTCTCGAACGTGATGCCTATATGTATGATCATTTCCTTAGATATCATCATGACTTTGCGCGGTTCTATCAATTGCTCGACAGTAATTCGTTCACCCACCGTAATATTTGCTATCATGAGAGAAGCCTCTAGTGAACACTATGGCCCCCGGGTCTACTTCACATCATGTTTTCAGCTCTACACTTTTACTTTGTTGCATTTTCCGCCTTTAGATCTTTTTAGAGCACGGCGGTGTCATATTTTGAAGAAATAAAAACTCTCGATCTTCACTTATATCTTTTTGAGAGTGTTGTCTCTCAGTAACTTGGTAATTGGTGTGTGCTATGAAAGTAGTCCTAAAGATGTTAGGCATCCAAAGAAGATATAATAAAAACATCCATATCCAAGTGCATTGATTAGTAAGAGAAGTTTGATTCCTAAAAATTAAGTTTTGAGACATGGATTTGGTGATATTAGAGTTATGTTAGTAAGGTGTTGTGAATCTAGAAATACTTGTTTTGAAGTTAGTGATTCCCGTAGCATGCACGTATGGTGAACCGCTATGTTAGGAAGTCGGAGCATAATTGATTTATTGATTGTCATCATTCGTGTGGCGGTCGGGGTCGCGCGATGGTTAACACCTACCAACCCTTCCCCTAGGAGAATGCATTTAGCACTTTATTTCGATTACTAATAAAACTTTCGCAAAAAGTATATGAGTTCTTCATGACTAATGTGAGTCCATGGTATAGATGCACTTTCACCTGCCACCATTGCTAGCCTCTCTAGTGCGGCGCAACTTTCGTCGATGCACAAACCCACCATATACCTTCCTCAAAACAGCCACCATACTTACCTATTATGGCATTTTCATAGCCATTCGAGATATATTGCCATGCAACTCCCACCGTTCCGTCTCATGACTTGTGTCATCACTTTCATATTGTCGTTGCATGATCGTAAGATAGCCAGCGAGATGTTTTAACGTCATACGCTAAGCTAGATCGTTGCACATTCTGGTATACTGCCAGAGGCATTTCCCATAGAGTCATCTAAATAAAAGTGTGATGATCATCACTATTAGAGCATTGTCCCATGTGAGGAAAAAATAAGGCCGAAGATGCCAACCAAAAAAATGAAAAGAGGCCAAAGAGCCCAAACAAAAAAAAGAGAGAAAAAGAGAGAAGGGACAATGCTACTATCTTTTTCCACACTTGTGCTTCAAAAGAGCACCATGTTCTTCATGATGGAGAGTCTCTTGTTTTGACACTTCGATATACTAGTGGGAATCTTCATTATATAACTTGGCTTGTATATTCCAATGATGGGCTTCCTCAAAATTGCCCTAGGTCTTCGTGAGCAAGCAAGTTGGGTGCACACTCACTAGTTCTCCTTTTGAGATTTCACACACTTATAGCTCTCGTGCATCCGTTGCATGATAATACCTACTCATTCACATTGATATCTATTGATGGGCATCTCCATAGCCCATTAATACGCCAATTCAATGTGACCATCTCCTGCTTTTTGCCTCACAACCTCCACCACACTCTATTCCACCTATAGTGATATATCCATGGCTCACACACATGTATTGCGTGAGAGTTGAAAAAGTTTGAGAAAGTAAGAGTGCGAAAACAATTACTTGGCCAATACCGGGGTTGTGCATGATTTAAATTCGTAGTATGGGGATGATGGAGCATAACCAGACTATATTATTTTGTGGGGATAACTTTCTTTGGCCTTGTTATTTGGAAAGTTCATGATTACCTTGCTAGTTTTCTTGAAGTATTATTGTTTTCATGTCAATACCAAACTATTGTTTTGAATCTTACGAATCTAAACATTCATGCCACAAGAAAGAAGTTACAAAGGACAAATATGTTAGGTAGCATTCCACATCAAAAATTTAGCCTATATCACTTCCCTACTCGAGGACGAGCAAGAGTTAAGCTTGGGGATGCTTGATACGTCTCCAACGTATCTATAATTTTTTATGGTTCCATGCTACTATCTTGTCAACTTCGGATGTTTTGCACGCATGAATATGCTATTTTATATCTTTTTTGGGACTAACCTATTAACTCAGTGCCAAGTGTCAGTTCCTGTTTTTCCGTGTTTTTCACCTTTTTCAGAGGAGAATATTAAACGGAGTCCAAACGGAATAAAACATGTGGAATGATTTTTTCCATAATAGAAGACACGCAGGAAACTTGAGAACCAAGGCAGGGGACCTCGAAGGAGGTCACAAGCCACCCAGGCCCGGCCTTGGGTGGGGGGCCTAGCAGGCTTGTGGGCCCCCTGTGGCTCCCCTGTCCTACTTCTTTCGCCTATAAATTCCCTAAAAATATGAAACCACGGAAGAGAGCCACGAAAATACTTTTCCGCTGCCGCAAGCTTCTGACTCTGCAAGATCCCATCTGGGGGCATGTTCTGGTGCCCTGTGGAAGGGGGGATTCGGACACGGAGGGCTTCTTCATCAACACCATTGCCTCTCCGATGATGCGCGAGTAGTTCACCACAGACCTTTGGTCCATAGCTAGTAGCTAGATGGCTTCTTCTCTCTCTTGGATCTTCAATACAAAGTTCTCCATGATCTTCATGGAGATCTATCCGATGTAATCTTCTTTTGCAGTGGGTTTGTCGAGATCCGATGAATTGTGGATTTATGATCAGATTGTCTATGAATGTTATTTGAGTTTCCTCTGATCTCTTATATGCATGATTTCGTATCATTGTAATTCTGAGTTGTGGGTTTCGTTTGGCCAACTTGATCTATAATTCTTGCAATGGGAGAAGTGCTTGGTTTTGGGTTCATACTGTGCGGTGTCCTCACCCAGTGACAGACGGGGTAGCTAGGCACGCATCGTGTTGTTGCCATCAAGGGTAAAAATATGGGGTTTATATCTATTGCATGAATTTTTTCCTCTACATCATGTCATCTTGCTGAAGGCGTTACTCCGTTTATTATGAACTTAATACACTAGATGCATGCTGGATAGCGGTCGATGTGTGGAGTAATAGTAGTAGATGCAAAAAGTATCGATGTACTTGTCTTGGACGTGATGCCTATATGTATGATCATTGCCTTAGATTTCATCATGACTTTGCGCGGTTCTATCAATTGCTTGACAGTAATTCGTTCACCCACCGTAATACTTGCTATCATGAGAGAAGCCTCTAGTGAACACTATGGCCCCCGGGTCTACTTCACATCATATTTTCAGCTCTACACTTTTACTTTGTTGCACTTTCCGCCTTTAGATCTCACCTTGCAATCAATTGTGAAGGGATTGACAACCCCTTTATAGCGTTGGGTGCAAGTTTGTTTGTTTTTGCGCAGGTACTTTGGAGACTTGCCTTGATACTCCTACTGGATTGATACCTTGGTTCTCAAACTGAGGTAAATACTTACTGCTACTGTGCTGCATCACCCTTTACACTTCAAGGGAAAAACCAACGCAAGCTCAAGAGGTATAAGGCATCTTCTGTTATGGAAAAAATCATCGTGCCGGTTTTATTCCGTTTGGACTCCGTTTAATATTCTTTTCTGAAAAAGGACAAAAACATGGAAAAAACAGAAACTCGCACTAGGCACTGAGTTAATAGGTTAGTCCCAAAAATGATATAAAATGGCATATAAATGCATATAAGACATCCCAAGTTGATAATATAATAGCATGGAACAATCAAAAATTATAGATACGTTGGAGACGTATGAGTCTTCTTTCTCCACACACACCTTCTCCTAATCTTATCAATCTGTTCAACGGTTTTCTGAGGGATTCTGAGGGTCCCCATCGAGAACATGAGCAATGACGTGATGAGTGAGTTCGTTAGGGATAGTTTGCCCGCGTATGACATCATCGACATGGTTGTTGTAATATTCCTCTCTGCTTTGCAGATCAGAGGTGTCATGTCCAGCACCGTGGGCTTGGATGTGCGAAGTGGGAGCCCCAGGTAGGTGAACGGCATGGAGGCCGTCTTGCAGCCAAAGATCGCCATAATGGTACTGCATGTATAAGGGGGCATGTTGATGGGAACCAGGGTCGATTTGTGGTAGTTGATCTTAAGGCCGATTGACGCAGCATAGTCGTTTAGTATTCCTTTCATTCTCGTAACTGGGATGGGGCAAGCTGGCATGATAATGATGGTGTCATCAGTGTACTGAACCAATGGAAAATTAGTGGCACCCCGGGGTCGATGGGATGTGTCAGAGCTCCTTTCCTGAGTGCTTTGTTGATCCCTGTCTGAAGAAGGTCCGCAACAAGAACGAAAATCAACGGGGAGAGGGGGGGCTCCCTGCCTGACTCGACATCTACAAGGAAACTGTCTTCTAGGGGTTCCATTCAACATCACCGATGATTTACCAGAGGAGAAGATGCAATTGATCCAGCCAATCCACTTTGAATTGAATTCCATATGCTGTATGATCTTGATCATCGCCAAATGCTCAACAGTGTCAAATGCCTTAGCGAAGTCAAGCTTAAGGAGAACTATCTCCTTCCGAGAGGTTTGGCATTGGTGAATGTATTCAAAGGCCCAGGCCAGGCAATCATGTATTGATCTACCCTGAAGAAACCCATACTCGTTGCAATGCATGATCTGCACAATTATTTTCTGAAGCCCTTGGGCCAAAATTTTGGTGATCATCTTGAGGCAACAATTAAGCAGTGTGATTGGGCGATAGTCATCTACTGTCTCAGGCGAACCCGTCTTCGGGATCAGCGTGATATAGTCGTAGTTAAGAGACTCCATGTTAAGCGTACCTCTGTGAAAATCTTCACAAAGATCATAGAATTCAGATTTGATGATTGGCCAGCATGCTTTCAGAAATGCTCCGTTAAACCCATCCAGTCCTGGCGCGCGACCAGCGGGCATCTCTTTTATAACAACATCAATTTCGGACAGTTCAAAAGGGGTAGTGAGAGCATCAAAACCTATCCCTTGTCGCAATAACGAGGGTAGGTTGAAGCGTATGTCAGGTGACCTTGATTTCCCCATCCTCTCTGTGAAGGTGTTGAATAGAACATATTATTTGCCCTCGTGATTCTCAATCATGGTACCATCTACAGCTTTTAGGGCAGTAACACAGTTACACCGATATCGTTCTGTCGCCACAGTTTGAAAAAACTTGGTGTTCTCGTCCGTGAATTTGATCCATGTGATAAATCTTCTGATATTGCAGTAGTCTGAGGAGGTGTTTTTTGAGGATGTTCCTGAAGTTCTTTTTCGGTGTTGTGAGTATTCTTTTGTCCTCGATAGCATCAATCTCAAGCAGGGCTTTGTTGGTGTTGTCAATGGCTACTTTGAGGCGAGAGATATTTTTGCTCCAGCGTTTTAACGCAAATCTGGCCGCTTTCAGTTTCTGGCAGATGATCGATGCAGCGTTGCAGTTTTTGTCGTGCTTGATGGGTTTATTCCATGCTTGGGAAACCGTATCCATGAAGCCTGGGTGGGCAATCCAGTATGTTTCGAATCAAAAGTTTTTGTTTCTAGGAATAGTTGTTTGGATCACCACAGAACATGGGATGTGGTCCGATACAAGGCGAGCTACGGGGTGCACCAGTGTGTTAGGAAAGGACGAGGTCCAGTTCAGGGAGGTAAAAAACCAATCCAGTTGCTCCAAAAGGGGAGTTTGTTGCATATTAGACCAGGTATATGAACGCCCCTTGATGGGACTCTCTGTTAACGTTTGCTCACGGATGAATTGAATGTGAACATGTCTTGGACATCACCCCCAGGAAAGTTACGGTTTTCAGGAGCTCTTATGTAATTGAAGTCCCCAAGGATTAGCCAATCTTCGGAAGCTCGGATGTCAAGATCGAAGAGCCAGTTCGTGAAGAGAACTCGTTGTTCCCCCTGACAGGGGCCATATATATTCAATATCTTCCATTGATGAACTGATTGTGTTGATTTAAATTGATCCCAAGAGCGAAATCTTTTTCTATGAAGACATCCCGTGTGAATGTATTGCTGTTCCAGATCGTGACTAGGCCCCGTGATGCACCTCTAGAGGGGATATATGCGAATTTATCAAAGCGTTTAGGGCACAAAGACTTTAGGGTATTATCATCGAACATCGGCATTTTAGTTTCTTGCAAGCAAATAATAGAGCATCCACTGTCACGGATAGCATTCGAAAGAGCTAAATGTTTTTAGGAGAATTATGACCTCGGATGTTCCAACATAACACATTCCAATGGTGCAAAAGTATCATGCTAAAGCTTAAGGGGGACAACAAAGAAAAGATTAAGCGTGATCCGCCTCAGATCCTAGCGCCTCTTTGAGTAGCTCGCTAGTAGCTAGCTCTTCTTCAAGGATGGCGCAGATCTGAGTCCCAATGGCCCGCATAGTGCAAATAGCAGTAGGAGGGGGCACATCTTTCTCAAGAGCGCGGGAACCAACAGAGACTGACATGTTAGGTATCATCATGGGCTTAACTTTTGACTTGCCAACACGACCATCAGCCACTGGTGGAACCTTGAAACCATCGTACTTGTTCGAACGAGAGCTGTGGCGGAGGTTGGTTGTGTCTACAGGAGCCTTCATTTATCTTTTCGCCTAAGTAAAAAAACTCCTCCGAGTGAATATCAACCTATTCACTCGGGAACTTGGCAACAAATCAGTTTTTGGCTTTTCGCCTAAGTTAGATTCTCCGAATGTCGAGAACATTCAAAAACCAAACAAACTCATCCAAATGCAGATAAATTCAAAGAAATCCACCACGAATTAAAATTGTCCATGCAGACGGAAGTACTCGGTTTCATCACCCGAACGAAGTTTTAATGGATACATTAACACTCGGCATATCGAGACGAATTAAAGTTTGGACGGTAATAAAAGTTCCTTCTCAAGGCTCACTAGGACTCGCAAGCTCAACTAAGGTGTCAAGGTCGATCCAATCAGCAATGCGAGTCACCGCGTCGATGAAGGTCTCCATGAAATCTTCAAACTGGAGCTTCTTTGTATTAGCCACCTGCAGCGCCTTCAACTTATCTTTCCTAGCTTCTTTGCAATGAACTCGGACGAGCGAAAGGGTCACGTCAGCTATGCATCGCGTAGCAGACTTCTTCCACGCCTGCACCCTGTTGGGAATCCGGTCCAAGCGGCTCATTATGGACTCCAGATCAGTCTGGAAAGTGTCTTCAGGCCACAACTCCTTGTCAATCTTCCCCAACGCAGCTCGCAGTCGAGAGACGTACCCCTAGACATTCAAGAGACGAGCGTTGAGGTGAAACATATCTATGGCCACGGCATCTGAAACAGGTGACTTGGTAGGGTCCAGATACGGCTCCACCTCTTCAGTCTCCTTATCAAAGTCTAGGCAGAATTTTGTGCGAAGGAAAAATGAAAAGTGAGTCACAATTCATTCGGTAAAGTTCGAAGAGATTCACTCGGTGAAAGAAGCATACCAATAAGTGTCCCGAGCATTTTGGTCAAGAAATCCTTCAGATACTTTTCCATGGCATTCCCCCTTTTCGCCATTTTCTCAAGCTTTTTCCCCCATTCGAGTCGTTCTTCCTTCAGCTTCGTGTTCTCTTCTACCAACTTGCCGATTTCCAAGAGCTTCTTCTCAGCAGCCTTGGACCTCTCCTTAAATTCCACAAGGACCTTGTCCTTATCCTTGAGTGCTTTATTCAAGGCGTCCAAGTCATTGGGCTTCACTTCCAGATCCAGCTGAAGCTGGTTCTTCTCTGATGCCAAGTTGTTATACTTGACTCCAAGCTCACACGCTTTCTGGAAAACATAAAGAACATAGTCCAATCGACACTAATATTTTTCCACTCCCGAGTGGACAAGTACAGTTCAGTCAACCAAATGGCGGCCCACCGCACCCATCCACAATACTATAAATGCGAAAAAGGATTTTGCGTCCAAGTTCTTAAGAGTAATACCCTTCGTAAATGGTCGAAAATAGTCTCGAGGACTACACCGAGTGGGTGCACTCAGCGTGCCCCCAGTGGATACAAAACCACTCGTCCAAGTCCGGCCTAGCCGAGTCACGAAAAAGAACCAGAGTGTGTCTTCCAATTAGACCCTTGCCGATGCAAGCACTCGACAACGGTCTCGGGGACTACACCCAGTGGGTGCACTCAGCGTGTCCCCACTGGATACAAAACCACCCGACCAGGTCCGGCATGGCCGAGTCAAAAAAGAGAAGCAGACTTCAAATCAGACCCCTGCCGATGCAAGCACTCGACAGCGGTCTCGGGGACTACACCCAGTGAGTTCACTCAGCGTGCCCCCACTAGAACAGAGACAAACAACCATACGACACAGCAAAACACCCATTGGGTGCAAAGTCAAGATAGATAAGATTCAATGGAAACAAACTTACAATTGCACTTACTCGGATGTTAGCTTGAAGCATCGAACTGGCATCATATGCCAACTTCCTAGCCTCATACGACTCTGTGGTTTGCTGCATCATCTGTTCGGCTTGAATCATGGCTTCTTTAGCAGCTCCAGTTTGATCTTCCGGGACACGTTGCAGAGAATATGCAAGTGCTGAAGGAGTCATTGTTGCAGGAGGGGTAACAGGAGTTACCGGAGGAGGCGCACACGGCGCCATTGTCATAACAATTGAACCAGTCGGAGGAGCTGTAATCAAAGCAGTTGAACTGGCTGGAGGAACACTCGACACCTGCGCTTCAGGCATGGCCTTAGTTAATTCGGCAGTCGAATGTTGCGGTTCTCCCTCGTCATCCAAGAGGATGACGTCTGTAGATGTCAGTCGACAGTGTCAGTTAGTTCAATCGACGGATTTCATCTAGAAAATAGAGCAAAATGAAGACTTATCATACCTTGTTGAGAGGCAGGCATGTCCACAACATCCAAGTCCATGGGATCTTCTTCATCCCAGCACACGACGTCACTGAGGTAGCAGCTCTGGCAAGTAAATTTCACTCGGTCGTGAAAGCCATGGAAATTCACAATGAAAAAATAAAGAAAGAGACAAACACTCACGTTGAAGCGACTGGCACGGCAATCCTCATTCGGGGCACAACCTTCCGAGGCTTAGGAGCATCAGGCTTGGGTTGTTTGGCAGCTTTTTCTCCAGATTCAGTCACGGCAGCTCTGTCGCGCTTCACGTTCCTAGTGCTGGACACTAAGGTCTTGCTCGGGGTAGCCACTGGATCATGGAGATGCTTGGATCATGACTCGGGGCGCAGAGGAGACTGGTTTTCTTCCTCACTCTCACCTGAATCATCTTCACTCCCCTCGCTGCCTTCAGCATAGTCGATGTCAACGCTGCCACCTTCGCTTTCCCCACCGACGTCAAGATGAGCCCCGTTGGGTACACGTGAATGCATGTTTGTCCACTCCTACAAGATACAAAAGTAGAAAAGTCAGTTGGCCGAAGATTGAGTCACTCGACAAATACACGAAAGTAATCATAAAAGAAATAACGCACCAGGTTCCGTGGCTTGTTTTCAGTAGAGTAAGGCAAGACCCGCTTGGCTCCTCATGGATTGTCGCACGCTCCGGTGATGCTTTTAACCCACTGAGCCACGGTTTCTTCAAAAACCTCATCCGGTGCGACCGAGTGGAATCCTCAGGGACCGAGTAGTGCTACATAGCATGATCCCTCGCCTGAAGAGGTTGAATGTGTCGAGCAAGGAACGTTTCAAGCAAGTCCATCCCCGTCACTCCGCCATGGACCAAGTTAATCACATCATTTACCAACATCCCTACCCGAGTCTTCTCCTCATCCAACACGTTTATTGTCCTAGGAGCAGTCAGCCGCTCCAAGGTGAACGGGGAAGGCCAATCGACATGTTTGGATATGCAATATCATTACAGTAAAACCAAGTCGAGTGCCAGTTCTGGACTGACTCACGAAGGGTCATTTGAGGATACATACTCCTACTCCTCTTTTGAATCCCCAGACCACCGCACAACTGAATGACATGACTCCTACTATCACTCGGATTTGCTTTCTTCACTGCTTGGGAGCGCACAGAGAAGATGTGTTTATACAGTCCCTAGTGAGGAGGACAGACCAGAAAACATTCGCACAGCATGACAAATGCGGCGAGATACACGATGGAATTGGGAGGAATATGATGAAGTTGCACACCAAAGTAATGCAAAAAACTGTGGATGAAAGCATGAGGGGGCAGAGAGAAACCTCGCTCAATGTGAGTTAGGAGGAGGACTCGTTCCCCTTCGGAGGGATCTGGCTCGAGCTCTCTTTCAAGCAGCCTCCACGACTTCTCAGCCACCATTCTGTGTTTAAAAAGCTCCAAAACATCTTCCTTCCGGAAAGTTGACGGGAGAAAATCTCCCTGGATCCACCCTGGCGGCAGCGCAGATCGGCCTCGTGGCTTCTTCGACTTTCCGCCCTTCTTGCCGCGCTCGAGCTGGCTCGTCTTGCCCTCGTCATTGTTGCAGCAGCGGAGCCAGATCAAAGCATCACGTGTGATGCGGAGGTGGCGAGGAAGCAGGGGAGAATCAGAGAAAGGTATTGCGTCAACCCTAGCATCGACCAAATTTATAACCGCCCGAGTGAGTCACTGACTGGTGGACCCGCCGGATCTCTGTCTATCCCGATAACAGCGGAGGCGTGGTACATGACGATAAGGGTCGCGCAATAATCGAGGCATCACTGCCCCACTTGTCGTGGTTGTTGCGTCATCATCGCGCAGCGTGCGCTAACCAAAATTTTGAATCCCGTGAAATTCGGACCTGACGAAGTGATCCGTCACATCTCAAGATCTCGCTAACCACTCGGGTCAACCTCAATGCTTAAATTCACTCGGACGTGCTTCACAACAGAATTGATCAGGGTAAATGACGAAGACTTCAGTCGACACACAGTTCTATCAAGCTCAGATGTACGTTCAAGATCGGTATGCCTCGACAGAATCTGCATCGACCCCTTCCTCACTCGAACCCCGATCCATTCGGGGGCTAATGATGGGGATATGTACCTAGGGTAGGATCATAGGGCTGACCTAGATGTCCTACCTAAGGGTACCTCATTATTAACTTGAAGGTCACAAGGAAGATTCTGACTGGATATGCATGGCGTCTAAGTCACTCAGGAAGAAACCACTCGGAGTATTTTCCCCTTCACTTGACAACCAACTTCCACTCGGAAGAAACCAGTCAACGCAGAAGACCAGACGCCACTCTAGGGAGGCCAACAGGCGAGCGTTCACCTGGTCGTCATAAATAGCATTAATTACGTACATTATCAGCAATGTACCCCTTTAAACTCTATTGATCGAACCCTTAGATGCTCGGCCTTGATGAGGGGTAGCGCACTCTATATAAGCCACCCATCCCCTCTTGCACAACGGTTCACACCCCCTGTAATACGCATTCCACACCGCAAGAGCTCCAGAGCACTGAGATGTAGGGTTGTTACCTCCACGAGAGGGGCCTGAACTCATACATCTTGCGTACAAGCTTGTCGTAGCTAGGACTCTGACCTCTCCTTTCGTACCATACACCTCTACTGTCAGGTTCATTCCCACGACAACCGCTGCTTCCTCCGTCTCTCTCTAGTCACTGCCACCCGGCCGCCCACTGTCGCTCGCCGCCTGGGTGCCCCACTGCCGCTCGGCGCCCGCAAGGTGTTTGACAAAACACACACAAGGTATGTATTGCTTCAACTTCACATTTTTTACATGAATTTGATGCATGTTGTTTGTAGTTTTTATAGATTAGCTCAAATTAAACATTGTATATGAGTTCGTCATATGATTCTTCCGAAGAAGAATTTGATATGGAAGAGGAGGAGGATCTTGCAATGGTCCTAGCTATGCACATCAATAAAAAACTAAAGCACGGTAGTTTGATTATGGGTCGGCGAAAAATTTGGAGGGATATGATCGATGCCAACAACAGATTGATCAGGCACTATTTTGCGGATAATCCCGTGTATCTCGAGTCGTACTTCCGGAGCCGGTTTAGGATGAGCACTGAGTTGTTCAGGCGCATTGTAGAGAAACTAGCGAGCCATGACCGGTTTTTTCAGCAAAGGAGGAATGCCACCAGAGAGCTCGGGCATAGCACCTTTCAGAAGGTGACAACCTGTTTGCGTATGTTGGCATACGGGGTCCCCACTGATCTAGTTGATGATCACTTGGCCATGGGTGAGAGTCAAGCCATCATGTGTGTCAAGCGCTTCGGCTACTAGGGATGTGGAAATATGTAGCGGCTTGGAAAGATGTGGAGAGAGATTTTGGGATTTTGCAAGCCCAATTTGCTATTGTGAGAGGACCGGCTAAATTTTGGGATCAAAAGATGCTTTGGTACATCATGCACGCTTGTGTGATCATGCACAACATGATCATCGAGAATGAGTGTGGCCAAGACTTAGACTACTCACACTATGAGCTCTTGGGACATCCCGTGCAAGTGTGGCGGAGGGCTGAAAGGGTGGCCCGTTTTGTTGCCTCTTATCATGCCATTTGGCGTCCTGAAACGCATAATGATCTTCAGAAGGATCTCACCGAGGAGTGGTGGGCATGGAATGGCCGACAAAGAGCATCATGATTTGTGCGTTTGATGGTGTATTGTTGAACTATTTGTTGTATTGAAAGATAAACTATTTGTTTGAGTTGTAATAACGAAATTGAACTATTTTTGTTGATTTATTTTGTTTGTGTTTGATCTTTTTGCTTGTGTTTTGAGCACATATGTTGTTTGAGCGATAGCGCACGTGCCCATTTTAGCGGGCCTGCTGAGCTACGCACGCGCGCTGCATTGTACAGCGGCCGCTGGAGCCAGTGCTGGCCGCTATGCCGAAACAGGCGAACGACGTGTCACAAACTGATTTTTAGCGCGTCGTGCATTGGGCGGCTGTTGGAGATGCTCTAAGTGAAGGTCGGGAGAGAGATCTGATTTGACAGACAATATCATTGTAGAGAGAGATATGTTTGGCAATGCAACACACAATATTCATTGGATGCATATGCACATATATATAGAGTAAAATATGGGTCTCTACCTCAACTATACATAGGTTAGAATATGGGCCAAGCTATACACATATACATGCAAAACCATATGTTCAACACCCCCTCCCCCGCGGTCGAAGCGGCGCCAGAGACGCGGAGAATGGACCTGAACTCCTCAATGGTGGAAGTGGGCAATCCCTTTGTCATGACATCGGCAAACTGTTGCATCGTCGGAACATGAAGAACTCGAATGCGCCCAATAGCCACTTGTTCACGAACAAAGTGGATGTCGAGCTCAATATGCTTCGTACGGCGATGATGGACCGGGTTGGCGGAGAGGTAGACAACACTGACATTGTCACAATAGCAAGGGTCACCTTGTGAGCGTCACAAAGCAGCTCCTGGAGAAGCTGGCGTAGCCAGGAGCACTCGGCAACGGTGTTAGCACTGCCCGATACTCAGCCTCGGTGCTCAAATAGAAGACCATGGGATGTCGCTTGGTATACCAAGAGATCACCGAGAGGCCAAGGTAGATGTAGTAGCCGGACATAGAGCGACGCATTGTCCGAGTAGGCGACGATGTCGATGGATGCGGATGCGGTCAGTGTCATCCCCAAGGACATGGTGTCGCATCTGTAGCAAAGAATACGCTTCACCAGTATCCAAGGAGAGTCACGTGGAGCGTGCATGTGGATGCAGACCTGCTAAACTTCGTACTGCAAATCCGGGTGCGTCAAAGTCAGGTACTGGAGAGCACCAACAATGGAGCGGTAGAGCGGAGCATCGCACGCAAAAGCGCCCTCCCTGACAGAGACCTTGGCCTTGGTATCAACAAGAGTGGGAGCTATCTTGTAGTTGAGCATGCCGGTGTGCTCAAGAAGCTCCTAAGCATACCGCTATGTTGCAATAAAAACCCATCAGGTTGTCGAACTACCTCAATGCCAAGGAAGTAATACAGAGGCCCCAAATCCTTCAGCACGAACTCATCATGGAGACTAGCTATGACACACTGAAGGAGCTCGGGGGTGGATGCTGGCAGGATGATTTCGTTGACATAGAGTAGTAGGTAGGCAATGGCAGCTCCCTGATGGACACAAAGAGTGACACATCAGATCTGGTGGACCGAAAGCCAAGAGACTGCAGGAAGGAAGCGATCTGCTGGTACCAACCACGGGACGCCTCCTTGAGCCCATAAAGAGAGCGAGAAAACAGGCACACGTGATCGGGATGATCAGTATCGATGAAACCAGTAGGCTGCTGACAGAAGACCCGCTCGATGAGGTGTCCGTGCTGAAAGGCGTTGGAGACGTCCAACTGATGCACATGCCATGCACGAGGGACCGCAAGCTGAAGCACCAAGCGGATCGTGCCCGGTTTGACAACCGGGGAAAAGGTGTCGGTGAAGTCCACACTGGCGCATTGCAGGAATCCACGAACCGCCCATCGAGCTTTGTAGCGCTTGAGAGAACCGTCAGGGTGAGTCTTGTGGCGGAACACCCATTTGCCAATGATGACATTGGCATTAGGGGGTCACGGAACAAGATGCCACATGCAGTTTCGCTGCAAGACAGTGAACTCCTCCTGCATCGCCGCAAACTAGTGAGGATCTCGAATGGTCTTGCGGGTGAAGGAGGGGATGGGTGACGCCTTGGACGTCACGGCCATGCACGCATACTCATTCGAACGATGGCAAGTGCTAGGCAGAGTCATGCCGGCACGGGCGCGGGTCATCACGCCAAGAGGCGGGACCGCTGTGGGGTCGGGCGGGGCGACGAACAAGCAGGATGTCGAGCCCGTCGCGATGGTGCCGGCAGCCCGATTAGCGGGTGGCGGAGCGGCGCTGGTGTCAGCCACCGGGGAGACCTGGACGGACTCGACCTCAGGGAAGGAAGTTGTCGGCCGCTGGGCGACTACTGGAGAGGTTGAGCCCAACTCAAGCTCGAGGGAGGGGGTCGCGGACCGGGCAGTCGTGTGATAATCCTGTACGGACTCGACCTCGAGAGAGGGAGTCGCAGGCGTGGCAGCTGGCAGGAGCAGCCGGCTGACGGGGGCAGCTACAGGTCGCTGCGACGAGCAGTCAGTGTCGCACACAAGGAAAGCACCGAGCAACGGTGGGGGATCCATCGTCGGGGGTACCTGAAAGAAAGGAAACATCGTCTCGACAAAGTATACGTGCCTCGAAGTGTATACACGATGAGTGACATGATTATAGCACCGGTAACCTTTGGTGTTGGAAGGGTAGCCGAGGAAGATGCACGGAAGGGATCGAGGGGCGAGTTTGTGAGGAGTGGTGGACACGGTCCTAGGATAGCAAAGACACCCGAATATGCGAAGCCCATCATAGGACGGGGTGCGCTGAAAAGGAGTTGGTGAGTAGTGTATTGCCAATGGGTGCGGCACAAGCGAACATTGACAAGTAAGGTGGCGGTGGCGAGTCCATCAGGCCAGTACCTCGGAGGTACGTTGGAGTGAAAGAGCAACGTATATACGCAATCATTAAGAGTGCCTAGGATGCGCTCGACGCGACCGTTCTGTTGGGAAGTGTAGGGACAGGTTAGGCGAAAGACTGTACCATGAGAGGCTAGGAGGGTGCGAACAACAACATTATCAAACTCTTTACCATTATCGGTTTGAAGTGCGAGAATAGGGCGACCGAAATGTGTGCTGACATGGGAATAAAAGGCGGTGAGTGTGGCAAGAGTGTCGGACTTGCGATGAAGAGGAAAAGTACACACATAATGAGAGTAGTCATTTCAAATCACCAAATAGTATAGATAGCCCGTATTACTAGCAATAGGAGATGTCCAAACATCACTATGAAGTAATTGAGACGGAAAAGTAGATATAGTTGTTTACACTCTAAAGGGACGACGAACGTGCTTGCCAAGACGACAAGCCTCACACGAGTGATCCTCAAGTTTATTACAAGAAAAAGAAAAACTCCGAAGGATTTGACGAAGGGTGGTGGGGTTGGGGTGGCCCAAACGTGCATTCCGGGGGTCGACGCCCGTGGCAAGAGCAACGGGAGTGGAGTGGAGGCGCCGGTGTGCACGGGATAGGGCCCCTTGGGACTGTCACAGCAGTGCAGGACCATCCTGGTATGGGCATCCTTCATAGAGAAACCAACGATGTCAAATTCAACGGTAAGAGGCTTCTCACAAGCGAGACAACAAACATAAACTAAGTTGGATGCTAACTCCAGAGAAACAAGGACATTTGACATATTGATAGGTGTGGAGTTGGAAGGAAAAGTGGTACTACCAACATGAGTAATGGGTAAGGAAGAACCATTGCCTACGGTGATACGAGTGGAAGTGTTGATATGAGTGGAAGACAGGAGGTTACCGGGATAAGCTGTCATGTGCGCGGTGGCACCCGAGTCTATGTACCAGTCGCCTCCACCGCTGTAGCTATGCGGTGACGGGGCCGAGTGCAAGGCAACGAGGAGGGCGTGATCCCATGACGGCGAAATCTGCGGCTGCGGAGCGACTCCTTAGGGCTGCATCACAGTGGGTGGCCCGTACCCGCCACCGTACGACCCGGCGAACGGAGTGGCATAGCTGACGCCGTCCGACTGGGTGGTCATGCCGAAGAAGGCCTGGTGAGATGTTGGGTGGGGCCGGGGGAGGCCCGGCGAAGGAGCCCTTGGGACGGGCATGTGGTAGGCATGCACCACGCTCGTCCAAGGGTTGGTGCCCGTGGTCCACGGAGGAGACGGCTGCGGGAGGTGCAGCGCCCCCCGGTTTCGTGTACCTGCGACTGTTGCTGGCGACGGTCGCCTCTGTCGTGCTGGTTGTGTTGCCCCCTCAATCCGTGTTGTTGCGGCTGCTGCTGGTGACGTCCGCCTCCGCCGCATCGGTTGCGTCGCCCCCCTCCTTGCTGCCACTGTTGGGGCGGCGCGGGAGCGGCGGGAGGCAAGGGGTAAAACCCAGGTGGCGGCAGGGGCCGCGGAGCGAGGGCCGGCGCCGGAGGAACGGTTCCGCCGCGGGTTGTGCCGGCGGCTGATGACCCACAAGTGTAGGGTATCTATCATAGCCTTTTCAATTAGTAAGAATGTCGAACCCAACGAGGAGCAGAAGGTATTGACAAGTGATCTTGAGCAAGGAATAACTGCAAGTAATGAAAGGTAAATTTTTATGGGTTTTCTAGTAGAAGCAACAAGGAAATAAATGCTAGTAAAGTAAATGGTGCCGAGGTGCAACAATTGTCCCAATCCTTTTGAACACAAAGGAGAAGCCGAGGGACTAAACTTATAAATACTAAGGCGTTCCTGAGGACACACGGGAGAGATAGTCAAGTGCTTTCGCCATATTCCATCTAGTACTATGTTTTGTATTGATAAGTGTTATGTGGGTGGATCTTAACTAGTGCATCGTCTAGGCTAACACAAGTACACTCTTATGATTAATCCTTCTTGCAAGCATCCGCAAATGTAAGAGAGAAATTAAGGCCAAGCCTAACCATAGCAATAAGCTTTAGGATCCAATACTCCCTCATGCAAAAGTATGCGAACTGGGGTTCAGATTTCTGTCACTCCGGCAACCCACCATAAGCATTATTTATACACGATGCATTCCCCTAGGTCCTTAAAAAGGTGAAGTGTTATGTAGTCGATGTTCACATAACACCACTAGAATAATAACACCATAACTTAAATATCAATCAACACATATTACTTCAACATCATATGACTACTAGCATCTAGACTTTTCCCATGTCCCCAAGAACTAATGGAACTACTCACAAGACAGAAAAGAGATCATGATCAGAGGTGATAAAAATATGATTAACAATCTGGTCAGAACAATAATCCTCCAACAAAACTCAATAGCATTCACCACAAAAGAGTAATCAACACCGGTAGAGTAGAGGGGATGAATAGTGCAAGGTACAAGTGCGATTGCAATGGTGAAGTATACGGGATGAAGGTGGAGTTGGTGCTGGTGTTGGTGATGATGGTTATGATGATCTCTATGATGGTCGTGATGATGGTGATGACGATGAGGACGATCTCCCCTTCCGGGAGGAGTTCTCCCCGCCGGAATCTGCCCGCCGGGAAGGTCTTTTCTTCTCTGTAGGTTTCCATCACGGAGCAGCGGCGGAATCGCGAAAAATGTTCTGTCCGCGGAACTTTTAGGTCAAGAGGGACATATAGGCCAAAGCAGAGCACCGGTGGTAGGGCCCATCACCAGGCGGCCTCGTGGCCCGGCCTAGGTGGCGCCAGGAGGCGATGACGAGATGATGTATATACTTTTCGCCCCTCGTTGGATACCCCAAGTGGAAGGTGGAGATGTAGTCAGCAGCAAATTACCCTTACACGGAGACTGTAAGGTTTATCGAACCAGGAGGACTCCTAGGCTCAACAAGTAGGTGTCTTCCACCCTGGCGCTAGCAAAAGACGTGGACCTGCACACACGACAAATAACTTTGCTCCCAACTAGTACAGAGAGGTTGTCAATCTCTCCGGCCTTGTAGTTTGCAAAGGATCAAAACACAAGAGGTAAGGTAAAGTAAATAAAGCGTTAAATGGTGGAGGTGTAAACAATGATGGTGATATGGACCGGGGTCACATGATGTTCACTAGTGATGTCTCTCTCCCAAAAGACGATAAACAACTATGCTAGGGTAAACAAAACACAGTTGGGCAATTGACAGAAGTATGATCGCACCACAATGATAATTATGCTCCTTGATAGTATGAGGTTCAATAGTAATGGGCAGTACACCAAGACAAGTAGAATGTTTATTCATCGGCATCTACTTAATAATCATCTACCTTGAGATATCTGTCCATAACATCTCTCTGGTATTAAGTTCTGAGCCCACCCAAAGTGTAAACTCAAAGCAACGGACAACTGCATTAACAAACTATGCGTAACATAAACAATCCTTGCAACCATGGTCAAAAGCATCGTTGTTTTCTCCCTGGTGGCAATAAGCACATCCCCTAGTCTCATGTTTTTGTCACTCAAGCTAGACATCGAGGGGCCCGAACCCACAATCATGCATAACGCTCCCTCTTGGAGTTACGATCTACTACTTGGCCAAAGCAATAAAAAGCAACGGAGAACATGCATGAATTACTAAGGAACATAATATAAAAGGATAATCAAATATATAACTCATAACAATTTGAACATACTCTCATAATCCACCGGATCCCAACAAACCGATCATAGCAATAGCAAGAGTATCACATAGATGCCTTCATCATGTAGGGCAGCTCACCAGGACTAACCATTGAAGCACAAGAATGGAGAGAAGACATCACATAGCTACTGGTCATGGACTCATGGTCCAAGGAGGACTACTCACGGCACGTCCGGGAACCGTCCATGGCGGTGGAGAAGCTCTCGGAGGTCAATCCTCCCTCCGACATGGTGCCGGGAAGAGGTCTCCCAACGCTCCTGATCTCGGAAGTGCTGCGGCGGCGGAACGATGGAGAAATTCGCGATTCCAGAAAGTCTATGAGGGATTCCTCACGGAAGTCTAAATATAGGCCAAAGGAGGGCACCGGAGGATGTGGGACCCACCTAGGCGACCTCCTGGCGCGGCCTAGGGCCTGGCCGTGCCAGCAGGCCGCCGGGGAGGCCCCTGGCCCTCCTTCGGTGATCCCGAAGCTTCTGTTTCGGTGATTTTTTATATATTTTTTTGGATTTTTCCGGGCTTCGGAAAATTGGGTAAAATCCCCTGCAAAATAGACATCAGCATACAGAACTGGCACTGGGTGCACTGAGTTAGTAGGTTAGTCCAAATATGTGTAAAATGATATAAAAGTGTAGCAAAACATATAACAATGTCACCCAAAAGATCATGGAACAAGCAGAAATTATAGATACGTTTGGGACGTATCAACATCCCCAAGCTTAATTTCTGCTCGTCCTCGAGTAGATAAATGATAACACAATAATTTCTGTGGTGACATACTAACACACATATAAGAACTTCAAAGTAAAGCAAGTGAGATATGCAATTCAAGTCAAGACAATAACAAGCAAGAGTCTATATCTAGTATTGAATTTAGCAAAGTAAGAACATAAAGCTGCAAGAGCTCTCGCTGTCCCTGACTCGAATGTCTCCAAATGGTGTTTGCGTGCAATAAGTGGGAGATGGGTTCAGAGATAAAATATTTTTAGTTTGAGAACTCAATCTACTAAACCTCACACTTAGTCTCCTTCGAAATCTTATTTTGACTCATCCCCAGACCACTTGTCAGGCACAAGTCAAAATGATCCTCTCCCTTTTGATTTTGAGCACTCATGAAGTGGATGAGCGTAAGCAAGATATGTTGGCACTTAGGATGACAAATAGAATAATGATGGGGAAGGAATACAAAAATGTGTGAAAGGCTCACATCAATGAGGACAACCATAGGCGAGAGAAAGCCAAATGATAGATATGATGTGAGGGGTAGGGATTTCCATGTAACTAATGCACATATGAGCTAAGGTAAGCTCTCCAATGGAACTAGTGGGGGTGCATCCAACTTGTTTGCTCGTGAAGACCTAGAGCTCATTTGAGGAGGCTCATCATTGGAATATGCAAACCAAGTCTATAGTGTAAGGGTCCCCACATAGTTATTCATGAATGATAATCTCTATGTAGTACCAATATAGTAATGGAGTACGAGTGTGGATCTTTCGAAAGGAATAGTAGTGTTGCCCCCTTCTCTCTTTTTATTTCTATTTTTTTGTGTGGCCTCTTTGGCTCTTTCTTTTTATCTCTCATTTGTCCTCTTTGGGATCTTTTCTTTTGTCCACTTTGGGATCTTTTCCTCACTTAAGGGCAACACTCTATGTTTTAAATGAACAGAAAGAAAAAACATCACACTTTATAAGAAGTACTCAACATAAAGACAAGTGAAAACTATCATGATGTATGCAAATGTATGCCTCTGCAAGTGTAGCAGGATATGCAATGATACTAGCGCGTCATGTAGCAATAATTTGAGCAAGGCCCAACTATCATGCGGCTCTATGATCAAGCAAAAGCATGTATGACATGAAGATCAAGTCATGAGATGATGCATGTTACATGGCAATGTATCTCGGAAAGGCTATGGAAATGCCTTAATAGGTAGGTATGGTGGCTGTTTTGAGGAAAGATATAATGAGGCTTATGTATGGCAGAGCGTATCATGTCATGGGTTTGGATGCACCGGCGGAGTTTGCACCAACTCTCAATGTGAGAAAGGGCAATGCACAGTACCGAAGAGGCTAGCAAAATATGGATAGTGGAAGTGCCAACAATCGAATACTCACATTAGTCCGAAGAACTCATACACTTATTATAGGAGTTTGGGACGTATCAGTAGGTCACCTGGGTGACCTGTGGCCCCCCTCCGGCCATTCTTTGGTCTGTCTTCGGGATCCGTTCAGAAACTTCTTCCCTCAAAATTTCATCTCAATTGGAGATGTTGTGATATTGCAAATCTTCGTGCTATTTTCTCCGCTGAGTCTTGCGTCTGCTCTTTTGGCACCGAAAATGTGTAAACTGTGTAAAATAAGCCAAAACACTATAAGTACACCATCATAAAGTGAAATATATCAATGAATAGAGACAAATTATGATACAAAATAGTGATGCATTTTGGACGTATCAACTCCCCCAAGCTTAGACCCCGCTTGTCCCCAAGCGAATACTGAGCTCGGTAAACCTGTCCACAAGTTTAGAGAGTGAAGTGTCGATAAATAAGAATACGAACAAGAAGCATCATAATTTCTCTACTAAACTCAACCATCCTCAACAACAATCTCAACTCAATAGGCCCTTATGAAAGAGTAATATCAATTACAATCAAAAGTAGAGCTAAGAAAACTCATCAAACCATGGCAAACATGTCCTTGGTCAAAGGACAACTAATAACTTTTAACTTTTGCTCTTCCTCTTATATTTTGATGAGATCAATTGAAGCTTTTTGAAAGAACATGTTATTAGTCAAGAAGTGAAAGTGCTAACACAAAGGAAGATGTTTTCTTTAGCTAGGCTTAACAAACAACTCACTTATCTTAATGATAATGTCAACAAAGGTGTGATATGGCAATTCTCAATGAAACAATATAAATGCATGCATCTTTGTCAACATAAAGTGTATGCTCTTTTCAGGAAAGAAAGGAGTAGGTTTACTGACTCAACATAAAAGTAAAAGATTGGCCCTTCACAGAGGGAAGTAGGGAAACTCATGTGCTAGAGCTTTTAGGGATTTTGAAATCAACAAGATTTTAAAACAAGCCTTTGAGAGGTGCATAATTTGTTAATGAATGCTAGTAGATAGCCCAATACTTCTCATGCTGGATAAGTTTTGAGGAACGGCTCCCAAAGTGGGGATGATCGCATCCCCTTAGTCTCCTTTGTTTATCACTACCAAACTTTTCTGATTTCTCATCAACAAAGCATGAAGGAGGTTTTGTTTGTTGTTATTATCTTTTACGAGTTGGGCGCGCTCATGCCAGTCCCTCCTCGTATTAGGGGTTCGTAGATCACATGCAAACCCAAGATAAAACTTATCCAGTATGAGAAGATTGTGAATTATCTACTACTTCCTCGTGAGCTAAAACAGAGGCGCAAAACAGGGAGTAATATTTGAAGGTTTAAAGATAGCACATGAGTAGTATACTTTAGGAGTGGCGGTGAAATACCACATAAAGGGAAGGTATGGTGGACTCTTAAGAAGGTTGGGGTTTCAAGGTATGGATGCACAAGCAGTATTCCCTCTTAGTGCAAGGGTTGGCTAGCAAAGGCTTTTAAGAGCAGACAAATAGTGTTGACTTGGATGCAATACAATATAAAGTTTAACATAAAGAATGGGCATAAAACATCAAGTTGTCTTCCTTGTCAGCATAACACTTCAAGCATAAGAACATAAAGGTTTTGGCTATGTCGCTACTAGAAAAACTCATGCTTGTTGTTATGAACAATGCTATGTTTGCCAAGATTAAATAAAGTTTTCAAAGCCATACCTGATATGTAAGATCAATACTCCCATGAGAATCATCATATAAGATCGATTACATGAATAGAATACCATGTGTAGAAAAGAAACCAATAGACTTCTCATTAATATTCCATCATAGACACTGCACGCTCACGGATACAAACTCTCCACAAAGGAGTGATAGACCTCAATGCAAACACCTATTTCATAAGTAACTTCCCTAGACATGATACGACACTAAACTTGACCATAAAAATTAAAGGATAAAAATAAAGATACTGGGCACTCCTCCAAGCTTGGAACAAGCTAAGGGAATACCATTACCCATGAAGATTTCACTTTTCATCCTACTTGTTCTTCTTCAAGTCCGCTATTATGCGCCGAAGGGTTTTGTTTTCAGCTTCCAGTATGACCACCTGTACTCTAGGCACATAGAAGTATTCACAGAATTGGTTAGTGATTGTGTAAGCTTCGAATATAGTAGATGACACACGTGCAGCTCCTGGTGGAGGGGCAGTTTCTGAAAGGTTCAGAGAAAGATCATGTTGAGGGTTAATAAACCCCATGAGGATGGGGTTGTTGGAGCTGGATCCTCGTGGTGAAGGATCTCCTTCTTGCTGGGTGGTTGATACCTCTCAAACGTATCTATAATTTTTGATGGTTTCATGTTGTTATCTTTTCAACTTTGGATGTTTTATGTACCTTTTATATCTTTTTTGGGACTAACTTATTAATTCAGTGCAAAGTGTCAGTTCCTGTTTTTTCTGTGTTTTTGACACTTTTCAGATCTGATTTTGGAACGGAATCCAAACGGAATAAAATCCTCGAAATAATTTTTTCCAGAACGGAAGAAGGTCACGGGACTTGAGGGCCAAGGCAGGAGAGCCACACGGGGCCCACAAGCCCTGTAGCCGCCACCAGGGGGCGACGGCTACCAGGCTTGTGGCCTCCCTCGCGCCCCCCTGCCCTAGCTCTTTCGCCTATATATTCCTTAAAATCCAGAAAAAAAAATCAGGGCATCCACGAAAACACTTTTCCGCCGCCGCAAGCTTCCGTTTCCACGAGATCTCATCTGGAGACCCTTCCCGGTGCCCTGCCGGAGGGGACTTTGGAGTTGGAGGGCTTCTACATCAACATCATCGCCTCTCCAATGACTCGTGAGTAGTTCACTTCAGACCTACGAGTCTGTAGTTAGTATCTAGATGGCTTCTTCTCTCTCTTGGATCTTCAATACAAAGTTCTCCATGATCTTCATGGAGATCTATCCGATGTAATCCTCTTTGGCGGTGTGTTTGTCGAGATCCAATGAATTGTGGATTTGTGATCATATTATCTATGAATTATATTTGAGTCTTTGCTGATTTCTTATATGCATGATTTGATATCCTTGTAAGTCTCCCCGAGTCTTGGGTTTTGTTTGGCCAACTAGATCTATGATTCTTGCAATGGGAGAAGTGCTTGGTTTTGGGTTCATACCGTGTGGTGACCTTTCCCAGTGACAGAAGGGGCAACAAGGCACGCATCATGTTGTTTCCATCAAGGGTAACAAGATGGGCTTTTATCGTAGATATGAGATTGTCCATCTACATCATGTCATCTTGCTTAAGGCGTTACTCTCTTCTCATGAACTTAATACACTAGATGCATGCTGGATAGCGGTCGACGTGTGAAGTAATAGTAGTAGATGCAGAAAGTATCGGTCTACTTGTTTTGGACGTGATGCCTATAGATATAATCATTGCGTTAGATAACGTCACGACTTTGCGAGGTTCTATCAATTGCTCGACAGTAATTCGTTCACCCTCCGTCTACTTGCTTTCATGAGAGAAGCCACTAGTGAACACTGTTGGAATTATGCCCTAGAGGCAATAATAAATATAGTTATTATTATAATTCCTGTATCAAGATAATAGTTTATCATCCATGCTATAATTGTATTGAATGAAGACTCATTTACATGTATGGATAGATAGACAAAACACCATCCCTAGCATGCCTCTAGTTGGCTAGCCAGTTGATCGATGATAGTCAGTGTCTTCTGATTATGAACAAAGTGTTGTTACTTGATAACTGGATCACGTCATTGGGAGAATCACGGGATGGACTAGACCCAAACTAATAGACGTAGCATGTTGATCGTGTCATTTTCTTGCTACTGTTTTCTGCGTGTCAAGTATTTATTCCTATGACCATGAGATCATATAACTCACTGACACCGGAGGAATGCTTTGTGTGTATCAAACGTCACAACGTAACTGGGTGACTATAAAGATGCTCTACAGGTATCTCCGAAGGTGTTGGATGAGTTAGTATGGATCAAGACTGGGATTTGTCACTCCGTGTGACGCAGAGGTATCTCGGGGCCCACTCGGTAATACAACATCACACACAAGCCTTGCAAGCAATGTAACTTAGTGTAAGTTGCGGGATCTTGTATTACGGAACGAGTAAAGAGACTTGTCGGTAAACGAGATTGAAATAGGTATGCGGATACTGACGATCGAATCTCGGGCAAGTAACATACCGAAGGACAAAGGGAATGACATACGGGATTATACGAATCCTTGGCACTGAGGTTCAAACGATAAGATCTTCGTAGAATATGTAGGATCCAATATGGGCATCCAGGTCCCGCTATTGGATATTGACCGAGGAGTCTCTCGGGTCATGTCTACATAGTTCTCGAACCCGCAGGGTCTGCACACTTAAGGTTCGACGTTGTTTTATGCGTATTTGAGTTATATGGTTGGTTACCGAATGTTGTTCGGAGTCCCGGATGAGATCACGGACGTCACGAGGGTTTCCGGAATGGTCCGGAAACGAAGATTGATATATAGGATGACCTCATTTGATTACCGGAAGGTTTTCGGAGTTACCGGGAATGACGAATGGGTTCCGGGAGTTCACCGGGGGGGCAACCCACCCCGGGGAAGCCCATAGGCCTTGGGGGAGACACACCAGCCCTTAGTGGGCTGGTGGGACAGCCCACAAGTGCCCTATGCGCCAAGGAGAAGAAAATCAAGAGAGAAAGGAAAAAAAAGGAGGAGGTGGGAAGGAAGGGGGACTCCCTCCCACCAAACCTAGTCCAACTCGGTTTGGGGGGGGACTCGGCCGACCCCCTTGGGGCTCCTTGAGCCCCAAGGCAAGGCCCCCTCCCTCCCTCCTATATATACGGAGGTTTTAGGGCTGATTTGAGACGACTTTTCTACGGCTGCCCGACCACATACCTCCACGGTTTTTCCTCTAGATCGCGTTTCTGCGGAGCTCGGGCGGAGCCGTGCTGAGACAAGGTCATCACCAACCTCCGGAGCGCCGTCACGCTGCCGGAGAACTCTTCTACCTCTCCGTCTCTCTTGCTGGATCAAGAAGGCCGAGATCATCGTCGAGTTGTACGTGTGCTGAATGCGGAGGTGCCGTCCGTTCGGTACTAGATCGTGGGACTGATCGCGGGATTGTTCGCGGGGCGGATCGAGGGACGTGAGGACGTTCCACTACATCAACCGCGTTCTCTAACACTTCTGCTGTACGGTCTACAAGGGTACGTAGATCACTCATCCCCTCTCGTAGATGGACATCACCATGATAGGTCTTCGTGCGCGTAGGAAAATTTTTGTTTCCCATGCGACGTTCCCCAACAGTGGCATCATGAGCTAGGTTCATGCGTAGATGTCTTCTCGAGTAGAACACAAAAGTTTTTGTGGGCAGTGATGTTATTTTTGCTGCCCTCCTTAGTCTTTTCTTGATTCCGCGGTATAGTTGGATTGAAGCGGCTTGGACCGACATTACTCGTACGCTTACGAGAGACTGGTTTCATCGTTACGAGTAACCCCCTTTGCTCAAAGATGACTGGCAAGTGTCGGTTTCTCCAACTTTAGTTGAATCGGATTTGACCGAGGAGGTCCTTGGATGAGGTTAAATAGCAACTCATATATCTCCGTTGTGGTGTTTGCGTAAGTAAGATGCGATCCTACTAGATACCCTTGGTCACCACGTAAAACATGCAACAACAAAATTAGAGGACGTCTAACTTGTTTTTGCGGGGTATGATTGTGATGTGATATGGCCAACGATGTGATGTGATATATTGGATGTATGAGATGATCATGTTGTAATAGAAATATCGACTTGCACGTCGATGGTACGGCAACCGGCAGGAGCCATAGGGTTGTCTTTATACTAACGTTTGTGCTTGCAGATGCGTTTACTATTTTGCTAGGATGTAGCTTTAGTAGTAATAGCATGAGTAGCACGACAACCCCGATGGCAACACATTGATGGATGATCATGGTGTGGCGCCGGTGACAAGAAGGTCGTGCCGGTGCTTTGGTGATGGAGATCAAGAAGCACGTGATGATGGCCATATCATGTCACTTATGAATTGCATGTGATGTTAATCCTTTTATGCACCTTATTTTGCTTAGAACGACGGTAGCATTATGAGGTGATCTCTCACTAAAATATCAAGACGAAATTGTGTTCTCCCCGACTGTGCACTGTTGCTACAGTTCGCCGTTTCGAGACACCACGTGATGATCGGGTGTGATAGACTCAACGTTCACATACAACGGGTGCAAAACAGTTGCGCACGCGGAACACTCGGGTTAAGCTTGATGAGCCTAGCATGTGCAGACATGGCCTCGGAACACATGAGACCGAAAGGTCGATCATGAATCATATAGTTGATATGATTAGCATAGGGATGCTTACCACTGAAACTATACTCAACTCACGTGATGATCGGACTTGGGATAGTGTAAGTGGATCATGAACCACTCAAATGACTAGAGACATGTACTTTTTGAGTGGGAGTTTAGCATATAATTTGATTAAGTTGAACTCTAATTATCTTGAACATAGTCTAAGTCCACTTTGAATATATTTGTGTTGTAGATCATGGCTCACGCGACAGTCATCCTGAATTTTAATACGTTCCTAGAGAAAGCTAAGTTGAAAGATGATGGAAGCAACTTTGTAGACTGGGCTCGTAATCTTAAGCTAATCTTACAAGCTGGGAAGAAGGATTATGTCCTTAATGCTGCGCTAGGAGATGAACCACCCGCTACGGCTGATCAGGATGTTAAGAACGCTTGGTTAGCACGTAAGGAGGACTACTTAATAGTTCAATGTGCAGTCTTGTATGGCTTAGAACCGGGACTTCAACGTCGCTTTGAGCGTCATGGAGCATTTGAGATGTTCCAGGAGTTGGAGTTTTTCTTTCAGAAGAACGCCCGGATCGAGAGGTATGAGACCTCCGATAAATTTTATGCTTGCAAGATGGAGGAAAACTCGTCTGTCAGTGAACATGTGCTCAAAATGTCTGGGTACTCAAACCGTCTAGCTGAGCTGGGGATTGAACTCCCGCAAGAAGCTATCACTGACAGAATCCTTCAATCACTGCCGCCAAGCTACAAAGGCTTTGTGTTGAACTACAACATGCAAGGGATGAACAAGTCTCCCGGCGAGTTGTTTGCGATGTTGAAAGTCGCAGAGTCTGAACTCCGTAAAGAGCATCAAGTGTTGATGGTGAATAAGACCACTAGTTTCAAGAGAAACGGCAAATGCAAGAAGGGCAATTCGAAGAAGAGCGGCAAGCCTGTTGCCAATCCGCCGAAGAAACCCAAGGCTGGACCTAAGCCTGAAACGGAGTGTTTCTATTGCAAGGGTATGGGTCACTGGAAGCGCAATTGCCCCAAGTATCTGGCAGATAAGAAGGCGGGCAAAGAAAAATCAGGTATATTTGATATACATGTTATTGATGTGTACTTAACCGGCTCTCGTAGTAGTGCCTGGGTATTCGATACCAGTTCTGTTGCTCATATTTGCAACTCGAAGCAGGAACTGCGGAATAGACGAAGGCTGGCGAAAGACGAAGTGACGATGCGCGTAGGAAATGGTTCCAAGGTTGATGCAATCGCCGTCGGCACAGTGTCACTTCAGCCACCATCGGGATTAGTGATGAACTTAAATCATTGTTATTTAGTGCATGCGTTGAGCATGAACATTATATCTGGATCTTGTTTATTGCGAGACGGTTACTCTTTTAAGTCTGAGAATAATGGTTGTTCTATTTCTATGAGTAACATCTTTTATGGTCATGCACCGAATGTGAGAGGATTGTTCATAATGAATCTTGATAACGATACGCATATACATAACATTGAGACCAAAAGAGTTAGAGTAAACAATGATAGCGCCATATTTTTGTGGCACTGCCGCTTGGGTCATATTGGTGTAAAACGCATGAAGAAACTCCATGCTGATGGACTTTTGGAGTCACTTGACTTTGATTCACTTGACACGTGCGAACCATGCCTCATGGGCAAGATGACTAAGACTCTGTTCTCCGGAACAATGGAGCGTGCAAGTGACTTATTGGAAATCATACATACCGATGTGTGTGGTCCAATGAGCGTGGAGGCATGCGGCGGATATCGTTATTTTCTCACCTTCACTGACGATTTAAGTAGATATGGTTATGTCTACTTGATGAAGCACAAGTCTGAAACATTTGAAAAGTTCAAGCAATTTCAGAGTGAAGTGGAAAATCATCGTAACAAGAAGATCAAGTTCCTACGGTCTGATCGTGGGGGTGAATATCTGAGTTTCGAGTTTGGTGCTCACTTAAGACAATGTGGAATTGTTTCACAGTTAACACCGCCTGGAACACCACAGCGTAATGGTGTGTCCGAACGTCGTAATCGTACTTTGTTAGAGATGGTGCGATCTATGATGTCTCTTACTGATTTGCCGTTATCATTTTGGGGTTATGCATTAGAAACAGCTGCATTCACTTTAAATAGGGCACCATCAAAATCCGTTGAGACGACACCATACGAACTGTGGTATGGCAAAAGGCCAAAGTTGTCATTTCTTAAAGTTTGGGGATGTGATGCTTATATCAAAAAGCTTCAGCCTGAAAAGCTGGAACCCAAAGCGGAAAAATGCGTCTTCATAGGTTACCCAAAAGAGACAGTTGGATACACCTTCTATCTCAAATCCGAGGGCAAAGTGTTTGTTGCTAAGAACGGAACTTTTCTCGGGAAGGAGTTTCTCTCGAGAGAATTGAGTGGGAGGAAGATAGAACTTGACGAGGTTGTCGAACCTCTCATCCCTCTGGATGGTAGCGCAGGGCAAGGGGAAACCTCTGTCGTTGCGACGCCGGTTGAGGAGGAAGTTAATGATGATGATCATGAAACTCCAGTTCAAGTTTCTGTCGAACCACGCCGGTCGACGAGATCACGCGCTGCTCCAGAGTGGTACGGTAATCCCGTCTTATCAATCATGTTGTTGGACAACAATGAACCTGCAAATTATGAAGAAGCAATGGTGGGCCCAGATTCCAACAAATGGCTAGAAGCCATGAAATCCGAGATAGGATCCATGTATGAGAACAAAGTGTGGACTTTGGAGATACTACCTGAGGGCCGCAAGGCTATTCAGAACAAATGGATCTTTAAGAAGAAGACGGACGCTGACGGTAATGTGACCGTTTATAAAGCTCGACTTGTGGCAAAGGGTTTTTCACAAGTTCCAGGAATTGACTACGATGAGACTTTCTCACCCGTAGCATGCTTAAGTCCGTCAGAATCATGTTAGCAATAGCTGCATTTTTCGATTATGAAATCTGGCAGATGGATGTCAAAACGGCGTTCCTTAACGGTTTCCTTAAGGAAGAGTTGTATATGATGCAACCCGAAGGTTTTGTCTATCCTAAGAGTGCTAACAAGGTGTGCAAGCTCCAGCGATCCATTTATGGACTGGTGCAAGCATCTCGGAGTTGGAACAAACGCTTTGATGAGGTGATCAAGGCATTTGGATTTATACAAGTGGTTGGAGAATCTTGTATTTACAAGAAAGAGAGTGGGAGCTCTGTGGCGTTTCTAATATTATATGTGGATGACATATTACTGATTGGAAACAACGTAGAGCTTTTGGAGAGCATAAAAGGTTACTTGAATAAAAGTTTCTCTATGAAGGACCTAGGAGAAGCTGCTTACATTCTAGGCATTAAGATCTATAGGGATAGATCAAAACGCCTGATAGGACTTTCACAAAGCACATACCTTGATAAAGTTTTGAAGAGGTTCAAAATGGAACAGTCCAAGAAAGGGTTCTTGCCAGTTTTACAAGGTACGAGATTGAGTAAGACTCAGTGCCCAGCAACTGATGAAGATAGAGAGCATATGCGCTCCGTCCCCTATGCTTCAGCCATAGGTTCTATCATGTATGCGATGTTGTGCACTAGACCGGATGTTAGCCTGGCCATAAGTATGGCAGGTAGGTTCCAAAGTAATCCAGGAGTGGATCACTGGACAGCGGTCAAGAATATCCTGAAGTACCTGAAAAGGACTAAGGAGATGTTTCTCGTGTATGGAGGTGACGAAGAGCTCGCCGTAAAAGGTTACGTCGATGCAAGCTTTGACACAGATCCGGACGACTCTAAGTCGCAAACCGGATACGTATTTATTCTTAATGGGGGTGCAGTAAGCTGGTGCAGTTCCAAGCAAAGCGTCGTAGCAGATTCTACATGTGAAGCGGAGTACATGGCTGCCTCGGAGGCGGCTAAGGAGGGTGTCTGGATGAAGCAGTTCATGACGGATCTAGGAGTGGTGCCAAGTGCACTGGATCCAATAACCTTGTTCTGTGACAACACGGGTGCCATTGGCTTAGCAAAGGAACCACGGTTTCACAAGAAGACCAGACACATCAAACGGCGCTTCAACCTCATCCGCGACTACGTCGAGGAAGAGGACGTAAATATATGCAAAGTGCACACGGATCTGAATGTAGCAGACCCGTTGACTAAACCTCTTCCACGGCCAAAACATGATCGACACCAAAACTGTATGGGTCTTAGATTTATTACAATGTAATTCACATGGTGATGTGAGGGCTAGATTATTGACTCTAGTGCAAGTGGGAGACTGTTGGAATTATGCCCTAGAGGCAATAATAAATATAGTTATTATTATAATTTCTGTATCAAGATAATAGTTTATCATCCATGCTATAATTGTATTGAATGAAGACTCATTTACATGTGTGGATACATAGACAAAACACCATCCCTAGCATGCCTCTAGTTGGCTAACCAGTTGATCGATGATAGTCAGTGTCTTCTGATTATGAACAAAGTGTTGTTACTTGATAACTGGATCACGTCATTGGGAGAATCACGTGATGGACTAGACCCAAACTAATAGACGTAGCATGTTGATCGTGTCATTTTGTTGCTACTGTTTTCTGCGTGTCAAGTATTTATTCCAATGACCATGAGATCATATAACTCACTGACACCGGAGGAATGCTTTGTGTGTATCAAACGTCGCAACGTAACTGGGTGACTATAAAGATGCTCTACAGGTATCTTCGAAGGTGTTGGTTGAGTTAGTATGGATCAAGACTGGGATTTGTCACTCCGTGTGACGCAGAGGTATCTCGGGGCCCACTCGGTAATACAACATCACACACAAGCCTTGCAAGCAATGTAACTTAGTGTAAGTTGCGGGATCTTGTATTACGGAACGAGTAAAGAGACTTGTCGGTAAACGAGATTGAAATAGGTATGCGGATACTGACGATCGAATCTCGGGCAAGTAACATACCGAAGGACAAAGGGAATGACATACGGGATTATACGAATCCTTGGCACTGAGGTTCAAACGATAAGATCTTCGTAGAATATGTAGGATCCAATATGGGCATCCAGGTCCCGCTATTGGATATTGACCGAGGAGTCTCTCGGGTCATGTCTACATAGTTCTCGAACCCGCAGGGTCTGCACACTTAAGGTTCGACGTTGTTTTATGCGTATTTGAGTTATATGGTTGGTTACCGAATGTTGTTCGGAGTCCCGGATGAGATCACGGACGTCACGAGGGTTTCCGGAATGGTCCGGAAACGAAGATTGATATATAGGATGACCTCATTTGATTACCGGAAGGTTTTCGGAGTTACCGGGAATGTACCGGGAATGACGAATGGGTTCCGGGAGTTCACCGGGGGGGCAACCCACCCCGGGGAAGCCCATAGGCCTTGGGGGAGACACACCAGCCCTTAGTGGGCTGGTGGGACAGCCCACAAGTGCCCTATGCGCCAAGGAGAAGAAAATCAAGAGAGAAAAAAAAAGGAGGAGGTGGGAAGGAAGGGGGACTCCCTCCCACCAAACCTAGTCCAACTCGGTTTGGGGGGGGAGAGTCCTCCCCCTTGGACTCGGCCGACCCCCTTGGGGCTCCTTGAGCCCCAAGGCAAGGCCCCCTCCCTCCCACCTATATATACGGAGGTTTTCGGGCTGATTTGAGACGACTTTTCCACGGCTGCCCGACCACATACCTCCACGGTTTTTCCTCTAGATCGCGTTTCTGCGGAGCTCGGGCGGAGCCCTGCTGAGACAAGGTCATCACCAACCTCCGGAGCGCCGTCACGCTTCCGGAGAACTCTTCTACCTCTCCGTCTCTCTTGCTGGATCAAGAAGGCGAGATCATCCTCGAGCTGTACGTGTGCTGAACGCGGAGGTGCAGTCCGTTCGGTACTAGATCGTGGGACTGATCGCGGGATTGTTCGCGGGGTGGATCGAGGGACGTGAGGACGTTCCACTACATCAACCGCGTTCTCTAACGCTTCTGCTGTACGGTCTACAATGGTACGTAGATCACTCATCCCCTGTCGTAGATGGACATCACCATGATAGGTCTTCGTGCGCGTAGGAAAATTTTTGTTTCCCATGCGACGTTCCCCAACAAATACTACGGCCCCCGAGTCTATTCAGAACTATCGTTTCCGCTTTCACTTTTACTTTTCTTTGTGTCCTTTTTGCTTTCAGTTCTCACCTTGCAAACAATCTATAAGGGATTGACAACCCCTTCATAGCGTTGGGTGCAAGCTCTTTGTGTTTGTGCAGGTACTTGTGACTGGACGCAATCCTTCACTGGATCGATACCTTGGTTCTCAAAACTAAGGGAAATACTTACCGCCGTTCTGCTACTTCACCCTTTCCGCTTCGAGGGAACACCAACGCAAGGCTCCAAGGCCATGGGGGAATCCTTTGCATATTTTCCAAGGAAGTTCCTAAAGGTGTAGCCGTAGCAGAAGGATTCCTGGCGCCGTTGCTGAGGAGTATCAAGACAAGCATAGTCTCCCATCAACACGCTTATTTCTGGCACCGTTGGAAGGTCTTTTGTTGCAGTAGCAGAAGTATTTCTGGCGTCGTTGCGGGGGAAGGAGGAGATCTATCCAAGTAGGTGTCACAAACTCATCTCTTGCATTTACCTTTTTGCCAGTTGCCTCTAGTTTTCCTCTCCCCCACTTCACATTTGCCGTTTTCATTTTCCTTTCTCCTTTGTCATTTCCTTTTGCCTTTTTTCCGTTTTCCTTTGCCCTTTTGCCGTTTTCCTTTGCCAGTTTTCTTGCTTGCTTGTGTTCTTGTTGGTTTGTTGAAGTCATCATGGCTGAAAACACCAAACTTTGCGACTTCTCGAGTACCAATAATAATTATTTTATTAGTACTTTGATTGCTCCCACCACTAGTGCGGAATCGTATGAAATCAACGTAGCTTTGGTGAATCTTGTTATGAAAGAGCAATTCTCTGGCCTTCCTAGTGAAGATGCCGCATCCCATCTCAATACCTTCATTGAGCTTTGCGATATGCAAAAGAATAGAGATGTGGATAATGACGTGATTAAGTTGAAGCTTTTTCCTTTCTCGTTGCGAGATCGCGCAAAAACTTGGTTTTCTTCTTTGCCTAAAAATAGTATCGATTCTTGGGATAAGTGCAAAGATGCTTACATATCCAAGTATTTTCCGCCAGCTAAGATTATCTCCCTACATAACGATATCATGAATTTCAAGCAACTTGATCATGAACACGTTGCACAATCTTGGGAGAGGATGAAGTTAATGATTAGAAATTGTCCCGCTCATGGCTTGAATTCGTGGATGATTATACAAATCTTTTACGCTGGCTTGAATTTTGCTTCTCGCAACATCTTGGACTCCGCCTCAGGTGGAACGTTCGTGGAAATCACGTTAGGAGACGCTACAAAACTCCTAGACAATATCATGACCAACTACTCTAAGTGGCACACTGAAAGGTCGCCTGCTAGCAAAAAGGTACACGATATAGAAGAAATTAACTCGCTTAGTGCTAAGATGGACGAGTTGATGAATTTGGTTTCTAGTAGAAATGCTCCTTTAGATCCTAATGACATGCCACTATCTTCCTTGATTGAGAGTAGCAACGCTAGTTTGGATGTTAATTTTGTTGGTAGGAACAATTTTGGCAACAACAATGCTTTCAGAGGAAACTATGTTCCTAGGCCTTTTCCTAGTAACTCCTCTAACAATTATGGCAATTCCTACAACAACACTTATGGAAATCACAACAAATTACCCTCTGATTTAGAGAGTAATATCAAAGAGTTCATCAACTCTCAAAAGATTTCCAATGCGTCCATAGAGGAAAAACTACTCAAAATAGACGATTTGGCTAAGAGCGTTGATAAGATGTCTTGTGATATTGATGCTTTGAAAGTTAGATGCGCTCCTCCCAAGGTCAACTTGGATGAAACTTTAAAAGCTATGCGTGTCTCCATGAATGAGAGCAAAGAAAGAACCGCCCAAATTCGCGCTAGGCATGAATGGTTTAAAAGGGTGCGTTCTAGTGATACAAATCACGAAGATCTTAAAGTGCTTGGTGTGACTCCTCTTGAATCTTTGTTTCCGCGTGTCAAAATTATTGATGAAGGGGCTGGATTTGAATACACTTTGGTTGAAAACGCCCCAATGATTCGGAGCCCACTTATCTTGATGATAAAGGTGTGGAGAGTGGAGTAGAAGAAATCAAAATTTTGGGTAGTAATGAAACCCCCACTTTGGATTTCAAGGAATTCAATAATGATAGTTGCTCCTTGTTTGAATGCATCTCCTTGATGCAATCCATTGCAAACTCTCCACGTGCTTATAGCCAAAGCAAAGACTTTACCACGCATATCGTAGATGCTATGATGAAATCTCTTGAAGAGAAGCTCGAACTAGAAGTCTCTATACCTAGAAAACTTCATGATGAGTGGGAACCTACTATCAAAATCAAGATCAAAAACTTTGAATTCAATGCTTTGTGTGATTTGGGTGCTACTGTTTCCGCGATTCTAAAGTCTGTATGTGATACTCTTGGTTTTCATGAGATTGAAGAGTGTTCTCTTAATTTGCATCTTGCGGATTCTACTGTCAAGAAACCCATGGGAAGGATCGATGATGTTCTTATTGTTGCAAATAAGAACTATGTACCCGTGGATTTCATTGTACTTGACATAGATTGCAATCCTTCATGTCCCATTATTCTTGGTAGACCTTTCCTAAGGACTATTGGTGCTATCATCGATATGAAGGAAGGGAATATTAGATTTCAATTTCCTCTAAAGAAGGGCATGGAGCACTTTCCTAGAAAGAAAATAAGATTGCCTTATGAATCTATGATGAGGGCTACTTATGGTTTGAGCACCAAAGATGACTATACGTGATTCCATCACCTTTTGCCTAGCTAAGGGCATTAAACAATAGCGCTTGTTGGGAGGCAACCCAACGAATCTATCCTTTTTCTTTCTGTTTTGTGTTTTCCACACTTTCATAATTCTGTTATGATTGTGTTTTTTGTGTTTCTTTTTGTGTTTGTGCCAAGAAAAACCGTTATGATTAGTCTTGGAGATGATCGTCTGGTCATGCTGGAAAAGACAGAAACTTTCTGCTCACGAAAAGAATTTTCATTTTTTTCTGTAAGAGATTTTGAGTTGATTCTTTTTGCTGCTGATTGCTACGCAAATTCTTCGGACTTTCATAATGTTTCAGAATTTTTGAAGTACCAGAAGTATACGAAGTATACAAATTGCTACAGACTGGTCTGCTGTTAACAGATTATGTTTTTGTTGAGTTGGTTGCTTATTTTAATGAAACTATGGATAGTATCGGGGGGGGGGGTATTAGCCATGGAAGATTGAAAATACAGTAACCCAACATCAACATTAGTAGAATTTAAGTTTGCTACAGTACCTAAGGAAGTGGTGGTTTGCTTTCTTATACTAATGTTATCACGAGTTTCTATTTAAGTTTCGTGTCGTGAAGTTTTCAAGTTTTGGGTGAAGTTATTATGGACAAAAATATAAAGAGTGGCAAGATCTCAAGCTTGGGGATGCCCAAGGCACCCCAAGATGATTCAAGGATGCCGTAAAAGCCTAAGCTTGGGGATGTCGTGGGAAGGCATCCCCTCTTTTGTCTTCAATCCATCGGTAACGTTATTTGGGGCTATATTTTTATTCACCACATGTTATATGTTTTGCTTGGAGCGTCTTGTATCGTAGGATTCTTTTTATTTTTGTTGTGTCACAATCTTCCTTTCTGCACACCTAGAGAGAGAGAGACATGCACTCACCGTGATTTTGTCGAGCTTCACTTATATCCTTTGGTAGACAATTCAGCTCACATGTGCTTCACTTGTATCTTTTGAGCTAGTTGATTTTGCTCTATGTGCTTCACTTACACCTTTTAGAGCACGGAAGCGCGTGGCTTGGTAGTTGATCTATGCTATGAAAGTAGTCTCAAAAGGGGTAGTTATCCAAATGGATATGAAAACTTCCATCTCCATGTGCGTTGAATAGTTAGAGAAGTTTAGTTCATCTAAATCAGTTTTGAGTTGTGGTTGTTGTAATATTGAAGTTATGCTAGTAAGGTGTTGTGGATCTAGAAATACTTGTGTTGAAGTTAGTGATTCCCGTAGCATGCACGTATGGTGAACCGCTATGTGATGAAGTCTGAGCATGATTAGTCTATTGATTGTCAACCTTTGTGTGGCAGTCGGGATCGCGCGATGGTTTATACCTACCAACCCTTCCCCTAGGAGTATGCATTGAATGCTTTGTTTCGATTACTACTAAAACTTTTGCAACAAGTATATGAGTTCTTCATGACTAATGTTGAGTCCATGGTTTAGATGCACTTTCACCTTCCACCATCACTATCTTCTTAGTGCCGTGCAACTTTCGCCGGTGCACAAAAGCCACCATTAGCCTCCCTCAAAACAGCCACCATACCTACCTACTATGGCTTTTTCAAAGTCATTCCGAGATATATTGCCATGCAACTACCACCATGACATGTGCCAACACTTCAACATTGCCATTGCATGATCATGAGATAGCTAGCATGATGTTTCCATTGATGTCTATGCCATGCTAGATCATTGTCACGGTACACTATCGAAGGCATTCCATATAGAGTCATCATTGTTCTAAGTTTTGAGTTGTAAGTGTGATGATCAGCATTGATGGAGCATTGTCCCATGTGAGGAAATAAAAGAGGCCAGCGAAGCCCATATACAAAAAGAGGCCAAAGATGCCCACCAAAAAAAGAGAGGCCAAAGAGCCCACCAAAAAAATGAGAGAAAAAGAGAGAAGGGACAATGCTACTATCCTTCCGCACTTATGCTTATTAACCACCATGATCTTCATAATTGAGAGTCTCTCGTTTTGTCACCACCATATAGCTAGTGGGAAATTTTCATTATATAACTTGGCTTGTATATTCCAATGGTAGGCTTCCTGAAATTTGCCTTAGGTCTTCGCGAGCAAGCAAGTTGGATGCACACCCACTAGTTTTCTTTAAGAGCTTTCACATACTCTTAGCTCTAGTGCACCATTTGTATGGAAATCCCTACTCATTCACGTTGATATCTATTGATGAGCATCTCCATAGCTCATTGATATGCCTAGTTAATGCGACCATCTTCTCCTTGTTTGTCTTGCAACCTCCACCACACTCCATTCCACTTATAGTGCTAAAACCATGGCTCATGCTCATGTATTGCGTGAGAGTTGAAAAAGTTTGAGAAAGTAAAGGTGTGAAAACAATTACTTGGCCAATATCGGGGTTGTGCATGATTTAAATTCGTTGTGCAAGGATGATAGAGCATAGCCAGACTATATGATTTTGTAGGGATAACTTTCTTTTGGCCTTGTTATTTTGAAAGTTCATGATTACCTTGCTAGTTTGCTTGAAGTATTATTGTCTCCACATCAATAGCAAACTATTGTTTTGAATCTAATGGATCTGAACATTCACGTCACATAAGAGGAGTTACAAAGGACATCTATGCTAGGTAGCATGAAAGCATCAAAAAATCATTCTTTATCACTTCCCTACTCGAGGACGAGCAGGAGTTAAGCTTGGGGATGCTTGATATGTCTCAAACGTATCTATAATTTTTGATGGTTTCATGCTGTTATCTTGTCAACTTTGGATGTTTTATGCACCTTTTATATCTTTTTTGGGACTAACTTATTAATTCAGTGCCAAGTGTCAGTTCCTGTTTTTTCTATGTTTTTGACTCTTTTCAGATCTGATTTTGGAACGGAGTCCAAACGGAATAAAATCCCCGAAATAATTTTTTCCAGAACGGAAGAAGATCAGGGGACTTGAGGGCCAAGGAAGGAGAGCCACAGGGGCCCACGAGCCCTGTAGCCGCCACCAGGGGGCAGCGGCTACCAGGCTTGTGGCCTCCCTGGCGCCCCTGCCCTAGCTCTTTCGCCTATATATTCCCTAAAATCCAAAAAAAATCAGGGCATCCATGAAAACACTTTTCCGCCGCCGCAAGCTTCCGTTTCCGCGAGATCTCATCTGGAGACCCTTCTCGGTGCCCTGCGGGAGGGGACTTTGGACTTGGAGGGCTTCTACATCAACATCATCGCCTCTCCAGTGACTCGTGAGTAGTTCACTTCAGACCTACGAGTCCGTAGTTAGTAGCTAGATGGCTTCTTCTCTCTCTTGGATCTTCAATACAAAGTTCTCCATGAACTTCATGGAGATCTATCCGATGTAATCCTCTTTGGCGGTGTGTTTGTTGAGATCCGATGAATTGTGGATTTGTGATCAGATTATCTATGAATTATATTTGAGTCTTTGCTGATTTCTTATATGCATGATTTGATATCCTTGTAAGTCTCTCCGAGTCTTGGGTTTTGTTTGGCCAACTAGATCTATGATTCTTGCAATGGGAGAAGTGCTTGGTTTTGGGTTCATACCGTGTGGTGACCTTTCCGAGTGATAGAAGGGGCAGAAAGGCATGCATCGTGTTGTTGCCATCAAGGGTAACAAGATGGGCTTTTATCGTAGATATGAGATTGTCCATCTACATCATGTCATCTTGCTTAAGGCGTTACTCTGTTCTCATGAACTTAATACACTAGATGCATGCTGGATAGCGGTCGACGTGTGGAGTAATAGTAGTAGATGCAGAAAGTATCGGTCTACTTGTTTTGGACGTGATGCCTATAGATATAATCATTGCCTTAGATAGCGTCACGACTTTGCGCGGTTCTATCAATTGCTCGACAATAATTCGTTCACCCACCGTCTACTTGCTTTCATGAGAGAAGCCACTAGTAAACACTACGCCCCCGGGTCTATTCACAACTATCGTTTCCACTTTCACTTTTACTTTGCTTTGTTTCCTTTTTGCTTTCAGTTCTCACCTTGCAAACAATCTATAAGGGATTGACAACCCCTTCATAGCATTGGGTGCAAGCTCTTTGTGTTTGTGCAGGTACTTGTGACTTGACGCAATCCTTCACTGGATCGATACCTTGGTTCTCAAAACTGAGGGAAATACTTACCGCCGCTGTGCTTCATCACCCTTTCCGCTTCGAGGGAACACCAACGCAAGGCTCCAAGGCCACGGGGGAATCCTTTGCATATTTGCCAAGGAAGTCCCTAAAGGCGTAGCCGTAGCAGAAGGATTCCTGGCGCCGTTGCTGAGGAGTATCAAGACAAGCATAGTCTCCCGTCAACACGCTTATTTCTGGCGCCGTTGGAAGGTCTTTTGTTGCAGTAGCAGTGTTGACCATCTTGACTTCCTCTCTCACGAAGCACTCCATCTCCGCTTGTCTTGCGGCTATCTCTTCATTGGTAACCCATCCGGTGACCTTCCCTTGGTTGATATCTTGCTGGGCACGGCGGAGACGACGACCTGTGTAGTCTTCCCCGCTTGAGTCGCAAGAAGACATCTCGAACAATAGTTTCTTAGCCTCGCAGAAAAAGATCGAAAGAGAAAACACACGGAATCGCAAGATACGAGCCGGGACGATCCGGGAAAACTTCCTGCACCAAAAGGAAGGTAACAAGCCAAAGTGGGGTTGGAGACGAACTCCGGGTTGTCCAGGCATGTAATGCTTGAGTCTTTGCCCATTCACAACATGTGGTTTTGTGCCTTCAAAATTATTAATCTTGATTGCACTGGAGCGGTAGACTTCTTCAATATGGTACGGTCCTTCCCACTTGGAAAGTAATTTACCTAGAGAAAACCTGAAACGATATCTATACAACAAAACTTTGACGCCCACATTAAATTCACGTTTCAAAATTCTCTTGTCATGCCACTTCTTTACCTTTTTTTGAACATTTTTGCGCTCTCGTAAGTTTCACTTCTCCACTCATCTAGAGAAGTTAGTTTCATGAGACGCTTTTCACCAGCAAGCTTTGGATCAACATTAAGCTTTCTAATAGCCCAGAAAGCTTTGTGCTCTAACTCTAGAGGTAGATGGCATGCCTTGCCATAAACCATCTTATACGGAGACCCCCCCCCATGGGATTTTTGTAAGCAATTCTGTACGCCCACAAGGCATCTCCTAGATTATTGGACTAGTCCTTTCTAGAACTGTTCACTGTCTTTTGCAAGATCAACTTGATCTCTCTATTTGTGAGCTCAACTTGCCCACTTGTTTGAGGACGGTAAGGTGAAGCAATTCTATGATTAACATCATATTTGGCTAGAGCTTTTCTAAAAGCACCCTGTGTAAAATGTGATCCTCCGTCGGTCATGAGGTACCTAGGTACACTAAACCTAGGGAAGATTACATCCTCGAGCATTTTCAAAGATGTCTTGTGATCAATACTCTCGGTGGGGATTGCTTCAACCCACTTGGTCACATAATCTACAACTACTAAGATGTGAGTGTACTTGTGTGAAGGAGGGAAAGGACCCATAAAATCAAAACCCCAACAATCAAAAGGCTCAATGGCTAGCTAATAATTCATAGGCATCTCATTCCTCCTACTAATATTACCAACTCTCTGGCACTTATCACAGGATAAAATGTAATTTCTAGCATCTGTAAAGAGAGTAGGCCAATAAAAACCTGATTGGAGAACCTTGTGTGCGGTCCTCTCACCGGCATGATGCCCTCCATAAGGACTGCTATGACATTGTCTCAAGATATCCTTCTGCTCATGCTCCGGTATGCATCTCCTCACAATTCCATTCGCACCTTCTCTAAAAGGATGCGTGTCATCCCAAAAGTAATACCTCATGTCGTGGAAGAACTTCTTCCGCTGCTGGAATGTTAAACCTGGAGGCAAAAACTTTGCAACAATAAAGTTAGCATAATCTGCATACCATGGATCTGAATTAGATTTCACCTATAAAACAGCTAACCGTTCATCAGGAAAACTATCGTTGACTGGAATGGGATCGTGGGGTATGCCCTCCATCCTGGAAAGGTTGTCTCCTACAGGGTTGTCTGCTCCTTTCCTATCAACAATCTGCAAATCAAATTCTTGAAGAAGAAGGACCCATCTGATAAGCCTTGGTTTGGCATCCTTCTTTTCCATAAGATACTTAATAAAAGCATGATCAATATGAATAATGACTTTAGAATCAACAATGTAAGGCCTAAAATTATCACAAGCAAACACTACCGCTAATTTTTTTCTCAGTAGTAGCGTAATTCTTTTGAGCAGTGTCAAGGGTTTTGCTAGCATAATGTATAACATTCAATTTCTTATCAACCCTTTGTCCTAACACAGCTCCAACAGCAAAATCACTAGCATCACACATGATTTCAAAAGGCAAATTCCAATCAGGTGGTTGGACTATAGGGGCGGTTATCAAGGCTTTCTTAAGAACTTCGAAGGCTCCTTACAATCTTCATCAAACACAAAAGGAATATCCTTCTGGAGAATATTAGTAAGGGGTTTCGAAATTTTTGAAAATACTTCAATAAATCTCCTATGGAAACCAGCATGACCGAGGAAACTACAAATACCTCTGATGTCTTTTGGATAAGGCATTCTCTCGATTGCTTCAACCTTTGCCCTGTCCACTTCGATTCCCTTTTCAGAAATCTTGTGGCCAAGAACAATTCCCTCATTGACCATGAAGTGGAACTTCTCCCAGTTGAGTACCAAGTTCGTCTCTTCACATCTCTGCAAAAACTTTATTAAGGTTGTGGAGACAATGGTCAAAAGAGGTTCCATAGACGGAGAAATCATCCATGAAGACCTCAACGATTTCCTCACAAAAACAATGAAAGATAGTGGACATACACCTTTGAAAAGTAGCAGGAGCATTGCATAAACCAAAAGGCATACGTCTATAAGCATAAGTACCAAAGGGACAAGTAAAAGTGGTCTTCTCTTGATCGACAGTGTTAACATGAATTTGTGAGAAGCCAGAGTACCCATCAAGATAGAAAAAGTGAGTGTTTTTGTATAACCTTTCAAGCATTTGTTCGATGAACGGTAGCGGGTAGTGGTCCTTCCTGGTTGCCTTGTCCAGCTTCCTGTAATCAATACACATTCTATATCCAATAATAATTCTTTGAGGTAGTAGTTCATTCTTATCACTAGGAACCACAGTCGTACCTCCTTTCTTGGGAACACAATGTACTGGACTTATCCACTTACTATCAGCTATAGGGTAGATAATACCCACGGCTAGAAGCTTGAGAATTTCGGTCCTCACAACATCCTTCATCTTCGGGTTTAACTGTTGTTGATGATCAACAACCGGTTTAGCATCAGGCTCAAGATTGATAATATGCTGACAAATAGATGGACTAATCCCCTTAAGATCATCAAGGGTGTAACCAGTAGCACCTCGGTGTTTACGAAGGACTTCCAATAATTACTCTTCTTCATATCCTGAAAGGTTAGAATTGATAATAACATGATATACTTTCTTTTCATCTAAATAAGCATACTTAAGCGTACTGGGAAGAGGTTTAAGATCAAACACTGGGTCTTCTTTTGGTTTCGATAAAATTCCCAAAGTGGCAACCGGAAGGTTGTGCTTCGGGATAGCAGGTTGTGTCAAGAATATGTCATCTAGCTCATTCCTTTCTTGCATATGCATATCATTCTCGTGGTTTTCCATAAATTGCTGGAAAGGATCATTAGGAGGAATAGCAATAGAAGCAATCTCTTCAATAATTTGCTCATTACTAGGTAGATCAGTACCATGAGTTTGCTGCGAGAATTTAGAAAAATTAAATTCATATGGCTCACCATTAAATTTAACAGATACTTTTCCTTTCCTACAATCTATAGTAGCTCAATAAGTTTTGAGAAAAGGCCTACCAAAGATAATATGGCAAAAACTATCTTGTACTGAACCAAGTACTAGAAAGTCGGTAGGATATTTTACCTTTCCACATAGAACTTCAACATCTCACACAATTCCAATAGGAGAGATAGTTTCTTTGTTTGCAAGATGAATTTTAACATCAACTTCTCCAATTTCACATGGTATAATCTCATTCATGATCTCTTGATAAAGTGAAAAAGGAATAGCACTAGCACTGGATCCCAAATCACATAGCACATAATAATTATGATCTCCTATTTTAACAGATACAACTCGAGTAGCTGAAATTGGGACTTTATTCTTGGCTGTAACAAGGTTAGTGGAAACAACACAAAAACTTATATTGAAATCCTCAATATTACTAGTAACAAGATCCTTGACTAATGCAAGTTGAGGATCGACTTTAATCAGGTCCTCATGCTCATCGGTCATTCTTTCACTTTCATTCAGGATGCGTGTGACAAAAGAATGCTTCCTCATCCTTGCAGGAAAAGGGGGCTTGTCATATTCAACTACATGCAAGATAGGGTCAACAACATTAATATCAACAGGTAATTCCTTGAAAGGTTTATGGTGTTGATCCTCCTTCTTCTCAGATGAGTCAATATGACAGGCAAAGTCTTTGCAAAAATCAATTAGAAGCTAGGAATCAAGACCAATCTTAGCGCAAAAGGTATTGAAGTAATCAGTTTTCACATAACTCTCAATGTAGTCACGTTCATAATTTATAACGGGTTCAATACCTTTATCAATCTCCCAGCCTTCAGTGTTCTTCTGGATCCTTTCAATAAGATCCCAATTAGCTCCAGTGCTTTTGTTGGAGAATGCCCCACTAGAGGAAGCATCAAGCATCTCTTTATCTTGACGAGAAAGCCTTGCATACAAATTTGTGAGAATAATTTCTTTGGAGATCTCATGATTGGGACATTTGAGCATTAAGGACTTCAATCTCCCCCAAGCTTGAGCGATGCTTTCTCCATCACGAGACCAAAATTTATAAATATAATTCCTGTCTCGATGTATTTCATGAAGAGTATAAAACTTTGCATAAAAGAGAGGCATAAGATCTTGCCAATTTAGTAAATGAGAGTCATCAAGAAGCCTACACCAATCCAAAGCCTTATCTTTCTTTTAATGATAGAGAGAATAGATTTCTCATAACAAAATCCATCGATATACCTGCAAGCTTAAATAAGGAGCATAGTTGTGAAAGATATAGCAAGTGTTCACCTGGATGTCTATCTCCTGGATATCGATTAGCCAAAACACAATCAGTAATACGAGTTGGTATTTTAAAAGACACAATTTCAGTAGGTGGGGGAGGCTTATCCACCACAATAGCGTTGGGGCGGTTCCTCACAAGCAACAAACGAAGAGCAGAGTTGTCCATAGGGACAAAAAGTGGAAACAGTAAAACAAAAACAACACGTACAACGTAAAGGTTTCCTTACCAATAGCGCTACACTCCCCGACAACGGTGCCAGAAAATTGTCTTGATGACCCACAAGTGTAGGGGATCTATCATGGCCTCTTCAATAAGTAAGAGTGTCGAAACCAACGAGGAGCAGAAGGTATTGACAAGTCATCTTGAACAAGGAATAACTACAAGTACTGAAAGGTAAATTTTCATGGGTTTTCTAGTATAAGCAACAAGGAAATAAATGCTAGTAAAGTAAATGGTGCTGAGGTGCAGCAAGTGGCCCAATCCTTTTGAACACAAAGGATAAGCCGATGGACTAAACTTATAAAGACTAAGGCGTTCCAGAGGACACGCGGAGAGATAGTCAAGTGCTTTTGCCATATTCCGTCTAGTACTATGTTTTGTATTGATAAGTGTTACGTGGGTGGATCTTAACTAGTGCACCGTCTAGGCTAAGACAAGTACACTCATATGACTAATCCCTCTTTCAAGCATCCGCAAATGCAAGGGAGAAATTAAGGCCAAGCCTAACCATAACAATAAGCTTTAGGATCCAATACCCCCTCATGCAAAAGTATGTGAACTAGAGTTCAGGTTTCTGTCACTCCGGCAACCCACCATAAGCATTCTTTATACATGATGCATTCCCCTAGGTCCTTAAAAAGGCGAAATATTATGTAGTCGACATTCACATAACACCACTAGAAGAATAACACCATAACTTAAATATCAATCAACACATATTACTTCAACATCATATGACTACTAGCATCTATACGTTTCACATGTCCTCAAGAATTAATGGAACTAATCACAAGACATAAAAGAGATCATGATCAGAGGTGATGAAAATATGATTAACAATCTGGTCATAACAATAATCCTCCAAGAAAACTCAATAGCATTCACCACAAAAGATTAATCAACACCGGTAGAGTAGAGGGGATGAATAGTGCAAAGTACAACTCCGATTGCAATGGTGAAGTAGATGTGATGAAGGTGGAGATGGTGCTGGTGTTGGTGATGATGCTGATGATGATCTCGATGATGCCCGTGACGATGGTGATGACGATGAGGATGATATCCCCTTCCGGGAGGAGTTCTCCCCGGCGGAATCTGCCCGCTGGAAAGGTCTTTTCTTCTCTGTAGGTTTCCTCCGCGGAGCGGTGGCGGGATAGCGAAAAGTCTCATGTCCCTGGAACTTTTAGGTCAATAGGGACATATAGGACAAAGCAGAGCACCGGAGGCGGGGCCCATCACCCAGGCGGCCTCCTGGCGCGGCCTAGGGGAGCGCCAGCAGGTCACCTGGGTGACCAGTGGCCCCCTCCGACCCTTCTTTGCCCTGTCTTCGGGATCCGTTCGGAAACTTATTCCCTCAAAATTTCAGCTCAATTGGAGATGTTCTGATATTGCAACTCTTCGTGCTATTTTCTCCGCTGAGTCCTGCATCTGCTGTTTCGGCACCGGAAAGTTGTAAACTATGTAAAATAAGCCAAAACACTATAAGTACACCATCATAAAGTGAAATATATCAATGAATAGAGACAAATTATGATACAAAATAGTGATGCATTTTGGACGTATCAGCGGCGAGGGCGGTGTGTTGGACCCGCTGTTTCACCTTCTTCATCCGGCGCTCTTCCAACTTTAGGTATGCAACGATAGCCTGAAAAGTGGGCTCCGTCATCAACGTGAGATTGGAAGCAGTGTTGCCGAAATCCTCGTTGAGGCCGGCGGTGAGAGTTCTAAGCATGAGCTCGTCGGTAATTTTGGTGCCGATGTCGCGAAGCTCGTCGACGAGAATCTTGAGCCGTATGCAATAGTCATCGATGGTGGAGTCATCCTGGTGGCACCGGAAGAACTCTAGTTGCAAGAAAACAAGGCGTTGAAGCTTGTTGTCGGTGAAGAGCGCGCTGATCTTGGTCCACACGATGCAAGCATCATCGTCGTCGGTGACGACCGTGTGGAAGATCTCCTTCGAGATGGTTTGGTAGAACCACCAGATGGGAGTGGCCTCGATGGTGGACCACTCCGTGTCGCCCTTCATGTACTCGGCATCAATGGCATCAATGTGTTTGGCGAGGCAGTACTTGCGGAATATGAGGTTGAAGTAGGTCTTCCACGCGTAGTACGAGGAGGTGGAGGAGTCGAGGCGGATGGGAACACGAGCGTCGATGTTGAGGTCGCGGATGGCTTCTATCACACCCTGTGTTTTACTACCACTTTCCCTGTATGCAAAAATCTGAGCTTGTTAAAACTTTTTCAAACTAATGATATGGGTGCCATGATTGTCATTGTATGCTTGTGTGTTTGATCATGTGATGATAAAAACCCCATTTTCAATATTGAGTTGTTTCCAAAAATCCTATTCTTATTTTTGGTTAAGTTACAAACCCTACTTTGAGTTGCACTACATGCCCTTGATGGCAAGGAGTGTTCTTACCCAAGTTGGTGATCTAGTTTTAATTTATTTTTATAACCCAAAACCCCAAAAATAATTATTTTTAGAATTGTTTTCCTAGTTTATTTACATGTCCATTTCTGAGGCCAGAATTGGTATTCCTTCTTGGAAAAATACTTTTCTGCCTTAGAAAAATCTGATTAAATTTGGAGATGATGAGAAGGACATATATTTTCCATACATAGGATTTTAAACCCCTATTTTTATTATAATTATTTGAGTAAAACCCTGAAAACCATTTCTGTCTGTTTTAACCTTTTGAAATATTTCCAAAGGAAATATTATCAATAAAATCCTAGAAAATTCCAGTGGTATCCCTAAGCCATATTTAGTGTCCACATAAAGTATCACCCTCATCCAAGGTGATTAAGTATCCCAAATAACCCAAAAAACCCTTCTATCTAGATTGGAGTTAGAGCACCTCTACATAGCAAAGTTTGTCCTTTGATGCTGAAACTTTGCAGGAGTGCCTAATACCTCAAATGAGGGTTCCACACCAAAAATGGGATTTGTGGGACTAAATTTACCCACACTCTCTTTGGAAGGGACAGATCTGGTCAAATGGTGGTGTTTTCAAGTTTACAAAGCTAAACTTGTCCAATGAAGCTCAAACTTGGTGAAACCCCATGTTTTAGCACCAAACCCAAACCTGTTAAGTTGCAGCACCAGTGGTGGGGTGCAACCCCCTCAAACCACTGTCGAGCACCTTCTGACAGGGAAAAAAGCCCTCTTAGACACAGCTAAACCCAACCCCTTTGCTCAAAACTCATAGATTAGGTGGCCAGCATCTATGCCTAACCCAGTCAACTGACCCCTCTCTGGCTCAAAGTGGAAATGCCAAAAACCCCAATCTAAGCTTCAGTTCAAGGCTGAAAGCACCAGTATTTCTTGTCTCCCTTGACCAGCCGAAGCTCCCACGAGACCCAAACGGCTAGCCACACTCCCAGCCAGTGCCAGGACATGCTAGACACGTCCAAAGTGCCTCAGAGCGCGCCAGTATGCCGTGGCATGCCAAAATTGCGCTCAGGGCGTGCTACAGGAAGCCACCAAGGTGGGGGCGACGCTCTCGACCAGTTCCAGCCTCCCCGAGGTGTCCAACCTCTTCCCCGACACCCCCTCTGTATCGAGCAACCCTCAGGGCCCCTCCTCTCCTCCGCTAGAGCTCGTGCCATGCGTGCCCGCGCGCACCAGAATTGGCCAAGCTTGCGCGGCCACGGAGGCTCGACTCCTCTCTCTCTCCCTCTGTTGCAGATGGTTTTGGTAGTCTAAAACCACGTCCTGAGACTGTGGTTTTGACCCCGGCTCCTCCCTGCACCCCCATGTGCGCCATGATGAGTCACCGACGCTCCCGAATCGGCTCACCGTCGCGGGCCTATTTATAGCCCTCCCCCTCGCTCCCGCACCCCTCAGATAGCTTCACCACGACCACTAGCACCTCCCTAGCCACCCCAGCAAATCAGCAGAGCCCCGTTGCTCGAGATCGACCAAGGCCCCTCCGCCTCGGAGCTCCGGTCGATCTCCGGCTACACAACGGCTCCTGCGTCCCTCGACCCACCAAATCGATCCCCTCAACCCCAGGAAGCTTTCCCCCAACTTGCCCGAGCATTTCCGTGCCCCTAGCTACCTCCTCGACCACCTCCCGAAACTCCTCCGCCGCGGCCTTCTCGTCGACGGCAAGCCCTTGCCTCTCTGACGTTGTTCCGACCACCATCACGTAGGCGATGTCATGCTGAGCCCATTTCTGTCCTCGTTGGGGCTTGAGAACGTTGGCAGCATCGCCGACGTGCTCCTCCTCCTCTCTCGCCAAAGGTAGGAGACGACCCCGACAGGTGTGCCCCACCTGTCGGTGGCCCAACCTCCTCCCCCGCGCCGCCCGCAGCCGCTGACCGCAGGGCCCCGCACGTCACGTTCAAACCTGACGGCGCGCGTGCCTAGGCAGGATGTCGGCTGGCCTTGGGCCGGGCCAGTTCCAGGCCGAGCCGGGCCAGGGACTTAGCCCGTTTTTCTTTTATTTTTAAAATCTAATTTCTAAGATTTTTATAAAAACATTTAACCAGTGTAAAAATATATTTTTTCCACTATTATTCTTCTAAAAATATGTAGTATTTAATAAGACCTAGAGATGAATTTTTCAAACAACTACTCTTTTTTGCAATAATAAAAAGGACTAACTGGAATAGTTTTGCTTCTGTTTGGTTGATTTTAAAAATGTTCTTTCATTGAAAACATAGGCAAATATTTTTCAAAATAACAACTTAGATTTATTAGTAATATAGAACATTTTTAAAATAACTTTGTGATCTGTTTTTGAGTGAGCTATTTCTTATTTATTCTTTTGACGACGATAGAAAATCCGTGTGACGAGGGAATCGGAGCGGAAGACCTTGAAGACCCCGGATACCTAGCTGACCAAGGCAAGCATCCGTTTGACCATGACTGAGCATATGTTATATTGCATGTTAAGATAGCAAGTATTTCCGTTGCATATGATCATAAGTGCTGGTAAATCATTTGATATGATGTTACCGATGGCTCCTCCGGAGCACATGCATTAAGCTTGATCCTACCTTTTGAGGATCACTCTATTATCATGCTCACAAGTAATGCTAGAGCAAATAGCGTGAGCATGTTGATGGTATAAATCCAAGAGTTTATGAAAACCCCATCGGGTGCCACTAATGCCCGAGGGTGATGATGAGTTAGGTGGCCACTTTTGGTGAAGTGGTGCACCGAGTATTTTGAGTGAGTATGGTTTCGGAAATGGGATTAGATTTATGATGTGTCGACCGTCCCAACCTTACCAGTACGACCACATTACCCCTTATGGGACGGGGCTATGTTCATTATTCTGGTCGGTGCTAGCAAAGAGCCACATTACTAGCGGCGGGAGTGATGTGTGGTCACTCTCGTGATGGGGTCATGCCAGGTAGGACGACTATGCCATTTTTATGAGTTCCAAGCACACCGTTGGTCCCTGCATGATTGATACTGTCCAGAGTTGGGGCTCGTAAGACGTACAACATGTGGGCTGGGTACCAATCGAGTGGATCTCTTTGTCTAGTATCATCAGGGGAAAGGCATTGATCGGGTACTTACCTCGGGTATGTTATATACCGCGAGTCGTGGATGACATGGAAGTTTCCCGGATCTCGTGGGTCCAACGTACTACCTCTGCAGAGTGTAAAACTATTCGAATAGTCATGTCCACGGTCAAGGACAGTTGGGTGGTGCTGCTTAAACTACGTCCAGTTATTTCCGCATAAACCAAGTGTGTGTGAGTGGTGCTAAAAGTGAGTTATTATGAAAGCAACGATATGACCAAGTTTGGTGACTTGGCATATAGGGTGAACCCGGATGGCTCAGCCCTCGACAGATATATGGATATCTGTAACCTGTTCTTCAAAAGTAATTCTTTAACTTGATGCATATTCATGATCATTCCACCATGATGAATTCCACCAAAGATGCATGTTATTGTTATCCTTCACTTTTATTGTTCATGTCATGAGCTGTTTGTAAGTACATTCAAAGTACTCATTGGCTTGCCACTGGTTATGTTATTGACCAGACATGGAAGGACCGGAGTTTGGAGATGAGTACGTCTTTGGAGACGCCCCTGCGAACTAGGACACTTCCGAGTCAGAATGCGTGTCGGTGTAGGCTTGATGGCATGGGCACCCGCTTAGCCCCTATGTTTTACGCTATTAGTTTTATCAGTATGATTTGGCCTTAGGCCCAATCTTGTGAACTTGACCATTCGACCATGTGATGTAATAATTCGGTACTCGGATGTAAGACTCTTATAATTTCAGTATCTGTGTGTTCGTTGAGCATTGATCTCTGGGATCACTGAGCACGATCATTCGGCGATCTCGGCATGTAAGTCGGGGTCCCCACAGCTTCGGCGCAGGGCGCGGGGCCGGCGAAGGGGTTGTTGCTGGAGGAGCCCGACGAACTCATGAGGCCGTCTGTGTGGGAGAGATGGCGAGCGGCGGCGGCGGCGGCGGCTGAAGATCGCGGCAACGACGACTGTGGTTTGGAGATCACGACAGTGGCTATAGGTTGGAGGGGTGGAGCGGAAGCGATGGGAGAAGCGTAGCGGCGACGTCGATAGGGAGGGAAGGACGCGGTGTCAGCGGGAGGTGGTGGTGAGCAGGAGCGACTGCGGCGGCGGCGACGACGACCGAAGAGAGGCGCGCGGCGGCGGCGACAACGGCTATAAGGTTAGGGTAGGAAGGTTAGGTATGATACCATGTAGAGAGAGATATTTGGCAATGCAACTTACAATATTGATTGGGTGCATATCGCATTCTATAATCCTATATAGTATAGGAGTAGCAAGTCATATGGACCGTTGGATCTTCCTAATCGGATGACTTAAATTTAATGGCTTGTTTTACAGGTTGACGTGGCTGCATATGGACTGTTGGATATGTCAATCTGATGACCAACATTGCAGGGATTCGCTGCCCTTTTCACTATGTTGCCCGCGTGCCACTCTCACATGTCCTAGTATAAATAAAGTATAATATGAGCCTCTACCTTAACTATACAAAAGTTAGAAGATGTGCTAAGCTATAGACATATACATGCAAAATCATATGTTCAACAATCATAAAAATCATGCAAATAGATGGCCAGATATGTCTAAGTTGTGAGAGGACTTAGAATAGATTCAGTTTTACTGTCCTAAATAACTATCCCTGTCTTGGGTGAATATCCCACCAACAACACATCCCTACTCCTTGTCCGCGCACACGAAAGAAGGAGAAGGAGAGATCGCGCGCGAGAGAGATCGAGAGAGACTGAGAGAGCGCGAGCTGGACGCAAGCGCAGCAGGGTGGCACGAGAATGTAAATACAAGGCAACGCAGAAGAGAACCGTCGGATGGGAGGTTGATGCACGGCAACGCGCGTGTCCGTAAGAAAAACAGCGAGACAGAGATAAGGTTTGGGCCAGCCCACCCAGCTACAATCCCCTCCCTCGCTCGCTGCCCACCAAGCTCAGCTCGCCTCTCCTCCCTGCCCTACCTCGCCGGCGTCGCCACCCCCGCCGCCCACATGCTCCACCCAGTGCACCGCCTCCCTGCCACTCCTTCCCGCCCGGCCGTCCACCCGCACATCTCCCCCGCGCCGCCCTCCCTTCGTCTCCGGCGAGTGGCCAGGACGACACCGACGACGCCTGTGGTATGCTGCTCCGGTTTCGTGGGTTCCCTGCCTGTAGCCAATCAGGGGAGCGAATTCGAACCTCGATCCAGATCGATCTATGTGGGGCGGGGTTCCGTGGCCATCGATCCGAGATTCATGGCGTCGAAAAATGGGTACGTTCGTGCGGGATTATAGTTCCATAGCTTGTAGCGCTAGGGACTTCCATGATGCAATATGTGGTCAATCTGTTCAATTGTCGTAGTTGCAGTTTGTGTTCTAACCTCCCAATTGTTATCACTTCCTGTCATCAACTCATTTTATTTTATCAAAGATTAGCAGTAGCCAGGTAGTTGCAATTTCGGTTCGTGAGCTGAACAATTGAAGATGTGCTAGTAATGTTTAACCGACATGTATGATAGGATACACATGGTTGTCTCGGCAAACTAAATTAATTTTACTATTTGTTTGTTCTTGCAGTACCAGAGGCAGAGGTAAACACCTAGCATCACCAACTGCTAGCTTAAATCATGCACCATCACCAAGATTTCACCACCGGAGGGGTTCACGGTTTATCGTTCGAGCTGAATCAGTGAGCTATTTATTTTCATTCTGCATCACTGATGTTATTGCTTGCAAGTACTTGATGATGTCCTGACAGATTTTAATAAACTTCCAATTGACAGGATTTCTATTCCGTACTTGGCGTGTCGAGAAATGCTAGTAAATCTGAAATCAAGAGTGGTGAGTTCCATTTATTTATCAGCTCATGCTCTAAATTAATTGACTTGATGCTATGTAGTTTTTTTACTTACTCCCTCCGTCCCAAAATAAGTGTCTTAACTTTGTACTAACGTTAATACGAAGTTGTACTAAGCTTGAGACACTTATTTTAGGACGGATGGGTTATTATATAGTCTATTACCAGGTTTCGTTTCACTCCAGTTTAAACCTTCTTAATCATCCTGTTGCTCGTCATATAAATTCTTGTGATGATCAGATATGCAAACTTTTCATAGTTGATTCCGAACCTCCAATTTTAGTTCTCTGTAGTCATACAATCTATATGTAAAATAAAATCAGTACTGCATTAAGATTTGTATCATTGGTAAATGGTAAATTAGTATCCTGCACCATTAGCATGTAATTGAATCATTAGCCTTTGGTGCAAAGTATGCCATGACCTCTATGCCATTTAGTTTGGGCTCAAATGAATGCTGTGAGTTTATGATATTTTGTATGTCACTTTCATCAACTCATTAGCTCACTCTTTCACTTGTATAGTATTTCGTTTTAATGGAAATGTGACTATATGAGGTTCGTACGCAATACTGTTGACACACATGTAGTTTATTTTCTGTGTTGGTTCTAAGAATATGTCTTGTTCCAGCCTATCGGAAACTTGCTCGGAGCTATCACCCTGATGTGAACAAGTAAGTTGGGTGATCATTACCTTGTTGCTTTTCAGCTCCTTTATTCTTCTTGTTTTCTCTTAGCTCTCTTACCGCACTGTTCTCATCTTTGTAGATATCTCTTGATTCTTATTTGTTTGTGCATTAGCCATATTTGCCTCTAGCTTGATCAAAGAACACGAGAGTTGGTTCTTATGTGTCTTTTGTTTTTGTTTTAGAGAGCCTGGTGCTGAACAAAAGTTTAAGGATATCAGCAATGCTTATGAGGTTAGGCCAGTTGGTCTTACCCAAATCCGAGTTCTATCCATTATATGTTCTTGATTCTAGGAGTGCACATTTCTTCCAGCTAACATAAAGATGATTGCTGTCGTAGGTTTTGTCTGATGATGAGAAACGCGCGATCTATGATAAATATGGAGAAGCTGGTCTGAAGGGTTCTGGCATGGGAACGGGAGTAAGTGTTCCTTAATAGTGTTTTCCAGTTTACAAGTTTGATCAACAGTTATCTTTTGTAGTTTTAACTTCTAAACTTACAACAATATAAACATTTTGGCTTGTAGGATTACTCAAACCCATTTGATCTCTTTGAGTCACTATTCGAAGGATTTGGTGGAATGGGTGGAATGGGCGGGGGGCGTGCTGCTCGTAACAGGCCAATGCAGGGTGATGACGAGAGCTACAATTTGGTCCTCAACTTCAAGGAAGCGGTGTTTGGTGTAGAGAAAGAGATTGAGATAACTAGGCTGGAAGGCTGTAATACTTGCGATGGAAGTGGCGCCAAGCCTGGCACAAAGCCAACCACGTGTAAAACTTGTGGTGGTCAGGGCCAGGTGGTCTCCTCCACAAGGACACCACTTGGAATATTCCAGCAGGTATCCACATGCAATACTTGTGGTGGCACTGGTGAATTCTCCACCCCATGCAAAACCTGTGGGGGTGATGGCCGTGTGTGCAAGACAAAGAGGATCAGTCTGAAGGTTCCTGCAGGAGTGGATTCTGGAAGCAGGTTGAGGGTCCGTTCTGAGGGGAATGCTGGTCGGAGAGGAGGCCCGCCAGGAGACCTTTATGTCTTTATTGATGTTCTCTCTGATTCAGTTCTTAAGCGAGATGGTACAAACATTCTCTATACATGCAAGGTTTCTTACATTGATGCAATTCTTGGGACAACTGTAAAGGTTCCCACTGTTGATGGGGTGGTTGACCTGAAGATCCCCTCGGGAACTCAGCCGGGTACAACTCTGGTGATGTCCAAGAAAGGTGTTCCACTTCTTGGTAAGTCTAACGCTCGTGGAGACCAGCTGGTACGTGTCCAGGTTGAGATTCCAAAGCGTCTAAGCAGTGATGAAAGAAAGCTGATCGAAGAGCTTGCAAATCTCAACAAAGCTGAACCGGCAAACAGTAGGAGATGATAACTGAATCATGATTGGTTGGTTCGGTGCTTGTGCGATAGGCAATTTTGATGCAAATTGCAGCGACAAAGTGACAGTTGGAGTTGTTATTGTAGGAACTCTGCTCATTCTGCACTCATTGTCATGGAGGAAAACTGAGAGAGATAAAGCCATGTCTGTATCTTCATTTTAAGCTTACAGAAAGGTAGGTCACCACAAATCACCGAATGTATGGTGAACTTTTTGCAATAGCCTGTCGTATGCTTTAGCCGAGCTTATTAGACTATTTTTGACAATGTGATTCTTGTATCTTTGAAAGTGTTAGGGAAATTATTACTGCACAAAGGTTCTCAATATTTGTTGCAGAAGTGCTGCAACATTTTATGAGCATTTTGTAACCTGTAACACGAACATGTGGCATTTTGGTGGTATTGCTGATTCAGATTCCATTAAGCAGTCCTTTGCGGCTGTTAGAGCAACTCCAAAAAGTCGGCCCAATGCGTCGACCCAAACGGATGCGCGTCTGCTTTTCGTTCACGTGCGGATCCATTTCTGTCCCAATTTTGAGCTTGATTTGGGTTGGCGTGAACACAAAGCCGACACGGATGATGCGCGCGTATTCCTTCCCCTTGCCCGTCAGTCGGTGGCACATTGGTCGTTCTCCATCTCTACTGACAGCTAACCCTCGCCTTGCTTCCATCCCATCGCCGTCGCCGCCTAGTTTCGGTGCCTCTTTCCTTGCCCGTCAGTCGGTGGCATATTGGTCGTTCTCCATCTCTATTGATAGCTAGCCCTCGTCTTGCTTCCATCCCATCGCCGTCGTCGCCTAGTTTCGGTGCCTCGATGTAATGCCCCAAGTGTGTAATTGCCATATTTGAAACCTATTGCATGTGGGTCCACCTTGTCATGGATATGGTGATGTCATTTTGTGTCTATGATTTCATGTGTCACTTTGTGTTCTTCTTTTGCATGCATCCATGCCATGCCATGCCTTGTTTGACTTGCATCTATTCCTTGCCATGTCTTAGTGTGGAGACTTGTGATCATGTGATGTGTGACTTGTGTGAAGTGAAGCATGTGTTAGCAAGTGCTTAGGTTTCAAAACAAACCACCTTCACTCCCTCTCTATTTTCCCCTATGTAAAAATTTCACCTCTTCCTTTCCCCTTTTAAAAATGTTCCTGTTTTAGCTCTTGTTTGTGGTGGATTTGTGAAGAAAAGATGCTGTTTTAAGGAGGGGTGCAAGAGGTGCAAATAATTATAAAACAGGTCAAACAATGGCTGTTTTGTAAATATCAATTTGCCCCATATATTTATGTTGCATTTTATTCAAATAGTTCATGAATTGTCATGACCAGGGATGTGCTAGCTTATTTTTTTTTCTCTTATAGTTTTCCTTGTGCATTTCTCCCTTCTCTGGTAATTCCTGTAAAAAGTAAGCACCAGGGAATTGTCTTCTCTCTATCTGGCGCCTAAGTGGGCTTCCTCCCGCTCTGGTGGCCCATCTTCTCCTCCTCTTCGCAGCACAGGAGCCCAGCTAGCGACCCTCTCTTCTTCCTCCCGACGTCACGCTTGTACGACCGAGTCTCAGCCTCCCGATCACCGTGATCTTGATCTTGAGGCTCCAGCTCGCCCCCTAGGTCGATATAAACTCTCCTCTCCCTCCCCCAGGCGGCTAGGGTTCCTCCTCTCCTTCGTCTACTCCCTCCAGCGCCGCCAGGGAGTCCCTCGTCGTTCCCTACGCCATGAGCAGCTCCGGGTCGAGCTCGACGCCGGCGTAGCGACGACTTCGCCGCCTCCCCGTAGCTGCGCAAGAAAGAGGACCCAGGAGGGGTTCCATTTTTGCGCGGAGCCGGAGCCGGGACTTCTTCCCCGAAGTCCTCGACGTGCACCTTCTTCCTCGGCCGATGGCTTCTTCCTGCAACAAAACAACGCGATTCTTCTTCTTCCACGTCGAGCGCCTCGCCTCCTGGCGCTAGGTGAGCGAGACCGTGCCCCCCTCCTCTTTTCCTCTTCGGTAGTGGCGCCGGGCCTCCTGCTCGAGGCTTGCCGGAGTTGCACCGGCAAGCTGTGCAGTTGTTGCACTGATCGTTGGCGCACCACAGGGTAGTCTTCCGCCGTTCGTGTCGACGTAGACGAGGTAGCCCCGCGGCTGTGCGTAGGTAGTAGCAGGGGTTCCTTCTCCTCGGGTTGCTTCGGTTCCTCCGGTAGCAGCAACAGCAGGACGCCGACGAACTCTCTGTCGCCGTGCCTCTCTGTTCTTATTAGTTCAGCAGTAGAGATGCATGTGTGTGTGTGTGTCCAGTCCTAGCAGAGTAGCAGTAGCTTGGTGCGTGTCCGTGGCTGTTGTGGCATAGCAGTCGCGGCGGTAGCGTAGGTAGATCTTCCGGTAGCGCAGCAGCAGCAGCAACCCCGGCGAGAACAACCCGACGATCTCCTTGTCGCCGGTGCTGTGCAGAGCAGGGCCTCGTAGTCGTTTACCTTATATGCGCATCCCTCTCTGTCAGTCGTTCGAGTCGTAGCGGAGTAGCGTAGGTGGTGTGTTTGCAGCTTGAGGTCGTGGGTTCGAGTCCCCCCCTCAACACCTTTTGTTTTGTTGTCGAGCTTGGTGCAGTAGCAGCAGAGTTAGCTTACCATGTTAGGTATTCCTTTGTTGTCGAGCAGCAGGTCTATAGCAGAGTGGCACAAGCAGTGTGGTGCACGAGGGGGTCCTTGGTTCGATCCGAGTGACCCCCTTTTTTCCCTTTTGCTGCTGGATGATTTGTTTTTCCTTCCCCAGCTTTGCTTGGGCAGCAAGTTGTTATTTTTCTTTTGCTAGATTTGACTTCAACAATTCTCTGCCTAGAATTTAGAGTTGTGTGTGTGCTCTAGAGGGAGTGCATGTAGGTGAGTGATGTATGCATGTGTAGAATTATGTGTGTGTGAGTGAGTGCTTGAGGGTGAGTGTGTGTGCAAGTGTGTGTGTGACTCTACACACATGCTTGTGCAATTGCACAAGCCCTTGAGTTCAAGCTTTGTGTGTTAGTAGATATGTGCATGTGTGTGTGTCTCCCCACACACTTATGCATACACACCCATGTGAGTGTGTATGTGTAGGTGAGTGAGTGTGTGTGTTTGTTCTTGCTCAATTGTGGTGTGAGTGGGTGTGTCCATGTGCTTGGGGATGGACTCATGCCACCATTGGCCTTGTGATAGTGTGCAATGGATTATGTAGGAGTTGTTCTAGTGATTTTGCACATGTGATGATGCACTATTCTCTATATGTGATTCTATGTAGATTTTCTTTTCTAGTTTGTGCTCACTTGCTCCAAGTAAGTGCCCACATATTATATATGTTTTTGTGGTAGAAAGATCCCAGGAATCCAATGGTGAAATCATTTTTGCCATTGGAACATTTTCTGGAAAAGTCATATTTACATTTTCTTCTAAGTTTAGAGCTTGGTTCCATGAATTGTGATGTGCTCTTGTATTTGTTTCTTGCTTGTGGTAGTAGAGGGTGACCCCCTCTACCACATGTTGGTTTCAATTCATGATTTGGAATCCACGTGTGCAAGTTGTGCCCATCCAAAGTAGGCTTGTGGCTGAAATTCCGAATTAGTGAAAATCTGAGATTTTCACTAAGTTTGAGAATCTGTTTATATTTGCTTCCCCTGTAGATGAGGATGTGCTGGTCATTGTGTTGTGATATAGCCCTATCTTTCAACTAGAAAGTTGGACCTGACATGTTTTTCTAGATCCCTGTAAAATTTCATGTCATTTGGAGCCCTGTAGGTATTGTTTTGGCTGCTGTCAAAAAGCTTCAGAGCAAAGGAAGAAAGTTAGGTGCAGGAATTTTCACTAAGTCCTTGTGATCTGTTGGTTTTGGGAAAGTTTGCAGCCTTGTATCTTCCTGTGTTTAATTCCTTTTTGTGTGATTCTTGCTTGTGCTGGTAGTATTCTTGGCTAGCTACAGCCACATATATTATTTGTCATAGTTGGGTGGCTGTAGGTGCTTTGCATGTAGCTCACAAAGTGCTATGATGCAGTTTATGGCAGATTATGTAGTTTTGTCATTTTGATGTTCGTGAGTACTTAGTTGATGTTGTGGTGTTCTTCTTTGCTCCACCCCATCCATGATGGGTTGTTTTTATGTCTTGGCAACCTGGGAATATCAGATTTGTGCCATTTGAGTGTGTGGTGATGATGTTGACACGTAGGACTTCATATCTTGTTTCGTTGATTCCCGTTGATCCGTAGCTCCGATTGTAATGTTCTTTATATGGTTTTGCATCATTTTCATGAGACGCATCTGATCATGTCATTCTCATGCATGTCAAAATAGGTTAGGATGCAGTTCTGTCCAGGAACTTGGTTTAGCTCCTTAAGCTTGTGTTAGTGATAGAAATAGTGATGCATGCTCATTTTCATCTCATGCATCATGTGCTTGTTGCATCTTGAGGCGCTGTTGTTCATTGGATGTTATTCTTATGTTGGGTAGCACCGGGATCGGAGAACGAGTACGTGGATCCGGGAGAGTACACGTAGGACGAACAAGAACCATTCCAAGCTGAGGATATCACAGGCAAGATGATATGACCTTGATTCCATCTCTAGACTTGTTATGCTAGTTTGCGTTTCCATGTCATATTACTCGCTGCCTACCACTGAAATATTTGCCGCTTGATATGCCATGAACCCAAACACTGATCCCTTCCTAGCAAACTTGAATGGCTAAGTAGGCTTTGCTCAGCTACTAATGTTAGCGTTGCTAGATGCAGATGCTTTGACTCATGTGATAACATGAGCTTGATATCATTATCTTAAATTCTGTTATTTAATTAATGCACCTATATACTTGGTAAATAACGGAAGGCCTAGCCTTTTGCCGGGTGTTTTGTTCCGTTATTGCCGCCATAGTTACCGGCTACCGGTGTTTGATTCCATATTGATCGCTCCTAACACGTTCGGGGTTGTTATGGGGACCCCCTCGATAAATCGCGTAGTGCTAAGACTTGTCCGACTGGACCCAACATTGGTGTTAATTTGCTAATTACTCAATAATAAACTGCATAGGGAATAGCTACCCCGAGGAATTTAATCAACAACCCGGGCCAGTGCTCCTCATGAGTGTTGGTCCAAAATGGACAGACTGCGGGGGCCACCATAGGGAAACTTGAGGTTTGGCTCCTGTAGGCTTTTCCATCCGTCGTGTCCTGAGACTGAGATAAGCGGCTCTTATCGGGGTCGTCGACACGACGGGAGGTCCTGCTAGACTTGCCTTACCTTAGCGATATATCTTGCGTATAGGAATCCCAGTGAAGCTTTGGTTTTCCCCAGAGTTGAGGTTTTCCTCTAAGGAATCCGACGAGATCACGAGATTCGTGATAGAGGATTACTTTGCGGCCTGTGTACGTTTGTGATGGACTAGTTGGAGCACCCCTGCAGGGTTTAATCTTTCGGAAAGCCGTGCCCGCGGTTATGTGGCAACTTGGAATATTTTGTTAACATCCGGTAATAGATAACTTAAACTTAAATTATTAAAATTGCCAACCGTGTGCGTAACCGTGACTGTCCCCTCGAAGATCTCTCTTTGTTTGGGAGCACGGTGGGGTTATTATTGACGTAGGTAGGTGTACAGGATCACTTAGTGATCAAGTATTCACGACCGCTAGTATAGTCCACCTTCATAAATGCTCTACGTAAGTGAGACACCAAATCAAGCTTAGGATGCTGCAACCTTAAACACTTCACCTTATCCTACCTAATAACTTGACTAGTTCTGGCACCAAGGTCTTAGATTGCTGAGTCCCCGTGGCTCACGGATTCCTCCACAATACCAACAGGTTCAGGTACCCCAGAGACAGATGATCCCAACGGCACGCAGCTGGTGTGGCAGTACGATGAGGAGACAGACCGCCTGTACGTGAACTATCCAGAAGATTGAGGCGTGGTCGTGATCATGGGCCTGCAGGCAGGGTAGCATAGCCTTTCTATGTTTTGCAGTCCGTAGCGGAACTACTTTGGTTGTATGCGTGATGTACTCTGATATATTTATGAGAAGGCAATTGAACCCCTGATTGTCTATCTTTATTATTATGTATGTGTTGTGTTACCTGTTTGCGAGACGCTTAGATGCGCTGCTTTCCAATTCGGGGCCTCGATCCCCAGATCAGAAAGGAGACGTTTAGAAATTTCGGAGGCGTTTCCGTATGGCTAGGCATGTTTTCACCCGGATTCGAGACGGGGTGGTCCGATACGATGACTTCGAGTGCAAAGAGGATGCCATTGGAAAGATCGGCTTCTCATCTTATCAGAAATGCACTACAGCTATCCGGATGCTTGCTTACGGAGTATCCGGTGATCTTATCGATGAATACATCCGTATGAGTGACTCTACGTGCCTAGAGTTGTTCTACAGATTCTGCAAGGCTGTGGTTGCGGTGTTTGGCCCTGAGTACTTGAGAGAGCCGACTACTGCACTCGCAACCCGCTTGTTGGCGACCAATGCCAGCCCGGGCTTCCCAGTGATTCTTGGCAGCATAGACTGCATGCACTTGGAGTGGAATAACCGCCCTTCTGCTTGGAAAGGCTAGTACAAGGGCCATGTCAATGCTGGCACTGTCATACTTGAGGTTGTGGCCTCTCAAGATCTCTGGATCTGGCACTCTTTCTTTAGCATGTCGGGATCACACAATGATATCAACGTGCTTGAACTTTCGCGGGTGTTTGCAAGGCTTGCTGAAGGCAACAACCTTCCAGTCAATGATAACATCAACGGTCACAACTACAACAAAGGATACTATCTAGCTAAAGAAATCTATCCAGAGTGGACCACTATTGTGAAGACAATCTCCAACCCTATTGGAGAGAAGAGGAAAATATTTTCCCAAGAGCAAGAGAGTGCTAGGAAGGATGTCGGGCGTGCTTTTGGTGTTCTGTAATCTTGATGGGGCATAGTTCGGTATCTTGCTAGAACTTGGAGCACCAAGAAGTTGGGTGAAATGAGGACTCCTTGTGTGATCATGCACAATATGATCGTAGAGGATGAACGCCCGGAACGTCTCCACGATCAAGGGTTTGAGTTTCACAGTGACAATGTGGTGCCTCAGCATGGCGGAGGAGCGGCATCGTTTGCACAGTTCATCCAATTTCATCATGGAATGCGTGATTGGAAATTCATATTCAGTTGCAAGATGATTTGGTTGATCATATGTGCGATTATGTTGGCAACCAAATAGATGTATCTTTTTAAGACAAGTTAATTTTATTGGGCTTGTAAAACTTTGCTATATTTTATTTGGGTTGTGAAACTATGCTATTCCATTTGCTTTTGAAAAATATGCAAAGTGTTTGTATATGTTAAAAACCAGCGGCTAGCCAGCCATGCGGACAAATATGTGTCGGCGCGTTGGGCGCACCGTTGACCCAAATCCTAAAGCGGGTGGACACAGAGCGGGCGGACGACCCAAGCGGACGAAAAGCGAACAAAATCGCCGTCCGTTTGGGTCGGTCGGTTGGAGTTGCTCTTACAATCTATATCTAGCGTCTGTTTCCATCTAGGCGGACTTTGGGACATGTTTGCTCCAGCTTAGCTTGCATTGCAACAAAGGCAGAGTGCTCTCATGTGTGATGAAGTAAAAAGTTGGTGGATGAGCTGTTGGGGAACGTTGCATGGGAAACAAAATTTTCCTACGCACACGAAGACCTATCATGGTGATGATCATCTATGAGAGGGAGATCACATCCACATACCCTTGTAAATCGCTAAGCGGAAGCGTTAATAAACGCGGTTTATGTAGTGGTACGTCTTCACGATCCGTCCCACGAACCGTCCCACGATCCGTCTCACGATCCGTCGCACGATCCAGTGCCGAACGGACGGCACCTCCGCGTTCCACACACGTACACCTCGATGACGATCTCCGCCTTCATGATCCAGCAAGAGATACGAGGATGTAGATGAGTTCCCCGACAGCGTGATGACGCTCCGGTGGTGGTGGTGATCTATTCCTGCACGGCTCCGCCCGAGCTCCGCAGAAAACCGATCTAGAGGAAGAACTACGATCTAGAGGAGAGGGCAGCACGTGGCAAAGTTGTGTCTCAAAAGCCCTAAACCTCTAGTATATATAGGAGGAGGGAGGAGGCAGCCTTGGTGCCACAAGGGAGGCTCCCTTGGGTCGGCCAAAGTGGAGGAGGGAGGAGTCCTCCTCCAACTCCACTTGGATTAGGACTCCTTCCTTAATTTCCCACATCTTTTGGATTTTTCACTTTTTCCTCATGGGCTTTCCTTAGATGACTTTGTCAGCCCATTATGCCTTATTGCGCATCCAATAAACCCATGTGGACCCCTTGGGGCGTGGTGGGCCCACCCAGTGGGCCCACCCATTCGTCACTCCCGGTACACTGCCGTCAATGCCCGAAAACCTTCCGGAATCCAACTACCAACTTCCTATATATCAATCTTCGTTTCCGGACCATTCCGGAACTCCTCGTGACGTCCAGGATCTCATCAGGGACTCCGAACAAAACTTCGGTCACCAACACATATAACTCAACTATACCGAAACGTCACCGAACCTTAAGTGTGCAGACCGTGCGGGTTCGAGAACTATGCACACATGACCTGAGACACTCTCCGGTCAATAACCAACAGCTGGACCTGGATGTCCATATTGGCTCCTACATATATGAAGATCTCTATCGGTTGAATCTCTATGTCAAGGATTCATATAATCCCGTATACTATTCCCTTTGTCCTTCGGTATGTTACTTGTCCGAGATCGATCGTCGGTATCTCCATACCTAGTTCAATATCGTTACCGGCAAGTCTCTTTACTCGTTCCGTAATACAAGATCAGGTGACTAACTCTTTAGTCACATTTCTTGCAAGGCTTTTTGTGATGTTGTATTACCGAGTGGGCCCCGAGATACCTCTCCGTCACACGGAGTGACAAATCCCAGTCTTGATCAATGCCAACCCAACAGACACCTTTGGAGATACCTGTAGAGCACCTTTATAGTCACCCAGTTACGTTGCGACGTTTGATACACACAAGGTATTCCTCCTCTGTGCGGGAGTTGGATGATCTCATGGTCATAGGAACAGATACATTGACATGCAGAAAATAGTAGCAATAAACTGACACGATCATATGTTACGTTTATAGTTTGGGTCTTGTCCATCACATCATTCTCCTAATGGTGTTATCCCATTATCAAGTGACAACACTTGCCTATGGACAGGAAACCTTGACCATCTTTGATCAACGAGCTAGTCAACTAGAGGCTCACTAGGGACAGTGTGTTGTCTATGTATCCACACATGTATGTGAGTTTCCAATCAATACAATTCTAACATGGATAATAAACGATTATTACAAACAAGGAAATATAATAACAACTAATTTATTATTTCCTCTAGGGAATATTTCCAAGAGTCTCCCACTTGCACTAGACTCAATAATCTAGTTCACATCACTATGTGATTGTAATGAATCTAACACCCATACAGTTCTAGGGTTCGATCATGTCTTTCTTGTGAGGGAGGTTTTTAGTCAATGGATCTGAACCTTTCAGATCCGTGTGTGCTTTACAAATCTTTATGTCATCCTATAGATGCTGCTACTACGTGCTATTTGGAAATATTCCAAATGATTGCTATACTATACGAATCCGGTTTACTACTCAGAGTTATTCGGATTAGTGTCAAAGCTTGCATCAACGTAACCCTTACGATGAACTCTTTAATCACCTCCATAATTGAGAAAAATTCCTTAGTCCACTAGTTACTAAGGATAACTTTGACCGCTGTCTAGTGATTCAATCTTGGATCACCTTTTGTACCCCTTGACAGACTCATGGCAAGGCACACATCAGGTGCGATGCACAACTTGGCATACTTTAGAGCCAACGGCTAAGGCATAGGGGACAACCTTCGTCCTTTCTCTTTCTTCTGCCGTGGTTGGGCTTTGAGTCTTACTCAAATTCACACCTTACAACACAGCCAAGAACTCGTTCTTTGCTGATTTATTTTGAACTCCTTGAAAAACTTGTCAAAGCATGCATTTCATTGAAAGTTCTATTTAGCGTTTTGATCTATCTCTATATATCTTGATGCTCAATGTTCAAGTAGCTCTATCCAGGTTTTCCTTTGAAAAACTCCTTTCGAACAACCCTTTATGCTTTCCAGAAATTCTACATTACTTCCGATCAACATTATGTCAACCACATATACTTATCAGAAATTCTATAGTGCTCCCACTCACTTCTTCGGAAATACTGGTTTCTCATAAACCTTGTATAAACCCAAAAGCTTTGATCATTTTATCAAAGCGTATATTCCAACTCCGAGATGCTCACTCCAGTCCATAGAAGGATCGCTAGAGCTTGCATACTTGTTAGCATCCTTAGGATCGACAAAACCTTGTGGTTGTATCACATACAACCTTTCCTCAAGGAAACCGTCGAGGAAACAATGTTTTGACATCCTATGTGCAATATTTCATAAATAATGCATCAATTGCTAACATAATTCCAACAGACTTTTTGCATCGCTACGAGTGAGAAAGTCTCATCATAGTCAACTCTTTGAACTTGTCGGAAACATCTTTGCGATAAGTCGAGCTTTTCTTAATGGTGACTTTTCACCATCATTGTGTGTCTTCCTTTTAAAGATCCATAAGTACTTAATAGTCTTGCGACCATCAAGTACTTCTTCCAAAGTCTATACTTTGTTTTATACACGGATCCTCTCTCGGATTTCATGGCCTCCAGCCATTTGCCGGAATCCGGCCCCACCATCGCTTGTCCATAGCTCGTAGGTTCATTGTTGTTCAACAACATGACATCCAAGACAGGGTTATCGTACCACTCTGTAGCAGTATGCGACCTTGTCGACCTACGAGGTTTGTAGTAACTTGATCTGAAGCTTAATGATCACTATCATCAGTTTCCACTTCAATTGGCGTAGGCGCCACATGAACAACTTCCTGCGCCCTGCTACACACTGGTTGAAGTGACGGTTCAATAGCCTCATCAACTTCCACCACCCTCCCACTCAATTCTTTCGAGAGAAACCTTTCCTCGAGAAAGGACCCGTTTCTAGAAACAAACACTTTGCTTCTGGATCTGAGATAGGAGGTACACCCAGCTGTTTTGGGTGTCCTATGAAGATGCATTTATCCACATTGGGTTCGAGCTTATCACGCTGAAACCTTTCCACATAAGCATTGCAGCCACAAACTTTTAATAAACGACAACTTAGGTTTCTCGAAACCATAGTTCATACGATGTCATCTCAACGGAAAGACGTGGTGCCCTATTTAAAGTGAATGCGGTTGTCTCTAATGCATAACCCATAAACGTTAGTGGTAATTCGATAAGAGACATCATAGTATGCACTATATCAAATAGAGCACGACTATGACGTTCGGACACACCATCACACTATGGTGTTCTAGGTGGCATGAATTGCGAAACAATTTCCACATTGTCTTAACTGTGTAGCAAAACTCGCAACTCAGATATTCATCTCTGTGATCATATCATAGACATTTTATCCTCTTGTCACGACGATCTTCACTCTGAAATAGCTTTGAAATTTTCAATATTTCAGACTTGTGATTCATCAAGTAAATACTCTTGTATCTACTCAAATCGTCAGTGAAGTAAGAACATAAAGATATCCACTGCGTGCCTCAACACTCATTGGACTGCACACATAAAAAATGTATTACTTCCAACAAGTTACTTTCTTGTTCCATGTGGTATGATTTGCATGTCTGAAGTGATTCAAAATCAAGTGAGTGCAAACGATCCATCTGCATGGAGTTTCTTCATGCGTTTATACCAATAGGAATGGTTTGCATGTCTCAAACGTTTCAAAAATGAGTGAGCACCAAGATCCATATGCATGGAGCTTCTTCATGCATTTTATACCAACATGACTCAAGCGGCAGTGCCACAAGTAAGTGGTACTATCATTACTACTTTGTATCTTTTGGCATCAATATTATGACCATGTGTATCACTGCAATCGAGATTCAATAAACCATTGAAGGTATTAATTCAAGCAAATAGAATAACCATTATTATCTTTAAATGAATAATCGTATTGCAATATACACGATCTAATCATGTTCATGCTCAGCGCAAACACCAAATAACAATTATTTAGGTTTAACACTAATCCCGATGGTAGAGGGAGTGTGCGATGTTTGATCACATCAACCTTGGAAACACTTCCAACACATATCGTCACCTCACCTTTAGCTAGTCTCTGTTTATTCCATAGCTTTTATTTCGAGTTACTAACACTTAGAAACCGAACCGGTATCTAATACCCTCGTGCTACTAGGAGTACTAGCAAAGTACACATCAATATCATGTATATCAAATATACTTCTGTCGACTTTGCCAGCCTTCTCATCTACCAAGTATCTAGGGTAGTTCCGCCTGAGTGACTGTTCCCCTCATAACAGAAGCACTTAGTCTCGGGTTTGGGTTCAACCTTGAGTTTCTGCAATTAGAGCAGCAACTGGTTTGCCGTTTCATGAAGTATCCCTTCTTGCCCTTGCCCTTCTTGAAACTAGTGGTTTTACTAACCATCAACAATTGATGCTGCTACTTGATTTCTACTTTCGCAGTGTCAAACATTGCGAATTGCTCAAGGATCATCATATATATCCTTGATATGTTATAGTTCATCACGAAGCTCTAGTAGCTTGGTGGAAGTGACTTTGAAGAACCATCACTATCTCATCTGGAAGATTAACTCCCACTTGATTCAAGCGTCTGTTGCACTCAGACAATCTGAGCACATGCTCAACGATTGAGCTTTTCTCCTTTACTTTGTAGACAAAGAATCTTGTCGGAGGTCTCATACCTCTTAACAAGGGCACGAGCATAAAAACTCATTTTCATCTCTGGGAACATATCATATGTTCCGTGATGTTCAAAACGTCTTCGATGCCTTAATTCTAAGCCGTTTAAGCATTATGCACTCAACTATCACGTAGTCATCAAAGAACGTGTATGTCAGATGTCGGCAACATCCACAGATGACGCTCGAGGTTGAGCACACCGAGCGGTGCATTAAGGACATAAGCCTTCTCTGCATCAATGAGGACAATCCTCAGTTTACGGACCCAGTCCGCATAATTTCTACTATCAACTTTCAACTAAATTTTCTCTAGGAACATATCTAAAACAGTAGAGCTACAGCGCAAGCTACAACATAATTTGCAAAGACCTTTTGACTATGTTCATGATAATTAGTTCAGTTAATCATATTACCTAAGAACTCCCACTCAACTAGACATCCCTCTAGTCATTCGAGTGGCGAATGATCCAAATCTACTAACTCAAGTCCGATCATCACGTGAGTTGAGTATAGTTTCAGTGGTGAACATCTCCATGTTGATCATATCAACCATATGATTCATGCTCGGCCTTTTGGTCTCTTGTGTTTCGAGGCCATGTATGTACATGCTAGGCTCGTCAAGTTTAACCCGAGTGTTCCGTGTGTGCAATTGTTTTGCACCCGTTGTATGTGAACGTTGAGTCTATCACACCCGATCATCACGTGGTGTATCGAAACGACGAACTGTCGCAACGTTGCACAGTTGGGGATAACACAATTTTATCTTGAAATTTTAGTGAAGGATCACCTTATAATGCTGCCGTCGTTCTAGCAAGATAAGGTGCATAAAAGGATTAACATCACATGCAATTCATAGGTGACATGATATAGCCATGATCTTGTGCTTCTTGATATCCATCACCAAAGCACTGACATGATCTTCATCATCACCGGTGCTACACCATGATCTCCATCATCGTGCCACCATCGAGGTTGTCGTGCTATCTATGCTATTACTACTAAAGCTACAACCTAGCAATATAGTAAACGCATTTGCAAGCACAAACGTTAGTTTAAAGACAACCCTATGGCTCTTGCCGGTTGCCGTAGCATCGACGTGCAAGTTGATATTTAACTATTACAACACGGTCATCTCATACATCCAATATATCACATCATGTCTTTGGCCATATCACATCATATGCATACCTTGCAAAAACAAGTTAGACGCCCTCTAATTTGTTTTGCATGTTTTACGTGGCTGCTATGGGTATCTAGTATGATCCCATCTTACTTACGCAAAGCCACAACGGTGATATGCAAATTGCTATTTAACCTTTCTCCAAGGACCGCCTCAGTCAAATCCGATTCAACTAAAGTTGAAGAAACAGACACTCGCCAATCATCTTTATGCAACAAGTTGCATGTTAGTCGATGAAACCGGTCTCTCGTAAGCGTACGAGTAAGGTTGGTCTCGGCCGCTTCAATCCAAAAATACCACCGAATCAAGAAAATACTAAGGAGGGAAGCAAATTGAACATCAACGCCAACAAAAACTTTTGTGTTCTACTCGAGATTACATCTACGCATGAACCTAGCTCATGATGCCACTGTTGGGGAACGTTGCATGGGAAACAAAATTTTCCTACGCACACGAAGACCTATTATGGTGATGATCATCTACGAGAGGGAGATCGGATCCACATACCCTTGTTGATGTAGTGGTACGTCTTCACGATCCGTCCCACAAACCTTCCCACGATCCGTCAAGTGAACCATTTCATGATCCGTCCCACGATCCAGTGCCGAACGGATGACACCTCCGCGTTCCGCATACGTACAGCTCGATGACGATCTCCGCCTTCTTGATCCAGCAAGAGAGACAAGGATGTAGATGAGTTCCCCTGCAGCGTGATGGTGCTCCGGTGGTGGTGGTGATCTATTCCTGCAGGGCTCCGCCCGAGCTCTGCAGAAAACCGATCTAGAGGAAGAACTACGATCTAGAGGAGAGGGCAACACGTGGCAAAGTTGTGTCTCAAAAGCCCTAAACCTCTAGTATATATAGGAGGAGGGAGGAGGCAGCCTTGGCGCCACAAGGGAGGCTCCCTTGGGTCGGTCAAAGTGGAGGAGGGAGGAGTCCTCCACCAACTCCGCTTGGATTAGGACTCCTTCCTTAATTCCCCACCTCTTTTGGATTTTCTACTTTTTCCTCATGGGCTTTCCTTGGATGACTTTTTCAGCCCATTATGCCTTATTGCGCATCTAATAAACCCATGTGGACCCCTTGGGGCGTGGTGGTCCCACCCAGTGGGCCCCTGGAACCCATTCGTCACTCCTGGTACACTGCCGGCAATGCCCGAAAACCTTCCGTAATCCAAATACCAACTTCCCATATATCAATCTTGGTTTCTGAACCATTCCGGAACTCCTCGTAACGTCCGGGATCTCATCCGGGACTCCAAACAAAACTTTGGTCACGAACACATATAACTCAACTATACCGAAACGTCACCGAATGTTAAGTGTGCAGACCCTGCGCGTTCGAGAACTATGCAAACATGACCTGAGACACTCTCCGGTCAATAACCAACAGCGGGACCTGGATGTCCATATTGGCTCCTACATATTCTACGAAGATCTCTATCGGTTTAACCTCTATATCAAGGATTCATATACTCTTGTATACTATTCCCTTTGTCCTTCGGTATGTTACTTGCCCGAGATCCGATCGTCGGTATCTCCATACCTAGTTCAATCTCGTTACCGGCAAGTCTCTTTACTCATTCCATAATACAAGATACCGTGACTAACTCTTTAATCATATTGCTTGCAAGGCTTGTTGTGATGTTGTATTACCGAGTGGGCCCCGAGATACCTCTCCGTCACACGGAGTGGCAAATCCCAGTCTTGATCCATGCCAACCCAACAGACACCTTTGGAGATACCTGTAGAGCACATTTATAGTCACCCAGTTACGTTGCAACGTTTGATACACACAAGGTATTCCTCCGGTGTCCGGGAGTTGCATGATCTCATGGTCATAGGAACAGATACATTGACATGCAGAAAACAGTAGCAATAAACTGACACGCTCATATGCTATGTTTATAGTTTGGGTCTTGTCCATCACATCATTCTCCTAATGATGTGGTCCCGTTATCAAGTGAAAACAGTTGCCTATGGCCAGGAAACCTTGACCATCTTTGATCAACGAGCTAGTCAACTAGAGGCTCACTAGGGAGAGTGTGTTGTCTCTGTATCCACACATGTATTTGAGTTTCCAATCAGTTCAATTCTAACATGGATATTAAACGATTATTATGAACTAGGAAATATAATAATAACCAATTTATTATTGCCTCTAGGGCATATTTCTAACAAGAGCAGGTAGATGTGATAGTGTGTGTTGGTGCGCTCCCATAAATTGGCGACTCTGATTTCGAGTTAAATTCACCAGCGGCCACTGTATTTGATCGAGAAATTCATTTTGGTCACTGCACCGTGGATTACCCTAATTACGATGCTTAATGTCAGATCAATGAAAAGTGCTGGTTACTGTGCAGGATGTATCTATGTATTTAGCACACGTGGCGGTGATGTTTGACCTTTTGACCAGCCACGCAAGCTAGGCGTTTTTTGCTCCCGCGAGTTAATTTGGGGGCCAATTTGCAAATTTATCATTCTATTTAAAACCTCTCCGCCACCGTCGACAAAATCCCTAGCCTTTTTCCTCTTTCGCCGCCGGCCACCAAGTCTATCGCCCGCCCACCCAGCAACACTCATCGCTGACGTCGTCGCTTCTGCAAGCATGTGTGCATCGAGCTCCTGCCGCTCTTCTCATGGCCGCGATGGTCCATTCATTCCCCTCATTGACTGCCCGGGGGGTGTGGTTACGTGGTGAAGAAGCATGTCTCTAGCACTAAGGATCTGTAACAGCCCGAGACCGACGCTCGAGAAGATCCCCCTTTTATTCCGTTGTCGCCGTGTTATTGTTTTGTTTGTCGCATTCGTCATCTCATCATCTGCATTGCATCCGCACTCCGTTGCCACTAGTTTTCAAAACCTGCATCTGTTATTAGTTGCTGATTCTTTCCGTTTTTGTCGTTGACCGTTTCGAGACCAACCACACACGCACGCGCCCGCGTCATCGTTAAAAATATTGTTTTTAAAAGTGTGTATAAAATATTCTCAGATTGAGTTGAAACTTGGCATGTGGTCTTATTTTATTATAGGTAGGCCGCCTGCAAAATTTCTTCACAATCGGAGTTCGTTTGATACCCAAACGATCGACCGTAGCGTCACCGTCATCGGTTTATCGGCAGACGTTTTTCGGTGTTTCAAAACCTTGTGCCGGGCCACAAATCTCCCTCTCTTCTCAGCCTAACCTATTCTACACAGCTCAACACCACCCACCTAGCCTACCCCTCTGTTCAGACCGTCCGATCGAGATCCGATGACCCAAAAACTGTGCAAAACCCTCTAACCCTAGATCCCTGCCTATATAAGGATGGCCTAGCCTTCCTAATTTGAAAACCCTAGCCCTTGCCTCGATTTCCGTGCCATCCCAATAGCCGCCCGCCACCTCTCCCACCTCCTATCTCCTCCCAGCCGCCAAGCCCACCGAGGCCCGGAGCAGGCCCGCCCGGCCCAAAACTGTTGCCGCCCGCAGCTCCCTCCGTGACCCCAATCTGGATCGTGAGGAGCCCGAGCTCTTCCGTGTGTGCCGTGGCCTCGCCGCATTGCCTCCTCGGGCTGGCAGTCGCAAGAGCCACCGACGCGTCCGCTGATGTCGACCAGGACCAGGTAGCTGGCCCGCGTCCTCGTGCTCTCTGCAGACGTCGGCCGGAGCGCCATCGGCGATCCATCCACAGAGTGTCCGCCGTCACCTGTCGCCGTGTCGGGACTCAGGAGAGCTCCTCCGCGTCGCTAGTGCCTCACCCTCACCTTACCCTCGCCCGATCTAGCTAGCCCTGCCATCGGCAGCGAGCATCGCCGCGCCTCCGGCGTCTTGCAGTGCCACTGCGCGTGTCCCCGTCGTGGTCGAGCACGACACTCCAACCACCTCGAGCCAGCTCGCATGGGCTGTCGCAACCACCTGTTGGGGAACGTCGCATGGGAAACAAAATTTTTTCTACGCGCACGAAGACCTATCATGGTGATGTCCATCTACGAGGGGGATTTCAGATCTACGTACCCTTGTAGATCGCACAACAGGAAGCATTAATAAACGCGGTTGATGTAGTGGAACGTCCTCACGTCCCTCGATCCGCCCCGCGAACCGTCCCACGAACCGTCCCGCGATCCGTCCCACGATCCGCTCCGATCTAGTGCCGAACAGATGGCACCTCAGCGTTCAGCACACGTACAGCTCGACGATGATCTCGGCCTTCTTGATCCAGCAAGAGAGATGGAGAGGTAGATGAGTTCTCCGGCAGCGTGACGGCGCTCTGGAGGTTGGTGGTGATCTTATCTCAACAGGGCTTCGCCCGAGCTCCGCAGAAACGCGATCTAGAGGAAAAACCGTGGAGGTATGTGGTCGGGCTGCCGTGGCAAAGTTGTCTCAAATCAGCCCTAATATCTCAGTATATATAGGAGCTAGGGGAGGGGCCTTGGCTTGAGGCTCAAGGAGCCCCAAGGGGTTCGGTCGAAGGGGGGAGGAGGAATCCTCCTCCAATCCTAGTCCAACTAGGATTGGAAGGTGGAGTACTTCCCTTCCTTCCCACTTCCCCCATTTTTTTCTTTCTCTTTGATTTTTCTTATCTCCTGCGCAGGGGCCTTCTTGGGCTTGCCAACCAGCCCACTAAGGGCTAGTGCGGCACCCCTAAGGCTTATGGGCTTCCTCGGGGTGGTCTGCCCCCCCGGTGAACATCCGGAACCCATTGGTCACTCCCGGTACATTCCCGGTAATGCCGAAAACTTTCCGGTAATCAAATGAGGTCATCCTATATATCAATCTTCGTCTCCAGACCATTCCGGAAACCCTCGTGACGTCCGTGATCTCATCCGGGACTCCAAACAGCATTCGGTAACTGTCGTGGTTTTGTCACGGCTGATGTCCTAGTGAAAGGACTTAATGATGGAGCCATCACACCATGGTGGCGACTCAAAGGGGTTGAACGGGAGCGGGACTCAGATTTACCCAGGTTCGGCCCCTCATGAGGAGGTAAAAGCCTACGTCTTGCTTTGTGTTGTATTGATGATGTTTCGATTACAAGGAGGGTGTAACTCACCTGACCTAGCTCTCGATGATTTCTAACCTGCCTCTCCTCTCCAGGGACACGCCTTTATATACAGGTCGAGACCCTAGGGTTTACAAGAGTCCATGCCTTAATACAAACCATGATTCTTTCTATCTCTAAGTCGCCGTGCTTTCCAAGACTGGAAACCTCCTTGACAACTTATCCTCCATGTAGACTTTGAACCACCATCCAGCTCCTGTGCCTTCTAGCCAAAGCCTGCCTCGCCAAAGGATGAGTCGCCCAATTAGTGACCCGGCCCATCTAGGGCGGGTCACACCGCAGGCAATATCCCCAACATTAGGCCCCAGATTGACTTGAACCTGTTCACGCCAATAAACTTTTATCCAGTTTAGGAGCGACTCATTCCACTCCTCTCATGCACCTTATGCTTAAAACCACCATTCCTCATGAAAACATCTAAGTCGCCGAACTGTTTCCGATGACATCACCTTATCCCTTTAATTTTGGGAAAAGATGACGCAATCTCCAACGGATCCCGCGGCACAAATATCCTGAAAATCTTGGCGCCATAATTGCAAATCTTTAACCTGTCCTTTCGGTTCCCGCGCGAGGCGCCTCGATTCCAGCACCTGACCCATTAAATAGGCTCGGGAAGGGGAGCGAAAGGAATCTCCACCTACCCATTTCATCTGTCCCTTCTTCCTCGCGACCACGCGAAGAACTCCGTCGCTCCCCGAGGAGCTCCATTGCCGCCCGAAGAACTCCGCCACCGGCCGTCGCGTCGGACGCATCTCCGAACCAAGCGAGGACGCCATCCTTGCCACGGGTCCCTCACAGCTGCTAATGGACGTCATCAACAGGTTAGCCCTTCGCCATTATAAATAGATCTCAACTCCTCAGTGTTCATCATTTGCTGCTTCGTAGAACTCCTCGAACGCCTCTTTTGGTATGCCAATCGATTGATAGTGGTAACAAGCATGGTAGTACTAGCCGTATCCCCAATCATTCAATCCTAGTTTGAAGAACCAAGAAGGTTTCGGTCTAGTCACCCTTGCCGTAGTTACTTTTAGTCATGGCCTGTTTCACCTCATCCATGCCTTCTTTCCGCTTATTTTAGCTTCGTTTGTAGATCTTTATCTCTCTCCTTGCCGCGTAGAAACTTGTTTGTAGATCTACACTTCACCACTTGTCGTTGAATGCCCTGGGATACCTCCTTTGGGTAACAAGAAATTCCTGAATCGCCCTTGTGCCCAAATCTGGTCCCTTATTGGCGAGTTAATAGATTCTCTTAGCCACTCGACAAGTGTTTGGCAGGTTAATAGATTCTCTTAGCCACCCAACAAGTGTTTGGCGGGTTAACTTACCCATGACCTTTTCCTCTGTAGCTATGGGTACCGTTTTCAAGGACGACCGGCTCCCGACCAAAGTTGACGACGCCTTCCTCGAGGATTGCGTAAAGACAGGGAACCTTGATCCGAAGGAAGTCATCAGATGGCGATCTGGACTAGGCGACAAAATTTCCAACCCGACCGAAGGGGAAATAATTGTTTTTTGCTAAACACCTCGAACGAGGGTTTAAGCCACCAAGATCAAAGTTCCTCACAGATGCTATGGCCTTCATGAACGTCCGCCTCCAAGACCTGGGCCCCAACTCGATCAGCAACATGTGCCAATTCCAGGTATTCTGTGAAGCTTACCTACGAATGGAACCGTCGGTCAATTTGTTTTGGTACTTCTTCCACCTGAATCGCCAGACCGAGTTCTCCAATGGCCCTAGCTTAGAACTTGGAGGGGTTAACGTTCAACGACGCAGAGACAACCCATTCCCATCACTCGCCATGCCCAGCCATCCCAAAGGCTGGGGCGAGTCTTGGTTTTATTGCCGGGACACTTCTCCTCCAGGTGAAAACAAACTCCTAGGCTACAGGAAGGAGCGTCTGCCCACAAACTTCAAACTTCCTGAACAACTCACGGAAGAAGAAGAATCAGATTTCATTCCAGTGCTATCTGTTGGGGATATTATCTATTGTGTGACCCGCCCTAGTTGGGCCGGGTCACCAGGCGGGCGACTCATCCTTTGGCGATTTCGGCTTTGTCCTGTGAGCCCAGGAGCTAGACGGCGGTTCAAGATCCTCGTGAAGAATCAATCATTGGGAAGACCTCTAAGTCTTGGAAAGCACGACGACTTAGAGATAGAAAGAATCATGACTTGCATGATGGTAAGGACTCTTGTAAACCCTAAGGGATTGACCTGTATATAAAGGCGAGTCCCGGGGAAGGAGAGGGCAGGTTAGAAATCATCGAGTGCTAGGTCAGGCGAGTTACGCCCTCCTTGTAATCGAAACACCATCAATACAACACAAAGAAGGACGTAGGCTTTTACCTCCTCTCGAGGGGCCGAACCTGGGTAAATCTCTGTCTCGCTCCCATTCAACCCCTTTGAGTCGCCACCAAGGTGCGATGGCTCGAACACTAAGTCCTTTCACGAGGACATCTGCCGTGACAAAACCACGACAGTTGGCGCCCACCGTGGGGCCTGCGCACGGTGGAGTTGAGTTCTCAAAGGGAGCCCTACCACGGTCAGGGAGCTACGCAGCGGGGCTCATGACTCGGAGCCGCCGCGGGAAGTACTACATCAACAACTCGCTGTGGGGGCCCGAGGCCGATTCAATCGAATCCGGCTACAGAGTCCCCTTCGGCAAGATCAACATCTTTATCGGCATGGTTGGATTGCCTGTGCCTGAGCCGGACATCTTCATCGACATCGTCAAGCCGGCCAGGTATGTTCGCCCTGTCACGACGTCGAACCTAACCCGCCCGATCTTTGTTGGTTTCACACAGGGATCTGAGGAACCAGAACAATCGGCGACTCAGGAGACCACGCCGGTCAACACTAATGACGAATCATCCATGGGCGACTCAGATTCAATTCAGTCTCTACATGGGGGCTGCCTCGGAGACCTATCATTGGTAATGGACCCCGAGGTTCTCGACCGGACCCGCCGTCAGATCGCCGTTTACATGGCAGGGGCGACTCAACCCCCACAAAACCCTGCAGGCAACGACGGGACTGGCGAAACATCCAGAAGCCCAGCAGTGATCTTGGTGGATTTGGCGGCGGAGATAACAAGGCTCATGGCGACCCCTGTAACAGCAGAAAACCAGGACAAGATAAATGCCGAGTTGACAAAGCTAAGAGATGGGGTGGCAAAGGCTCAGCGAGACGCTGAAACAGAAGCCGCCAGGATCGAGACCCGGCAAGCTCAAATCACCGCTGAGACCGCACGCTTGAACACCGAAAACTGGCGGCTTGAGAGGCATCAGCGCACATCTGATGCTGTCCATCAGAGGGGGCACCAGGGGCGTTTACCCCCTGATGTCAACCCTACCCGCCTATTCGACACTCCACGCACCCCCGGGGTAGGAGACGCTCCGGGAGGAGGGCCGGGCCAGCCGCCAAACCCGCCGCTTCAGCCAGCGGTTGATCGCATCCCTCGATTCCAGACACCTCGGGGTCACTTTGCCAACCCGGTGGACAACGTGCTCGCTGCAACTCGCCATTTAGAATCCCTTCCGATTCATGGCAACACCCCGGCCTAAATAGAAGCAAGGAACGCCATTGAGATGTTGAAGACGACGGTGATTCAAAACGCCAGTTCTCACACAGCCTCGATCGGCTGCATTCCACCCCCAAGCAAGCCGCACCACGAGCCGGCCAGAGGACTAGCCCGCCATAACCAGCGGACCGAGACCCCTTCCCTAGGTTAACCCGCCTGACCATTGGGACCCGCCGGGTCGGGATCACCCGGACATCCAAACCAGCCCAATGCCGCTAGTTGGAGGCGGCAGGCAGGTTGGGGTGCCATGTTTGGCCCCCGCCCTTCGCAATGAGCGGATGCCGAAGGATTTTAAAGGACCAAGAAAGGTGCCTAACTACACCCCGGACCTTGAGCCGGCGTCATGGTTTGAGAGTTACGAAATCGCCATGGACATGCTCGATGTAAATGAAGCAATCTGCGCCAGGTACTTCACAATGATGCTTGAGGGGACGGCGCGTACTCGGTTGAAAAACCTGCCCCCCAACTCCATCCAAACTTGGGCTAAATTGAAAGAGCGTTTCATCAAAAACTTCCGGGGAACTTGCAAGCGCCCAATGACAATAGTCGATTTACAGCACTGCGTTCAGCGCCCTGATGAGTCGGCTCACCACTGGACGCGGCGGGTCGCAGAAATCATTCACTCATCGGACAACATCACGGCGGCTCAGGCTGTGCTGATCTTGGAGCAAAACTGCCACTATGAGCCCTTGGTACAGAAGTTTGGGCGACTCAAGTGAAAGGTCCAGGATATGGGGGAACTGATGGTCACCCTCACTAGGTACGCCGAGGCGGACGATACCAAAGATCCAGGAGAGGATGGCGGCAAGGCCAACTAGCCGAGGAAAGGCGAGTCATCCAAAAATCATACCCGGCTTCAGGGACGCGCCCACCATAATCACGGAGGGAACGATAAGAGAAGGCAGCAGGAAGGATCCACGGACTTCGTCTCCAACACCAATGCCAACAACGACAACCAACGCCAGAAGAAGAGGGGTTACAGTGGCAAGAAGCCGCGCAATTATAACAAGATACTCAAGGGCCCCTGCCCGCACTACGCCACGGCGGACGGACCGACGACTCACTCCTGGGAGGACTGTTACGTGATGCGGGAATTTCGGGCGGAGGCGATCAAAAAGGGCCAAAACGGTGACCCTGACCAACGGCAGGAACAGTACGGTGTACCTAATCAACGCCAGAACCCGTTCGGCGGCTTCCCCGAACCGGGGGCTGAGGGCAGCTCGCAGCCAAGCAGCGGCCAGTATCCAGTGCATAACCAACGGTGGTATAACCCGCCCGGGGTTTTTCAGCAGCCACCCTCACAGGGGGCTCCACAGGGGCAAGATGATCATGGCGGGTTCCGCAACAATCCCAAACAATTAAGCAACGGGCAATACCATGTCTTCACCACCAATGCCTGTAAGCGTGATAAAAAGGTGAATCACCGAGCGTACAGTGTATCTGAGCCGGCACTCCCTAGATACCTCCACTGGTCCGAGCAGATTATATCATGGAGTAGGGAGGATCACCCGCCCAGAGTTGACAACCCCGGCGACTTAGCGTTGGTCGTGGCTCCTCAAGTCGGGGGATATACCTTATCGAAGGTACTGATGGATGGTGGTAGCAGCATCAACATACTATACTTCGACACTTTTCGAAGGATGAACCTGCTGGAGAAAGACTTAATGCCGTCAACCACGGTATTCCATGGAATTGTCCCAGGTAAATCGGCATACCCCATAGGCCGGGTTAAACTCACAGTTGCGTTTGGAACAACATCCAATTACCGGAGTGAGTCGCTTATATTTGAGGTGGTCAAGTTAAAGAGCCCTTATCATGCTCTGTTTGGGCGACCGGCTTACGCCCGTTTCATGGCTCGCCCCTGCTATGTTTACCTTAAACTCAAGATGCCCGGTCCTAAGGGGCCCATCACGGTTGATGGTGACAGGAGGATAGCAAGAGAGTGTGAGGAAGGGGATGCGGCTTACGCAGAGGTCGCCTGCGCTGCAGAAGAGCTCAAATATCACCAGGCTAATGCTGATCGAGTAGATATGTCACCTCTAAAGAAGCCAACAACAGACGCTGAGCCGCCCCTCAAGTTGAAACCAACGGATGACACTAAGATAGTGGATTTCGTCCCTGGCGACTCAACCAAGCAGTTTACTATCTGGGCGCGTGTGGACCCCAAATAGGAAAGCGCGCTCATCGAATTCACCCGTGAGAATCGGTACATCTTCGCGTGGAAACCTTCTGACATGCCTGGTGTACCGATAGAATTCGCTGAGCACCATCTTAATGTTGACCCAAAAGCAAAGCCGATTCAGCAATACCTTCGCAGGTTCAATGAGGAACCACGCAAGGCAATCGGGGAAGAAGTCGCCCGTCTTTTGGCCGCCGGATTCAATGTAGAGGTCTTCCACCCCAAGTGGTTGGCTAACCCGGTCCTGGTGCTCAAGAAGAACGGCACCTTCCGCATGTGCATTGATTACACAGATCTTAATAGAGCCTGTCCAAAGGACCCTTTCGCCCTTCCCCGCATCGATCAAATCATTGATTCAGTGGCGGGCTGCGAGCGTTTGTGTTTCCTGGACGCTTATTCATGTTATCACCAAATCAAGATGGCTGTGGAAGATCAGGAGAAGACAACTTTTATAACCCCCTTCGGGGCTTTTTGTTATGTGTCCATGCCGTTTGAGCTCAAAATCGCTGGGGCGACTTACCAGCGCTGCATCCAAAATTGTCTCCGTGGCCAAATCGGATGCAACTTCCATGCTTACGTTGATGACATTGTGGTTAAAACTCATAGGAAGGAGACGCTCTTGGAAGATTTAAGGGAAACTTTTGACAACCTGCGGGTATACCAGATGAAACTTAATCCCACCAAGTATGACTTTGGCGTTCCCGCAGGAAAGTTGTTGGGTTTCCTGGTGTCTGAGCGCGACATTGATGCCAATCCGGACAAAATCGAGGCGATTACTTCGCTTGGGAAACCAGCAAATATCAATCAAGTTCAACGGATGGCGGGTCATATCGCGGCTTTAAGTCGCTTCATAAGTCGCCTGGGAGAAAAAGCTATTCCCCTCTACCAGTTGCTTAAGAAATCTGACCGTTTTGTTTGGACAGACAAGGCCAATGAAGCTTTTGAAGCCTTGAAGCAGCAGTTGGTCAACCCGCCAGTTTTGGCCGCCCTGACTGAAAAAGAGCCTATGCTTATGTACATTGCGGCAAACTCCAAGGCGGTGAGCGTGGCAGTGGCCGTCGAATGGAAGGAAGAAGGGAAGGAATATCCGGTACAATGCCCGGTGTATTTCTTAGTGAGGTGCTAACTCTCTCCAAGCAACAATACCCGCACTGGCAGAAGCTGGTCTATGGGGTCTTTATGGCGAGTCGAAAGCTCAAACACTATTTCCAAGAGCATCCCATCACGGTGGTTAGTTCCGCTCCTCTCGGGGACATCATCCAAAACCGAGAAGCGACAGGGCGAATCGCCAAATGGGCGATCGAACTTGGGCCGCACCACGTGCGATACACCCCTCGCACGGCTATCAAGTCTCAGGCTTTGGTTGACTTCATCAACGATTGGACCGAATTACAGATTCCGGAAGACAGGCCCGACCTCACGTACTGGACTATTTACTTTGATGGGTCTAGGCAATTGGTGGCGTGGTGTTGATTTCGCCCTAGGGAGACAAATTCTGTTATGTCCTCTGACTCATGTTTCCATGCACCAACAACGCTGCAGAGTATGAAGCCTTGCTTCATGGTTTGCGACTCGCCAAGGAGATGAACCTCATGCGTGTTAGATGTCTCAGCGATTCTGATCTGGTGGCTCAACAAGTTTCAGGTACTTGGGATTCTTGGGACCCCCTGATGGCGGCTTACAGAAGGGCTGTGTCTGATGTGGCGGGTCATTTCCATGGCTATCAAGTTGATCATATCGATCGATGCCTTAACGAAGCAGCTGACGCCCTTTCACGTCTCGGCTCACAACGTAAGCCGGTTCCTCCCAATGTCTTTCTGGATATTTTGCATAATCCTTCCGTAAGGTTGCCCTTAGAAGAGGAGTTGGCAATACCATACCCTGAGTCCAGTTTGTGGCGGCTCTCCGTGTTACGCCGGATTGGGTTCTTCCGTATTTAGCATATCTTGCACGAGGCGAGTTACCTTCGGATGAGGTGTTGGCTCGCCAAATTGTCCGTCGGAGCAAATCCATGGTCATCATCAATGGCGAATTGTATAAGCGAAGCACTTCTGGGGTATTCCAACGATGCGTTTCTTCCGAAGAAGGATGCGTGATTCTGAACGACATCCATGCTGGAGATTGTGGGCATCATGCCGGGTCACGCTCCCTGGTCTCAAAGGCGTTCCGTCACGGATTCTTTTGGTTGCCGGCTCATGCAGATGCAGAAGAGATAGTTCGTCGATGTGATGGTTGCCAACGGTACGGACGACAGGCTCATGTGCCGGCTCAAGAACTAAGGATGATACCTATTACTTGGCCTTTCGCGGTCTGGGGGCTAGACATGGTTGGCCCCTTTAAGATGTCGTCCAACAAAAAAACTCATCTGCTGGTGGCGGTTGATAAATTTACCAAGTGGGTCGAAGCAGAACCTGTTGGTGCTTGTGACGCGGAGACAACGGTCAAGTTCCTGAAAAAACTGATTTTCTGGTTCGGATATCCACACAGCATTATTACTGATAATGGTACTAATCTATCACAAGGAGCGATGCAGGAGTTTTTCGACCGTGAGCACATCTGGCTTGATGTCTCTGCAGTTGCTCATCCACAATCTAATGGGCAGGCGGAACGGGCGAATCAGGAAGTATTGGGAGGAATCAAACCCTGACTTATGGTTCCCCTGGAACATACCCCAGGGTGTTGGGTTGAGGAGTTGCCTTCAGTACTGTGGAGCATCCGGACCACCCCAAACTGCTCTACGGGTTTTACTCCTTTCTTCCTGGTATACGGAGCAAAAGCTGTTCTTCCCACTGACATTAGGCATGACTCGCCCAGAGTTGCTGCTTATGTGGAACAAGACAACGATTTGGCGCGTCAAGATTCGTTGGACGCTTTGGAGGAAGCACGCGACTTGGCTGCCGCCCGATCGGCTATTTATCAGTAGGACTTGCGGCGTTACCACAGCCGCCGGGTCAAGAGCCGAACCTTTCAGGAGGGCGACTTAGTTCTTCGATTGATCCAAGATCGCACTTGCATGCATAAGTTATCACCACCATGGGAAGGACCGTTCGTCGTCAGCAAAATCCTTCGCAACGGGTCATACTATCTGGTGGATCTTCGGCCTGATCGGCCAACCACGGAGGCTGAGTCAACTCGCCCCTGGAACATAGCCCACTTGCGGCCTTATTACACTTGAGCTATTGGCTCTGTTTTTTTTCTTCTCTTGAAAAATTGTAAATTTTTCATTTTATGAAGCAATAAAATTGATGCCCACGAACTCGGGGGCTTTCCTGCTATTTCATCTTATTGAAAGTATGGATTTTTTATCTTGCTCCTTAAACAAGTCGCCCAAGCATGGACGCTATCCATACCAGAGAGCATAAGTCGCCATGATGCACTTATTACAACACTAGGTATCGATAAGCCAAAGAGGATCAAGTCGCTACAAGCGCGTGATTCAAACATAGGTGCCTTATATGATTCTGTGGATTAGGCCGGCTTACTTGGGGGCTATTTGTTCCCAAGTCGTTTTGTGGTAAGAGCGTATACGCTTGTACAATCCTATGACCGGTCTTTCCCCTAATCATAGGTCAATTGGGGGCTTCCCCTCATTGAGATCAGCCTTACTACCTATTTGGCCTGCGCAAAATTACCACATCACAAATGGTTATACTGGACCGTGTGTTGGCCGAATCGCCATATGGACCCATGAACTCTTGGTGAGTTACTCCGCTTTATGGACCCTGAACTCGCCTTAGTTAAAACATGTCTGGTACCGGCTAGCGCCCCACATGGAAAATAAAGAAACCATTGGTTCACTGAACCTGCTTCATTGAAGCTTGACTCGTGCCTGATCAGCCGGTCTAAATACTTGAGCTTTTTTATACAAAAAGTCTCCCTTGGGTAGCACTTGAGTTTATATAACTCGTCCTATCCTGTCGCGACTTGAACGAGCCGACAAAATTCCTACTTTCACCTTCCTAGTACTGCCACAAGGTTTTTCAATTTTTTCCGACTCATCCTAACGTCCCGAGTCGGTTATTATTTATTATCATCCATTACTCACTGAGGTGGTTTGATGTATGTTTTTAAGCCTAAACAGGTTGATGATCAAAATCACTATTGCCATGGCGGGTCAAGCATCATAAGACGCCCTGAGGGCGACACAAGGGTTTTAAAGAAATCATGGAACACAGTTGTTTTCTATGAATGACTTATTACATGGCTCTGATGGCCAAATCCATGAAGAACTAATCCGTTGATGTCCCCGGGTCAGCTTGCTTTGAGCTCTGACCGACTTCAACTTGCATGTTGCCCAACACCCAATTACACTTGGATAAGGCGGCGAATTCATCTTCATCGTTCAAAAATGACGAGAGATCCGCCTCCAAATCAAAAGGTTCTTGGGTCGACGCGGAGTCAAGCTGGTTGTCACAAAGGTTGGCGAATTTATTTTCTTATTCTTGTCATCATACGCAGATTGATACTTTGATAAATCCAAGCTTGCTGCAAGCTGAGTCGCCGCCAAGCGGGATTCTTTGACAACGCGCTGGTAATCCTCTAAAGCAAATTCTGACCCGTCGTCCTTGAGCTGGGGAAAGCCTGCTGCTACTTCTTCGGGTTTTAACTCTGGAGCGTATGCTAAGCACCAACTCAACGTAGTCAGTACCCCTTTTCAGGGAGCTGACCGGGTTAGCTCACCTATGTGAGGCGGAAGGGTTGATAAGCAGCCAAGCATCTTTTTGATTGATGTTATGGGTTCCTTGGCACCCATCACTGCCTTCACGGTCAACACGCTTCCGGTATACAGTTGCTCTGTTAATGTGTAAATCGCCTTCAGCATCAGGACACAATCATTCTGAAGGTTGGCGGCTCTCGGACCTATATAAGGGATAATGATGGTCAGTAACTTCTTCATACTAAGTTATTTTTTACAAAGTGCAAGATCAGGGTTTTGCTTCTCACCAAAGATAGCCTGTGCCATGTTGGAGATATGTTGCTTTAAACCGGCCAGCTCTTGTTGCACGGCTTCCAATTTTGCTTCAGCTTTTTCCGCTCGCTTTACCGCGGCGTCTTGATTAGCTCGAGCCTTCTTGTGGGCGGCCTTCAGCTTCTCCATCTCAGATAAGATTACTTGATATTTTTCTTATGATTTTGCCCGCGCATCTTGTTGGTCGGCTAAACTTTTCTTTAAGTCGCCAAATGCCAACTCAGCTTGGGCAAGGGATTCATGTCAAAATATATTATCAAGGGGCAAGTCTCAGAATTATTGCAAGCAACATCTCTGACACTTGGGGGCAATTTATAATTTTTTAGACAAAATTATACAATATCAAGACCCGGCTCATCTTTCAACAGATGACCCGGCCCTTGGGGGTTGCAGGTCGAAAGGATTTTTCTAATATCAAGACCCGGCTCATCTTTCAACAGATGACCCGGCCCTTGGGGGTTACAGGTCGAAAGATTTTTTCCAATATCAAGACCCGGCTCATCTTTCAATAGATGGCCCGGCCCTTGGGGGTTACAGGTTGAAAGATTTTTTTTCTAATATCAAGACCCGACTCATCTTTCAACAGATGACCCGGCCCTTGAGGGTTACAGGTCGAAAAGATTTTTTCTAATATCAAGACCCGACTCATCTTTTAACAGATGACCCGACCCTTGGGGGTTAATGAGGATAGTATGCATTAAGGTGTACCTCATGTCTATTCTTCATCATAAGGAGTAGACTCTTCTCCATTTCATAACTCGCTTCCATGCGAGTTGCAAAGCCGGAGCAGAGTTCTTTAAATCTCATGTTCAATAGAAGGCCGGGTTGATGTTGATACGTGCTTCAACAAGACTGCCGGAGCCGGCTTAGAGAAGCTAGTACCAGTGATGATTACATCATCTGAATCCTCTGCCGTTTTCAACGGACTCGGCGGATTGGGCATTTCCGTGCCTTCCTTGGGAGAATTCGGGAGATCCGCTTGGTCATCAGATTTATCCTTTGCCGGGTCATCCTGAGTCGGCGCCGGTTTTTGAATGGGCTCTGGAGCTGTAATGGAAGTTGACTCGCCAGTTTTCCTTTTCTTCGCTTGTGCCCTAAAAAGAGAAGGGGGTGCGCTTAAAAACAGACATCATCATCATGATCAGGACAATGTTAGTATTATAAGAATTTACCCTGGAACGCGGATCATCAGCGGAAGGGCTGACATCACTGAGTCGCCTGACGAAGGGGGAGAATTCTGCAAAAAGTAATACCTCAAGATATGAGCAAGTTATAAGTATGATCCAAAAGGAAACAAAAGGGGACGCTGTTAAAAGGATACCTCATTCTGCCTCTTCTTGGTAGGAGTTTTCGCTGGTAACCCGGACACCAAGTCTCCAGAATGACTCCGAGTCTTCCGATTGGAAGCATATTGCATTTTCTTCAAAAGGAAATTAGGATCCAAACAAGCATTTGGGTGAGACATGGGTACCTTCCCACAAATCCGCCTGGCCAGCTTAGGCGGGGGAGAAGATGAGTCGGAGGAAACATAAATTACCTCTACGAAGTCTTCTTGGCTTTCGTTGCCCTCATTCTACACAAGAGATACAGAGGTGTAAACACAAAATTATAGCAATGAACGGCAAGACAAAGAAGATAGAATTTTACCTCTGAAAATACATCACCGACTTGGGATTCGTCCGCATCAGACGGTTCAGTAATGGCGGCTTTGCCTTTGCTCTTGGATTTCTTCTTTGGGGGCGGCCTGGCTTGCTTCAGGGCCACCTTTTTCGGCCTCTTGGACCCGAATTTGTCACCTTTCTGAAGTGGCATTTTTATTATGAGAATCATAATTCGAGTAAGTCGGAAAGAATAAAGTATAGGCGGGTTAAGTTATTTACCTTAGGTGCCGGGTTGATCTTGCAGAATGGCTTAAGACCTATTTGGCCACACTTGGCCAAGGGCTCACCGGCCAGCTTCTTGATGATGGAAACAATGTCATTTTTTGTCAGTGCTGTACAGAAGTAGCACTGGGGATGGTCAAAGGTGCCATCAAACTCACACATTAAGCCGTCTCGGCGACTTAAGGGGAGGATGCGCCATTCAACCCAGCAGCAGATCAAATCAATCCCGGTAAGACCGTTGTTTGTCAGAGATCGTAACTCGGATATCACCGGGATAAAATCTGAGTCCTCTTCTTCAGTAAACTTGTCTGGAAGTTTAAAGTTTGTAGGAAGGCGTTCCTCCCTATAGCCAAGGAGCTTGTTTTCACCTTCAGGAGAAGTTTCTTGGCAATAAAACCAAGACTCGCCCCAGCCTTTGGGATGGCTTGGCATGGCGAGTGATGGGAATGAGATGTCCCTGCGGCGTTGAACGTTGACGCCTCCAAGTTCCAAGCTAGGGCCATTGGAAAATTTGGTCTCGCGATTCAAATGAAAGAAATACCAGAACAAAGGAACTGAAGGTTCCATCCGCAAGTAGGCTTCGCAGAACACTTGGAACTGACATAAGTTACTAATCGAGTTAGGTCCTAAGTCTTGGAGGCGGACGTTCATGAAAGTCCTGGCATCTGTGAGGAATTTTGACCCTGGTGGCTTAAAACCCCGTTCGAGGTGCTCAGCAAAGACAACTATTTCCCCTTCCATCGGGTTGGGAATTTCTTCTCCAAACCCGGATCGCCATCCGATAACCTCTTTCGGGTCGAGATTTCCCGTCTTCACAGTCATTGAGAAAAGCTTCATCAACTTTGGTCGGGAGCCAATCGACTTTGAAAACGGTACCCATGGCTACAAAGGAAAAGATTACGGGTAAATTAACTCGCTGAGCGCTTACTGAGTGGTTAAAAGATCAATTAACTCGCCGAACATTTGTCAGGTGACTAAGGGAGTCTGTTGACTCGCCAACAAGGGGCTGGGTCAGAATACAAGGGCGATTTAGGAATTTCCTACTGCTTAAGAGAGACGACTCAGAGCTTCAGAGATGTTCGCTAAAATGGTGAAGTACGAATCTACAAACAGGTTTTATACAGTAAACAGTAACACATAGATCTACGGAGCAGGCGAAAGTGAATGAAAAAAGCCCGGATAAAGAAGAACAACCTATGGCTAGGGTAAGAATAGTAAAGCTGATTTGACACGAGCCTTTTTTGGATCTTCAAACAGGAGCTAATCAACTGAGGATATGGATGATGCTACCGTACCTATTATTATCGTTGTGATCTAATCAACATCTATGGGGGCATTCGAGATGTTCTAAGAAACCGGCAAGCGATGAACCTTGAGAGGCTGAGATCTACCTCTAATGGCGGAGGACTGACCTGGTGATGGCGACCGAGGAAGATCCGCGGCGAGTGTTGTGCGCTTAGTCGGCGTGGGGATGCGTCGGACACGGCGGCCGGAGACGGAGGTCCTCGGGCGGCGACGGAGCTCTCGGTGCAGTCGCGAGGAAGAAGGGGTCGATGAAATGGGTAGGTGCGAATGTTCACTGCCCCCTTCCCCCAGCCTATTTATGGGGTCAGGCGCTGGAATCAAGGCGCCTCGTGCGGGAACTGACGACGGGATAAAGATTCGCTATAATGGCGCCCAAAAGTTTCGGGATATCTGTGACGAAGGATCCATTGGGGATTGCGTCATCATTTCTTCCGAGATTAAAGGGATAAGATGGTGTCAACAAGAAGTGGTTCGGCGACTTGGGTATCTCCACGATAGGGTGGCGGATAAAGCGTATGATGCGTAAAAAGAGCAGAGTGAGTCACCGTGGCTAGGTGAGAGTTGACATGAACAAGTTCAGGTCGATCTGGGGCCTAATGTTGGGGATATTATCTGTTGTGTGACCCGCCCTTGTTGGGCCGGGTCACTAGGCGGGCGACTCATCCTTTGGCGATTTCGGCTTTGGCCTGTGAGCCCAGGAGCTAGACGGCGGTTCAAGATCCTCGTGGAGAATCAATCATTGGGAAGACCTCTAAGTCTTGGAAAGCACGACGACTTAGAGATAGAAAGAATCATGACTTGCATGATGGTAAGGACTCTTGTAAACCCTAAGGGCTTGACCTGTATATAAAGGCGAGTCCCGGTGAAGGAGAGGGCAGGTTAGAAATCATCGAGTGCTAGGTCAGGCGAGTTACGCCCTCCTTGTAATCGAAACACCATCAATACAACACAAAGCAGGACGTGGGCTTTTACCTCCTCTCGAGGGGACGAACCTGGGTAAATCTCTGTCTCGCTCCCGTTCAACCCCTTTGAGTCGCCACCAAGGTGCGATGGATCCAACACTAAGTTCTTTCATGAGGACATCTGCTGTGACAAAACCACGACACTATCCGAGTTACGATCTTTGACAAACAATGGCCTTACTGGAGTTGATCTGATCCGCTGCTGGGTGGAATGGCGCATCCTTCCCTTGAGTCACCGAGACGGCTTGATGTGCGAATCTGATGGTACTTTGACCCATCCCCAATGCTACTTCCACACAACACTCACAGAGGAAGACATTGTGACCATCATCAAAAAGCAAACCGGCGAACCTTTGGTCAAGTGTAGCCAAATAGGGCTTAAGCCATTTTGCAAAATTAACCCGGCTCCTAAGGTAAATAATTTGACCCGCCCTTGATTCACTCTTTCCGACTTACTCGGATTCTGACTTGCATAACGTCAATTCCATCTCACAAAGGCGACCGATTCTGGTCACAAAGGCCGAAAAAGATTGCCCTGAAGCAAACCAGACTGCCTCCAAAAAGGAAATCCAAGGGTAAAAACAAAACCGCCGTTGCCGAATCATCTGATGTGGACGAATCCCAAGTCGGCGAAACGTCTTGAGAGGTAAATTTTTATCCTTTATGTCTTGATGCCCTTTTACTCTAATTTATGCTTATATCTTTGCATTTCCCTGTATAGAATGATGATAACGAAAGCCAAGATGACATCGTAGAGGTAATTTGCATTTCTTCCGACTCAACCTCTCCTTCGCCTAAGCCGGCCACGCGAGTTTGTGGGAAAGTTCCCATGTCTCACCCAAATGCTTGTCTGGACCCTAATTTCCTCTTGAAGAAGGCGCAACATACTTCCTTTCGGAAAACTCGATGCCACTCAGGGGATTTGATGTCCGGGTTACTAGTAAAAACCCCTACCAAGAAACGGCAGAATGAGGTACCCTCTATCAATTTCTACCTTCGTTTCCTTTTGGATCACACTTGTAACTCGCTCACATTTTGAGATATTACTTTTGCAGACTTCTCCCCCTTCATCGGGCGACTCAGTGATGTCGGCCCTTCCGCCAATGATTCGCGTACAAGGGTAAGTCCTTATAATACTTATGTCTTTCCTAATGATAATGATGCTTGCTTTAAACATGCCCCTCTTTTCCTTAGAGCGCAAGCGAAGAAGAGGAAAACCAGCGGCTCAACTTCCACTCCTGCTCCAAAGCTTAAAGAAAACCCAGCACCAGCTCGTGCTGACCCGGCAAAGGATATACTTGACGACCAAATTGACCTTCCAAGTTCTCCCAAGGAAGGCATGGAAACACCCAACCCGCCAAGTCCGTTGAAGGAGGCTGAAGATCCTGATGCTGTGGTTATTACTGGTACCGACTACTCTAAGCCGGCTTCGGCAATCTTATCAAAGCATGTACCAACATCGTCACATCCTTCCACTAGAGATGAGATCTCCAAGGCCAAACTTTCTCAATATGCAAAACTTGAGTTTGATGAACTGTGCTCGGGCTTCACAAGTCACCTGGAAACAAGTTATGAAATGGAGAAGAACCTGCTCCATATTATGAAGAATAAACATGAGGTACGCCTTAATGCATACCCTCCTCATTAGCCCCCAAGGGCCGGGTCATCTTTTGAAAGATGAGCTGGGTCTTTTGATGTAGAAAAAACTTGCGACCTGTAACCCCCAAGGGCCGGGTCATCTTTTGAATAATGAGCCGGGTCTTGATGCAGAAAAAACTTGCGACCTATAACCCCCAAGGGCCGGGTCATCTTTTGAAAGATGAGCCGGGTCTTGATGTAGAAAAAACTTGCGACCTATAACCCCCAAGGGCCTGGTCATCTTTTGAAAGATGAGCCGGGTCTTGATGTAGAAAAAATCTGCGACCTGTAACCCCCAAGGGCCGGGTCATATTTTGAAAGATGAGCCGGGTCTTGCTTGTGGTATAATTTTGTATGTTTAAAAAAATTATACATTAGCCCCCAAGTGTCACGGATGTTGCTTGCAACAATTCTGAGACTTGTCCCTCCAAAATATGTTGACAGGAATCTCTGGCCCAAGCCGAGTCGACGTTGGGCGACTTAAAGAAAAGTTTAGCCGACCAGCAAGACATGCGGGCTCAAGGAGAAGAAAAATACCACGCAATCTTAGCTGATATGGAAAAGCTGAAAGCCGCCAACAAAAAATCTCAAGCTGATCAAGCCGCCGCGCTAAAGCGAGCTGAAATAGCTGAAACAAAACTGGGAGTCGCACAACAAGAGTTGGTCGGTTTAAAGAAACATATTTCCAGCTTGACACAAGCCATCTTTGGTAAGAAGAAATTCCTGGTTTTGTATCTCTTAAAGTAAAGATTAGTGTGAAAAAAACAAAGTACTAACCATCATTGTCTTTCCCACGCAGGCCCAAGAGCCGCCAACCTTCAGGACGACTGCATCTTGAAGCTAAAGGCAATTTACACACTGACTGAGCAGCTGTATACTAGGAGCATGCTAACCATGAAGGCAGTGATGGGCACCAAGGAACCGATCACATAAATCAAAAAGATGCTTGGCTGCCTATCCACCCTTCCGCCTCAGATAGGTGAGCTAACCCGATCAGCCGCCCGGAAGGGGGCGCTGACTACCTTGAGTCTGTGTTTGGCATATGCTCCAGAACTGAAGCCCGAAGAGGTAGCAGCAGGCTTCCCACAGCTCAAGGATGACGAGTCATAATTCACTCAAGATGATTATCAGCGCGTCGTCAAGGAGTCACGCTGGGCGGCGACTCAGCTAGCACCAAGCTTGGATTTAACAAAGTACCAAGCCGCTTATGATGACAAGAACAAGAAAGTAAACCCGCCTGCATTTGTGACAACCAGCTTAACTCCTCGTCGACCCAAGAACCCTTTTGATTTGGAGTCGGATCTCTCAACATTTTTAAATGATGAAGACGAATTTGCCGCCCTGTCCAAGTGTAATTGGGTACTGGGCGATTTACAACTTGAAGTCGGCCTGAGCTCGAGGCAAGTTGACCCGGAGGCATCAGCAAAATAGGCCTTACTGATTTGGCCATCTGAGCCATGTAATAGGTCATTGTAGAAAACAATCCTTTGCTTATGTTAGTTGTGGAACTCTTCCGCGACCTTAGAAAAAACCTTGTGCCGCCCTTAGGATGCCATGATGCTTGACTCGCCATGTCAGTAAAGATTTGATCACCAACCTGTTTGGCTAGGAAAAGCATATATCAAACCATCTCAATGAGTAATGAATGATGATAAATAATAACCGACTCAAGGTGTCTCGGTGAACCGTATGAAGAAACCCGGCTCAACGAGACACGGCGAGTCTCATAAATCTGTGAAACCTTGTGGCAGTGCCTGGAAGGTGATAATAAGAATTTCGTCGGCTCGTTCAAGTCGCGACATGATAGGACGAGCTAGAAAAACTCAAGTGCTACCCAAAAGGAGACTTTTTGTGTAAAAAAGCTCAAGTATTTAGACCGGCAGATCAGGCGCAAGTCAAGCTTCAGTGAAGCAGGTTCAATGAACCAATGGTTTCTCTATTTTCCATGTGGGGCGCTAGCCGGTACCATGCATGTTTTAACCAAGGTGAGTTCAGGGTCCATATAGCGGATTGACTCGCCAAGAGTTCATGGGTCCATATGGCGATTTGGCCAACACACAGTCCAGTATAACCATTTGTAGTGCGGTAATTTTTCGCTAGCCAAATGGGTAGTTAGGCTGATCTCAGTGAGAGGAAGCCCCCAAGTGACCCATGATTAGGGGAAAGACCAGTCATAGGATTGTAGAAGCGTATACGCTCTTACCACAAAATGACTTGGGAGCTGATAGCCCCCAAGTAAGCCGGCCTAATCCTCAGAATCATATAAGGCGCCCATGTTTAATTCGTGCGCTTGTAGTGACTCGATCCTCTTTGGCTTATCGATACCCAGTGTTGTAATAAGTGCAGCATGGCGACTTATGCTCTCTGGTATTGGTAGCGTCCATGCTTGGGCGACTTGTGGAAGAACAATAAAGATCCATGCTTTCAAGAAAATGAAGTGGCAGGAAAACCCAAGATTCGTGGGTATCGACTTTATTGCTTTATATAAACGAAGGACTTACAATTTCCAAAAATGGGAGAGAAAGGAAAAAAGGGGAGCCAATAGCTCAAGTGTAGTAAGGCCGCAGATGGGCTATGTTCCAGGGGCGAGTTGACTCAGCCTCCGTGGTGGGTTGACGAGACCGAGGATCTACCAAATAGTATCACCCGTTGCGAAGATTTTTGATGACGACGAAAGGTCCTTCCCAAGGCGGTGACAACTTATGCATACGAGTGCGATCTTGGATCGACCGGAGCACTAAGTTGCCCTCATGAAAAGCTAGGCTCTTGACCCGGCGGCTATGATAACGCCGCAAGTCTTGCTGATAGATAGCCGACCGGTAGGCAGCCAAATCGCGTGCTTCCTCCAAAGCATCCAAAGAATCCTGACGTGCCAACTCATTATACTTTTCCACATTAGAAGCGAGTCGGGGCAAGTCATGCCTAATGTCACTGGGAAGAACGTCTTTTGCGCCGTACACCAAGAAGAAAGGAGTAAAGCCCGTAGAACGATTCAGGGTGGTTCGAATGCTCCATAATACCGAAGGCAACTCCTCAACCCAACACCCTGGGGTACGCTCTAGAGGAACCATAAGTCGGGGCTTGATTCCCCGCAACACTTCCTGATTCGCCCGTTCTGCCTGCCCATTAGATTGTGGATGAGCAATCACAGACACATCAAGTCGGATATGCTCCCGGTTGCAAAACTCCTGCATCGCCCCTTGTGATAAGTTGGTACCATTATCAGTGATAATGCTGTGTGGGTATCCAAACACAAATATCAACTTTTTCAAGAATTTGACGGCCGTTTCCGCGTTACAGCTGCCAATAGGCTCTGTTTCGACCCACTTGGTGAATTTATCCACCGCCACCAGGAGATGAGTCTTTTTATTGGATGACATCTTAAAGGGACAAACCATATCTATCCCCGAGACCGCAAAAGGCCAAGTGATGGGAATCATCCTTAATTCTTGAGCCGTCACATGAGCCCGTCGTCCAAAACGTTGACAACCATCACATGGACGAACTATCTCTTCTGCATCCGCATGAGCCGTTAACCAAAAGAAACCATGACGGAACGCCTTGGAAACCAGGGAACGTGACCCGACATGATGCCCGCAATCTCCTGCATGGATTTCGTTGAGAATTGTGCACCCTTCATCAGAAGAAACACATCTTTGAAATACCCCGGAAGTACTTCGCTTGTGTAACTCGCCATTGATGATGACCATGGATTTGCTCCGACGAACGATTTGACGGGCCAACACCTCATCCGAAGGTAACTCACCTCGTGTGAGGTACGCCAAGTAAGGAAGAACCCAATCTGGCGTAACACGTAGAGCTGCCACAAACCGAGACTCAGGATCTGGTGTCGCCAACTCCTCTTGTGAAGGCAACCTCACAGAAGGATTATGTAGAATATCCAGAAAAACATTAGGAGGAACCGGCTTACATTGCAAGCCGAGACGCGAGAGGGCATCAACCGCTTCGTTGAGTGGCCGGTCGATATGATCGACTTGATAACCATGGAAATGACCCGCCACATCCGACACAACCCTTCTGTAAGCCACCATGAGGGGGTCCCAGGAATCCCATGTACCTGAAACTTGTTGTGCCACCAGATCGGAATCGCCCAAGCACCTGACGCGTGTGAGGTTCATCTCCCTGGCAAGTTGCAAACCATGAAGCAAGGCTTCATACTCCGCAACGTTGTTGGTACACGGGAACATGAGTCGGAGAACATAACAAAAACTTGTCTCCCTGGGGTGAAATCAACACCACGCCAGCCCCCGAGCCTTCCAACTGTCTAGACCCATCAAAGTAAATGGTCCAGTACATGAGATCAGGCCTGTCCTCGGGAATCTGTAACTCGGTCCAATCATTGATGAAGTCGACCAATGCCTGGGACTTGATAGCTGAGCGAGGGGTATACCGCACGTGGTGTGGCCCGAGCTCAATTGCCCATTTGGCGATTCGTCCCGTTGCTTCTCGGTTCTGGATGATGTCCCCAAGAGGGGCGGAGCTAACCACCATGATAGGATGTTCTTGGAAATAATGTTTTAGCTTCCGACTCGCCATAAACACGCCATAAACCAACTTCAGCCAATGTGGATAACGTTGTTTGGAGAGGGTTAGCACCTCACTCATAAAATACACCGGGCGCTGTACGGGGTATTCCTTTCCTTCTTCCTTTCGTTCAACAACCACTGCCACACTCACCGCCTTGGTATTCGCCGCGATGTACAAAAGCATAGGCTCCTTTTCAGTCGGGGCGGCCAGAACCGGTGGGCTGACCAGTTGCTGCTTCAGGGCTTCAAAAGCTTCATTGGCCTCGTCTGTCCAAACAAACTGACCAGCTTCCTTAAGCAACTGATAGAGGGGAATGGATTTCTCCCCCAGGCGGCTTATAAAACGACTCAAGGCCGCAATACGACCCGCCATGCGTTGAACTTGATTAATATTCGCTGGTTTCCCGAGCGAGGTGATTGCTTCGATTTTGTCCGGATTGGCCTCAATGCCTCGTTCGGACACCAGAAAACCCAAAAGCTTTCCTGCAGGAATGCCAAAGACACATTTGGTGGGATTAAGCTTCATCTAATACACACGCAGGTGTCAAAGGTTTCCTTGAGATCCTCCAAGAGCGTCTCCTTCTTGCGAGATTTAACCACGATGTCATCAACGTAAGCATGGACATTGCGTCCGATTTGGCCGCAGAGATAGTTTTGAATACAATGCTGGTAAGTCGCCCCAGCGCTCTTGAGCCCAAACGACATGGATACATAGCAAAAAGCCCCAAACGGGATTATGAAGGCTGTCTTCTCCTGATCTTCCACAGCCATCTTGATTTGGTGATATCCGGAGTAGGCGTCCAAGAAACACAAATGCTCACATCCCCCAACCGAATCAATGGTTTGATCGATGCGGGGAAGGGCGAAAGGATATTTTGGGCAAGCTCTGTTGAGGTTGGTGTATTCGATGCACATGCGGAAAGTGCCGTTCTTCTTGAGCACCAGGACCGGGTTAGCCAACCATTTAGGGTGGAAGACCTCAACGATGAATCCGGCGGCCAAAAGACGGGCGACTTCTTCTCCAATCGCCTTGCATCGCTCCTCATTAAACCTGCGAAGATATTTCTGAATCGGCTTTGCTTTAGGGTCAACATTAAGATGGCGCTCAGCGAATTCTCTCGGTACACCAGGCATGTCAGAAGGTTTCCATGCGAAGATGTCCTGATTCTCACGGATGAATTCGATGAGTGCGCTTTCCTATTTGGGATCCAGACCCGCCCCGATAGTGAACTGCTTGGATGAATGGCGAGGAGTAAAGTCCACCATCTTAGTGTCATCCGTCAGCTTAAACTTGAGGAGCGGCTCGACATCAGTTGTTGGCTTTTTGATGGGCGACATATCCGCCGGGTCAACATTGGCTTGGTGATACTTGAGTTCTTCTGCAGCACATGCGATTTCTGCGTAAGCCACATCTCCTTCCTCACACTCCTTTGCTATCCTCCTGTCACCATCGACCGTGATGGGTCCCTTAGGGCTAGGCATCTTGAGTTTAAGGTAGACATAGCTGGGGCGAGCCATGAACCAGGCGTAAGCCGACCGCCCGAACAACGCATGATAAGGGCTCTTTAGCTTGACCACCTCAAATATAAGCGACTCACTCCTGTGATTGGATGCTGTACCAAAAGCCACATTAAGTTTGACCCGCCCAATTGGATATGCCGACTTACCAGGGACGATACCATGGAATACCGTGGTTGACGGCATTAGGTCTTTCTCCAAGAGGTTCATCCTTCGAAAGGTGTTGAAATATAGTATGTTGATGCTGCTGCCACCATCCATAAGAACCTTTGAAAGGGTATATCCCCGGACTTGGGGGGCCACGACCAATGCCAAGTTGCTGGGGTTGTCGATTCTGGGCGGGTGGTCCTCCCTACTCCACGAGATGGTCTGCTCAGACCAATGGAGGTACCTGGGGAGCGCCGGCTCGGACACGCTATACGTCATGTGCTTCACCTTCTTGTCTCGCTTACAGGCACTGGTGGTGAACACATGGTATTGTCCGTTGTTTAATTGTTTGGGATTGCTGCGGAATCCGCCATTATCATCTTGCCCCTGGGGAGCCCCCTGCGGGGGTGGCTGCTGAAACACTCCGGACGGGTTATACCGCTGCTGGTTATGCACAGGGTAGTGGCCACTGCTTGGTTGCGAGCCGCCCTGGGGCCCTGGTTCGGGAAAACCTGTAGCGACCCGACTCAAGACGAGTCAAGCCTCTGTGTTTCTGTGCCATCCCTGGATCAGTATGCTGGCACACATAGTACATCAATGTATATATCAAAGTGCAATCACATGTAAATAGCGTAAAACTGATATATACCTTAAATATCTCAGCGGAAGCGGTCAAGGGAGTGGAGTCCCAATAAACACCAACGGCAAGTTGAGTGTAGACCGTAACCCTGTATCGTACTCTTACTCGTCGAAGAAAAATATCTGCAACATAAGACGTTGCAGCCGTGTAGGTCAGCATATTGAATATGCCGGCAAGTCACATATGAGATGTGTAAAATATCATCTATCTCTACATGCATATATGGCAGGTGGGGGTTGGAAGTTTTAGCGTAAAGCAAATTTTTCTCCTACAACAAGAGGGTTTGAAAGCAAAATGTTACTACAAGGTTTGTTGTTAACGAGATGGTTCCGCCAACCAGTTCTCGTACCCGAGTTGTCAATAATTCCCACAACAAATATATTTAATGGTGTTGAGAAATCCAGATAACTTCAGTTCCTTTGGCTCAAGTTGTCCATGACCGTGGACACGGCTAATCGATTAGGTTTGAGTACTCTGCAGAGTTTTGCACACGTTCCCCACAAGATTTGATCGCCTCCGGGTTTGTCCTCGCACTTCAGGGTGTTTGAAGACCGGATGATCAAAACATGGTCTTTCAACGGGTCCCTCTGAATCCCTGTCGGTGCCCATCCATTCCTACCGTTCGTCTACATCCGCTAGCACCGCCTGTCCAGAGTCGCCGCGTTGTCCAACCAAGCCAGAGACCATAATGACTTGTGGCTGTGCAGGTAAGCCTTGGGTCTTGAAAATATCCGTCCGTCTCTTTGAGCCTGGGTGAAGCTTTCCGTAGGATGACATGGCCTCTCCAGCATCCCGGGCATCCACTGGGTTTTCCAGGGAGCCGGTCAACCGTCCTTCACCCAGAGTTGCATTGCGTCCGAGGTCTTGAAAATCTTGTCTTAGTCCGGTCTTGATTATTATATCAATCTCGCATCACTCGTGGTATACACTCAACCGATAACCCGTCTACTCAAGCATAGCTTTAAGAAATTGTCGTCCCGGGGCCAAGTGTCGGGGTTGTTGTGTTCCTACCACATGATACTACAACTATACTAAATTTTCCAAGTATCTAGGCAGCATGCAATTGGGTATAGGATGGTAGAACTACGATGCATAAAACATAGGTGAAAGTATGATCAAAGTGACTTGCCTGTGATGTTGACGAAGAAGAATTTCTCGAGAAATAACTTGATAGACTACTCGTCACTCTCCTATGAAATCTATATAACAAACATATCATTCACATAAGCACTCATACTAGCAATCATTCTAGCAATCAAAACAAAAGAGAGAACGAATAGGAATCCAAAAGAAACTTCAAATAAGACTAGGGAGTCTTCTACTACGTCAAACACTAAATAGTTTTGTCTAACAGAAAATAATAACAAGGAACTAAGATATAAGTTTAACTAAGATAAAATAAAATATTTTTCACAAAACTATTTGAAAGTATTTCCGAACGGTATTTGAAACAGCGGTGAAAACAATCGCACGTTACTACGGAGCTAGAATTGTTTTCATAAAAACAAATAAAACTAAAATAAGAACTTGTTGCAAAACTACTGTTAACTGACATAACCAAAACAGTAATAATGTTTCTGAAATAATAAAGGAAGTATTTTAAAACAAAGCTAGAAAATGAATTAGCCGAAAACCGAAAAGCGGTGAAACAGAAATTGTTTCACATGAAATAATGAGTTAAAATACACAAACAAAGCTGAAACTTTTACCACTGATACTTAAGATCACTAGGGATCAATACCAAAAGGAATAAAATCAAAAGCTATTTTTAAACTCCTGGAATAGGCAAAACAATGTTTAAATGAAATCTGCTCTAACTTATATTTGAAAATTTCAAACATAGACAAATTATATATTTTTACAAACTACAGGAAATTTGTGAGCTACTGGGAAAATAATCAAAGTCATTGGACTTCGGGATCAAAAGTTGTGGCCAAAACAAGATTGAAAGTTTCTGTTTTTGCAGTGAAAACAGAAAAACTGCTGCTACTAGTACTAACACGTGGCAAGCTGCGGTGGCTGTGTGTTTCTTGGTTTGGAGCAAACGTCCTATGGCTAGTAAAACCACTGGCTAAATCTTAAGTGAACAAAAGAACCGTTGGTTTTCTGGACTAAACCAAAAGGGTATAGATGACCTAATCTGGACCATTGCATGGCGATCTAAGGGCTAAGAAAAGATCAAAAGAAAAACACACAGAGAGAGAGAGAAACTACCTGCTGACAGAGGGTGCACCGGCGATGGAGGGGAGTTGGCCGGCGGTGGAGGGCTTCAGGGGGAGGCGGCGAGGTTCCTCCTCCGCGGGGGGGGGGGGGGGGGAGGCGGTGGTGGAGAGGGAGAGCTTAGGGGGCTTCTCCTCCTGGCGAGGCCGAAGTGCAGCAGCTTCGGGCTGCTGCTGCTCGCGGCGGCGGCGGTGGCGGGGTGAAGTGGCGGTGGTGGCTAGGGTTGGGGGAGGGGTAGCCGAGGGGAGGGGTTTATATAGCCTTGGGGAGGGGTGGCTATGGAAGGGGAGGGAGAAGAAAGAAGGAAGGAGGAGAGGTCGGTTCCTGTAGGGAAGGAAAGAGAGGAGAGGCAGAGGGAATAAGGGAGGAGAAGATCACGTGGGAGAAGGAAGAGCTCGGTCTGGTAGAGAAGGAAGGAGAGGAAGAAGAAAGAAGGAAGGAGGAGAGGTGCACTGGGAAGGAAATCACGGGAGAAGGAGAGGGAGCTTCGGCTCGGTTCCTGTGCAGAGAAAAGAAAGGGAGGGAGGAGATCGCGTGGGGAGAGAGAGGAGAGAAATACGTGGGGAGAGAGAGAGGATTGGGGACGTGGGGCTGCTGCATGGATGCATGCGTGCTGGATGCATGCAGGTTATGTGGGGCGGCTGGGCTGAGCCCCTTTGGCTCGGCCTGGCAGGTTTCTATTTTTTTTTAAACCGTTCCAAACAGAAAAATATAAAGGCCAAAGAAATAAAATAAAACAATATATTTATATAAGCCATTATATAAAAAGAATCAGAGAATAAATCTCTACCCAAATAGCATTTTTCTAAAGCCAAAATAAAAACTTTAGGAAAATTATCTTTTTCCAAAATCCCTAAAAGCATTATTTCTTTTTGTAAATATTTTTCAAATGCCCCTCTAAGTTTGAGGTTGCAAATAACATTCAAAATGCCCGGGTATTTGAGGGTCATGTTCCTCCGCTCTTTTCTGTTTGACAGAATGCATTTCCCGGTATTTTGTTGCACGAAGAAAAACGAATGGAGATGCAAAAGAATTCAATGCAAATATCCCCGTTCAAATTCCGTATAATTGAAGAAGTCATGTCATCTTCTCTCTTTGCTTTTAAAAGCTTGAATTTGAATTTACCGGAGAAGGGGAAAGTCATTTTATTCCCTCTCATTCAAAAGTTTCGAAAAGTTTCAAATTTCACACAAGTTTCAGTCAATCAGCAAACAAACAAACAATCAATCTAATAATTATATTAACATTCCAAAATTTATAAATTTTGGGATGTTACAAAACCGCCGAACGGGTTCTGGCGTTGATTAGGCGCACCGAACTGTTCCTGTCGTTGGCTCTGGTCACCGGTTTGGCCTTTCTTGAGTGCCTCCGCCCGAAATTCCTGCATTACGTAGCAATCTTCCCAAGAGTGGGTCGCCGGTCCTTCCGCCGTGGCGTGATGCGGGCAGGGGCCCTTAAGTATCTCGTTGTAACTGCACGGCTTCTTGCCACTGTAACCCCTCTTCTTCTGGCGCTGGTTGCCATTGTAAGCATTGGTATTGCCGACGAAGTCCGTGGATCCTTCCTGCTGCGTTCTCTTGCCATTTCCACCATGATTATGGTGGGCGCGTCCCTGAAACCGGGAGTGATTCTTGGATGACTCGCCTTTCCTCGGCGAGCTGGCCTTGCTACCGTCCTCACCTGGATCTTTAGTATCGTCTGCTTCGGCGTACCGAGTGAGGGTATCCATCAATTCGCCCATATCCTGGACCTTGCACTTGAGCCGCCCCAGCTTCTGTACCAAGGGATCATAGTGGCAGTTTTGCTCCAGAATCAGCACGACCTGAGCCACCGTGATGCCGTCTGACGAGTGGATTATTTCTGCAACCCTCCGCGTGCAATGATGGGCCGACTCATCGGGGCGCTGAACGCAATGCTGTAAGTCGACGATCATCATTGGGCGTTTGCAAGTTCCCCGAAAGTTTTTGATGAAACGCTCCTTCAGTTCAGCCCAAGTCTGGATGGAGTTGGGTGGCAGGTTTTTCAACCAAGTGCGCGTCGTTCCTTCTTGCATCATTGTGAAGTACCTGGCACAGACCGCTTCACTCATGTCGACCATGTCCATTGCGAGTTCGTAACTCTCAACCCATGATGCCGGCTCAAGATCCGGGGTGTAGTTGGGCACCTTCCTTGGTCCTTTAAAGTCCTTCAACATTCGCTTGTTGCGCAGGGCAAAGGCCAAACACGGCACCCCGACGTGCCTGCCGCCTCCGCTGAGTGACGCTGGGTGGGTTTGGATGTTGTCTTGATGATCCTGGCCCATCGTACCAACGACGTCGCAGGCAGGAGGGTCCCGATGGTCGGGCGGGTTACCCTGAGGTAGGTGCCGCGGCCCGCTGGTTATGGCGGGTTGGTCCTCTGGCCGGCTTCTGGTGTGGCTCGCCTAGGGGTGGAGTGCAGCCGGTCGAGGCTGTGTGAGAATTGCGCGTTCTGGACCACCGGTGTTCTCAACATCTTGATGGCATTTCTTGCTTGTATTTCAGCCGGGGTGTTGCCATAAATCGGAAGGGATTCTAAGTGGCGAGTCGCGGTGAGCACGTTGTCCATGGGGTTGGAAAAGTGGCCCTGAGGCGTGTGGAAACGGGGAACGCGATCATCCGCTGGCTGAGGCAGCGGGTTTGGTGGCTGAGCCGGCCCTCCCCCTGGAACGGTTCCCACCCCGGGGGTGCGCGGAGTGTCGAAAAGGCGGGTAGGGTTCAGATCAGGGGGTAAACACCCCTGGTGCCTCTTCTGATGGACAGCGTCGGACGCTCGCTGATGTCTTTCAAGTCACCAGTTCTCGGTGTTCAAGCGGGCCGTCTCCGCGGTGATCTGAGCTTGCCAAGTCTCAATCCTGGCGGCTTCTGCCTCTGATCTCGCTGGGCCTTCGCCATCTCATCTCACAGCTTTGCCAACTCGGCGTTTATTGTTCCTTGGTTTTCTGTCGTCAGAGGGGTCGCCATGAGCCTTGTTATCTCCGCCGACAGGTCCACCAGGACCGCGGATGGGCTTTTGGATGGTTCACTAGCCTCGTTGTTGCCTGCAGGGTTTTGCTGGGACTGTGTTGCCCCCGCCATGTATACGGCAATCTGACAGCGGGTCCGGTCGAGGACTTCGGGATCCATCGCTAGCGACAGATCTCCGAGGCAGCCTTCGTGCAGAGACTGGATTGAATCTGTATCGCCCATGGATGACTTGTCGTCAGTGTTGACCGGCGTAGTCTCCTGAGTCGCCGATCGCTCTGGCTCATCAGATCCCTGCGTGAAGCTGACAAAAACTGGGAGCGTCAGACTTGGCAGCACGACGGGACGGACAAACCTGGCTGGCTCGACGGTGTCGGTGAAGATGTCCGGCTCAGGCATGGGTGCACCAACTATGCCGATGAAGATGTTGACCTTGCCGAAGGGGACTCTGTAGCCGGATTCGATTGAACAGACCTCGGGCCCCCACAGCGAGTTGTCGATGTAGTACTTTCCGCGGCGGCTCCGGGTCATGAGCCCAGCCGCGTAGCTCCCTGACCCTGGTAGGGCTCCCTTCGAGAACTCAACTCCACCGTGCGTAGGCCCCACGGTGGGCGCCAACTGTCGTGGTTTTGTCACGGCAGATGTCCTAGTGAAAGGACTTAATGATGGAGCCATCGCACCTTGGTGGCGACTCAAAGGGGTTGAACGGGAGCGGGACTCAGATTTACCCAGGTTGGGCCCCTCGTGAGGAGATAAAAGCCTACGTCCTGCTTTGTGTTGTATTGATGATGTTTCGATTACAAGGAGGGTGTAACTCGCCTGACCTAGCTCTCGATGATCTCTAACCCGCCTCTCCTCTCCAGGGACTCGCCTTTATATACAAGTCGAGACCCTAGGGTTTACAAGAGTGCATGCCTTAATACAAACCATGATTATTTCTATCTCTAAGTCGCTGTGCTTTCCAAGACTGGAAACCTCCTCGACAACTTATCCTCCATGTAGACTTTGAACCGCCATCCAGCTCCTGGGCCTTCTGGCCAAAACCTGCCTCGCCAAAGGATGAGTCACCCACTTAGAGACCCGGCCCATCTAGGGAGGGTCACACCATAGGCAATATTCCCAACAGTAACCAACCATATATCTCAAATACACATATAAAAACGTCGAACCTTAAGTGTGCAGACCCTACGGGTTCGAGAACTATGTAGACATGACCCGAGGGACTCCTCGGTCAATATCCAATAGCGGGACCTGGATGCCCACATTGGATCCTACATATTCTACGAAGATCTTATCGTTTGAACCTCAGTGCCAAGGATTCATATAATCCCGTATGTCATTCCCTTTGTCCTTCGGTATGTTACTTGCCCGAGATTCGATCGTCAGTATCCGCATACCTATTTCAATCTCGTTTACCGGCAAGTCTCTTTACTCGTTCCGTAATACAATATCCCGTGACTTACAATAAGTCACATTGCTTGCAAGGATTGTGTGCGTTGTTGTATTACCGAGTGGGCCCCGAGATACCTCTCTGTCACATGGAGTGACAAATCCTAGTCTTGATCCAAACTAACTCAAAGGACACCTTCAAAGATACCCGTAGAGCATCTTTATAGTCACCCAGTTACGTTGTGACATTTGATACACACAAAGCATTTCTCTGGTGTCAGTGACTTATATGATCTCATGGTCATAGGAATAAATACTTGACACGCAGAAAATAGTAGCAACAAAATGACACGATCAACATGCTAAGTCTATTAGTTTGGGTCCAATCCATCACATGATTCACCCAATGATGTGATCCAGTTATCAAGCAACAACACCTTGTACATAGTCAGAAGACCCTGACTATCCTTGATCAACTCGCTAGCCAACTAGAGGCTTGCTAGGGACAATGTTTTGTCTATGTATCCACACATGTATCTAAGTCTTCATTCAACACAATTATAGCATGGATAATAAACGATTATCTTGATACATGAATTATAATAATAACTTATTTATCATTGCCTCTAGGGCATAATTCCAACAGTCACCCACTTGCACTAGAGTCAATAATCTAGTCCTCACATCGCCATGCGAATTACATTGTAATAAATCTAACACCCACACAGTTCTGGTGTTGATCGTGCTTTGCCCGTGGAAGAGGTTTAGTCAGCGGGTTTGCCACATTCAGATCGTGTGCACCTTGCATATATTCACCTCCTCCTACTCGACGTAGTCGCGGATGAGGTTGAAGCGTCTTTTGATGTGTCTGGTCATCTTGTGAAACCGTGGTTCCTTTGCTAAGGCAATGGCACCCGTGTTGTCACAAAACAGGGTTATTGGATTCAGTGCGCTCGGCACTACTCCAAGATGCGCCATGAACTGCTTCATCCAGACACCCTCCTTAGCTACCTCCGAGGCAGCCATGTACTCCGCTTCACATGTAGAATCAGGTACGACGCTTTGCTTGGAACTCCACCAGCTTACCACACCCCCATTAAGAATAAATACGTATCCAGTCTGCGACTTAGAGTCGTCCGGATCTGTGTCAAAGCTTGCATCGACGTAACCTTTTGCGGCGAGCTATTCGTCACCTCCATACATGAGAAATATCTCCTTAGTCCTTTTCAGGTACTTCAGGATATTCTTGACCGCCGTCCAGTGATCCACTCTTGGATTACTCTGGAACCTACCTGCCATACTTATGGCCAGGCTAACGTCCGGTCTAGTGCATAACATTGCATACATGATAGAACCTATGGCTGAAGCATAGGGGACGTTGCTCATATGGTCAATATCTTTATCAGTTGCTGGGCACTGAGTCTTACTCAATCTCGTACCTTGTAAAACAGGCAAGAACCCCTTCTTGGACTGTTCCATTTTGAACCTATTCAAAACTTTATCAAGGTATGTGCTTTGTGAAAGTCCTATCAGGCGTTTTGATCTATCCCTATAGATCTTTATGCCTAGAATGTTAGCATCTTCTCCTAGGTCCTTCATAGAGAAACTTTTATTCAAGTAATCCTTTATGCTCTCCAAAAACTCCACGTTGTTTCCAATCAGCAATATGTCATCCACATATAATATTAGAAACGCCACAAAGCTCCCACTCACTTTCTTATAAATACAAGATTCTCCAACCACTTGTATAAACCCAAATGCTTTGATCACCTCATCAAAGCGTTTATTCCAACTCCGAAATGCTTGCACCAGTCCATAAATGGATCGCTGGAGCTTGCACACTTTGTTAGCATTTTTAGGATCGACAAAACCTTCGGGTTGCATCATATACAACTCTTCCTGAAGGAAACCGTTAAGGAACGCCGTTTTGACATCCATCTGCCAGATTTCATAATCGAAAAATGCAGCTATTGCTAACATGATTCAGACGGACTTAAGCATCGCTACGGGTGAGAATGTCTCATCGTAGTCAATCCCTTGAACTTGTGAAAAACCCTTTGCCACAAGTCGAGCTTTATAAACAGTCACATTACCGTCAGCGTCCGTCTTCTTCTTAAAGATCCATTTTATTCTGAATAGCCTTGCGGCCTTCAGGTAGTACTTCCAAAGTTCACACTTTGTTTTCATACATAGATCCTATCTCGGACTTCATGGCCTCCATCCATTTGTTGGAATCCGGGCCCACCATTGCTTCTTCATAATTCGCAGGCTCATTGTTGTCCAACAACATAATTAATAAGATGGGATTACCGTACCACTCTGGAGTAGTACGCGGCCTCGTCGACGTGCGAGGTTCGACAGGAACTTGATCCGGAGTTTCATGATCATCATCATTAACTTCCTCCTCAACCGGTGTCGCAACGACAGGGGTTTCCCCTTGCCCTGCGCCACCATCCAGAGGGATGAGAGGTTCGACAACCTCATCAAGTTCTATCTTCCTTCAAGTCAATTCTCTCGAGAGAAACTCCTTCTCGAGAAAAGCTCCATTCTTAGCAACAAACACTTTGCCCTCAGATTTGAGATAGAAGGTATACCCAACTGTCTCTTTTGGGTAACTTATGAAGACACACTTTTTCGCTTTGGGTTCCAGCTTTTCAGGCTGAAGCTTTTTGACATAAGCATCACATGCCTAAACTTTAAGAAACGACAACTTTGGTCTTTTGCCATACCACAGTTCGTATGGTGTCGTCTCAACGGATTTTGATGGTGCCCTATTTAAAGTGAATGCAACTGTTTCTAATGCATAACCCCAAAACGATAACGGCAAATCGGTAAGAGACATCATAGATCGCACCGTCTCTAATAAAGTACGATTACGACATTCGGACACACCATTACGCTGTGGTGTTCCAGGCGGTGTCAACTGTGAAACAATTCTACATTGTATTAAGTGAGCACCAAACTCGAAACTCAGATATTCACCCCCACGATCAGACCATAGGAACTTGATCTTCTTGTTATGATGATTTTCAACTTCACTCTGAAATTCCTTGAACTTTTCAAATGTTTCAGACTTGTGCTTCATCAAGTAGACATAACCATATCTACTCAAATCGTCAGTGAAGGTGAGAAAATAACGATATCCGCCACGTGCTCCACACTCATCGGACCACACACATCGGTATGTATGATTTCCAACAAGTCACTTGCACGCTCCATTGTTCCGAAGAACGGAGTTATAGTCATCTTGCCCATGAGGCATGGTTCGCACGTGTCAAGTGAATCAAAGTCAAGTGACTTTAAAAGTCCATCGGTATGGAGTTTCTTCATGCGCTTTACACCAATATGACTTAAGCGGCAGTGCCATAAAAACATGGCGCTATCATTGTTAACTCTAACTCTTTTGGTCTCAATGTTATGTATATGTGTATTATCACTATCAAGATTCAATATGAACAATCCTCTCACATTGGGTGCATGACCATAAAAGATATTACTCATAGAAATAGAACAACCATTATTCTCTGACTTAAACGAGTAACCGTCTCGCAATAAACAAGATCCAGATATAATGTTCATGCTTAACGCAGGCACTAAATAACAATTATTTAAGTTCATAACTAATCCTGAAGGTAAATGAAGTGAAACTGTGCCGACGGCGATTGCATCAACCTTGGAACCATTTCCCACGCGCATCGTCACTTCATCCTTCGCCAGCCTTCGCTTACTCCACAGTTCCTGTTTCGAGTTGCAAATATGAGCAACAGAACCGGTATCGAATACCCAGGCACTACTATGAGAGCTGGTTAAGTACACATCAATAACATGTATATCAAATATACCTGATTTTTCTTTGGCCGCCTTCTTATCAGCCAGATACTTGGGGCAGTTGCGCTTCCAATGACCCATACCCTTGCAATAATAGCACTCCGTTTCAGGCTTCGGTCCAGCTTTGGGTTTCTTCGTTGAATTGGCAACAGGCTTGCCGCTCTTCTTCGAATTACCCTTCTTTACTTTGTCGTTTCTCTTGAAACTAGTTGTCTTACTCACCATCAACACTTGATGCTCTTTACGGAGTTCTGACTCTCCGACTTTCAGCATCGCGAATAACTCGCCGGGTGACTTGTTCATCCCTTGCATGTTATAGTTCAACACAAAGCCCTTATAGCTTGGTGGCAGTGATTGAAGAATTCTGTCAGTGATAGCCTCTTGCGGGAGTTCAATCCCCACCTCAGCTAGACGGTTTGAGTACCCAGACATTTTGAGCACATGTTCACTGACAGACGAATTCTCCATCTTGCAAGCATAGAATTTATCGGAGGTCTCATACCTCTCAATCCGGGCGTTCTTCTGAAAGATAAACTTCAACTCCTCGAACATCTCATATGCACCATGACGCTCAAAGCGACGTTGAAGTCCCGGCTCTAAGCCATACAAGACTGCACATTGAACTACTGAGTAGTCCTCCTTACGTGTTAACCAAGCGTTCTTAACATCTTAGTCAGCCGTAGCGGGTGGTTCATCTCCTAGCGCATCATTAAGGCCGTAATCCTTCTTCCCAGCTTGCAAGAGCAACTTAAGATTACGAGCCCAGTCTACAAAGTTGCTTCCATCATCTTTCAACTTAGCTTTCTCTAGGAATGTATTAAAATTCAGGGTGACTGTCGCGTGAGCCATTGATCTACAACACAAAAATATTCAAAGTGGACTTAGACTATGTTCAAGATAATTAGAGTTTAACTAATCAAATTACTTGCTAAATTCCGACTCAAAAAGTACACCTCTCTAGTGATTTGAGTGGTTCATGATCCAATTCGACTAGCTCAAGTCCGATCATCACGTGAGTTGAGGATAGTTTCAGTGGTAAGTGTCCCTATGCTAATCATATCAACTATATGATTCATGATCGACCTTTCGGTCTCATGTGTTCCGAGGCCATGTCTGCACATGCTAGGCTCGTCAAGATTAACCCGAGTGTTCCGTGTGTGCAACTGTTTTGCACCCATTGTATGTGAATGTTGAGTCTATCACACCCGATCATCACGTGGTGTCTCGAAACGACGAACTGTAGCAACGGTGCACAGTCGGGGAGAACACAATTTCGTCTTGAAATTTTAGTGAGAGATCACCTCATAATGCTACCGTCGTTCTAAGCAAAATAAGGTGTACAAAAGGATTAACATCACATGCAATTCATAAGTGACATGATATGGCCATCATCACGTGCTTCTTGATCTGCATCACCAAAGCACCGGCAGGATCTTATTGTCACCGGCGCCACACCATGATCTCCATCAACGTGTCGCCATCGGGGTTATCGTGCTACTCATGCTATTACTACTAAAGCTACATCCTAGCAATATAGTAAACGTATCTGCAAGCACAAACATTAGTTTAAAGACAACCCTATGGCTCCTGCCGGTTGCCGTACCATCGACGTGCAAGTCGATATTAACTATTACAACATGATCATCTCATACATCCAATATATCACATCACATCGTCGGCCATATCACATCACAAGCATACCCTGCAAAAACAAGTTAGACGTCCTCTAATTGTTGTTGCATGTTTTACGTGGTGACCATGGGTATCTAGTAGGATCGCATCTTACTTACGCAAACACCACAACGGAGATGTATGAATTGCTATTTAACCTCATCCAAGGACCTCCTCGGTCAAATCCGATTCAACTAAAGTTTGAGAAACCGACACTCGCCAGTCATCTTTGAGCAATGGGGTTGCTCATAGCGATGAAACCAGTCTCTCGTAAGCGTACCAGTCTCTTGTAAGCGTTCTCCGGCAGCGTGACGGCGCTCCGGAGGTTGGTGGTGTTCTTAATTCAGAAGGGCTCCGCCCGAGCTCCGTAGAAACGCGATCTAGAGGAAAAACCATGGAGGTATGTGGTCGGGCTGCCATGGCAAAGTTGTCTCTAATCAGCCCTAATACCTCAGTATATTAAGGAGGGAGGGGAGGGGCCTTTCCTTGAGGCTCAAGGAGCCCCAAGGGTTTTGGCCGAAGGGGGGAGGAGGAATCCTCCTCCAATCCTAGTCCAACTAGGATTGGAAGGTGGAGTCCTTCCCTTCCTTCCCACTTCCCCCTTTTTTTTCTTTCTCTTTGATTTTTCTTATTTCCTGCGCAGGGGCCTTCTTGGGCTTGGCCACCAGCCCACAAAGGGCTGGTGCGGCACCCCTAAGGCCTATGGGCTTCCTTGGGGTGGGCTGCCCCCCTGGTGAACATCAGGAACCCATTCGTCACTCCCGGTACATTCCCGGTAATGCCGAAAACTTTCTGGTAATCAAATGAGGTCATCCTATATATCAATCTTTGTCTCCGGACCATTCCGGAAACCCTCGTGACGTCCGTGATCTCATCCGGGACTCCGAACAACATTCAGTAACCAACCATATAACTCAAATACGCATAAAACAACGTCGAACCTTAAGTGTGCAGACCCTGCGGGTTCGAGAACTATGTAAACATGATTCGAGGGATTCCTCAGTCAATATCCAATAGCGGGACCTGGATGCATATATTGTATCCTACATATACTACGAAGATCTTATCGTTTGAACCTCAGTGCCAAGGATTCATATAATCCCGTATGTCATTCCCTTTGTCCTTCGGTATGTTACTTGCCCGAGATTCGATCGTCAGTATCCGCATACCTATTTCAATCTCGTTTGCCGGCAAGTCTCTTTACTCGTTCCGTAATACAAGATCCCGTGACTTAGAATAAGTCACATTGCTTGCAAGGCTTGTGTGTGATGTTGTATTACCGAGTGGGCCCCGAGATACCTCTCCGTTACACGGAGTGACAAATCCCAGTCTTGATCCATACTAACTCAACGGATACCTTCGGAGATACCTGTAGAGCATCTTTATAGTCACCCAGTTACGTTGTGACGTTTGATACACACAAAGCATTCCTCCGGTGTTAGTGAGTTATATGATCTCATGGTCATAGGAATAAATACTTGACACGCAGAAAACAGTAGCAACAAAATGACACGATCAACATGCTTCGTCTATTAGTTTGGGTCTAGTCCATCACATGATTCACCCAATGATGTGATCCAGTTATCAAGAAAAAACACCTTGTACATAGTCAGAAGACCCTGACTATCCTTGATCAACTGGCTAGCCAACTAGAGGCTTGCTAGGGACAGTGTTTTGTCTATGTATCCACACATGTATCTAAGTCTTCATTCAACACAATTATAGCATGGATAATAAACGATTATCTTGATACAGGAATTATAATAATAACTTATTTATCATTGCCTCTAGGGCATAATTCCAACACCACCGACCCAGCTGCGCCCGTGGCTAGGCCAGCCCAGTCGCCCCAGTCAAACGGCCCGACCACCTTCGCCTCCATCTCAGGTCCGCAAGGCCCAATCCAGGTGGTTCCCCCGAGGCCCAACCCAAGGTAAGCCGACCCAATGCCCTATCCCGTGCCCACGGGCATCACTTGGCTATATTGCACCCATCTGATCTCTGGCTAGATCGTGAATTCGGCCCGATGCCTCTTTATTTTCTTTTGTCCAACGAATTTAGCTAATTTTCAGGGATTTCAGTATTTCAGAAAATTGCATTATTTTAAAACGCTTATAACTTTCAAACCATGCGTTGGATCGAAATAAGTTATATATGTAAAACGTGTAGATTAATATTTTCCAACTCTCATGCATATTTAAAACTGTTAACCTTGCTGTTTGCATCGTTTTGCGTGATGCCATGCTAAAACGGTTTAATTCGTAGCTAGTTAACCGTAGCTCCGTTGGAGATGAGCTATATATGTAAACCGACTAGAATGACGTGTAGTTTTACGTGAACCACTTTACTTTGTCGTTTAACAAACATAAAATGTGTTTAGGACACATCTGGACAGATTTGAAAGTTAACGTATGGGGTCATTTCAGAGATGCTATAAGTTGTTTCCGACCTCATTTAAAATGCCCAGATAGATAGTTTAATTGTGCTTCACCTCATGCCATTCTTAAAGAACATTTAATATTGCCGGTACCTAAACGGGAGTGAACTAAATAATTCGTATGTGGAGCTTCGTCAATATGCAACTCGTTGCATATTGAGCTTCACTTAATGTGTAGTGTTTGATTGTTGTGAATTGCCATGCCATGCCTTGCATAATTGAAATGGACATGCATCGTATTAGGTTGTGCATCATATCATGCATGTGCCATGGTGAATATTGCGTGTTGGTTCTTGTTTCCGGTTTTCTTCTGCTCGATAGTGTTCCGAACCGCTTTGGAGTGTGAGGATTCGTTCGATTACGTCGGTTCGTCTCCTTGACGGAGTTGATCTTCTTCCAAGCGGGATCTCAGGCAAGATGATCATTTCCCTAGATATAATTACTATCATTGCCATGCTAGTTGTCTTGTTTCTTTCGTTATGTCTCACTTCCTACCACCTGTTTAATAAGCCTTCCAATATTGCCATGAAAAACCTCCAACCTTCCCACCACCTAGCAAACCACTGATTGGCTATGTTACCGCTTGCTTAACCTTGTGTAGCGTTGCTAGTTGCAGGTGCAGTTGCTTCCATGTGATTAAATGGGTTCCGTGTTATATCATCATATTATTGCTAATTAATTTAACGGACCTATATACTTGGTAAATGGGGGAAGGCTTGGCTTTCTAGCCTGGTGTTTTGTTCTACCTTTGCCGCCTTACTTTCGGCTACGAGTGTTATATTCCATAATTGAGCGTTCCTAACACGATCGGGGTTGTTATGGGGACCCCCTTGATAATTCATCTTAGATTAAAACTGGTCTGGGAAGGCCCAACTTTGGTACTATATTTGCCTAATTAACTAATGAACTGCATAGGGTTTGATCGCCCCGTGGATAATTAATCAACCCCGGGCCCGTGCTCCTCATGAGTGTTGGTCCAACCTAGAGCACTATGAGGGGCAACCCAGGGCAACTTGGGTGATTTCTATCAGGCCACCGTACGCGTCGCTTATCCGTCGTGTCCTGAGAACGAGATACGCGGATCCTATCGGGTTCGTCGACACGTCGGGTGGCCTTGCTGGACTTGTTTTACCTTTTACGAAATATCTTGTGCATCGGGATTACCGTGATGCTTTGCGTTATCTCAGAGTTGAGGTTTTCCACTAAGGAATCCGAGGAGATCGCGAGTTTCGTGATTGAGGCTTTCTATGCGGCTTGTGGTAATTTGTGATGGACTAGTTGGAGCACCCCTGCAGGGTTATATCTTTCGAAATGCCATGCCCGCGGTTATGTGGAAAAATTGGAAACTTTGTTTAACATCTGGTTCTAGATAACTTGAAGTAAACTTAATTAAAAACTTGCCAACTTAGTGCGTAATCATGACTGCCTCTTTCGTGAGCTCCTTCTTCGATCTAGGACATGACGTGGTTATGTATGACGTAAAAGTGTTTAGGATCATTCGTTTGATCATCAGTAGTTCACGTCCGCTATGCATAGATTATCCCCCTCTTTTATTCTTGTACTCGTAAGTTAGCCACCTAAAATAAATGCTTAGTCGCTTGCTACAGCCTCACCACTTAACCATACCTCACCTATTAAGCTTTGCTAGTCTTGATACCTTTGGAAATGAGATTGTTGAGTCCCTGTGGCTCACAGATTACTAAAACACCAGTTGCAGGTACATGTAAAGAGTTACTTTGATGTGAGCGCTGATTGTGCTATTTGGAGTTTCTTCTTCTTCTTCTTCTTCATCGATCTAGGATAGGTTCCAGGCCGACAACCTAGGATAGAAAGGATGGACATCGTTCTTTTATCGCTTGTGTTTCGTCCGTGTTGGACCCTGCTCTTCTTCATGATGACTCGATATTGTTGTATTGAGGTGATTTTGATGTAGCTTGTGGTGAGTGTAAGCCAACTCCTTATATTCATATTTTCAGTACATGTACTTATAATGATATCCATTCTTGCGAAACGACAAGATGCGTTTCTATACCTGTCAAGGCCCTCACGCCAAAATAATGATAGGACCGCTTCTTGAGCGATACAAGTTGGTATCAAAGCAGTACCGACCTAGGAGCCCCCTTGATTGATCGAACTTGGCCGAGTTGAGTCTAGCAAAACATTATTTTGAGTCTAGTTATATATCGGAGAGTAGGTTTATTTTTTCTCCTCTTCTATGCTTTGGTGAGGAATCTATACGTAATTATTTTAATTCTACTCCTCTTCCCCCTCAATTCTTTTAGGATCACGCGGATATTTTTGGAATCTATATGATGTCGATGTGACGGAGTTCTGACTTGGTGCCTCCTGCTATGTTGATTTTATTCCGGGGAGTTGAGCTCCAGGGGATTCTTGAGCACATCGTTATCATTCAGATTTCTTAGTATCTCAGGATGGAGGATGTTCGAAATTTCTTCAATACTAGTAGTGGCGAGATAAGCCCGGCATCCCCAGTACTGGTGCACAGAGTTCAGGGGTATTGCCATACTTAGTATCGTTGTGTTTTCGAGGATCTGAGATAGATGAGTTTCCAAGATCTCTGGTTATGTGTTGAGGATGTGATACACTGGACGGGCTAGTGTTATTGCTAGGAGTTGAGTGATAGTTTTTTCTCCTTCTATCCGTGGACCCAATTGCATGACCACAAAGTTTTGGGAGTTCTTAGGTGGGAATTCAAGTAGTTACCTATAGGACAATCTTCCAACAGATGCATGATTTTGAACTTTTTCAAAATCTTCTCAAGGTATGTGCTTTGTGAAAGCCCTATCACACACCTTGATCTATCTCTATAGATCTTAATGCCCAATATGTAAGCAGCTTCTCCAAGGTCCTTCATTGAAAAACTTTTATTCAAGTAATCCTTTATGCTTTCCAAAAGTTCTACATTGTTTCCAATCAGCAATATGTCATCCACATATAATTATAGAAACGCTATAGAGATCCCACTCACCTTCTTGTAAATACAAGCTTCTCCAAAAACTTGTATAAACCCGTACACCTTGATCACCTCATCAAAGTGCTGGTTCCAACTCCGAGATGATTGCACCAGTCCATAAATGGATCGCTGGAGCTTGCACACTTTGTCAGCATTCTCTAGATCGACAAAAACCTTCCGGTTGTATCATATACAACTCTTCGTTAAGAAACCCGTTAAGGAAAGCTGTTTTGACATCCATTTGCCAAATTTCATAAATGAAAAATGCAGCTATTGCTAACATGATTCTGGCGGACTTAAGCATCGCTATAGGTGAGAAAGTCTCATCGTAGTCAACTGCTTGAACTTGTGAAAAGCCCTTTGCCACAAGTCGAGCTTTATAGACAGTCAAATTACCGTCGGCATCCGTCTTATTTTTAAAGATCCATTTGTTCTGAATGGCCTTTTGTCCTTCAGGTAATACTTCCAAAGTTCATACTTTGTTTTCATACATACATCCTATCTCGGACTTCATGGCTTCCAACCATTTGTTGGTATATGGGCCCACCATTGCTTCTTCATGGCTCGTAGGCTCATTGTTGTCTAAGAACAAAATCGATAAGACAGGACTCCCGTACCACTCTCGAGCAGTACGTGCCCTTGTCGACCTACGAGGTCCAATAGCAACTTAATCTAAAGTTTCATGATCATCATCATTAGCTTCCTCTTCAACTGGAGTAGCTTCGACAGAAACTTCTTTCTGTCCTGCGCCACCATCTGGTTGAAGCAAAGGTTCTACAACCTCATGAAGTTCTATCTTCCTCCCACTCAATTCTTTCGAGAGAAACTCTTTCTCAGGAAAAACTCCGTTTTTAGGGACAAACACTTTACGCTCGGATCTGATATAGAAGGTATACCCAACTGTCTCTTTTGGGTAACCTATGAAAAAACACTTTTCCGCTTTGGTTCCAGCTTTTGAGGCTCAAGCTTTTTGACATAAGCATCACATCCCCAAACTTTAAGAAATGACAACTTTGGCTTCTTGCCATACCACAGTTTATATGGCGTCGTCTTAATGGGTTTTGATGGTGCCCTATTTAAAGTGAATGCACCTATCTCGAATGCATAGCCCCAAAACGACAACGGCAAATCGGTAAGAGGCATCATAGAACGCACCATATCTAATAAATTACGATTACGATGTTCATACACACCATTGCGCTGTGGTGTTCTAGGCGGTGTCAACTCTGAAACAATTCTACATTGTCTTAAGTGAGCACCAAACTCGTAACTCAGATACTCACCTCCTCGATCAGATCGTAGGAATTTGATCTTCTTGTTACGATGACTTTCAACTTCACTCTGAAATTGCTTGAACTTTTCAAACGTTTCAGATTTGTGCTTCATTAAGTAAATATAACCATATCTACTCGAATCATCAGTGAAGGTGAGAAAATAACGATATCCACCGTGTGCCTCTATGCTCATCGGTCCGCACACATCAGTATGTATGATCTCCAACAAGTCACTTGCACGCTCCATCAGTATGTAGAACAGAGTCTTAGTCATCTTGACCACGAGACATGGTTCGCATGTGTCAAGTGATTCAAAATCAAGTGACTCCAAAAGTCCATCAGCATGGAGTTTCTTCATGCGTTTTACACCAATATGACTAAAGCGGCAGTGCCACAAGAAAGTGGCGCTATCATTATTAACTCTACATATGTTGGTCTCAATGTTATGGATATGAGTGTCATCACTATCGAGATTGAACATGAATAAACCCCTCACATTGGGTGCATGACCATAAAAGATATTACTCATATAAATAGAACAACCATTATTCTCCAACTTAAATGAGTAACATTCACACAATAAACAAGATCCAGATATAATGTTCATGCTCAACACATGCACTAAATAACAATTATTTAAGTCGAACACTAATCCCGATGGTAACTGAAGTGAGATCGTGCCGACGACGATCTCATGAACCTTGGAACCATTTCCCACGCGCATCGTCACTTCATTCTTCGCGAGCCTTCGTTTATTTCGTAGTTCCTCTTTAGAGTTGCAAATGTGAGCCACAGAACCGATATCCAATACCCAGACACTACTACGAGAGCTGGTGAGGTACACATCAATAACATGTATATTAAATATACCTTGTTTGGCGTTGGCCGCCTTCTTATCGGCCAGATACTTGGGGCAGTTTCACTTTGAGTGACCAGTTCCCTTGCAATAATAACACTCAATTTCCGGCTTAGGTCCAGCCTTGGGTTTCTTCGTCAGAGGGGAAACAACTTTGCCACTCTTCTTGGAGTTACCCTTTTTTCCCTTGCCGTTTTTCTTGAAACTAGTGGTTTTATTGACCATCAACACTTGATGTTCTTTCTGGATTTCTAACTCAGCGACTTTCAGCATTGCGAACAGCTTGGCGAGTGACTCATTCATCCCTTGCATGTTATAGTTCAACGCGAAGCTCTTATAGCTAGGTGGCAGTGACTGAAGAACTCTGTGAGTGATAGCCTCTTGCAGGAGATTAATCCCCAGCTCAGCTAGACGGTTAGAGTACCCAGACATTCTGAGTATGTGTTCACTGACAGACCCGTTCTCCTCCATTTTGCAAGCATATCACTTATCAGAGGTTTCATGACTCTCGATCCACGCATTCTTCTCAAAGATAAACTTCAACTCCGGGAACACCTCATATGCTCCATAACGTTCAAAACGTCTTTGAAGTCTCGGTTCTAAGCCATACAAAACTACACATTGAACTGATGAGTAGTCATCCTTATGTGACTTCCGAGCGTTCAAAACGTCTTGGGTCGCCGAATCGGGTGGTGCATCACCTAGCGCAGCATCAAGGTCATATTGCTTTTGTCCAGCCGTGAGGATAAGCCTCAGATTACGAGCCCAGTCAACAAAGTTGCTTCCATCATCTTCCAGCTGAGCCTCAGATTACTTAGACTATGTTTAAGATAATTGAGTTTAGCTAGTCATATTACTAATAATCTCCCACTAAAATTGACATCCCTCTAGTCATTCGAGTGTCGCATGATCCTAATTCACTAACTCAAGTCCGATCATCACGTGAGTTGAGTATAGTTTCAATGGTGAACATCTCCATGTTGATCATATCAACTATATGACTCATGCTCGACATTTCGGTCTCTTGTGTTCCGAGGCCATGTCTACACATGCTAGGCTCATCAAGTTTAACCCGAGTGTTCCGCGTGTGCAACTGTTTTGCACCCGTTGTATGTGAACGTTGAGTCTATCACACCCGATCATCACGTGGTGTCTCGAAATGAGGAACTACCACAACGGTGCACAGTCAGGGAGAACACAATTTTATCTTGAAATTTTAGTGAGAGATAACCTTATAATTCTACCGTCGTTCTAAGCAAAATAAGGTGCATAAAAGGATTAACTTCACATGCAAATCATAAGTGACATGATATGGCCATGAACTTGTGCTTCGTGATCTCCATCACCATAACACCAGCGTGATCTCCATCGTCACCGGCGACACACCATGATATCCATCATCATGCTGCCATCGAGGTTGTCGCGCTAACTATGATGTTACTACTAAAGCTACTACTAGTGATAAACTAAAGTATCACCGAGCGCAAAAAAATATTAAAGACAACCCTATGGCTCCTACGGGTTGCCGTAGCATCGACGTGCATGTCGATATTTAACTATTACAACATGATCATCTCATACATCCAACATATCATATCATGTCTTTGGCCATATCGCATCACATGCATACCCTGCAAAAACAAGTTAGACGTCCTCTAATTTGTTGTTGCAAATTTTACGTGGCTGCTATGGGTATCTAGTATGATCACATCTTACTTACGCAAAGCCACAATGGTGATATGCAAATTTCTATTTAACCTTCCCCAAGGACCGCTTCAGAAAAATCCGATTCAACTAAAGTTGAAGAAACACACACCCGCGAGTCATCTTTATGCAACAAGTTGCATGTTAGTCAATGAAACCGGTCTCTCGTAAGCGTACGAGTAATGTCGGTCCGGGCTGCTTGAATCCAACAATACCAATGAATCAAGAAAAAGACTAAGGAGGGAATCAAATTGAACATCAACGCCCACAAACTCTTTTGTGTTCTACTCGAGATATCATCTACGCATGAACCTAGCTCATGATGCCACTGTTGGGGAACGTTGCATGTGAAACAAAAAATTTCCTACGCACATGAAGGACGTATCATGGTGATGATCATCTATGAGAGGGGAGATCGGATCCACATACCCTTTTAGATCACTAAGCGGGAAACGTTAAGAAACACGGTTGCTATAGTCGGACGTCTTCGCGATCCGAATCGCAAGCGTCCCACAAACTCCGTCCGATCTAGCGCCGAACGGACGACACCTCCGTGTTCAGCGCACGTACAGCTTGATGATGATCTCCGCCTTCTTGATCCAGCAAGAGGGGAGGATAGGTAGATGAGTTCCCCGACACCACGACGACGTGGTGGTGAACTAGTCGAGAAAGGCTTCGCCAAGCTAGACCGTACTAATCTAGACGCGGAAGACGATCTGTGGAGGAGAGGGCAACACGTGGCTTTTTTCTGGTGCCTTTTGCCCTTAAAACCTCCACCTCTACTATATATAGGAGGAACAAGAGGGACGGCTGGCTGGCCTCCTACTCCAAGGAGGAGCTTCGGCCGAGCCAATAGGGAGGAATCCTCCTCCAATTCGGTTTGGTGAAGGACTCCTTCCCCACTTGTCCACCTCCTTCCTTTTTTCTTTTTCCTTTTTTTTACTTTGGCCGAACTAGGTTATTAGGCTGGCCTCACCTGCCCACTAAGGGATGGTGCGCCACCCATAGGCCTATTAGGTCCTCTCCCGGGTGAGTGGCCCCTCCCGGTAAAACCCCGAAATCCAATCGCCACTCCCGGTACTTTACCGGTAATGCCCGAAATATTTCCGGAAGCCAAATGCAACATTCCTATATATCAATCTTCATTTCTGGACCATTCTAGAAACCCTCGTGATGTCCTAGATCTCATCCAGGACTTTGAACAACTTTCAGTCACCAACATACATAACTCACCGAAACGTCACCGAACCTTAAGTGGGCAGACCCTAAGGGTTCGAGAACTATGTAGACATGACCGAGACACTCTCCAGTCAAAATCCAACAGCGAGACCTGGATGTCCACATTGGATCCTACATATTCTACGAAGATCTTCTCGGTTGAACCTCTATGTCAAGTATTCATTTAATCCCGTATAACATTCCCTTTGTCCTTCGGTATGTTACTTGCCCGAGATTCGATCGTCGATATCTTCATACCTATTTAAATCGTGTTACCGACAAGTCTCTTTACTCGTTCCGTAATACAAAATCCCGTGGCTAATTCTTTAGTCACATTGCTTGCAAGGCTTTTTGTGATGTTGTATTACCGAGTGGGCCCCGAGAAACCTCTCCGTCATACAGAGTGACAAATCCTAGTCTTGATCGATGCTAACTCAACGGACACCTTTCGAGACACCTGTAGAGCACCTTTATTATCACCCAGTAATATTGTGACGTTTGATACACACAAGGCCTTCCTCCAGTGTCAGTGAGTTACATGATGTCATAGTCATAGGAACGTATACTTGACATGCACAAAACAATAACAACAAAATGACACTATGACATGCTACGTTTATAGTTTGGGTCTTGTCCATCACATCATTCTCCTAGTGATGTGATCCCGTTATCAACCGACACCACTTGTTCATGGCTAGGACACCTTAACCATCTTTGATCAATGTGCTAGTCAACTAGAGGCTCGCTAGATTTAGTTAATCCCGTATCCTTTGTATGTTACTTGCCCGAGATTCGATCGTCGGTATCTTCATACCTATTTCAACCTCGTTACCGGCAAGTCTCTTTACTCGTTCTGTAATACAAAATCCCGTGGCTAACTCTTTAGTCACATTGCTTGCAAGGCTTTTTTGTGATGTTGTATTACCTAGTGGGCCCTGAGATACCTCTCCATCATAAGGAGTGACAAATCCTAGTCTTGATCCATGCTAACTCAACGGACACCTTCCGAGACACCTGTAGAGCACCTTTATAATCACCAAGTAACATTGCGACATTTGATACACACAAGGTATTCCTTCGGTGTCAGTGAGTTACATGATCTCATAGTCATAAGAACGTATACTTGACATGCAGAAAACAATAGCAACAAAATGACACTATCACATGCTACGTTTATATTTTGGGTCTTGTCCATCACATCATTCTCCTAATGATGTGATCCCATTATCAACCGACAACACCTGTCCATGGCTAGGAAACCTTAACAATCTTTGATCAACGAGCTAGTCAACTAGAGGCTCACCAGGGACATTGTTTTGTCTATATATCCACACATGCATTTATGTTTCCATTCAATACAATTATAGCATGGACAATAAATGATTATCTTGAAACAGGAAATATAATAATAACTATTTTATTATTGCCTATAGGCATATTTCCAACAGAGACTTCAACCCACGGAGGGTAATGGTTGTGAGAGTCTACGGAGGGCTCCACCCATAAGGGGTCCACGAAGAAGCAGTCTTGTCTATTCCACCATGGCTTCCGTCCATGAAGGACCAGCCTCACTCACGGTATATCTTCACGAAGTAGGCGATCTCCTTGCCCTTACAAACATCTTTGTTCAACTCCACAACATGAAGTAGGAGGCTCCCAAGCGACACCTAACGAATCTAGGAGGCACCACCCTCCAAAAGGTAATAGATGAAGTAGAATGATGAACTCCTTGCTCTTGTGATTCTAAAGATAGTCTCCTCAACACTCAATTACTCTCTCGTAGAATAGGCATGGGTAGGAGAGATTAATTTGGTGGAAAGCAACTTGGGGAGGCTAGATATCAAGATTCGAATGAATGATTTGGAATATCTTGATATCAACACATGAGTAGGTGGTTGTCTCTCAGAAAAATGGATCTGGCAATGAAGTGTGTGTTCTGAGTGCTTCCTCTACGAATGAGAGGTTGGTGAAGGGGTATATATAGGCAGTACCCAAAATCCAGCTATTACACCTAAAGTGACCAACTCGGTGACACCGAAGTCATAAACTCAGTGGTACCGACTTGCACAAAAGGTAACAACTTTTGAATCTCGATGAAACCGATATACACAACCCGGTAGAACCGATAAGGTGGCTAATGGTCAGATGACCCAACTCGGTGTCAATGATACCCAAACTCAGAAATTCTGATTTTGTGCACCGAGGCAACAGAAGGTTGGTCACCTGAACTCGGTAGCACCGATGCAGAATCGGTTGTACCGAAATAGTAGGCTTGGCTAGGGTTTTGTTTGGGTTGAAAATCAGTAGGGCTGAATCTGAAAACTTGGTGGCACCCATTTTGGATATTTGGCTTTGGACAAAAGTGTTATGTGGGAAAATGACTGAGTACTTTTGGTGGCTATCTCCGAGCACTTGAGCAACCAGTTCATTTTAATACCTCATCCCCTTTAATATTATTGGCTTTCCTATGGACTCAAAATCGATTTCTCACAAATATAAAATGAAGAGTCTTCTTGCTTGATGCTTGATCCAATCTTATTCCTTTCTTGCATCAAGGGGCATCTGCACATAAGCATTTAGCCAATGCATCTTTTGAACTTTTCTGAAATATACTTGGATAGAATCATTAGTCCAATGATGCATATGTTGTGATCAATTATCAAAACCACCTTAGGGAGCAATTGTGCTTTCAATCTCCACCTTTTGACAACATATAGATCAAAGCTTCGACAAAAGATATAATCAATGATTTGCATCGATGCTTTGAGAAGTATATCAAAAGCAAGAGCTTCCCCTAAATTTGTGCATTATTTATAATTTGTGTTTGAATGCAAATGCACAATCAATTAGGATCATGTGTCACTCTTCCATGTCACATACATCTTGGTGGCACACATACATGATATGAATGAATAGTAATGCACATGACACCAAAAATATAAGTGAATGATAATCATATAGATAGCTCAAAGATAATAATGTAGTAGAGTCAATCAAGCAAAGCGTATGATTAAACATAGGCAACTCGATAAAGTTATCCTACGAGACAAAAGTTTTGTAAAAACCAAAAAAGAGCAAATAAAGTCAAAAGCTCTCTCTCTCTCTCTCTCTCTCTCTCTTGAAGCCCTATGATCTATATATTTCTCCCCCTTTGGAAAAAAGTTACCAAATAGTTCAAAACTATAGAGGTAATCGTCTCTCTCGGCTCTATCTCCTCCGATAGTCGACGATGGAGTAGACAGAGGAGCGTCGACGAAGGCTTCGATAGAATGTCCTGGAGCTGGAGGTGTTGATACTGGAGGTGCTGGAGCTGGAGCTGAAGCTGAAGGTGCAAATACGTGAGTTGATGAAGTTGGTCTTGCTTTCGACACTAGCACAACTGCTGACCGGGGCTTGGTAATGAACTAAGTGGTAGTGCGAGGAGGCGACTCTTCATCATCACTAGTTGAACTCGGTGTCCTCACACCATCAACTTCATGCTGGAGCTGATCAACACTAGTGGATATCTCTGTCACTTTGATGTCCAAATCATCAAATTTGGTTTCCAAGATCCTCTCTAAGATCTTTTGGTTTAGTAGAATCTCCGAGATGTTTTTCTCCATGCCCTAGATAGTGCTTACTAGAAATGCCATTTGCTCAGCTTGAGTTCTGAGCTGTGGAACTGGTGGTGGCACATTCCTAGTAGCCTCTGCTTTTGCTGCCTTTGCTGCCTGTCTAGTTGCGGGTGAGTTGGGATCATTGTCATCCATCACAACCACATTATCTTCAAATTTAGGCTGAAGGGGCAAATGGGGACGATCAAGCATATATGCATTCTTGCCAATTTTGGTATTGATAAGTATCTGAATGTATGGGGCATATCCACAAGATCTCTTTTGATCTGCAACAGTCCTCCAGATAGTCTCTACTATCAAATCCATCACCTTAAAGCGAGTGTGGGTGTCTAGATGGTGCAACATGGTGATGAAATAACATCTAATCATCTTGTCATCACCTAACTTAGGCATCAAGGTGTGTCTCATAATGGTAGTGGTAGTGGATATTCCTGCTTGCAAGAAATAGACAGAGCCAAGCTTGTGTGTTGCAACAAACTGGTGAGGTATTAGCTTCTACATATTAGCCATGGAGTTGTGGTTCATCTTCATCTCAGAATAGACATCCAGACCATCTTCTTTATGCCTAGGGGCCCCAATGATAGTGGCCCACTCATCAATTGTGGCTTCATACTTGTGACCATGAGTCATCCACACAATTGAGCCCTCACCATAGAAATGAACTGTTGAATAAAATTGCATGATCGGTTCATCATTCAACGGGGTCATCTCTCTCCCAACAAACTCCTCAATGTGCACAGACTTGAAATTTTATTGCACAAAGGGAAAGAAATCTTCATTGGCTTTGATGTAAGCCAGTCAACATATCTGATGTCACTAACACCTAGACTTTTGTCATATAGTAGAGTCTCATAAAAATATTGTTGTTCCTTTGTGTGGAATCTAGGATCAACATTAGTCCTTCTCCTTACAACATATGGATCAATAGCTCTCCACTTCCCCAGCCCCGCATCTCTCTTTTTCTTCATGTCCTCAGCTATTGGGTGAGTAGCAATTTGAAGTGGCAAATGAGGTGTGAGCTTCATGAGAATGTGTGCATTCTCATCTTCCTCTGCAGCGAAGGAACTGGAAGGAGGGCCTTTCTCCTTGGTAGTTGCAGGTATGTCCTTTGTAGTCCCGTGGGAGCTACATCCTTCTTTGCCTTAGTAGGAGGCTTTGGAGCAGATCTCTCTGGCATGGCATCAACCATGAGCTTCTTCTTCTTCTTTGGAGGATGGGCTTCAACTGGGATCTCTTCTTCTTCAGCAGCAACTTCTGGGTCCTCACACACTGAGGTTTGTCTCCCAATGACATGAGTCACTCTTTTCCCGGCTCTCTTCACACCTGCCTTCTTAGCAGGTTTCTCAGTGGTCATTGACATCCCTTGCCTTGCAGACTCAGGGGCTCTAACATCATCAGGCTCTGCATACTCTTTCCTGATAGTCTTCTTGACAGGAGCCTTTTCCTTCTATTTTTGAGGAACAAAAATTTCCTCTGGCACAAAGTCAGAATCTTCTTCATGAGAATTGAGCTTCCTTCTTGACCTCGTAGTTGCCTTGGGCAAGCCCTCAGAGCTGGGAGTACCCGGGTTAAAAATTGTCCTGTGAGGACTTGTGCTTGAATCCATCTCAACACTGTCCTCAGTGAAATTATTCTAGCTACCCTCAAAATCAGACATCATGGCAGTCAAAGATGACTAGGAACCAATAGGCCAGCAGACAAGCAACCCCGTGAAATAGATATAGAAGAGCAGAAGGGTTGAGTATTACAAAACACAGAAGAGTTTTTCAAAATTTGAATTCAGAAACTTACGGTATGATCTTTTGCAGAATATAAATCGGTAGCACTGGGTTGGTCATTTCAGAGTCACCGAAATCAATTACTCGCATAATGGAGACTTGGGAGTGTTTTTGGTGTCACCGAAAAGAACTACTCAATCCCACCGAGAGGTTTCTTTGGAACCCTATAACAGAAATCGGTGGAAGCGATTTCACCAACTTGGTATCACAAAGATGCATGCTGCGGGGATCAGATCCAAAATTTCATCATTCTCTATGCTACAGGATCTTCTAGTGGAGAGGAGGGTTTGCTCATGGTGGATTATAGGCAAAAGTTTCTAATGCACATGAGATAGACCAACGGAGCATAAGAGAAGGCACATCCGTACCCTAGATTGGTGGCGGTCCGACTACAGTGGCGACAATGACAAAGAATCCATCAACGATGTTGAATCCCAATGGCGGAGGTTCTAAGGGATGCAAAGGTGACGACCAAGGGTCCAGGTGCGGTAGATTAGGGTTTGGGGTCGAGGCGTTTGAAGAGGTAATTTCAAAACGCTCGGTCCGCCAGACTTTATACCCGTCAGTGTCGGTGTCACCACATTACAATTTTGGTGTCACTGAGGTCCTTTGTTGTCCATTGACAGGGAAACTCGGTGCAACCGAGATGACGATATCGGTGGTACCAAGATGGAAATTCTGATCAGCTTTGGGTATTTTGTGGAACCGAGTTTGTGGGGTTGGTTTCACCGAGATTCTCAAAGGGGTTATGGAATGCAACCTTTGTCAATACAAAACTCCGAGTGCTCCTTCACACATAGGGATCGAGAAGCACTTGTTCAAGTTTTGTGATGAAGCATGAATAGGACTTGAGACGAGAAATCATAGATAGCTAGAGGAGGGTCCTAGGCATTCTTGTCCATCCAATTGGCAAAAGATAAATCAAAAAGCCAAATAACAACAATTGGATGTCCTCGAATGAGCCAAATATGCAAACCAACATGCTCACAGAATAAGACGATGGACAAAACAAAGTGAACATGCACAAACATCCTAGCATCTATCAAGCACTATAGCGATTACAAAGTCATCTACATATGAGTATATTGACATAGGAGTCAAGTTAGAATACTTGATCATAGATCATATCATCGTTTAAGCACAAGTGGGGTTGCCACTTTTACATAAAGAATTAATGTGTTCATATCCTTAGGAGATGCTTATACTCAAGATTTAGAGTAAAGCTCCCCCTTGATATTACATTCCCCCTAAGAGGGATAAACTAACCTTGGGTTTTATCGTAGAAGACTTCAAGTAGGTGAAGTAGTGGTTTATGCTCAATGTTCATGAAGATCATCTTGAGTTGGGAGAAATCCATGCTGCTTATTACTCTACTCACCTACATGGGTTAGTCCCAAACACAAGGAACATATGCAAGAATATATATGGACATGGAGTGAAGCACATGTGGGATTATGTCCAAAAGTATATTAATTACCTTGTCCCTTGCTTACCTTTTAGGGAATGCGTGACTCCTTGAACTAATGCATACGGTTTAGGTTGATTGCATATAGTTCTTGCCAAAATGAATAAGAGTGAATTACATTGGGAGAGTCACCCCTCAAGAACTTTCTAGTTCTTCCTCTTGGGGATCCACATCAACTTGATGGGAATCCTTGGAGTTGTGGTAGCACTAGATGACGTAGTGCTAGTAGTGTCCTTGGGAATCCACCTGACCTTGGCTTGGGGTTCTTCTTCAAATAAGTCAAGCTCCTCTTGAAGCTTTCCTTTTCCCTTGTGGTCTCGTGGTAGAAGCTCATATCGAGAGATTGTTCCCTTGAGAGAAGTAGGATCACACTTATCGTTCCGAGGAACAAACTTGGGAGTGGGATATGGATCTCCTTCCGAAACATCTCCTCTGGCATTGAAGTAGTGTAATGGCCCAAAGTGTAACTTGCCTTATTGGGAACCTTGTGTATGTGGGTCCATCTTGTCATTGCAATGAGAGTTATATTCCATGTGGTATTTAATGTGCATGCCTTGTTTTCCTTTGCATTCATGCATCCATTCATCCATGCCTCTTTGTGTTTGTTGCCTTTGTGAATCCATGTGATGTAGTGGTATGTGATGTGATGATGTGTGATGATATGTGTTGATAAGTGAAGTGATGTGGAGTGGTGCATTTGAAAGTAGGGAGCAACTATGTTAGTTTGCTATAGGTTAAAAAAAACCCTCTCCATTTTCTCAAGGCTCAAGTTTGACTTGCTCCTTCCCTGATTCAAAAATGTTCATGTTTTAGTGTGAATTGTGGTGGATGTGATGATAGGTTTAGAGTGTTTTGAATCCATGTTTGAGAGGGGCAAATATTCAAAAACAGTGTAAATAATTCTGTTTTGCAAATATTTAAAGACTCCAAAAATTCCTTTTACATTTTATTTAAATGGGTCATAATTCCCTTATGACCAGGAGCATTTTGTTTTATTGTTAGCATCAATAGTGTTGACTATGTTTTATTTTTTGTCTCTGTTTGTTTTGAAATAGAAAACCAAGTGGGTTTTCTTTTTCTTTTCTGGCGCATCCAAGTGGGCTTCCTTTCCTTGGACGGCCCAACTCTTCCTCTCGCGCGGCAGCCCTTTCCTGTAGACGCCGTCTTCCTCCCTCCTTCTTACGCCAGTTTCCTCACAGAGAGAGACGAGACAGAGAGAGACGCCGTCTCACGGACGTCAAGGTGGCTCCCTCGCCCCTCTATTTATTCTGGGCGTCTGTGTTGTTGCCTAGGGTTCCTCCTAGCCGCCGCCACTTCTTTCTCCTTCCTCCTCCTCCCTCTCCCTCGTGGGCAGCAGGTAAGCGAGCCCCTCCTCCGCCATGGCCGTACCTTGAGGAGCTCTTCGCCGTCGTTGCCGTGCCCCTGCATCCTCCCCAAGCCTTCGGCGAGCACGCGGGACGACAGGAGGTTCCGTTCCCGCGGATAGGAGGAGAAGATCGGGTCTGCTTCCCCTACTTCGACGTCGGGCTTCTTCCTCGCCGACGATCTCCTCCGCCGCGACTTCTTCCACTACTTCCTCTACTTCCTCTCCGTCAGGCACGGCGTCCTCGTCCAGTGGGTGAGCATGCACCTTCCTCCCCCTTCCCTGTCGGCAGATCGTGTGTAGGAACCCGTAGCCACGCTGCTGTTCTTCTCCCTGTCGGCGGTGTCGCCGTGCTTGTTGCAGCAGTAGGTGTAGGCCTTCTCATGGAGAGTTGAGTGTTGGAATGGAACCAGGGATGTTCCCTCTTCCTCCCAGCGACGAGCCCGTGCTCGATTTGAAGTAGATCGCCGGTGTTGTGCTTCCCCTGTTCCGGCCACCGTCGGGGTTGTGTTGGATCTAGAGGGGTTGCTCAAAAGAGCAGAGTTCCCCTCTCTGTTAAGATCGATTGCAGCAGCGTAGTGGTAGGTGGTGTTTTGCGCATGTGGGTGGTCGTGGGTTCAAGTCTCGCAGTGACACCCCCTTTTGCTATTTATTTATGTGGCACAATAGCGCATAGTAGAAGCTTATCCTGTATACCCTCTTTGTGCTGTCGAGCCAGAGAAGTGTAGTGCAGTGGTGTGTGGTGGTGTGTTAGACCAGCAGGGCTTGGGTTCGAATCCCAGGCCATACCTTTTATTTTTTTCCTATTCCTTTTGCTGTTCTTCATTTGTTTGCTATGTTAGTTGCTGTGGCATGCTAGGACAGCATGTGTGGTATTTTTGCTTGCCTCCTACCAGCAGGTTGTCTCTAGTTATTTTGCTAGCATGTGTAGTGATGCATGTGTAGGAATTTGAGTGCAAGTGGTGTGTGTGAGCAAGCTCCCATGAGATGTATGTGTGTGGTGCATCACCCAAGAGTTTGTGTAGTTGATGTATGAGGTGAGTGCTTGTGTGGTGCAAGCACCCATGATCTTGTGTGTGTGTGTGTGGGTTCCTCCCCCCACATACTTGGTGTGTAGGAGTAGTGATTCTTGTGTGTGTGTGTGTAGGTGATCATGTGATGTTTGTGTGTGCATGTGTGTGTGTGACACCCACATGGCAAGGCATGGTTTGCCTTGATGAGCACATGTGTGCAATCATGTATGTGTGAGTGCTAGTGATAGTGTGTGAGTGTGTGTATGTTTGATGTATGGAGTTGAACTCAATAGCATGTGTAGGTGCTTGATGTGTGTGTGTATGGTGGTGTGCTAAGACACATGAACATGAGGTATACCCCTCATGTGCACCAATGGAGTGATGAGAGTGTGCAAGTGCATGAGTAGGTGATGATCTTGTGTGCAACACATATGATATAGCACTATTTGCATCTATGCCATTTCCATGTAGATTTTCTTCTTAGCTTTGTGCCCATTTGTCCTATGCAAGTACCTAGGTATTATATATGTTTTTGGGGTAGAATCATACGAGGAATCCATTGGTGGAATCAGATTCCACTTTGGAACACTTTCTGGGAATGTCATATTTCTGTTTTGTTCAATGTTTAGAGCTTGGTCCCATGTGATGTGATGAGCCCAAGAGCATGATTCCTTGTTGTGGCAGTAGACGGTGAACCCCTCTACAGCATGGTGGTGTTGTTTCATGCTTAGGAGTTCACATGTGCAAGTTGTGCCTAGTCAAAGTAGGCATGTGGCTGAAAATATCAGAAATCTGTGATTTTCACTAAGTCTCAGAAACTGTTGTTATTTTCTTCCCTTGTAGTTGTGCTTGCAAAAGTTCATGTGTTGGGAATCAGCCCCTGCAATCAACTGGAAAGTTCTAGCTTTTGTGTTTGTCTAGCTCTCTGTCAATTTTCATTCCATTTGACTTCCTGTAGATATTGTTTTGGGTGCTGTCAAAATGCTTCAGAGCATAAACAACTAGTGAGAATCTGAGAATTTCACTAAGTCCCTGAAAACTGATATTTTTGTCCAAGTTAGCAGTTGTAGAATTTCGGTGTGAAAGTTCTTTGTATTATATTTTTGCTCATGCTTGTAGAGATTTTGAATAGCTTCTGTCACATATCTTATTTGGCACATTTGGGTGGCTGTAGGTGCTTTGCATGTAGCTCTCAAACTGCTATGATGTTGTTTAGGACCAAAATGTATAGTTTTGTTGTTTTGATGCTTGTGAGTGCATAGTTGATGGTGTGGTGAGTTTCTTTGTACCACCCCATCTATACTTGTTTGTTTGGTGATTTGGCAACCTCGGAAACTAGTAGTATGCCATTCGAGTGAATTTGTGATGGATTTGATCCGTAGGACTCCATTTCTTGTTTCGTTGTTTCCGGTTGATCCGTAGCTCTGTTCTTAACATTCTTTATACGTTTTTGCATCGTTTTCGCGTGATGCACCTGTTCATGTCATCTTCATGCATGTCAGATAGCTTAGGGTGAAGTTATATCCAGAAGTTTGTAGTTTCTTCTCATGCATGTGCAAGTGACTAGAATAGAGATGCATGTTCATTCTCATCTCATGCATCATGTGTTTGTTGCATCATGTGGTGTTGTTGTTTATTGGATGCTATTTTTATGTTGGCTAGCAGCGGGATCGGAGAGCGAGTACGTGGATCTGGGAGAGTACGTGCAGGACGAACAAGAGCAGTTCCAAGCTGAAGACATCACAGGCACGATGACATGACCTTGATACCATCTCTAGTCTTGTGGTGCCTAGATTCACGTTTCCTTTGTCAAATGCTTGCTGCCTACCACTGAAATAATTGCCTCGTGATATTGCCATGAAACCCAAACACTTCCCCTCCTAGCTAATATTGAATGGCTAAGTAGGCTTGCTCAGCTTCTAATGTTAGCGTTGCCCATTTGTCTCATGTGATAACATGAGTTTGATATCATTATGTTAAATTTGTTATTTAATTAATGCACCTATATACTTGGTAGATGATGGGAGACCTAGCCTTTTGCCGGGTATTTTGTTGTATTATTACCGCCATAGTTTCCGGCTACCGGTGTTTGATTCCATAACTGATCGCTCCTAACACGTTCGGGGTTGTTATGGGGACTGATACGTCTCAAACGTATCTATAATTTTTGATGGTTTCACGCTGTTATCTTGTCAACTTTGGATGTTTTATATACCTTTTATATCTTTTTTGGGACTAACTTATTAATTCAGTGCCAAGTGCCAGTTCCTGTTTTGTCTGTGTTTTTGACTCTTTTCAGATCTGATTTTGGAACGGAGTCCAAACGGAATAAAATCCCCGAAATAATTTTTTCCAGAACATAAGAAGATCAGGAGGCTTGAGGGCCAAGGCAGTGGGCCCACACGAAGCCCACAAGCCCTGTTGCCGCGGCCAGGGGGGCGGCAACCAGGCTTGTGGCCTCCCTGGCGCTCCCCTGCCCTAGCTCTTTGGCCTATAAATTCCATAAAATCCCAGAAAAAATCAGGGCATCCACGAAAACACTTTTCCGCCGCCGCAAGCTTCCGTTTCCACGAGATCTCATCTGGAGACCCTTCCCGGTGCCCTGCCGGAGGGGACTTTGGAGTTGGAGGGCTTCTACATCAACATCATCACCTCTCCAATGACTCGTGAGTAGTCCACTTCAGACCTACGGGTCCGTAGTTAGTAGCTAGATGGCTTCTTCTCTCTCTTGGATCTTCAATACAAAGTTCTCCATGATCTTCATGGAGATCTATCCGATGTAATCCTCTTTGGCGGTGTGTTTGTCGAGATCCGATGAATTGTGGATTTGTGATCAGATTATCTATGAATTATATTTGAGTCTTTGCTGATTTCTTATATGCATGATTTGATATCCTTGTAAGTCTCTCCGAGTCTTGGGTTTTGTTTGGCCAACTAGATCTACAATTCTTGCAATGGGAGAAGTGCTTGGTTTTGGGTTCATACCGTGTGCTGACCTTTCCCAATGACACAAGGGGCAGCAAGGCACGCATTGTGTTGTTGCCATCAAGGGTAACAAGATGGGCTTTTATCGTAGATATGAGATTGTCCATCTACATCATGTTATCTTGCTTTAGGCGATACTCTGTTCTTTTGGACTTAATACACTAGATGCATGTTGTATAGCGGTCAACGTGTGGAGTAATACTAGTAGATGCAGAAAGTATCGGTCTACTTGTTTTGGACGTGGTGCCTATATATATAATCATTGCCTTAGATAACGTCACGACTTTTTGCGGTTCTATCAATTGCTCGACAATAATTCGTTCACCCACCGTCTACTTGCTTTCATGAGAGAAGCCACTAGTGAACACTACACTCCCCGGGTCTATTCACAACTATCGTCTCCACTTTCACTTTTACTTTGCTTTGTTTACTTTGTTGCTTTCAGTTCTCACTTTGCAAATAATCTATAAGGGATTGACAACCCCTTCATAGCGTTGGGTGCAAGCTCTTGGTGTTTGTGCAGGTACTTGTGACTTGAACGCTCCTCCTACTGGATTGATACCTTGGTTCTCAAACTGATGGAAATACTTACCGCCACTGTGCTACATCACCCTTTCCTCTTCAAGGGAACACGAACGAAAGGCTCCAAGGCCGCGGGGAAATACTTTGCATATTTGCCAAGGAAGTCCCTATAGGCGTAGCCGTAGCAGCAGGATTCCTGGCGTCGTTGCGAGGGAAGGTCTGTTGTCGCAGTAGCAGGGACCCCCTTGATAAATCGTGTAGTGTTAAGACTTGTCCGGCAGGACCCAACATTGGTTTTAATTTGCTAATCACTTAATAATAATCTGCATACGGAATAGCTACACCGAGGAATTAATCAACAACCCGGGCCAGTGCTCCTCATGAGTGTTAGTCCAAACCAGAGCACTGTGCGGGGCCAACTCTGGGCAACTTGAGAGATTTCTATCAGGCCACTGTACGCTTCGCTCATCCGTTGTGTCCTGAGACTGAGATACGCGGCTCTTATCGGGGTCGTCGACATGACATGAGGTCCTGCTAGTCTTGGCTTACCTTAGCGATATATCTTGCATATAGGAATCCCGGTGAAGCTTTGGTTCTCCCCAGAGTTGAGGTTTTCCTCTAAGGAATCCGACGAGATCACGAGTTTCGTGATAGAGGACTACTTTGCGACCCATGACCATTTGTGATGAAATAGTTGGAGCACCCCTGCAGGGTTTAATCTTTTGGAAAGCCGTGCCCGCTGTTATGTGGCAACTTGTAATATTTGTTAACATCCGGTCATAGATAACTTGAACTTAATCTAATAAAACTGCCAACCGTGTGCGTAACCATGACTGTCCCCTTCGAAGATCTCTCCTCGATCGGGAACACGGTGGGGTTATGTTTGACGTAAGTAGGTGTTCAAGATGACTTAGTGATCAGCTAGTCTTCGACCGCTAGCGTAAACCACCACCCCTATGACTTGTTCTACGTAAGTTAGCCACCATAAATGCTTAGGATGCTGCAACCTAAACACGGAACCTTCCTTACCTAATAACTTGACTAGTTCTGGCACCGAGGTCATAGATTGCTGAGTCCCCGTGGCTCACAGATTACTTCAACACCCCAACAGGTACAGGTACTCCCGACACAGGTGATCCCGATGGCACGCAGCTGGCGTGGCAATACGATGAGGAGAACGACCGCCTGTACATGAACTATCCAGAAGACTGAGGCGTGGTCGTGATCGTGCGCAAGCATGCAGGGTAGCATAGCCTTTTCTACTGTTATGTAGTCCGTAGCAGAACGACCTTGTCTGAATAAATGTGTAATGTAAACTCTGATATTATCTATGAGATGGCAAACGATTCCCTATTTGTCATTCTTTTTATTATGTATGTGCTATGTTATCGTGCTGCGAAACGCTTAGATGCGCTTCTTTCCATTTTGGGGCCTCATTCCCTAAATCGGAAAGGACCGCATCATAGTCATTACAAGTAACCAACACCTTGGTTCTTCCGATGTCCTCCTTGCTTGCGCACAATTTCCTAAAATTTCTTACTTCCGGCAAGACTCTTGAAGACACCTCTCACTATAATACCTTTCAATACATCATTTTCTTGCTCAAGTGTGACTTGGCTAAGAGAATCATTAGTGGAATTGAGAGAGCTACCAGAAACAACATCATTAGATTTAACTTTAGCATTGTTGTTACTAGAGGAAGAAACTATCTTGCCTTTGTTACTAGTGTTCTTAGGCTTAACTTGTGGAACAAAAGCAGACAAGAGTAGTCGTTTGGCTAGATAAGAAGAACTCTTCTTTCGAAAGTCATCATTGATTGCTTTTAGGAACTCTTGATCTTGCTCCAAGTTGAGCTTCTCGAAGCGTAGCTTCTCACGAGTTCTTGCAAGCTCTCTAGGATCTTCTAGAGTAGTTTCATGAGCTAACTTAAGAGTGTTTAATTCTTTAGTTAGTCATTCAATCTCTTTCTTATCATCATCATTCGAGTTCTCTTGACTAGCATGATAATTGGCAAGTTCCTTTTTAGTGTTACCATTAGTGTTACCAAAGAGAAAGTCATTTTCTCCTAACAAGTCATCCTCATCACTATCAAAATCAAGATATTCGTGGTGGGATACCTTGGGGCCTTTAGCCATGAAGCAGTTTTCTAACCCCTCATTTGGTGAATCAAATAAGTTGGAGGAGTTGGAGGAAACGAGTGTAATGCGGGAAACACCTTCATCTTGATTATAGTTGGGGTTGGAGTGGTAGCTTCTCTTGGATTGGGTGTCAGACTCGGAGCCTGAGACCCATTCACCAACATGAGCTTGATTTATTATTCTAGAGCTGCTCTTGGTGTATTTGTCCTTCTTCTTCGATTCCTTGCCTCTCCATGAGTGTCTTCGTTCATAACGATCTTCTCTACTCCTTCTCTCTCTCTGCTAGGTGACTCATATCTTGAGCTTCGTCTTTGAGGTGACTCATATCTTGAGCTTCATCTTCGAGGTGACTCTTCTCTTCGTTTGTAGGGAACCAAGCACTCATTGGAGTAGTGTCCGGGCTTCCATAGTTGTATCAGTTTTGGTCACGACAGGACGATCGCTTCTCATCATGTCATGAGCTTGAGCTTCTCTCTTTGCCTCCACTCTTACAGAACTTGTTGATTTTTCTGACCATGAGGCTCATCTCTTCATTGGTAATAAGGTTGTCCTTTGAAGTAGAGGGAGCATCACTAGAAGCTTTGTAAGCACCACTTGACTTGTCGTGCAACTCATCTTTGTCCTTGAGTGACATCTCATGAGCAACAATCCTACCAATGACTTCTGTTGGCTTGAGATCTTTGTAGTTTGGCATCGTATGGATCAATGTGCACATGGCGCCATACTTTCCATCTAGAGCTCTAAGTATCTTTTTGATGATGAATATATCGGTCATCTCTTCGCTTCCTAAGCCGGCAATCTCAGTTGTCATGAGATTAAGCCTAGAGTACATTTCAGCAATTCCTTCACCATCCTTCATCTTGAACTTGTCAACTTTACTTAGAAGCACATCAAACTCAAATTCTCTCATAGAATCAATACCTTCATGCATATCAACCAAAGTATCCCAAATTTCTTTTGCACTCTCAAGGCGGCTGATTTTGTTGAATTATTCGGGGCATAGGCAGTTGAAGATGATGTCATAGGCTTGTGCACTGAATTGCAACATCTTCAGTTCTTCCACTTTCGCGTCATGATCCGGTTCACGCCCTTCTCCGAAGAAGTCACCTTGCACACCAACACGAATAACATCCCATACAGAATGACTATAACCAAGAATATGCATTTTCATCTTATGCTTCCAACTAGCAAAATTAGTGCCATCGAAGTATGGACCTCTATGGTGATAACTTCCCTCACTAGACGCCATACTCTCCTAGGTTGTGAAACCAATGCAATTGAGACCAAAGCTGTGATGCCACTTGTAGGATCAAAAGTATGTCTGGAGGGGGGGGGGGTAATTAGGCAACTTGACCAATAAAAACTTAGCCTTTTCGCAATTTTAGTTGTGGGCAAGTTTTAGCAATTATGGAAAGTCAAGTACAACCTACACACGCATATCTAAGAGTACAACACATGAATGTAAAACTTGCAAGTGCAAAGTAAAGGGAGTAAGGTAGGGATATCAAACGCAAGAGGTTGACACAACGATTTTTGGCATGGTTCCGATATGTGGCGCTATCGTACATCCATGTTAGTGCAGACTTCAACCCACGGAGGGTAACATGTACGAGAGTCCACGGAGGGCTCCACCCACAAGGGGTCCATGAAGAAGCGGCCTTGTCTATTCCACCATGGCTTTCGTCAACGAAGGACTAGCCTTACTCATGGTAGATCTTCATGAAGTAGGCGATCTCCTTTCCCTTAAAAACATCTAGGTTCAACTCCACAACACAAAGTAGGAGGCTCCCAAGCGACACCTAACCAATCTAGGAGGCACCACCCTCCAAAAGGTAATAGATGTGGTAGAACGATGAACTCCTTGGTCTTCTGTTTCTAAAGAGTCTCCTCAACACTCAATCACTCTCTTATAGAATAGACATGGGTAGGAGACATTGATTTGGTGGAAAGCAACTTGAGGAGGCTAGAGATCAAGTTTCAAATGAATGGATTGGAATATATTGATCTCAATACATGAGTAGGTGGCTCTCTCTCACGAAATTGGATATCACAATGAAGTGTGTTCTGAGTGCTTCGTCTAAGAATGAGGGGTTGGTGGAGGGGTATATATAGGAACACCCAAAATCCAACTGTTACACCTAAAGTGACCAACTCGGTGACACCGAAGTCATAAACTCGGTGGTACCGACTTGCACAAAAGGCAACAATTTTGAATCTCAGTGAGACCAATATACACAACTCGGTAGAAGCAAAAAGGTGGCTAACGGTCAGATGACCCAACTCGGTGACACCGATACCCAAACTCGGAAATTCTGATTTTGTGTACCAAGGCAACATAAGGTTGGTCACCTGAACTCAGTAGCAACAATGCAGAATCGGTTGTACCCAAATGATAGGTTTGGCTAGGGTGCTGTCTGGGTTGAAAATCGGTAGGGCCGAATATGAAAACTTGGTGGCACCAATTTTGGATATTTGGCTTTGGACAGAAGTGTTATGTGGGAAAATGACTGAGTACTTTTGGTGTCTATCTCTAAGCACATGAGCAACCAATTCGTTTTAGTACCTCATCCCCTTTTAATAGTATTGTCTTTCCTATGGACTCAAAAGTGATTTCTCACAAGCATAAAAGGAAGAGTATTCTTGCTTGAAGCTTGAGCCAATCTTATTCCTTTCTTGCATCAAGGGGCATCTCCACATAAGCATTTAACCAATGTATGTTTTGAACTTTTCGGAAATATACTTGGATAGAATCATTAGACCAATGATGCATATGTTGTGATTAATTATCAAAAACCACCTTAGGGAGCAATTGTGCTTTCACCAATCCCGAGACCGCAAAAGGCCAAGTGATCGATATCGTCAAATGAGCCGTTGCGCGTGCATGGATTTGATCACATCCAACACAATGTTGGACAAGTGTGCGAGCTTCCGCGTGAGCTGTGGGCCATAAGAAGCCAATACTGAAATCCTTGCTTACGAGGGCCTTGCCGCTACATTATGACCCCCATGCCTGCATATATTTCAGCCAAGTGTTGTTTCCTCTTCTTTTGATATGCACCGATATAGGACTCCGGTGGTACTTTTTCTATATAGTTCTCCCTCATGAACCTTGTAGGACTTGGAATGCCAAACTATTCGTCTTGCCTTTTTTTGTCATCAGGGAGTTCCAGGTCGATAAGATAGGCCAGGAAAGGCTCGGTCCATGGAATGATTACTGCCACGATTTCGTGAGCCGAAGGTGTTTCCTCCAGTGGAGAGCCGTCGATGATTTGTTCATTTGGCTCAATTATAGGAGGGCTGCCCTGTTCTTTTTCCTTGACTCTAGTTTCTTTATTTTTATCCTTCCATACCACATAAGGTTTAAAGAGCTGTCCGAGAAAGGTATTTTTGGGGACAGGGTCGGATTTGGCGCCCATACGAGCAAGAACATCGGCATCCTCATTGTTGTCTCTAGAGAAATGGTGGGATTCGAGGCCTTCGAACCGAGCTGATATATTAAGGCCAACGTTCTTATAGGCTGCCATTTTTGGATTTTTGGCGTCAAATTCGCCATTGATTTGGGAGATAGGGAGGTTAGAATCCCCAGTTCCGCAAGTGAGTGTACGCCCATGAAAATTGCCATTCGCAAGCCATGCAAGAGAGCCTCGTATTCGACCGCATTGTTGGAATCGGTGTACATGATTTGTAACACATACGAGACGTTGTCACCAATGGGGGATGTAATTATGACACTAGCCCCCAGACACGCAAGCGTCTTGGAGCCGTCAAAGTGCATCATTCAATGTGAATATCTACTATACTCTTTACAGAGTTCAGCCTCTGTCCATTCGGCTAGAAAGTCGGCCAACACTTGAGATTTAATATCTCGACGTGACCTGTACACGATTTAAAAATGTAAGAGCTCAATGGCCCATTTGGCTATGTGGCCCATGGCGTCCTTGTTATTGATTATATCATTCAAGGGCACTTCGGATGCTACCATGACCAAACACTCTTGAAAGTAGCGTCGGAGCTGGCAAGATGCCATAAACACCGTGTAGGCTATCTTCGGGTAGTGCAGATAGTGGGATTTGCATGAGGTGATGTAACGCTCAAGATGTGATCCTATCCTTATTTTGGCTCGAGGGCCTCAACATGGATAGAACCGTATTTTGTGCGTTACAATTTGGTATCAGAGCCGACCCTCGTGGTTATACGGATGTTTGCGGACAGGTGTGCAGTCATGTTGTTCATGACGTTTGTGACCCGTCGTGGCACACGACATGGCACATGTACTGGATTGGATGCACAGATGTTTGTGCCAAGAGGGAACGCTCCCGTGGCCCAACGAGGACGTTGGTTCCTCTTAGTGGTGGTGTATGTGATAGCCTGGCTTATTAGGGATGATAGACTACTCATATCAATAAAGAATTCCTTCTTTTCCGGGAGCCCATTCAGACAGAACTCCCACGTTAAGCGTGGTCGGCTTGGAGTAGTTCTAGGATGGGTGACCAAATAGGAAGTTGATTCCGGGTGTGCATGAGTGAGGACAAAGTGCGCATAAAATACTAGTATTGATATGTGGGGCCAGTCTAGATCCCCCGAGTTACAGGTGAGTACTTCACACACATAGTACACCGGTTTATGTATCCGGAGTTTGTGGCTTGTAATACGTCAACAACGTATCTGTAATTTTTGATTGTTCCATGCTCACATATTATCATTTTAGAATACTTTTGGGGTATTTATTTACCAATTTATATTATTTTTGATTACTAACCTATTGACCCAGTGCCTAATGCGAGTTGCTGCTTTTTGCATGTTTTTCACTTTTCAAGTTTTCAATACCAAACGAAGTCTAGTTAACCTGAACGTTTTTGGACTTTTTTTCTAGACCAAAAGAAGACCGTGGAGCATCAGAAGAAGGCCGAAGGCCTCATGAGGGCCCCACAAGCCAACAGGGCGTGGCTTGGGCTGCGCCCTGATGGCTAGTGCCTCCCTCGTGGCCCTCCTGACTCCGTTCTCTGGCTTATAAATTATATTTTACCCTAGAAACACCATAATAGGCCATGAAAAACTTTTTACGCCTCCACAAGTCTTTGTTTCGATGGGAGGCCATCTCGAGCTCCATTCCGGCACCCTACCGAAGGTGGAATCGATCACGGAGGGCTTCTTCATCAGCCTTGCTGCCCTTACAATGATGGGTGAGTAGTTGATAATCCCCAAGTGCAAGAAATCATTGTTGCACTTTCCAAAGATGGAAATGCTAAGTATGGAGTGTCGAACCCACACGGAGCGGAAGGTAAGAACAATATTCTCTCAAGTCCTATCTTCCACCGATACGACTCTACATACAACGAACATTTGTTTTTATCTAGTAACGAGAAATAAAACTGCGTTGTGGGTATAAAGAGGATAGCTTCGCATGATATTGGAGAACTAAAATATGAAAATATTTGCTGCACTAAATAGAGTAAGAATATATTACAAATAGCAAGTGTGGAATAATGATGGTACGGAGTGCGGAATCATCCTAGGCAATTGATAACAAGATCGGTAATCATTCTTGCAGTTTTATATGAGGGAGGGACATGAGCTAACATAATTTCCGTACTTGGATCATATGAGATGATGATTGTATATCTAGAAAGCAACCTCCACTACTAGAAAATCATTGAGGTAAACCCAAACACAACATTAAACATCAAGTCCTCTTTACTCCCATACGAAAACAACTCCCTTACTCGGGTGTAAGCTTCAGCCACTCTAGTCACCCACTATAAGTAAATTATGAACGTATTGTAAACCCTACAACGATAACCCCTCACGTGTGGACTGCATGAAGGGCACCATAGGACAGCTCCAAAGTAAAACATACACTCAAATCAATTAGGATCATCAATCAACCCTAAGGAAAACATAAATCTTCTCAAACATCATAGGATGGAAACACATCATTGATTAATAATATGTGGCATGAAACACCATGTTCAAGTAGGGGATTATAGTGGGGTATGGGAGTGTGGACCGCCATAGATAGACGAGGGAAGCTGATGGAGACGGTGATGTTGATGAAGACCATCACCGCGGCCATGGTTCCTCCGGTGGCACTCCGATGCCACCGGAAGAGAGGGGGAGACAATATACCCCTTAAGATTCCTCCTCCATGGCCTCTCCCATCTAGGGAGAGGTTATCCCTCTGGTCCTTGGGTGCCATGGCACCTGGAGGGGTGAGAGCCCCTCCGAGATTGGATCTCTCTTTGTTTTTCTCCTGTTTTCGCTCTGTTTTCTGGGCCTTCAACGTTTCTTAAATATCTGGAGATCCGTAACTCCGATGGGGCTGAAATTTGAGGGGATTTTTATCATGGAAATATATTTATTGCGGCAGAAGGAGAGCCTTAATCGACTTAAGGACTGGCCACAAGCTTTCATAGCGTGAACCCACCACCTGGCCTCCCCTGTTAGCTTGTGGGGCCCTCGGGCACCATATTGCATTGATTCTGACTCCAAAAGTTCACATATATTCAGAAAAAAATCTACATAATTTTTTATCACATTTGGAGTCCGTTTGATATGGATTTTTTGTGAAACAAAAAACACACAAAAACACGAATTGGCACTCAACACTGGGTAAGTTAGTCCCCAAAATAATATAAAATGTTTCCAAAATTATATGACAGTTGTAGAATATTGATATGAATACTTCATAAATTATCAATACGTTGGAGACGTATCAACATCCCAAGCTTAATTCCTACTCGTCCTCGAGTAGTAAATGATAAAAGAAATAATTTATGAAGTGTGAATGCTAGATATTATATAATTTTGACCAATGTTACTTCCAATCACTTTTTCTAGCATCATAAAACATCAACTTTTTTCTCATAGAACTTCTCATGATCTAGTAACAAACTATTCACATGTCAAACTATAGACCATAAAGTTTCTTGAAAGCTAGCAAACTATATTTTCAGTCCTCAAACAATTACAATTCATCTTATTTTCCGGAAGGGTCTATGTAAGAGCTTTGATTTAGCAAATTCCACATACTCAACTATCATTTAGTCTTCCATGATTGTTGACACTGAAGGCATATTTTTAGAACAAGCAGTTTCAATCAAATATATAGGAAGATAGGGGCTTAATGTTTCACCTCCCAACTTATTTATCTCAAGGATAATGTCAACAATAATGAATCATGATCACCTATATCCAACTAGATATATGTGCGTGGAGCTTTCCCCACCACATGATGCTTGCCAACTAGAATTAATAGATTGGAATAGGGATGAAAGTTATTGACTCTTGCATAAAAGTAAAAATAGAGAAGTAAAAGATAGTCCCTTCACAGAGGGAAGCAGAGGTTGTCATGCACTTTTGATTTTTGGATGTGCAATCTCTTAATGAAAAGGAATGTCACTTTATATTGCCCCTTGTGATATCAAACATTATTATACAGTCCATCACTTTTATTTCTCTGCCATCACAAGATCGTACAAAGCTTATTTTCCCTTACAATAAAAGATCATACATGTTTACGAGCAATTCTTATTGCCTTCTGCACCGATGACAACTTACTTGAAGGATCTTATTTAATCCATAGGTAGGTATGGTGGACTATCATGGCAAGAAACTGGGTATAAGGGTTACAGATGCACAAGCAGTATCTCGACTTAGTGAAATTCTTTTGGCTAGCAAAAGATCTAAAGCAAGCACCACATGTTAGAGGATCCATGACAATATAACTTCTATGTGAATATAGGCAAACATAACCATTGCGTTTTCTACCTTGTCCAACATCATCTACTTGATCAAGTTTGAAAATAATTAATGGGGGATCACAATCATAGAAGATGTCCAAGATCGTATATTTATACATGAAATCTCTCTTACTTCAATATTATCTCATGAATTTTCCAAGTGACCAATGCTACGTTTTCTAACCTCCAATAATTTTTATTACTTATACTCTTAGTATCTGAAGTCACTACTCCCCATCGGACAAGCATATGAAGCACATATAATTTCATGTTTTATGACATTCAATTCATTCAACATTTTTTCTTAGGATATAAGTGAATCGCAAGAGTGATCATCAAACTACTCTCAACAAGATATAATTGAAGTTCATAGAGCATTCCTCAACGAATATAGAGAGACCAATATCCAAGCTCAAAATATATAAGTGAAGCATGCGAAGCATTCTGTAAAGCCACACTCAAAAGACTTAAGTAAAGCACATGAAGCATTCAATAAATCAACCAAGGATCACCTCATATCAGCGTGGTGCATAGAATAAAAGGGAATAGTAAACAAAAATTATTCTCCAAGAATAGCACATGTGAACGAATGAAAACTTAGGATCAACATTGGCTAACCGATAGTTGTTGATGAAGAGAGGTGGGATGCGTAGAATCCCCAAGCTTAGATACTTGAAAATTCTTGTAATATTTACTTGGGGTGCCTTGGGCATCCCGAAGCTTGAGCTTTTGTATCCCGTTCAACCCTCTCATATGCCGGTTTCACCTAAGTCTCAAAAGCTTCATCAACACAAAACTTGAGAAGAACTCGTGAGATAGGTTAGTTAAGATAAGAATAAATCTACACTTAATGTAATGCCAATACAAGTGGAATAATAATTTTCAAACATTAGGTACTATATACTATCATTTCCACAAGTTTTATCCACTCATATAAGCCTTGAAAGCTTTAGGATAAGTAGATAACAAAACTATGATAGCACTCTGTCCAAACAGAACAGTCTGTAGCAATTTATTTAGAAAGTGTACTTTTGTATCTCCAAACATTCTGAAATTTTAGGACAGGCTAAAGAGTTTGTATGGAAGTACTGTGTAAACATTTCAGAAACTTTTCATGTTCGAGTAAAATGTGATAATTCAAATACTACAACAAAAGTTTCCGTTTTTGTACAACACACATCACACATGCAATTCAAGCATTTTAAAGTCAATTCTTGGAACCTTTTATTGAAAAACAAGATTTATAATAACTGAGAATAGAGAACAGCATAATTAGATGATGATCCAAACAAGACACATATCATGCGATGAATAAAAATATAGCTCCAAGTAAGATATACCGATAATGTTGAAGACGAAAGAGGGGATTCCTTCTCGGGCATCCCCAAGCTTGGACGCTTGAGTATTACTTGGATATTACCTTGGGGGTGCCTTGTGCATCCACAAACTTAGGTTCTTTCTGCTCCTTATTCTCTGCATATCAATATCTCACCCAAAACTTGAAAACTTCAATCAAAATAAAACTCAACAAAACGTCACGAGATCCGTTAGTATAAGCAACATATCAAATACTTTAGGTACTTATATAAGCTGATTCTTATTTTGTTTTAGCATAAGATGCTGTATTATATCTTCTCCATGGCTTATACCCCCGATACAATCCATAGCATCATCAAAACAAGCAAACTATGTAAGCAAAAACAGAATCTGTTTAGAGCAGAACAATCTGTAAAGGTACATTGAATTGCCATAATTACATAACTCAAACAATTCTGAAACATTAGGACGAACTGCATAGTTTGTATATTAGTACTTTTTAGAAAATTCCGCTTAAAACGACATTCCAATAAATTCATAGAAATTCTGCACTGGATGTCAAAGTTTTTATTTTTGCACCGTATCAATTCTACTCATCATACAAATCATCCCAAAGGCTTTACTTGGAACGTTATTGAAATAAAAGACACAAAACATGATTTCTACAATAGTTTAAGCATATGAACACACAAAAACAGAAATGATAAGTGTTGAGTTCTCTCCCAACAAGCGCTTTTCTTTAAAGCCTTTTAGCTAGGCATGATAATTTCAATGATGCTCATATAAGGATAGTTAAGGAAACATGCAAAAGAGCATCATGAATATTATGACAAGCACCTTATTTTTATGGTACAATGGTAAATACAAGGGGATAATTATGTTTATGATAAACTTCCATGAAAAATTCTACACCATATCCATGAGCATGAACACAAGTGTTCAAGGTCGACCCTCACTTCTCCAATGCATAACTTCCCACCGCTTCTCTTTTAAGAGACAAGTAATTTTTTGTATTTTGTATTTTTTTGTTTGTTTCACCCAAAACAAAATAAAGAAAACAAGAAAACACAAAAAAATCTACTTAGTGATAGAAGCAAACAAGCGTACATGAAAATATTAACCCCACGCTATTGATCCCCGACAACGGCGCCACAAAAGAGCTTGATAATCATTAAGTGCAAGGAATCATAGTAGCACGTTCCAAAGTTGGAAGTGGTAAGTATGGAGTGTCAAACCCATAGGGAGCTAAAGGTAAGATCAATATTGTCTCAAGTCCTATCTCTCACCGATATGACTCTACATACGACGAACGTTTGCTTCTATCTAGTAACGAGAAATAAAACTGCGTTGTGGGTATAAAGAGGATAGCTTTGCATGATATTGGAGAAATGAAATATGAAATAGTTTCTGCAATAATAGAGTTAGGAGTATATTAAAAATTGTGAGTGTGGAATGATGATGGTATGGAGTGCGGAATCATCCTAGGCAATTGATAACAAAATCAATATTCATTCTTGCAATTTTATATGAGGGAGAGGCATGAGCTAACATACTTTCCGTACTTGGACCATTTGAACTTATGCTTGGATCTCTAGCAATCATTCACAACTACTAGAGATCATTAAGGTAAACCCAACCATAGCATTAAACATCAAGTCCCCTTTACCCCCATACGCAAACAACTCCGTTACTCGGGTGTAAGATTCTGACACTCTAGCCACCCACTATAAGTTAATCAAAAACATATTGCAAACCCTACAACGAGAATTCTCTCGGGACCCCAATCCTTAGCCATAGGAATCCAGCCTGTAACACATCGCATCTCTTTGCGGTCTCACGCACGGTTATCCCCACGGCTGCAGGCTTAACTTAGCCGGGACCGTTTACGCCTTTTGACTCGCGTATGCAATTGTGTCGCTGGCAATCCAATGACAAAGAACCCGGATCGACATGTCTAGTCATAAACAAAAGCGGCAGTTCCGCACAGGGACATGCATACATGACCCAGCAAAGCAGGTGTCAGTCACCAGCGAATGTAGACGAGTCGTAGAAAGCTACAAGGACTCCATTACATCGCGTGACATTTCCCCAACGGGGACAGACACAACAGCTAAGAAGGACACATGCCGGTCAACCAATGTGTCCGGAGCAGTAGCGAACTACCATGGCTCATTGGATCACAAAGGGGCATTTCCCTGTAAGGAATGCTACTAAAGCCTACGGCTAGGTAATCGAACCCCATACATATCAAATACAACACACATACACATGGCATACCGATATGTATAGATACATCGATGGCATGACAACATAACCATAAACATACAAACTTTATTTAGAAGGCTCAGAAGAGCCACACACATAATATTACAAGGTAGAGGTCTCACGACCCATCATCACAAGTCATACACACAATTCTTACAAACCAGCGGAAGAGTAAAGCTGTCTGAGTACAGACAGAAGGAAGACAAAGGCACATGGCCTGACTATCTACAGACCCATCCTTGGGCCAAATCGTTGCTGGGATACCAGCTACTCGTCGTCATCGATGTCTAGGTAGAACCCTTCATTAGGGTCATTAAAAACCTCTACAACAATTATTAAGCAAACATGAGTACAAAAGTACTCAGCAAGACTTTTGGATAAGCTATCTACTCATGCAATGTATCAATAAGGAATTGTGGGGTTTCATGCGGAAAGCCAGCATTTGACTCGTGGCTAGACAACTTGATTTTTAAATAATTTTGACAACTTGATTTCTCGCACACGAGTCCACTAACACCACAACAATACTCCATCGTGGAATCATTCCATCTCCATACGGAAATGCCATCCACGACACTCAGGCTTATCTTGACAATTTTATGAGTAGCCATTAAAGTTATCTATGAACAACATATGTTTCCAAGTAGTCCATATCCGCGGCGCGGCTATTCGAATAGATCATAACCCTGTAGGGGTGTACTTCTTCACACACGCTTTCGCCACTTATCGCCATGTGCACATCATGCACCTCGGCAACGTTCAAGCGGAAGCCCAGCGAGGGAGTCGGCCACGACCGTTAACCACGTTAATACTTAGTCCAGGTCTATCGCCTATCTGAGGGTAACCCGCACGGAAGTCTGGCCGAGGTTTCCGCCACGGCCCCAAACGACGTGCGCAGGGTTCCCAAGCCCACCATCAGGGTGCCACTTGGTACACCGTGCCACTGCCTACCGCATCATAGCCCACCTCTAAGGTCAGTGGTACGCACGACCTCCAGCATGACTATAAACACCAGAAACTACTTGTAACTCCTGGACCGAGTACTAAGTGATTAATAAGTCGAGAGGGTCAATTAAGTATCCCAACGTGTGGTAGTATCTAGTCTTGGATTACATACATGGAACTCAGTTCCTAAGGGAGGTTCCAATGAAACAACCCGCCATGTACTCCTACATAGCCTTTCACCGGTACCTTTACCAAATCAGGTTCAACAAACAACCTTTACTTACTGAACACATTCTCACAATTCTGTTGATCACCCAGATGACACACCATACACAACTCTAAGCATAGCATGCATAGCAGGATAGGGCACATCATGGCTCAAGCATCTACCAGGTATGCTAGGTTGCAAGGTTCAGCTATTTACTATGACAAAGACAGGTCATGCAAAGGAAGTGGGTTCAACTAACATGGCAAAAGCATTTGAAGCATTTGATCCTAATGCAATAAGTAAGTGCAGGAGCGAGAACATGGGATTTATCGGGATGATCAAAATGGTTGCTTGACTTGTTGCTCAGCAGAGGGACAATATCCGTCAGTCGGATATTCGGTGGAATCCGGAGGAGCGGGGCCTACCGGTAAAAACAATATCAATCAATAACAATGATATGCAACAAGATGATGCATGAGCATGGCATGAAAATGAAAGGTGGTAGGCTAATGTGACTACCATTTCTTAAGTTGAAGTTGATTTGAATCAAGATTCTAATATCACTTCAAACAAGGTATTTTCAAATACCCTTTTAATTGATTCGACCTGATGCTCAGGTAATCTTGTTTTAGCATGCAAGATGATGGTATGTTGGGTTGATGGTTGTTCTTGATCATGGCTTGGTCATAATATTTGAAGTGGAATTCAAATGGATTTCAAATTCCAAATCTATATTATTTAATAAGGTTATCCCACTCATCATTTAGTCTGGTTGGTGATGTTTACATTCTCAAACATGTTTGAAAATAACAAAATCAGATTCCTTGGATTTTTCTGATACTTTTTCATATATAAATTATTTTCATTGGAGTTACAGATTATTTTCTATGATTTTTAGAAGTTTTGGGCATTTTCTGGAATTCTATTATAACAGAAAAGCTATTTATTGTGTCAGGCCCACGTCAGCATGGCGTGAGCTGTTGGCCGACCTGGTCAGGTCAAACCTGATAAGTGGGGGCCACTGGTCAGCGTCACAGGGCTAATCCCGTGCTGACCAGCCCCTAAGTGAGTTTGACTCGAGACTAGGGCCCACTGTCAGCGTCTGTTTATCGTTTAAACTTGTGGATTAGTGCGGCCAGGTCATCCCCTACCGGAGACTGACCGGCGACGACCAGATCTGCGGCGGATCTTCGCCGGAGAGACGCCAGAGATCTCTGTGGTGCTCGGGACCGAGTGCCGAGAGCACTGGAAGGATCCCCAGGCTCGACCTCATCCATTACGGGATCCAGGAAGGAGTGGGAATGACCGGAGGTCACCGGCGATGAGCTGAGGCGGCAGCCGGAGCTCGGGCTCGTCGGTCTAGTGGCTAGCGTGCAGGAAAATGAGGGGAAGAAGAGGGGAAACACGCGCAAGCTCATGGTGGAGGCGATGTGAAGCTCAGACGGCTCGGGGAGGTGCTGTGGACATCGAATCAACAAAAGCTTGCCGACGGCCGGAGGTTGAAGACGACGGCGATGTGGCGCAGCAGAGCTCGGGGAGGTCGAATGCTTCGGCGTACACGGCTATCTCGACGAGGCGGAGAGAATGGAGCACTCGGAGGAACTATCCTGTGGCTAGAGGGCTCGGGCAGCTCGAGCTCGAGCTCTGTCCATGGCGGCAGAGGAAGAAAGACGAGAGGAGGGGGAGGAATGGGGAACGTGAGAAGATAAGGACGCGTGCGAGGGTCTCATTCCCGCCATCGCGCTGTCCTCGGGGGTACCGGAGCACGTCACGGCGAAGCACGAGGTGGAGGAGTTGCCGTGGGCGTTCACTCCTCTGCCAGAAGGCAGGAGGAAGAAGACGCCCCTGCCCCTGTGGGCTGGGTTCCTCAGGTGAGCTACACGTAAGATTTTCCCTTTTTTTTCTGTTTTTGTTTTCTGTTTTGTTGCTGATTTGATTTGCCATTTATTTCGGCTCCAAAATTAGTTCAAAAATTATTTTGGATAGCCCTGAGTGATAGTTGGAATATTCCCAACTACTCCTGAGGTTTGCAACATTTTTTAAACTTGAAAATATTTGAATTCAAATTTAAGCTTGAATTCAGGGGCTTTCTGAATTAAATTTAAAATGCCAAGGATGTCTTAAAAATAGTTTTCTCCCCTGATAACTTGTTTTCAAGATTTATCAGAAATATTGAACTTTTAAGAAGGCCATTTTGGGTTCATTGATTTTGACAAGATTTGAATTTTCCTTGAATTAGAAGTGGCTAGGGATTTTGGTTTGAGGTTCACCACTTCTTGGTGTTTTTTACAATTTCTTGAATGCAATGGAAGAAAACATGAGCACAAATACTAAACCCTAGTTAGGGATCCATGGATGTGACAACTCACCCCCACTCAAAAGAATCTCGTCCTGATATTTAGAAGTCGTCGGGAATAGCGCGGGATACTCAAGTCAGAGACGATCCTCTCTTTCCCATGTTGCTTCCTTTTCAGACTGATTTGACCACTGAACTTTAAGAAAGTTGAGGTTTCGACGTCAAGTGGTACGCTCAGCTTGATCAAGAATACGCACAGGGTATTCCCGGTATGAAAGGTTATCTTGGAGATCAAGCGTTTCGTGGTCCACTTCACGGATAGGATCCGAAAAGCAACGATTGAGTTGCGAGACGTGGAAGACATCATGAACCTTGGAAAGATGCGGAGGAAGTTCCAACTGGTAGGCAACTTCTCCTCGTTTGGCAAGAATGCGAAAAGGACCAATGTAACGAGGAGCCAACTTGCCCTTGATATCGAATCGATGGGTACCCTTCAAAGGTGTAACCCGAAGGTAAGCCTTCTCGTCAACTTCAAAGGTCATAGCCTTATGATGACGATCATATTGGCTCTTTTGACGAGACTGGGCTGTTTTCAACTTTTCACGAATAATGCGAATCTGCTCTTCTGCATCCTGGATCATATCCGGGCCAAAGAGTTGCCTCTCTCCGGTTTCTGACCAATTAAGAGGTGTTCGACATCTTCGTCCATCGAGAAGTTCAAAAGGGGCTTTTCCCAGGCTTGATTGATAACTATTGTTATAAGCAAATTCAGCGAATGGAAGGCACTTCTCTCAATTCATACCGAACGATATAACACAAGCTTGGAGCATATCTTCTAGGACTTGATTCACTCTTTCTACTTCACCACTTGATTGAGGATGGAAAGCAGTGCTAAAAGATAAGTGAGTCCCCATAGCATTCTGAAAACTTTCCCAGAAGCGAGAAGTAAAGATACTTCCACGGTCTGAGTTAATCTCCAGGGGAACACCACGAAGAGACACTATTCGAGAGGTATATAATGCTGCTAGCTGGCTAGCTATTATACTCTCACGAACTGGAAGAAAATAAGCTACTTTGGAGAGACGGTCAATGACCACAAAGATAGCATTATTTCCTTTCTTGGTCTTGGGAAATCCGGTAATGAAATCCATACTGACTTTATCCCATTTCCATTCAGGAATAGCTAAAGGTTGAAGGGTGCCAGTAGGCCTTTGAAGTTCTGCCTTAACTCGACGACAAACATCGCAGTTAGCAACGAACTCATCAATTTCTCTCTTCATCCTAGTCCACCAAAACCTCTGTTGTAGGTCCTGATACATCTTAGTACTACCGGGATGAATGGTGAGAGGAGAATCATGAGCCTCCTTAAGGATCAATTGCCGCAGACGTTTGCTCTTAGGAACCACTAAACGGTTCTGAAAGAACACAACACCTTTCTCATTGATGGAGAAATCCCTAGCGTTTCCGCTAGCAATATTCTCCTTGATCCGGGATATACCCTTATCATAAGCCTGCACGGCTATGACTTGATCCCCAAGAGTAGGCTTCGCCACCAGGGTAGAAAGAAATCCTTGAGGAACAATATGAAGATTTAACTTCCGAAATTCCTCATAGAGATATGGTTAACCTCGTTGTAGCATCAAATTGTTACAATAAGACTTACGACTTAGTGCATCAGCCATAACATTGGCCTTCCCCGGGGTGTAAGTTATCCCTAAGTCGTAATCCGTGATCAACTCAACCTACCGTCTTTTCCTGAGATTCAAAACCGGCTGGGTGAAGATATATTTTATACTTTGGTGATGAGTGAATATTTCGCAATGATTACCAAATAGGTAATGTCGCCAGGTTTTAAGTGCATGGACTACAGCCGCAAGCTCAAGATCATGTGTGGGATAATTATCCTCATGTGGACACAACTGTCGAGATGCGTATGCTATCACATGACGATCTTGCATGAGAATGCAACCTAATCCTTGTCGCGAGGCGTCACAATAGATAACAAAGTCCTTAGAAAAATCTGGTGGTAGGAACACATGTGCGGAAGTCAGGCGTCTTTTCAGTTCCTGAAAGCTATGCTCACACTGTGGTGTCCACTCGAACTTTTTATCTTTCTTGAGGAGTTCAGTTACAGGCTTTGCAACCTTGGAGAAATTCTTGACAAAGCGGCAACAATAGCTCGCTAGACCAAGAAAACTCCTAACTTGCTTAACCGATTCAGGTTGAGTCCAATCAAGGACAGCTTGAACTCTCTCAGGATTGACAGCAATACCCTTACCAAAGATTGCGTGACCTAGATAGGTCACTTCTGGTAACCAAAATTCACATTTTGAAAACTTGGCATAAAGGCGATGCTCTCGAAGTTTCATCAATACCAGCCTTAGATGCTCGACATGTTCTTGTTCGTTCTTCGAGTAGATGAGAATATCGTCGAGGTATACTACAAAGAATTTATCCAAATACTCTATGAAGATTGAATTCATCAAGCGAGAGAAAGTGGCTGGGGCATTGGTTAAGCCGAAGGACATGACGGTGTACTCATATTGGCCATAACGAGTGACAAAAGCCGTTTTTGGAATGTCCCCGTTCTTGATCTTGATTTGATGGTATCCCAACCTCAAATCCACTTTTGAGAAGACTGAGGACCCAGCGAGCTGATCATACAGATCGTTGATCCTGGGGAGCGGATACTTGTTCTTTATGGTGACCAGATTAACTAGTCGGTAATCTACAACCATCCGATCTGTTCCGTCTTTCTTCTTGACGAAGAGGACGGGACAAGCCCAAGGAGAAGAGCTAGGACGAATGAAACCTTTATTAAAGGCCTTAACTAGTTGCTTCTTAAGTTCGACTAGCTCCAGGGGTGCCATCTTATATGGTCTTCTGGCTATTGGAACAGTTCCCGGAACAAGATCTATCACAAACTCTACATCTATGTCAGGTGGAATTCCTGGCAGTTCCTCTGGAAAAACATCCGGGAAGTCACGGACTACCGGAATGTCTTCAAGTTCCGGAAGAGGGTTGGCATTGAGGGAATAGAGTTGGCATTTGGCAACTCGAGTAGAGACATTGACTATCTCACCCGAGGGATGGGTAAGCTAAACATTTCTGGAGTGAGTATCAATCTTGGCATAGTGAGCTGACATCCAGTCCATACCCAAGATGATATTAATATCCGAATATTTCAGGGCTATCAATGATGCTAGAAGAACTAGCGTGTCTACTAGAATTTCATTGTCATAGGTTATCCTGGAGGTTTGCCACTTACTACAAGGAGTTGGGACAACCAATGGGATTGTCATATCACAGAAAGACATGTTATGCAACCGTGCATAACTTTCTGAAATGAAGGAATGAGAAGACCCAGTGTCAAAAAGAACAAACGTTGGGTGATGATTAACAAGGAGCGTACCCAGTATGACGTCGAGATCCTCTGCAGCTTCTTCTGCTGAAACATAGTTCACACGTCCACGTGCAGGAGTTGGCTTCACATAGTAAGCTTTGCCCGAGTTACCTTGCCCAAAGGACTTTCCGGGTTGCTTGGCACCCACATTCTGAGGACACTCTCGGGAATAGTGCCCTGGTTCTCCACACTTGTAACAGATCACCTGATTAGCACGTGGTGCAGCATTGCTAGCTGGACCACCATAGGTTTTTGCTGGAGGGTTGGTCTGATTGGTCTGAGGCGCCACATAGGATGGCCTTGGAGTGTATCTTGGCGGCAAAAAACTATTTGGAACCCACAGCCTGTGTTTTGGAAACACGGAACCAGATGACGAGCCAAAGTCACGAGAGTGCTTCTTTGTGGCTTCATAGTCGGTATGACCAGTCTCGGCACTGATCGCCTTGTTGACTAGGGCTTGGAAGCTTGTACATTCATGGAGGCACAAATCACGACGAAGCTCAGGGCTCAGACTCTTACGGAAACTTGCTTGCTTCTTGGCATCAGTAGACACCTCCTCTGTTGCATAGCGTGCAAGGTTACCGAACTCGCGGCTATAGGCATCCACGGTCAACTTTCTCTGGGTGAATGCACATAACTCCTCTCTCTTTCTGTCCATCAGGCCCTCTGGAATATGGTGAAGACAGAAGGCTGCACTAAAGTCTGCCCATGTGGCTGCTGGCTCAGCAGGACGCATGGCTTCAAAGTTCTTCCACCACAGATTGGCGGGTCCTTCCAGAAAGTACGCCACAAAGGTCACCTTTCGGCCTCAGAAACATTCGCAGAGAGAATCTTACATGAAATACTGCACACCCAATCATCAGCGTCGAGGGGATCGACGGAGTGATGGAACTTTGGAGGATTCAGCTTCACAAAGTCATTGAGGGACACTGCAGCATTCCGAGGTTGACGAGCCGTATTTTGCTCAATACGCTCTAACAGTCGGTTGGTCTCCCTTTTTTTCTCTCTGCCTCAAGCATAACTTCCACCAGAGAGGGCGGGTGAGGCAGTTCTTCCTGCGACGCTTGACTACCCTCGCCTTGCTCATGAGCAGGGGCACGGTTCAACCTGGTGAACACCATCCTGACAAACAAACTCACAGCTTAGACCAATATCATCATCAATACTAGCTATGGATTAAGAATGCACGGAACACATGGAATGCAGAAATGAATATCCGAACAACATGGTAACAAGCAACTGCTATATATACACCATGGTTCATACACACCATTACATAGTTCAGTACAACCTTAACCGAAGAGCAAACTACTGAAATTATGAAACTACTCATCAGAGGCTTCCAAGCTTCCTATATATCATTTATCTATGCCTCCGGAATTCATTTCACGACACAAGCATACTTCACAAGTCACACATGACTGTGAAAGTACAGCTACTACCATACTATCCTTCCACTCACGGTTCAGGCATCCGCATAGAACATCTCATGAAGATTGCCTCCATGGCCTGGAAGCTCAACCTGCGGATCAGGAAATAATCCAGCCGGAGACCCCTAGGATACATAAGGACACGGGTGTGGCCTTGGTCCCCTGACTAGTGGTAGTAGAGGTCCCCGAAGAGGGGTGACTCCTCCTATAGCAGGCCAGTCAACATGAGCCGGAAGATGGGTTCTAACAGGGTTCATCATCTCCATATCTCCATACCCTATTTGGACTATTGGTGCCAGCTGTGTGAAAGTCGTCCACAGATGGGCACGTGTAGCATAGAGCTCCATACGAAGGGCACGAGCATCCCTGTCTCTATTCTCTAGCATCTCAGCAGTGGACTACAACAGCGGATCCTCCATAGAGGAATCAAAGTAGACCCCACTGAGGTATCCTTCTTCACCTGGCTGAGAGGCAGGAACATAGCAGAACTCTGAGTTCTGCAGCAGTGCATGTCTAGCCCTCATGATGGTCAGCATTGAATAGGCAGCATCTTGTAGTGCCATGTCAACAGTGACCCCCAATCCATAAGACCAATGGATTGGCTCCTCAGCTCCAGGGTAATATGGGAATACCCTAACACTGCAGAGGTACTGGCTCTGATTAAAATCCCGGTACTGCTCCTCCACTGTGTACTCTGGGTACCAGCAGTAAACGGACACTGACATCATCCTGACTAGCATGGCCATATGACCTGGCACATCAATGCACCTAGTCAGACGAACCACCTGACGAAAAGGACGGCGAGGCATATGAAAATAGAGAGTAACGCAAAAGCATTAGAGCTCTGAATACAAAATTGGGCAGCATAGCGACTGTAAATGCTCAAAAAACAATTTTGAGACAACCCATAAAATAGAATAGCGTAACCACTCAACTATCAAGTTCAATTCTCTGATCATCAAACTTACTTCCTTTTCCTAGGGATAAAAGAAACCCAAAATAACTCTCGAACCGTTGTCCTATAATCTACCGATCAGAAACACGAGCCTAAAAGAAGATGAGTAACCTAGTCCTTAATCCATGAAGAAAAGACGAGGATGACCATAATATAATAACTTGAGAAGAGAACAAGAGTCTTACGTTCCCTTCCACAAAAAATTCCCTTATATATAACTAAAGCAATTCTAGACTCAACTTCGACCAGTTTGGCTTAGTAATCCTACAGTCAGTCAGGCTCTGATACCAACGATGTTGGGACCCCGATCCTAAGCCATAGGAATCCAGCATGTAACACATCGCATCTCTTTGCGGTCTCACGCACGGTTATCCCCACGGCTGCAGCCTTACCTTAGCCGGGACCGTTTGCGCCTTTTGACTCGCGTATGCAATTGTGTCGCTAGCAATCCAATGACAAAGAACCCGGATCGACATGTCTAGTCATAAACCAAAGCGGCAGTTCCGCACACGGACAGACATACATGACCCAGCAAAGCAGGTGTTAGTCACCAGCGAATGTAGACGAGTCGTAGCAAGCTACAAGGACTCCATTACATCGCGTGACATTTCCCCAATGGGGACAGACACAACAGCTAAGAAGGACACATGCCGGTCAACCAATGTGTCCGGAGCAGTAGGGAACTACCATGGCTCGTTGGATCACAAAGGGGCATTTCCCTGTAAGGAATGCTACTAAAGCCTACGGCTAGGTAATCGAACCCCATACATATCAAGTACAACACACGTACGCATGGCATATCGATATGTATAGATACATCGATGGCATCACAACATAACCATAAACATACAAACTTTATTTAGAAGGCTCGGAAGAGCCACACACATAATATTACAAGGTAGGGGTCTCACGGCCCATCATCACAAGTCATACACACAACTCTTACAAACCAGCGGAAGAGTAAAGCTGTCTGAGTACAGACAGAAGGAAGACAAAGGCACATGGCCTGACTATCTACAGACCCATCCTAGGGCCAGATCGTAGCTGGGATACCAGCTACTCGTCATCGCCGATGTCTAGGTAGAACACTCCATTAGGGTCATTAACAACCTCTACAACAATTATTAAGCAAACATGAGTACAAAAGTACTCAGCAAGACTTTAGGATAAGCTATCTACTCATGCAATGTATCAGTAAGGAATTGCGGGGTTTCATGCGGAAAGCCAGCATTTGACTCGTGGCTAGACAACTTGCATTTTTAAATAATTCTGACAACTTGATTTCTCGCACATGAGTCCACTAACACCACAACAATACTCCATCGTGGAATCATTCCGTCTCCATACGGAAATGCCGTCCACGACACTCACGCTTATCTTGACAATTTTATGAGTAGCCATTAAAGTTATCTATGAACAACATATGCTTCCAAGTAGTCCATATCCGCGGACGCAGCTATTCGAATAGATCATAACCCTGCAGGGGTGTACTTCTTCACACACGCTCTCGCCACTTATCGCCATGTGAACGTCATGCACCTCGACAACCTTCAAGCGGAAGCCCAGCGAGGGATTCAGCCACAACCGGTAACCATGCTTATACTTAGTCCAGGTCTATCGCCTATCTGAGGGTAACCCGCACGGAAGTCCGGCCGAGGTTTCCGCCACGGCCCGAAACGATGTGTGCACGGTTCCCAAGCCCACCATCCGGGTGCCACTTGGTACACCGTGCCATTGCCTACCGCATAATAGCCCACCTCTAAGGTCAGCGCTACGAACGGCCTCCAACATGACTATAAACATCAGAAACTACTTGCAACTCCTGGACCGAGTACTAAGCGATTAATAAGTCGAGAGGGTCAATTAAGTATCCCAACGTGTGGTAGTATCTAGTCTTGGATTACATACACAGAACTCAGTTCCTAAGGACGGTTCCAATGAAACAACCCGCCATGTACTCCTACATAGCCTTTCACCGGTACCTTTACCAAATCAGGTTCAACAAACAACCTTTACTTACTGAACACATTGTCACAATTCTGTTCATCACCCAGATGACACACCATACACAACTCTAAGCATAGCATGCATAGCAGGATAGGGCACATCATGGCTCAAGCATCTACCAGGTATGCTAGGTTGCAAGGTTCAACTATTTACTATGACAAAGACATGTCATGCAAAGGAAGTGGGTTCAACTAACATGGCAAAAGCATTTGAAGCATTTGATCCTAATGCAATAAGTAAGTGCAGGAGCGAGAACATGGGATTTATCGGGATGATCAAAATGGTTGCTTGACTTGTTGCTCACCAGAGGGACAATATCCGTCAGTCGGATATTCGGTGGAATCCGGAGGAGCGGGGCCTACCGGTAAAAACAATATCAATCAATAACAATGATATGCAACAAGATGATGCATGAGCATGGCATGAAAATGAAAGGTGGTAGGCTAATGTGACTACCATTTCTTAAGTTGAAGTTGATTTGAATCAAGATTCAAATATCACTTCAAACAAGGTATTTTCAAATACCCTTTTAATTGATTCGACCTGATGCTCAGGTAATCTTGTTTTAGCATGCAAGATGATGGTATGTTGGGTTGATGGTTGTTCTTGATCATGGCTTGGTCATAATATTTGAAGTGGAATTCAAATGGATTTCAAATTCCAAATTTATATTATTTAATAAGGTTATCCCAATCATCATTTAATCTGTTTGGTGATGTTAACAGTTTCAAACATGTTTGAAAATATCAAAATCCGATTCCTTTTATTTTTCTGATACTTTTTCATATATAAATTATTTTCATTGGACTTACAGATTATTTTCTATGATTTTTAGAAGGTTTGGGCATTTTCTGGAATTCTTTTATAACAGAAAAGCTATTTATTGCGTCAGGCCCACGTAAGCATGGCGTCAGCTGTCGGCCGACCTGGTTAGGTCAAACCTGACAGGTGGGGGCCACCTGTTAGCGTCACAGGGCTAATCCCGCGCTGACCAGCCCCTAAGTGAGTTTGACTCAAGACTGGGGCCCACTATGAGCGTGTGTTTATCGTTTAAACTTGTGGATTAGTGCGGCCAGGTCATCCCTTGACGGAGACTGACCGGCGGCGACCAGATCCCCGGCGGATCTTCACCGGAGAGATGCCATAGATCGCTGTGGTGCTCGGGATCGAGTGCCGAGAGCACCGGGAGGATCCCCAGGCTCGGCCTCATCCATTACGGGCTTCAGGAAGGACTGGGAATGACGGGAGGTCACCGGCGACGAGCCGAGGCGGCAGCCGGAGCTCGGGCTCGTCGGTCTAGTGGCTAGCGTGCAGGAAAATGAGGGGAAGAAGAGGGGAAACACGCGCAAGCTCACGATGGAGGCGATGGAAGCTCATATGGCTCGCGGAGGTGCTGTGGACGTCGAATCAACAGAAGCTTGCCGGCGGCCGGAGGTTGAAGACGACGGCAATGTGGCGCAACAAAGCTCGGGGAGGTCAAATGCTTCGGCGTACATGGCTAGCTCGACGAGGCAGAGAGAATGGAGCACTCGGAGGAACTATCCTGTGGCTAGAGGGCTCGGGCAGCTCGAGCTCGAGCTCTGTCCATGGGTGCGGAGGAATAAAGGAAGAAAGTCGAGAGGATGGGGGAGGAATGGGGAACGGGAGAAGATAAGGATGCGTGCGGGGGTCTCATTCCCTCCATCGCGCTGTCCTGGGGGGCACCGGAGTGCGCCACGGCGAAGCACGAGGTGGAGGAGTTGCCGTGGGCGTTCACTCCTCTGCCAGAAGGCAGGAGGAAGAAGACGCCCCTGCCCTTGTTGGCTGGGCTTCCTCAGGTGAGTGACAGGTAAGATTTTCCCATTTTTTTCTGTTTTTGTTTTTTGTTTTGTTGCTGATTTGATTTGCCATTTATTTTGGCTCCAAAATTAGTTCAAAAATTATTTTGAATAGCCCTGAGTGATAGTTGGAATATTCCCAACTACTCCTGAGGTTTGCAACATTTTTGAAACTTGAAAATATTTGAATTCAAATTTAAGCTTGAATTCAGGGGCTTTCTGAATTAAATTTAAAATGCCAAGGATGTCTTAAAAATTGTTTTCTCCCCTGATAACTTGTTTTCAAGATTTATCAGAAATATTGAACTTTTAAGAAGGCCATTTTGGGTTCATTGATTTTGACAAGATTTGAATTTTCCTTGAATTAGAAGTGGCTAGGGTTTTCGGTTTGAGTTTCTCCACTTCTTGGAGTTTGTTTCAATTTCTTGAATGCAATGGAAGAAAACATAAGCACAAATACTAAACCCTAGTTAGGGATCCAGGGATGTGACAAATTCCCTCACACGTGGAATGCACAAAGGGCACCATAGGACAACACAAAAGTAAAACATACACTCAAATCAATTAAGATCATCAATCAACCCAAAACACAACATAAATCTACTCAAGAATCATAGTATGGCAACAGATCATTGATTAATAATATGTGGCATGAAACACCATGTTCAAGTAAGGGATTACACTCAGGTGCGCGAGAGTGGAGCGCCATAGATAGATGAGGGAAGGTGATGGAGATGATGGTGTTGATGAAGATGATCACCGCGGCAATGGTTCCTCTGACGTGACTCTCACGCCGCCGGAAGAGAGGGGAAGACAGTCTCCCCCATAGGCCTCCTCCTCCATGGCCTCTCCCCATCTAGGGATAGGTTCTCCCTCTGGTCCTTGGGAGCCATAGAACTCGGAGGGGCGGGAGCACCTGTGAGATTGGATCTCTCTCTTTGTTTCTCTCCTATTTTTGCTCCTTTTTTCTGTCCCTTCATTGTTTCTTAAATATCCGGAGATCCGTAACTCTGATCGGGCTGAAATTGTGAGGGGATTTTTATCGCGGAGACATATTTCTTGCAGAAGGAGAGCCTTTACCAACTTAAGGACTACCCACAAGCAATTAGGGCATGACCCCACCCCCTGGTCGCGCCCTGTTATATTGTGGGGCCCTTAAACACCGTCTTACGTTTAATTCTGACTCCCAAAATTCACATATATTCCAAAAAAAATCTCCGAATTTTTTTATAGCGTTTGGATTCCGCTTGATATGGATTCTCTGCGAATCAAAAGACAGACAAAAAAAACAGGAACCGACACTGGTACTGGGTAAATAAGTTAGTCCCAAAAATTATATAAAATGTTGCCAAAAGTATATGAAAAATGTAAAATATTGGCATGAATACTTCACAAATTATCTGTACATTAGAGACATATCAGTAGTTCACCATAGACCTTCACGTCCATGGCTAGTACCTAGATGGCAATCTCTCTCTTTGATCTTCAATACAATGATCATCACATCTTTGCTTTGATCCATATGATGTAATTCCTTTTGTGCGGTGCGTTTGTTGGGATCCGATGAATTGTGGGTTTATGTTCAAATTATTCATGATAAATATTTGAGTTTCCTCTGAATACTTATATGATTCTTATATGCATGGTTATGATATCTTCGTAATTCTCTTCGATCTATTGAAATAGCTTGTCCAACTATATTGATATTTCTTCGGTGAGAGAGGTGCGTTGTGGTAGGTTCAAGCATAGAAGCGCTCTTGAAGTGAACCAATAGTAATAGGTGCAGGCATGAGTCAATCTATTTGTTTATGGACGTGATGCCAATATACACATGATCATTGCCGTGAATATCGCATAACTATTCGCTTTTCTGTAAATTGCCCAACAGTAATTTGTTTACCCACTGTATGCTATTTTCCATGAGAGATGTCATTAGGGAAAACTATGGCCCTCGAGTCTATTCACAACATATTTACAAAACCTTCAATACCTTTCTACCATTTACTTGTTTTTATTTTATTTTTCAACTTAAAATTATCTAGAACTATCTACACGCCTTACTTGCTTGCAAATAACTAGACCAAGGGGATTGACAACCCTCTTGCCCGCGTTGGGTGCAAGTTGTTTGTTGTTTTGTGTGTAGCCACTATAGACGGGTGCAGTTTATATTCCTATTGGTTAAATAAAACTTGGTTTCATAATTTAGGGAAATACTTACCGACATTGTGCCGCGATAACCCATACCTCTTCATGGAAAACCCAACGTAGATCACAAGTATCAGGAAGGATTTGTAGCGTGGTTGCCGGGGAATATCATCACAAACTACCAAGTAAGTCCACAAAAATTCTCATTCACTTGTTCCTATTTTTATTTTCTCGCATATTTAGTTTGTCTCATAAAAACATAAAAATACAAAAATATTTACCTTTGCTTGCTTAGCTTGTCACTAGATTGCATCTTCGCTCTTTAGTTTGTTTGACTTTGCTAGTTACTAGCCTAGGCTACCCCCTCTCCGGATATGCTTCATCCTCCTTAACTTGGAGAGGTTTCCCCAATCTTGGACTTTGAGCAAGTAGGTGATGAGTTACTAAAAGAAGCTTGGGATAGATTACTAACAATACAAGCTAGTGCTAATCCTAAGAGTCATATTAAATTGCTTCTTAGATGTTTTTATGTTGGTCTATCTGTTTCCCACAGACGTGCCTTGGACTCTATGTTCAAAAAAGATTTTCTTGGAATCAATGCTTTTGACAACTATGATAAGATGAAAAATATATTTTTACAATGTAAAATAGAATTAAACCTAACATATTAGTTTGCCACCGCCAAACTGAGCTAATCAAAGAGGCTAGGACTAGCATGGAGTCTAATTTTAGAGGGTTGTTCAATTCTATCTCTAAGATCCACGGGAACGTCATGCTACACAATAAGAGGCTTGATACCATAGAACAAAAGCTTTATGTTCTTTGTGTTAGGGAAAACTAGGTTATAAAGAAAATTGCACCCCTTATGAGCAGATATGACAACGCTTGAAACTATGCAATATGCCTAGCTAGGGGCGTAAAACAATAGCGCTTGGCGGAAGGCAACCCAATAGTTATCTTTATTTTTATATTTTTTCCTTTCTGTTTCTTTTTATAACATGATTATTGATACTGTAATGATTGTGTTTTATGTTTTAATTAGTGTTTGTGCGAAGTAAAGCCTTTCACATAATTTGCATGATGAGTAGAATTGATATGGTGCAAAAACATAAACTTTAACGTCCAGTGCATAATATCTCTGATTTTACTTGAACGTATTTTTAAGCATAATTTTTAGACAATATTTCTAAACAAATTCCTCAGGTCATCCTGATTGTTCAAAATTGTTGGATTTAGAGAAGTATAGGTTCATTACGAATTACTACACACTGTTCTGTTTCAGTCAGATTGTGTTTTTTGCTTGCATAGTTTGCTTGTTTTGATGATGCTATGGATTTTATCTGGGGGTATAAGCCATGGAGAAGTTAGAATACAGTACCTTATGATCAAATAAAATAAGAATCAACTTATAACATTATGTAAAAGTATTTGATATGTTCCTTATACTAACGGATCCCACGAAGTTTTGTTGATTTTATGTGATCCAAGTTTTCAAGTTTTGGGTATTATCTCGATGGACTAAGGATTTAGGATGTCACGCCCAAGATGCGACCCTATCCTCAATTTGGCACGAAGGCCTCGTCAGGGATAGAAGCGCATCCCGTCGTGTCGGAAGAATGGACATCATTACAAGTACATGTATTGAAAAGAAGATATAGAATTGGCTTACACTCGCCACAAGCTACATCAGAGTCACAACTGTACATTACATATTCATCAAGAGTAAGAGTAGGGTCCGACTACGGACGAAAACAAACGACAAAAGAAGAATGACGTCCATCCTTGCTATCCCAGGCTGCCGGCCTGGAACCCATCGTAGATCGATGAAGAAGAAGAAGAAGAAGAAGCAACTCCAAATGAACAATCAACGCGCTCGCGTCAAGTAACCTTTACCTTTACCTGCAACTGGTGTTGTAGTAATCTGTGAGCCACAGGGGACTCAGCAATCTCATTTCCAAAGGTATCAAGACTAGCAAAGCTTACATGGAGAGGTATGGTTAAGTGGTGAGGTTGCAGCAGCGGCTAAGCATATATTGGTGGCTAAACTCACGAGTACAAGAACTAAGAGGGGGAAGCTCTACGCATAGCGGACATGAACTACTGATGATCAAATGAATGATCCTGAATAGCTACCTACGTCAGACATAACCCCACCGTGTCCTCGATCGGAGAAGGAACTCACGAAAGAGACAGTCACGGTTACGCACACAGTTGGCAAGTTTTTAATTAAGTTAACTTCAAGTTATCTAGAATCAGTGTTAAACAAAGTATCCACGTTGCCACATAACCGCGGGCACGGCTTTCCGAAAGATTTAACCCTGCAGGGTTGCTCCAACTAGTCCATCACAAATTACAACAAGTCGCATAGAAATCCTCGATCACGACGCTCGCGATCTGGTCGGATTCCATAGTGGAAAACCTCAACTCTGAGATTACCCAAAGCATCACCGGAATCCCGATGCACAAGATATCTCGTCAAAGGTAAGACTATTCCAGCAAGGCCACCCGACCTGTCGACGATCCCGATAGGAGCCGCGAATCTCGTTCTCAGGACACGACGGATAAGCTACACGTACGGGGGCGTGATAGAAATCACCCAAGTTGCCCTGGGTTGGCCCCGCACAGTGCTGTGTTTTGGACCAGCACCATCAGCACTGGCCCTCCCTGTATTATGTAGAATTACTCCTCGAGTAGCGCTAACTCCCTATGCATTTCAATGTTATCAAAATTATTATGTTGGGCAAATGTAGAATTAATGTTGGGCCTTGCCAGACCAGCTTTAATCTAAAATGAATTATCAAGGGGTCCCCATAGCAACCCCGATCATGTTAGGAGCCCTCAATTATGGAACATAACACCGGTAGCCGAAACTAAGGGGGCAAAGGTGGAAGAAAACACAAGGCTAGAAAGGCCGAGCTTTCCACCTTTTACCAAGTATATAGGTGCATTAAATTAAATTCTATTTAATATGGTGACATAACAAGGAACTCATGTTATCACATGGAAGCAACTGCACCTGCAACTAGCAACGCTAACAACATGGTAAAGCAAGCGGTAACATAGCCAATCAGTGGTTTGCCAGGTCGAACAGGTTGAAGGTTTTCATGGCATTGTTGTGAGGCTGATATTTAACATGTGGTAGGCAACAAGACATAATCGATAGCATCGAAATAACTAGCATGGCAATGATAGTAATGGTATCTGGGAAATGGTCATCTTGCCTGAGATCCCGCTTGGAAGAAGAATGCCTCCGTGAAGTAGACGAACCGATGTAGTCGAACGGGTCCTCACAATCCGACACGCTGTGGAACTCTATCGAGACAAAGCAAACCGGAAACACAAATCAACACACGATATTCACCACACGATGCACAACACATATGATGCATGAGAAGCTGAATACATGGAAGTCACGTCATGACAAATCACGACAAATAAACTCCACGTTCAATATGCAACGAATTGCATATTGACCAAACTCCACGTTTAATTATTTAGTTCTATCCCGATTAGATACACAACAATATTAAATTTGGTTAAACATGGCAAGAGATGAAGCACAATTAACCTACCTATCTAGGCATTTTAAATGAGGTCGGAAATGACATATAGCACCTCCGAAACGACCTCACATGTTAATTTATAATTCTGTCCAGATCTGAACTAACACATTTAATTAGTTGTTAAACAGCAAAACAAATAGGTTCACGTGATTCTACGCGTCAAGACAAGCAATTTACACATAGAGATCATCTCCAACGGAGCTACGGGTCAAAAGTTACAAGCACCGCAAGATATGCTGGCATGAATGCAATATGTGTGCAACGACGGTCACGAGCACTTCAAAACATACAATCAGCAAGAGAAAATGAAACTACATCATATTCTAAGCAAGTTTCATATAGGACACGACCAAATCGGAGCTACGGTTCAACAACTACGAGCAAAACAAGAAATCACTACAATCTGCCAAAATCAGCCACATATCATTTTCTACACCCCACAACTACGAGCTACACAACTCAAATATAATCAAACAAGGCATGAAACGAAAGAGGGTAATAAGCACTACAACATACAACCAACAACAACTAGCATGGCATCATGGAACACTAGGAAAAGAAGTCACAAAGTGGCATCTCACACACTATTTCAGACTTAGTGAAAATCAAACTTCATGAAAGTGCAGTTTTCGATCTGAAGCCATATTGATAGAAGCAAAACCATAAGCTACGGGACTCCAAATGGCATGAAAATTCATAGCATGCTAGAGAATCACAATGTCTACAACTTACTCCATTGCACCATCCTCAAAAGAGCTACAGATCAGAAGATACAAGCAAGACAAGACAACAACAAAACATAACAGATTCCAAACTTAGAAATATTTCAGCTCCTCCAAATCAGCACTATTTCTAGCAACTTGAGAGAAATCAAACCACACCTAAACACGCATTTCTATTGCAACTAAAAATACCAGGGGCTAGACTAAACACCAAATAAGAACTCCCTAGTTGACAACTTAATCAAACGAAACACGGAATAAATCCTATGAAATAAACAAGAGGGCAACATAGCAAAATATCGCGTGAACTAACTTGCTCTAATGCTAAAACTAATTTCACAGAAAAATCCCATGGATTTTCTACCCTGGAAACATATAAAATATGTGGGGTTGCACAACAAAAATAATGCCACACGTAAATGCGAGATAATAACCTAAGTACGGAAAATAATCTAGCAGCAAATCCCTACCCGCTAAAATACCACCGACTACTATAAAATACATGGAAAAGGTGTTCCTAAAACAAGGACATTTAATCTACGGCATTCGAGCAATTCGGTCTTGCGCGGAAAATAAATACGAGCGTTTATCCTATTGGAACAACACGTTAATCTATGCATACGGCACACCAAACGATGTCAAACAATTATGCATGTTGCAAAAACGGATTCTACGTGAAAACCTACGCCAAAACCAGATACTACACGTCGCGATCCGATTTACGGATTAAAAGATACGGGCATTCTAATATTCATCTAATTTCTGGAATATATAATAATTTCGAAATCAACCTAAATCCTAATGGGCCGAATAGGTGGGCGCAAGTTAGTTATCATCTGCCTGGGCGAGGGTACAAAAAACAAAAGACCAGGGAAGGGGTCTCACCTTGGGCCGGTGGGAAACTGCTGGAGATGGGCCGGCGGGGGAGCCCAGTTGGAGGGTGCTGGTGGAGGAGCCCGACCTGGGTTGGGAGGAGCTGGGCCGAGGCGCGAAGGGGCGAGCTGGGCCTGGCTCCACGTGAGCTTGCGCAGGTCAGCAGCGGGCGCTGCGCTCGGGAGAGTTGCTCGCAGCGGGAGGCCATGGCGGCGCCACAACAGGTCTCGGCGAGGCCGGCGGGACGCAGGGAGCTGAGGGGCGGCGAGATCCGACGGGATCCGACTCATGGAGGCGGCAGGAGGGAGATCCGGTGGCGGCAGAGCTCGAGGTTTGGGACGCGAAATCCAGCGGCGCTGAGGTGGGGTCCGGTCGGGATCCTACGGGGAGAACCTGGGGGCGCGGGATCCGGGCAAGCTCCGAGCGGCGGCCGTGTTGGGGCTTGGGCACATGCGGGATTTGAAGGGTGTGGGCTAGCAGGTTGGGATTTCTAGGGGGGTTGGCTGCAAAAACAACTAGGGGGAACCCTAGTGAAGTGAGAGAGGTCTTCTAGGGAGTGGAGCTTATATAGGGTTGGTCTAAGGTGGGGTGGACCTTGTCCGTCCGATCGAGATCCGATGACCACGAACGGAGGAAGTGGCTAGGTGGCACTACTGACCTGTGTAGATGGGCTATGTAGGGGTGAGAGGGAAATAGCGCGGCGAGCCAATAAGATTTAAAACACCGAAACACGTCCGACGGTAGACCGAATACGGTGCCGCTACGGTCAACCGTTCAGGTACCAGACGGACTCCGATCGCGACGAAATTCGACACGCGGCCTAGCTATAATTAATCACGACCGCATGCCAAGTTTCACCTCGATTAGAGAAAGTTTTCAACACACTTTTAAAACAGGGTTTTGAACGATGCCGCGGCGCGTGCGTGCGTGGTCGGGCTCAGAACGGACAACGACGAGAACCGGTAACTAACAACGGATGCAAGTTTTGAAAACTAGCGGCAACGGAGATGCCGATGCAATGCTGATGATGCGCATCATGCAATGATGATGCAACAAAAGAAAATAGACACACGACGAAAACAGAAAGAAAAGGGGAATCTTCTGGAACGTCGGCATCGGGCTGTCACATCGGAGCAGCAAAATCCTAAGTTTGGGGATGCCCAAGGAATCCCAAGGTAACATTCTAGGAACACTCAAGCGTCTATGCTTGGGGATGCCCCAGAAGGCATCCCCTGTTTCGTCTCAATCCATCGGTATGTTACTTGGGGCTACATTTTTATTAATCACATGATATGAGTTTTGTTTGGAGCGTCATTTGCTTTAATTTTCTTTTTTTCGATTTTGCCACAATGATTTTTCTGGACACACGTATTTGAGAGAGATACCACATCATTATAATTTGTTAGAATACTCTATGTGCTTCACTTATATGTTTGAGCTTTGGTTTGCTCTAGTACTTAACTTATATCTTGCTGTGCACGACAGCGTGTAGATTTTATAGAAATAATATGCTCTCGTTCTTCACTTATATTTGTTTGAGAGCTAAATTAATAGTGACGGTAATTTGCATGGGTCATAAGACTATGTCAAAAATAATGGGTGTTCAATAAGTTATAATAAAAACCATCATGTAGCACATATAGAGAAATTGTGGGTTAATGATATTGATGTGGTAATATCAAAAAGGTGCGAGTGCATTATTATTAGTTTAGAGAGGTGTCAATACTAAGAGATGATAAACTTTTGGTTCATCCAAACAAATTAAAAGAGCATGGTGATGATGTATAAGCATATGTATTCCTCGTTGAAATCCTAGTGTTGTTTTGAGTCGGAGTTGTGCGATGGTTGATTCCTACCAACCCTCTCCCTCGGGGCATGCGACTAGTACCTTGATTCGTGATAAAACTAATAAACTTTTAAATAAGTATACGAGTTCTTTATGACTAATGTGGCACCATGGACATACGCAATCTCACCTCCTCATATTTGCTAGCCTCTTCGGTACCGTGCATAGCCCATTCCCACCTCGAGGATTGGTGCAACTTTCGCCGGTGCATCCAAAACCCATGACATGACATGCTCTGTTGTACATAATTTTTTATATCCTCCTCAAAATAGATATCATACCTACCTATGATGGCATTTCCGTAGCCATTTCAAGATATATTGCCCTGCATATGCCATCGTCACTTCACATAACTAGTTCGTTCATCATCATATTGCTTTGCATGATCATATAGAGCTGACATAGTATCTATAGCAAAGCCACCATTAATTATAGCATTTGTGGCAAAGCCACCATTCATCATATGCTGAATACATATCACACTAGATGATTGCACATCCCGGTACACTGCCAGAGGCATTCATATTGGAGTCACATTGCTTCATAGTTCATCATATCGAGTTCTCAATGAGTTGTAAATAAATAAAAGTGTGATGATCATCATTATTAGAGCATTGTACGAGTGAGGAAATAAATATGGGGGAGGTCAAATGAGCCCAACATATACAAAAATGAAAAAAATGAATGAGAGAAAAATGAAGAAGGGACTTTGCTAGTATCCTTTACCACACTTGTGCCTCAAAGTGGCACCATGTTCTTCATATAGGGAGTCTCATGTTATATCATTCATATGCTAGTGGGAACCAGTTTTTCATAAAATTGGCTTGTATATTCCGATGATGGGCTTCCTCAAATACCCGAGGCCTTCATGAGCAAGCAAGTTGGATGCACACCCCACTTAGCTTAAGTGAAGCTTTCATACACATATAGCTCTAGCGCATCATTTGGATGGCAATCCCTACTCCTTGCAACAACATCTATTGATGGGCATCTCCATAGCCCGTTGGTACGCCTAGTTGATGTGAGACTATCTTCTCCACTTTTCACCCCTTTGAAACCTACCACAATATTCTATTCCACCTTTATGCTATGTCCAGTGGTTCACGCTCATGTATTCCATGAAGAATAAAAAGTTGATGCATATTGCAAAAGTACGATCCAATTGCCTCACTTGTACACCATGGTGCTTAAAATTTGTATTAATGTGGTGAAGATGGAGCCATGCCTTGCTAATATAATAAGATGGATAGGGGTAAAACATGCTTTGAGGATCATATACTTTGAAAGATTAATTATTTTGGTGCTTATACCTATAAGTATTTCTATGTTAATATTTGTTAATTCCTCGTTTCTCAATGAGCATACATGCCTAAGGTTACAACATGGATAACATGTCACATCAAAAATTCTATTTTGTCATTTACGTACTCGAGGACGAGTAGGAATTAAGCTTGGCGATGGTTAATACGTCTCCAACGTGTCTCTGATTTTGATTGTTCCATCCTTATATATTATGATTTTAGAATAATTTTGAGGTATTTTTTTACCAATTTATATTATTTTTCAGCACTAACCTATTGATCGAGTGCCCAATGCTAGTTGTTGTTTTATGTTTTCACTTTTCGGGTTTTCAATACCAAAGAAGTCCAACTAACCTAAAACTTTTTGGTGATTTTTCTGGACGAAAAGAAGACCGAGGAGCACCGGAAGAAGGTTGGAGGCCTCATGAGGGGCCCACAAGCCAACAAGGCACGATCTGGGCGGGCACCCTGACGGCTTGTGCCTCCCTCGTGGCACTCCCGACTTTGTTCTCTTTCTTATAAATTCTCTTTTACCCTAGAAATACCAGAAGAGTCCACGAACACTTAACGCCTATGCAAGTCTCTATTCAGACGGGAGGCCATTTGGAGGTCCATTTCGGCACCCTGCCAGAGGGGGGATCGATCATGGAGAGCTTGTTCATCAACCTTGCCGCCTTCACGATGATGTATGAGTAGTTCACCACATACCTATGGGTCCATGGCCAATACCTATATGGCAATCTCTCTCTTTGATCTTCAATACAATGATCATCACATCTTCGCTTTGGTCCATATGATGTAATTCCTATTGTGCGGTGCGTTTGTTGGGACCCTATGAATTGCGGGTTTATGTTCAGATTATTCATAATAGATATTTGAGTATCCTCTTAATACCTGTATGATTCTTATGTGCACGATTATGATAGCTCCGTAATTCTCTCTGATCTATTGAAATAGTTTGGCCAGCTAGATTGATATTTCTTCAGAGAGAGAGGTGCGTTGTAGTAGGTTCAACCCGACGACTTTCTATATCCCAGTGACAAAAGGGGACAAGATGCGTCTTTGTGTTGCTGCTACTATGGATAAAACGATGGGATTTATTTATATTGCTTGAGTTTAATTTGTCTATATCATTTCATTGTTCTCCATGCATTACTTCGTTCGTCATGAACTTAATACGTAGAGAGGCAAGCATAGAAGCACTCTTGAAGTGATGTAATAGTAATAGGTGCAAGCAGGAGTCGACCTATTTTTTATGGACGTGATGCCTATATACACATGATCACTGCCGTGAAAATTGCATAACTATCCACTTTTTTGTCAATTGCCCAATAGTAATTTGTTTACCCACCGTATGTTATTTTCCATGAGAGATGCCATTAGGGAAAACTATGGTCCCCGGGTCTATTCAAAACATATTTACAAAACCTTTAATACCTTGCTGCCATCTACTTTGTTTTTATTTTATTTTGCAATTTACAATTACCTACAACTATCTACACACCTTATTTGCTTGCAAATAATGAGACCAAGGGGATTGAAAACCCTCTTGCCCTTGTTGGGTGCAAGTTGTTTGTTCTTTTGTGTGCTGCCTCTCAAGATGGTGGTGGTTGATATTCCTATTGGTTCGATAAACCTTTGTTTCATAACTGAGGGAAATACTTACCCACATTGTGCTGCGATAACCCGTTCCTCTTCACGGAAAACCCAACGCACATCATAAGTATCACCTGCTGCCTCTCGTTCGACCATGAGGACTATGCTAACAACTTGGTTGGTGGCGGAGGTGTATAGTAGCATTGGCTCCCCTGTAGTAGGTGCCATGAGTATGGGATTACTGGATAATAGTGTTTTAATTTATTCTAGAGGGGTTATTGCCTCCTAGATCCACTCAAAGTTTTTTGTTTGTTTGAGCAGTCTCTAGAACGGTAGTGCCTTTTCGACGTGGCGAGAGATGAAGCGGCTTAATGCCACCACATAGCCTGCCAGTTTTTGCACGTGTTTTAACTCCTCGTGATCACCAGCTGTGATAGAGCTCAAATTTTAGCCGGGTTGGCCTCTGTTACTCTATGGGACACGATAAAACCGATCAGTTTACCCGCGGGAACACCAAAGACACATTTTCCGGATTGAGCCGTATGTCGTATTCCGTGAGATTATCGAAGGTTTGTTGAAGGTCTTCCACCAGCTGGCTAACATGTTTAGTTTTGATGACCACGTGGTGCACACATGCCTTGACTGTCTTGCCGGTTTTCTTTTCCGGGCATGTCTGAAACATGCGTTGATATGTGGCACCCGTGTTTTTTGAGCCGACATGCATTGTGTTGAAGGAGAATGGCCCATAAGGAGTGATGAAAGCGGTTGCCGCTTGGTCTGATTCCTTCATTTTATTTGATGGTATTCGGAGCAGGCATTGAGGAAGCATAAAGAGTGGTGTACGGCGGTGGAGTCAATGATTTGGTCTATGCGGGGTAAGGGAAAGGGATCCTTAGGGCACACATTGTTCAGGTCTTTGAAATCGACGCATAGCCGCCAGGATTTATCCTTCTTTGGTACCATGACCAAATTTGCCAACCACTCGGGGTGTTTGATATCTCGGATGAATCCGGCTTTGAGCAACTTTGATATCTCGGAACCCATGGCATGACGCTTGGGTTCCAAGAATCAATGTAACATCCATTTGAATGGCTTAAAGCCGGCGATTATTTTCTCAAGCTATGCACTGCGAGTCTGTGTGGGATACTTGGCATGTCTGAAGGGTGCCATGAGAATATCTCCCAATTTTTTCCTAAGAATGTGTGCAGTGCTTCATCGATCCACTTGAAATTTGGTGATGGCCTCTCGTCTTAAAAGAGCGTGATAACCAATTTTAATGGGTACAATATGAAATATTAGTTCTTCGGACCGATAGTTGTCGTCGGTACCGAATACCACATCGAGAGAGACTCGCCATGTGCATCGCGCTTCTTTTTCGGGGATAATTTCTTGAAAGGTTGTGTTGCTTTATTCGGCGCGAGATCTGTCAACCTGCATTTTATCCAAGGTATCTTCATAGATGAGGTTTAAGCCGCTGTCACCATACATTAGTACTTTGGATAGTTTAAAATCGTCTTAATGGGGTTGAGTACTAGAGCGGCAGGTGTTTGTTTAGAACAAGTTCCTAGATGGTCCTCTTAGGCGAAGGTTATGGGTGTATGTGTACAAGAGTTTCTTGGTGCCACGTGGAACACGTGGTCGATTTCTTGAGGAGCTCTTTTCCTCTGATTATTTGAGGAGAACATTTCGTATATTATGAGTACATCAACATTGTTGTCTCGCAGTTTGGATGAAAGCTTTTGCGGAAATTAGGCCCCAAGGATAACCTCTCCGTTTTTGGCTACCTGCCTGATGACCCAACATGATCGACGGATATGGTTCGACCGGTGTTGGGTAATGCAGAGTGATAAGGCATGGGTTATCCAATAATTTATCAAGCATAGACCGAGATCCATCAAGGGGCTTGTTGTTCTTTCTAGCAGGCCCGTGAACGGCTGATCACTGTTGGGGCGTGTGCTTCCTCCGAGCTCCTCTGGGTTGCTCTGTGTGGATTGATCACACTTGCATTTGTTGAGATTTCCACGTACTTTCCATTGAGCATTATTTGCGTGTCAATGTAGATAGCTTGCGAAGCTGTGCATGTGGCGACGGGCAAGGGTATTTAGAATTCCCTCGTCATGGCATTTACAACGAAATATTTCCATAATTTCCGGGCCGCTGTAGTTTGGTATGTGGTTTATTGTTAGGAGGAATCTAGCCCAAAAGTTTTGTCTGCCTCACCTCGCTCTTGCCTAACGCCATGTAGGTATTGTATGTTTGTCTTCTCTAATGTATTCATAGAGCGTTTAACTTGGGAGGTGGGTGGGGAAAATTTGGTGTCCCAATAGGAAACAAATCCTTGGTCTTGGTGATTTCTTTTAACACCACCGTGGAGTCCGGCGTGCTAGGCTCACGGTCCGGTCTACTGGACGGATATGATCATTCATGCCCTGTATTAAGTATGGGACAGAGTTCAGATGTTGGACTAGTGGGGAAATCTATATTATCGAAGACTAGAATGTAGATGGTTTTAAGCTCCAATGGCCGAGAAGGCGAACCTTCATGTGGTTTCTCGATGGTGGCAATCATGTGCGTGATAGGTGAGACAGATTTCCCTGTCTTCGGGTCTGATCCCGATCTATTCCTAGAGTCATGGTTGGTCATGGGACACTCCCTTGGCCCGAATTCGGCAGAGCAGCTCGCTTATTTTCGTGACATCCGCGGCATCCATGTTGTTGAAGTTAATGGGGTCAACCTGTAGCACCGCTGTTGTCAGGATATTTGGAGTCGCATTAGGGCAGCGCTCGTCCAAAGATGATCCGCATATGTCACATGATTCATGCCTTGGGGTTGGAGCCAGGGCGGAAGTCGTCTTAAGGGCGAGATCCGCCCCTTCCGATGTTAAGGCGTTGGGAGCTAAAGGCTTGTCAGGATGAGACCCCCCCGAGAGTGAGCGACAACCTCTAAGTTGCCGAACGTGATCTCCTGATCCGGGACAAGGTTTCAGATCCGGCCTAAGCATCCGGCCGGATCAGCATGCAGCATAACGCTGCCGAATGCGAAGATCTGTTCGGGGACAAAAACATCCCCGGTACCAATATCATCACTGATGATTAAACAAGCCATCAATCCTTCAGCGATCTTGCAATGGATCTCTCAAAGAAAGCACCAACGTCGATGTCTAAACCGGCAGATCTCAAGTAGGGGATCCAAACTGTGGATCTTGTATCGATGGGTAACATGAGACAAAGGAGACAATTTTCACCTAGGTTTGGTCCCTCTTGATGGAGGTAAAACCTTACATCCCCCTCTTGTTTATATTGATTGTGGGGTATCAAGTACACAGTTGATCTATCTGAGATTGTATGTTGTGGTCAAAACCCTATGTTGTGGTCAAAACCCTAGGACGAATGAGCTTAACCTGTCCTACAAACTAAAGCCCTCCGGTTTATATAGATTCGAGGGATGCTAGGTTTACACAACGCTGATTACAATCAGGGAGGAAACATGCCGACCATTACAAGGTCGTGGAGTACCTACCAAGTCTTTGGAAGAGTCCGTCTTGAATACATCATCACCTTATTTATCCATATATAGTCCAATAAGGACAATAGGACAACCCAGGAGTCCGGCCCATAGGAAGAACCAAACGACCCAAGGACCCCTTAGTCTTGGACTCACTCAAGAGGGGTTGGATATGAAAGCACATATGCTCCCTTGGTGGTTTTGATAATTCGTGACAACATACATCGTCTCTTGGACTAATAGTTTTGCCTAGTTTATTTTAGATCAAGTTCACAGAGAGGATTGGCTAAGGATTGTGAGGAGAATCCCCAAGGAAGGAGAAAAATAGGAATGGCCAAGCTTCAAGCTTCAAGACTCTACATTTTGCATTTTGTGAGAAATCATGTTTGAGTCCATCGGAAAGCCAATACTATTAAAAGGGGATGAGGTATGTATGATGATCTGGTTGCTCAAATACTTAGAGATTAGCCACCAAAAATACTCATGAATTCTCTCACAAAATAATCTATCCAAACCCTAACACTCAAATTATGTGCCATCAACTTTTCCATTTTGGCCCTACCGAGTTTTACCCTAGATAGATCCTATGCCAAACCCTAAAGTCTCGGTGACACCAAGTTTGATTTCAGTGAAACCGAAATTAGTGACCAACTTGTTGTTGTCCCATTTCGAAAAAACATAATTTTTGAGTTTTAGGAATTGGTGACACTGAAACTAGTAACTGTCTAGGCTAGCCAAAATCGGTCCCACTGAGATTCATATTAGTCTCACCAAAATGCCAAAAGTTGCCACATTTTGCACTAGTCGGTGCAACCGAGTGTTTGCTTCGGTTTCATCGAGTTGGGCAATAATGTTGTAATGGTTTGATTTTTGGAGATGCCTATATATACCCATCCATCTGCCTCTAATTCATAGAGGAAGCACTCGAAATGAACCAACACTTGCCCCATTCATTTTCTGACAGAGAACCACTTAGTCATGTGTTGAGATCAAGATATTCCACTCCAACCATATGAATATTGATTTATGGCCTCCGCAAGTTGCTTTCCACCCAATAAATCTCTTCTACCAAACCAAATATGTGAGAGAGTGATTGAGTGTTGAGGAGACTATGTTTTGAAGCACAAGATCAAGATGTTCATCATTATACCACATCTATTACCTTTTGGAGAGTGGTGTCTCCTAGATTGGTTAGGTGCCTCTTGGGAGACTCCGACTACATGTGGAGTTGAACCAAGAAGTTTGTAAGGACAAGGAGATCTCGTACTTCATGAAGATCTAAGCCGAGTGAGGCTAGTCGTTCGTGGACGTTAGGGTTTGAAATTTAAGAATATTTTGAAAGATTCTTGAATCTTCCTAAAAAATAGAAGATTAAACAAAGACTAGTTCGGCCAAAATCGCAACTTTGTGCAACCCATCTGCTAAGCGACGCTTGGGCGGGGCAACTCTAACCTAAGCCAAACATAATTGAGAGAGAAAACACATGAAAATAGGAGAAGCTCGGGTCAAACTTAGGTATCCTCGATGGAAGAATGAGACTCTTGCGAGTTGGGTTCCCGTGTGTTTGTGATGCATGAGGTGACAGTACAAAATAATGCAGACCCCTCGGTAGGATTCCTAACATGGTCGGAAGTACCGGTATGGTGCCCACAACAAAAGTTACCCAAGTTTCGGCCTTCGTAGAGTAATACCATACATCATGCTTCCTCTAGTTATTCATGGTGAAGGGATTCCTCGTTCGAGGGAGGAAAAATGAGCATGGGGTTGCTACCGAGATTTTTTGGTCTCTAGATTGGATACCCCAGGTGCTCCCTTGACTCCGCTTGTATAGGTAGTGGAGGTTAGGGTTTTACAAGGAGGAGATGTGATCTAGGCCGCCGACCATCTTATCTTCCAGAAAAAGGTGCACGTAGGTCAGTTCGTATCCTTATTGTCCCCGAGGCCTTGATCCATCCTCTGGATTGATCCTTCTTGGAGAGCCACCCCCGGGTCATGGCCTCATTAGTAGCTCTTGTTCTTGGCGGAGGTCGTTGACATCAATATCCTAGAACTACGTCGAGATCTTCGTTCTTGGGCATGACCTCCTTCGCTTCTCAAGATCGCATCACCACGAGCCGTCTGACCTCCTTGATCCTAGCACATGACTGTGCACGCCCCTTCAAGGCCGACTCAATCGGACGGTCGGGGTCGCCCTGGTCCTGGGAAGGCTCTCATACCTCTCCGCCGCATCTATAATTTTCTGACTGTTTCATGCAAATATCCTACTATTTGCACATACTTATGGCAACAATTTATACGACTTCTTGGACTAACATATTAATCTAGTGCCCAATGTCAGTTCCTGTTTTTGCATGTTTTTGCCCCGTAGGAAATCTGTATCGAACAAATTCCAAACTTGAAAATATTTAATGGAGGTTTATTTATGGAATATATGTGATTTTATGGCATTGAAATCTTATATTGAGAAAAATAGTGTTAAAATTTGATCCTGGTCAGAGTAACGGAACGCCGGCTATAAAAGAAACGGTTTTCGCCCAAAAATAGGGTCGCGAAACAAAGAGGAAACACACACACACACACACACACACAGAGAGAGAGAGAGAGAGAGAGAGAGAGAGAGATAGATAGATAGATAGATAGATAGATAGAGAGAGAGAGAGAGATCTGGTAGCCATGAATGCCAATGAACATAGGGGAATGCTTCTCCCATTACGTGAGAATGCCAAGTTAGGAGAACTACAAGGGTGGGGACCTCTCCCCTCTATCCTAGCAACGCTAGAGCGCCGCCCGGGGAAGCATTGTGGCGATGATCAATACCAACAAATCCACCGTCTTCCTCAACACCACCATCACGTTCCCTCATCTATTATCAGCACTCCACTCTCCCGCAACCCGTTGTACCCCCTACTTAAACATGGTACTTTATGCTTCATATTATTATCCAATGATGTGTTGCAATCCTATGATGTTTGAGTAGATTCATTTTTTCATATGGGTTGACTGATGATCGTGATTGGTATGTGTGGTATATTTTATTATGGTGTTGTCCTATAGTGCTTTTTATGCCATACACATGTGGGGGATTACCATTGTGGGATGTTGCAATATGCTCATGATTTACTTATCGACTGAGTACATGGGCGACAAACATACAACAACTCGGGTAAGTGAGTTGTTGGGTATGGGATAAAGGAAACTTTACACTTAAAGCTATAATTGGGTTTTACCTTAATGATCTTTAGTAGTTGCAGATGCTTGCCAGAGTTCTTGCCATAAGTGCATATGATCCAAGTACGTAATGTATGTTAGCTCATGCCTCTCCCTCATATAAAATTGCAACAATGACGACCAATCTAGTTAGCATTTTCCAAGGACAATCTCGCAAATCCTACCACCACTTATCCACACTCTCTATATTAAATTAATTGTTCTTTTATTAAAAAATCAGCTAAGTTCTATTTCTATGTTCTTTATTATCTCGCAAAACTATCCTATTACACCTACAAAGTACTTCTAGTTCTATTATCGCAAAGTAGTTTTGTTTCTTCTTCTATGTAAACTAAATGTTAGTGTGCATAGTGTTGTATTAGTGGTCGATATAACTTGAAGAGAATAGTAATTCTACCTTTAGTTACTCGTTGGTTTTGACACTCTTATTTATCAAAAACTATACAAATGATCCCCTATACTTGTGAGTTCTCAAGAAATTTTCTAGCAGTGTTGCCCGGGAGCAATAACGTATCGTGAATATTCTCGTGTGTGCTTGTTTTCTTTATCACTAAGTAATTTTTACTTTATGTTCTAAGTTTTTTATATCTTTAGTTATGGATATGGAACACGAAACACCACAAAAATTAGTTATACTTGCTACTCATGGAGATGGGGAACTCCTAAAACCCTCGATGTTGGTTACGTGGAAAATATTAAATACTACTTTGATAATCTTGATAAATCTACATTCAACATGATAGTGGGTAAACTTTGGATCACCAAGAATACTATAGGGATTATCGTTTGTCTCAAAGAGGAAAATACTTATGGGAGAAAATTAAAATGTCGCGTTGGTATGCTTGGAATTTGTGCTTAAGATATGATTGTACTTGTTGCTCCAAGACGAAGGCTCCACACATTCCCTTTCAACGTGAATTTAATGATAATAAAACATTGGCTTCTTATGCTAGTGGTTTTTATGATATTTATGATGTGGATCAAATAGAAGAATTTGTTGCTTTTAAATGTGCTTATGAAATTGAATCTTTGTTTCAAAAGTATGAAATTTGTGATGATGTCCTTTACAGATTTGATAATATTCCCATACTTAGATATTGCTGTGAAAACTATAAATATAATGATGATATTAATGAATTTACTGAGAGAATGATGCTGCTGTGAAAGATTAATATTTTGTAGGCTTCCATGGAAGAAGAAATTGCTAAAACTGTGAGCTCATTACATGAAAAATATGAGGAGGAGAGTGGATTGATCACCCGTTCCCACCTTGTAAGGAGAGTAAATATTTATCTCATACATTTTTTAATTCCCCTTCATGCTTATGGTAGGATGAATGCTATGTTGGTAATTTCTATGATCCCTTTGAGTCGTTTGAAATTAGCCTTTTTTGACGAACTTGATGCATTCTACGCTTATAGCCATGAAGCCAATATATATTATTCTCATGTAGATAAACTTGCTATAGATCCTTGTGTTATGCATGAAATTATTGCTATTGCAACCACACATGATAGTCCTGTTATCTTTTCAAATTCTCAGAACTACACTATATCGGGGAAGTTTGCACTTATTAAGGATTATTGTGACATCCCGAGACCGACACTCCAGAAGATTCCCCTATTTTCCGTTGCTGGCGTGTGTTTATTTTTATTTGTCGCATCATCCGCATCATCCGCATTGCATCGACACTCCGTTGCCGCCAGTTTTCAAAACCTGCATCCGTTATTCGTTGCCTGTTCTCTCCGTTTTCGTCGTTGACCGTTTTGAGCCCGACCACACACGCACACGCCCGCGGCATCGATAAAATCTTTTTTTAAAAGTGCGTGAAAAATATTCTTGGATTGGGATGAAACTTGGTGTGCGGTCTTAATATAGTATAGGTAGGCCGCCTGCCAAATTTCATCTCAATCGGAGTTTGTTTGATACTCTAACCGTTAAACCTATAACGGCACTATAGCGGTCCAATGTGGGACGTTTTCGTTGTTTTGAACTCTGTCGTCGGGTTGCCTGTTTTCCCTCTCATCTCCGCCTAGCCTCTCTGCACAGTGCACCGACCTGCGCGGAACCAAGCCCGAAAACCTTCTGGAACCCGAACCTGACGGTCATGACATTTGGATCCGGATCAACCCTGTTTTACCGCAAACCGTCATCGGTTTGTCCATTGAACTCCCTAACCTAATAATCTCGGACACCCAATCTAAATCGGAGGGTGCAGATGCCTCTAAACCCACTAACTATATATATATCACCCCTACCTAATTAGGGACAACCCTAACTTCTAGGAGCCTTGTCCCAACAACCGCCGCCACCTGCTGTCTCCCACCTCGGGATTCCCGAGATGGAAATTGAGTCAACCAGGCAGGCTTCTAGCTGTCCCTCGATCATGTCCAGCCAGGCCAATCCCTCCATCACATCCAACCAGCCACCTCTCCATCGATCCTTGGATCCGCAGCTTCCAGCCTGCAACACTTCTGCTTGAGCACCCCAGGGCCCTCGCCCGCGCACACTCTGCCACGCCGTCATCGGCAACCGCACGAGCAGGCCGACCCTTGCCGCTCACCGGAGACGAGAACCTCCAGCAGGAACTCCTCGCCGCACCCCTCCTTTGTTTTTTCCTTTCTCTCCCTTCCCCTGGTTCTTCTCTTTCCTAAGATATTACGTTTTCTCTTGTTTCTCAGGGAGTTGGAGCAGCCATGGCGACCCAGAGCCCGAGCATCTTGGACTCGTGCCTCCCACCGGACCTCCTTTGCGCTTCCCGCCCTCGCCGACCTCTCAACGGTGAGCCGCTGTTGCCTCTTTCCTGTCTCCCTTCTTTCTCTCCCTCCTTCTCTCCTCCGAATCTTTTGTGACTCTCGTTTACAGAAACTCTCCCCATGGTCGCCTCTGTCAACCATCGCCCCATCTCTGGAAGGAGTTCCAGTCGATGGAACGAATCAGCCCCGAACCCGCCTCAATCCGGAGCCGCAGCTTCGTGCCTCTCACGTCACACTAGTGGCTTTCTCTGCATTTGTTTGCCATGGCCGCGACCTTTGCTTCTCCTCTGTAAGAAGCCCCTCCGGAACTGAACCTCTATGTTATTTCTAGATCCAGTCAAGTGTCTCAGGTTATTTTTTTTAGCCTCAAAGTTTGACACCGAGCAGCCTGTTAATCTAGTTGGCTAGGGCAACCAGTTTTCCAAGCGAGGGGACTAGAGTTCGAATCCCATGGGTCCCTATTTTAGTTATGTTGCTGTGGTTTTCCATTTTGATCTGCACTCCACCACGAGCACAACCAGCATAGTTTTGTTTTTCATCAGGTTGTTTGAGTTATTGGTTCAGTTAATTTAGCTCTGCTGATTTGACAAGAACACTTGGCTATCCTAGTGGTATGCACTCCATGCACACATCCATGAGGTTCTCGGATCGAATCCCTAGCATCCTCTTTTTTTGTTTTGTTTAGATTCTCTTTTAGCATTATGAAAAAAATCCATATAAAATCGGTTTAAAAAACTTCACATATGTAGAACGTGTAGAATTTCGCATAGAATAATATTTTCGAACTCTCATGCATATTTAAAACTGTTTAGTGTGTTTGCATTGGTTTGCGTTTCATCGTGTTATAAACGGTTTAGTTTATAGTTTATTTTCCGTAGCTCCGTTGGGAATGAGGCATATATGTAAATGGACCAGAACAACGTGTAGTTTCACATGAGCCACTTTGTTTTGCCGTGTAACAATCATAAAAAGTGAATAAGACAGATCTGGACAGATTTAGAATTTAACACATGGGGTCATTTCAGAGATGCTATATGTCGTTTCCGGCCTCATTTAAAATGCATAGATAGGTAGTTTAAATTGTGCTTCACCCCTTGCAATGTTTAACAACATTTAATATTGTCGTGTAAATAAAACAGGAGTGAACTAAATAATTAAACGTGGAGTTTCTTCAATATGCAACTCGTTTCATATTGAGCTTCATTTAATGTGTAGTGTTTGCCTGATGTGAATTTCCATGCCATGCCTTGCATATTTAAACTAATCATGCATCATATGTGAATTGCATTATGTCGTGCATGTGTCGTGGTGAATATCGTGTGTTGATTCTTGTTTCCGGTTTGCTTCGGCTCGATAGAGTTGGGCAAGCGTGTCGGAATGTGACGACCCGTTCGACTACATCGGTTCGTCTACTTCACGGAGTCATTCTTCTTCCAAGCGGGATCTCAGGCAAGATGACCATTTCCCTTGATACCATTACTATCATTGCCATGCTAGTTTTATCGTTTCTATCGCTATGTCTCATTGCCTACCACATGTTAAATATAAGCCTCCCAACATTGCCATGAAAACCTTCAACCTGTTCACAACCTAGCAAACCACTGATTTTATATGTTACCGCTTGCTTAATCATGTGTTAGCGTTGCTAGTTGCAGGTGCAGTTGCTTCCATGTGATAACATGAGTTCCTTGTCATATCACCTTATTATCGCTAAATAATTTAATGCACCAATATACTTGGTAAAAGGTGGAAGGCTCGGCCTTTCTAGCCTGGTGTTTTGTTCCACCTTTGCCCCCTTACTTTCGGCTACCAGTGTTATGTTCCACAAATGAGGGCTCCTAACATGCTTGAGGTTGTTATGGGGACCCCCTAGATTCTCGTTTTAGGATAAAGCTCGTCTAGCAAGGCCCAACATTGGTACTCTATTTGCCCAACATAATAATACTGTTAATACTGAAAAAACTTAGGGCGTCATGAACCCGAGGAGTAATTCTACATAATACGGGGAGGGCCAGTGCTGATGGTGTTGGTCCAAAACAGAGCCACTTGCGGGGCCACCCGGGGCAACTCGGGGGATTTCTATCCGACCACCGTCCGTATTGCTCATCTGTCGTGTCCTGAGAACGAGGTACGCGACTCCTATCGGGATTGTCGACATGTCGGGCGGCCTTGCTGGACTTCTTTTACCTTTCTCGAGCGTCTTGTGCGAGGGATTCCGAGGATGCTTTGGGTAAACTCGAGGTTGAGGTTTTCCAATAGGGATCCGAGGAGATCACGGGTTTCCCTGATCGAGGTCATTCCATCGTAGTGTGTGATAGTCTATGATGGACTAGTTGGAGCACCCGTGCAGGGTTAAATCTTTCAGAAATCCGTGCCCGCGGTTATGTGGCAACATGGAAACTTTGTTTAACATCCGGTTCTAGATAACTTGAAGTAAGTTTAATTTAAATATGCCAACTGAGTGCGTAACCGTGACAGTCTCTTTCGTGAGCTCCTTCTCCGATCGAGGACACGATGGGGTTATGTTTGACGTAAGTAGGTGTTCAGGATCATTCATTTGATCGTCAGTAGTTCACGTCCTCCATGCGTAGATCATCCCCCTCTTTATTCTTGTACTCGTAAGTTAGCCAACAAATAAATGCTTAGTCGCTGCTGCAACCTCACCACTTAAACATACCTCACCCTTCAGCTTTGCTAGTCTTGATACCTTTGGAAATGAGATTGCTGAGTCCCCATGGCTTACAGATTACTACAACACCAGTTGCAGGTACAGTTAAAGGGTTACTTGATGCGAGCGCATTGATTGTTCATTTGGAATCGATATCCATTATTTTACCGTTTGTTTTCGTCCGTAGTCGGACCCTGCTCTTCTACATGATGTTTATGTATTGTACTGATGTAACTCTGATGTAGCCTGTGGCGAGTGTAAGCCAATTCCATATATCTCTTAATTTCAGTACATGTACTTGTAACGATATCCATTCTTGCGAAACGACGAGATGCGCTTCTATGCATGTCGAGGCCCTCGCACCAAAATAAGGATATGATCGCATCTTGGGCGTTACAATTATATTGATGGTTTGCATTTTACCATTGCAGATGGTGATTTTGATGGATATTATATGCAAGTGCTTGTTGCTCTTACTTGCAATTATTATGAGGGAGGAACCAAATCTCCACCTCTCTATGTTTCCAATAAGATTAAATTGCAAGAAACTATTTATGCTATGTATTGGCCTTTACTTTCTGTGAATGAATTGCTTTTGATGACATTCCAATGCATAGGAAGATAGTAAGACTTCATTGTTACATGATATATATTACTTTGTCCTCACTACTAAATTAAAAATCATTGTTAATAAAAATTGGCCTTGATATACCTTGGGATCCGGGTGGATCAATTACCTAAGAATAATATGCCTAACTTAATGGCTTTAAAGAAACCACTGCCTCGGAGATAACCTGAAAGTTTTAGAGAGTAATTTTATTCTTTTGTGTGATTTTAAAATAAATAAACAAAAAATATAGACGGGAATCTAATTTTTTTTCAAAAAGAGAAGCGATTGGAAAGTTGTGCACTAGAGAAGTGAGGTCGAGCTTGAACACTTGTTTTTATGCTCATGGAAACAATGTAGAATTTTTCATGGAAGTTTCTCATAAAAATAATTGTCCCTTTGTATAAATCCATTTGATTATAAAAATAATGTGCCAACATTTAACTTTAGGGTATTTAAAATTCTTGTTTAATATGTGCTGTGCAGAAACAAAAACTTTGGGTGTAGCATTTCGTTTATCATACTTTATTGGAACGACAAAAATTTCTAGAATTTTTACACTATACTGTTACAATTTTTTTGTACTACTTCTAACTTTTCAGATGTTTTGGAGTGAGAGAAGTATATTTTTCATCTCCATCTTTACACACTCTCGTGTTTTCACATATTGCTGTTATAGTTTCTTTATCTGCTTGTGTTTGCAATGTTGCCAAGCCCATTTGATGTGGGAGAATTTAAATTGTTTTAGCAGACAATAGGCATTATTTGATATTAATTTTACAATATTATTGCAGCAAAGCATGATGGGATTTGATGCTCTATGCACTAACCCCTCTAATAAAAGTTCTATTGATTTTTGTGTCGATGAAGTTTTTGAAGACCGAGGAGGCATCGATATGAGAAGAATAAGGAGATGAAAGAGTACAAGATTGGGGATGTCGAAGGCACCCCAAGTAAATATTCAAGGATACTCAAACATCTAAGCTTGAGTATGCCCCAGAAGGCATCCCATCTTTCTTCCTCGACAATTATCGGTATGTCTTAGTTTTTTGTTTTGTTCACATGATATGCATAAATGCTTGGAGCTTCTTTTGTGTTTGTTTTTCCTTTTCCTTTTATGAACCATGCTGGTATGGAATCGTCCTTGGTTGTTTTATAGAATGATTTTTTCACTTCAGTTATATACTATGGCTTTATAGAATGCTTCATGTGCTTCACTTATGTCCTCTGTAGTTTGGGTCCTTGCTTCTCTAAATTGGAAACACCGTTATTTGTAGAATGCTATTTTGCTTCACTTATATTTGTTAGTAAGTGTCCAGGTATTTTTTAGAAAGAACTAAACTCCCATGCTTCACTTATATTTATTTCGGGAGTTTACAAGAATTGGTCATTCACATGGTTAGTCATAAAAACCTACGTAAACTTGTAGATTATTAAATATGATAAGTTTGATTCTCCGCTATAGTTTTGCGATATTGAGATGGTAGTATGGGGGAATGCTAGTAAAATAATTAAAGTTGGCAATAAATAATAGTGTTAAGGTTTGTGATTCACTATTCATTAAATTGTTGGTCGTGGCATGACAAGGAAGTTGGAGTGTTCTGTATCCTTGATTGATATGCTTGTGTGTTATTGGGCCGAGGATGCGTGGTGGTTAACTCCTCCCAACCTCCTCCCTAGGGGCATGCGAGTAGTACTTTGCTTCGGAGAGCTAATAAATGACGCAATAAGTATGTGAGTTGTTTATGACTAATGTGAGTTTGTGGACCATAAGCACTCCCATCTTTCCGTATTTTGCCACCATACCTACCTATCATGCCATTTGAATAGCCATTCCGATATATGTTGTCGTGCGACTTCCACATTCACCGTTCATACACTTGAGCATTAATTGTCATTTTGCTTTGCATGATCATAGAGTTGACATGATATTTGTGGCAAAGCCACTATTCATCATTGTATAGATGTTACACTAGTATCATTTCACATCTTGGTACACTGCCACATGCATTAATATGTACTCATATTATTAAGTTTTATCGAGTTATAAGTAAATAAAGGTGTGATGATCATCATTACTAAAGTGTTGCCCTACCAGTGAGGATATAAAGAAAGAGGCAAAAAAGAGCCCTCAAAAAAAAGAAAAAAAAGAGAGAAAATCAGAGAAAATGAGAGAAAAAGAGAGAGGGGGCAGCATTACGATCCTTTACCACACTTGTGCTTCAATGTAGGACCATGCTCTTCATATAGAGAGTCTTCATGTTTTGTCACTTTGATAAACTAGTGGGAATCACTATAAAAATTATCTTGCATACTCCATTGACCGGCTTCCTCAAATGCGTGAGTTCATCATGAGCAAGTAGGTTAGACGCACACCACTTCGTTTAGTTAGAGAGATTTCATACACTTATGGCTCTATTGCATCAAAAGTTGCATGGTAATCCATATTACTTGCATCTGTATTGATTGAAAGGAGTCTCCATGGCTTAACGATCTGCCGAGTTGATGCAAGAATTTCTCTATTTTTGTCTTCCCTTGTCAATCCCTACCATCATTGTATTCCAATCAAAGCGCTGAAAGTCCTTGGCTCATGCTCAGGTATTGGGTGAAGTTGAAAATGCTGAAGCGAATGAAAAGGTATGAGTCAAATGTTTGGTTAGGCATCGGGGTGTTCATGACTTATGCTATACGTGAGGGAGACCGAGTTATGCCATTTCTTACAAGATTAAATGAGTAGGGGTAACGTTCTTTGGCATAGTTATTATGAAAGGCAATGATGAATTACATGCATGTTTGTATTATCGTTTCAATAGCAAATTGATAGACTATTGCCTTCAATCATTCCTATCCTAATATTGATGTCATGATTTATTTGATCAAAATTTTGTTAGGTAGCATTCCATATCTTTGTTTTGTCATTTACCTACTCGAGGACGAGCATGAATTAAGCTTGGGGATAGGGTACGTCACCACCGTATATATAATTTTTTATTGTTTCATGCCAATATCCTATTATTTCCACATACTTTTGGCAACAATTTATATGATTTCTTGGACTGACATATTAATATAGTGCCCATTCCAATTTCCTATTTTTTGCATGATTATTTTGCAGGAAATCCATATCAAACGAAGTCCAAACACGAAATTTTTTTACCAGTATTTTTATGGAATATATGTGATTTTCTAGCGCCGAAATATACAGAAGAGGAGGCCCACGTAATTCAGACGGCCGGGGAGTGCACCCTACCACAAGACGAGCCCTAAACCCTTCTGGCCACTTCATAAGTCGGTTGGAGATCTCCATCAGGTGCAAGAAAGGTTACATCGAGAAAAAATCTTGTTATAATTTCGGCCTCATTAGAGTTACATAGCTCCGTCTATAATACAAATGATATTCATCAGAAACGAGGTCGCAAAACAGAGAAGAACTTGAGAGAGACAGAGATCCAATATCGGAGGGACTCCTCCCCATCACGAGCCATGGCGTCGAAGGATCGGAGTGGGGATCCTTCTCCCATCTAGGGAGAAGTCCAAGGAATAAAAATAAGAAGGATAGGGGACCTCTCGCTCAATGTCTGAGGGGCGCTCAAGCGTTGCCCGGGGAACCATCATGGCGGCGATCTAAACCAACAAATGCACCATCTTACACAACACCACCATCACCTTTCCTCATCCATTTTCAGTGGCCAACTCTCCCACAACCCGTTGTACAACCTACTTAAACATCGGGCTTTATGCTTTATTTTATCATCCAGAGATGTGTTACCATCCTATGATGTTTGAGTAGATTCGTTTTGTCCTGTGGGTTGATTGATGATCGCGATTGGTTTATGTAGTATGTTTTATTATAGTGTTGTCCTATAGTGCCTTCTGTGCTGCGCACACGCGGGTGTTGCAATTTGGTTTGTTATTTAATGTCGGGACCCCGATCCTAAGCCATAGGAATCCAGCCTGTAACACATCGCATCCCTTTGCGGTCTCACGCACGGTTAACCCCACGGCTACAGCCTTACCTTAGCCGGGACCGTTTGCGCCTTTTTACTCACGTATGCAATTGTGTCGCTAGCATTCCAATGACAAAGAACCCGGATCGACATGTCTAGTCATAAACCAAAGTGGCAGTACCGCACAAGGACAGGCATACATGCCCCAGCAAAGCAGGTGTCGGTCACCAGCGAATGTAGACGAGTCGTAGCAAGCTACAAGGACTCCATTACATCGCGTAACATTTCCCCAAAGGGGACAGACACAGCAGCTAAGAAGGACACACGCCGGTCAACCAATGTGTCCGGAGCAGTAGCGAGCTACCATGGCTTGTTGGATCACAAAGGGGCATTTCCCTGTAAGGAGTGCTACTAAAGCTTACGGCTAGGTAATCGAACCCCATACATATCAAGTACGACACACGTACGCATGGCATACCGATATGTATAGATACATCGATTGCATCACAACATAACCATAAACATACAAGCTTTATTTAAGAGGCTCGGAAGAGCCACACACATAATATTACAAAGTAAAGGCCTCACGACCCATCATAGCAGTCATTCAGTTACAAGCCAACACAAGTGTTTAAAACTGTCTGAGTACAGACAGGTGAAACTAGAAGGCACATGGCCTGACTATACTACAGACCCAACCTAGGGCCAGATCGTAGCTGGGACACCAGCTACTCGTCGTCGTCGATGTCTATGAAGAACCCTCCATTAGGGTCATCAGCAACCTGTGCAACATTTATTAAGCAAACATGAGTACGGAGGTACTCAGCAAGACTTTAGGATAACTAACTACTCATGCAATGTATCAATAAGGTATTGTGGGGTTTCAAGCGGAAAGCCAACATTTGACTCGTGGCTAGACAACTTGCATTTTTAAATAATTTTGACAACTTGATTTCTCACACACGAGTCCACTAACACCACAACAATACTCCATCGTGGAATCATTCTGTCTCCATAAGGAAATGCCGTCCACGACACTCACGCTTATCTTGACAATTTTATGAGTAGCCATTGAAGTTATCTATGAACAACATATGTCTCCAAGTAGTCCATATCCACGGACGCGGCTATTCGAATAGATTATAACCCTGCAGGGGTGTACTTCGTCACACACGCTCTCGCCACTTATCTCCATGTGCACGTCATGAACCTCGGCAACCTTCAAGCGGAAGCCCAGCGAGGGAGTCGGCCACGACCGTTAACCACACTAGTACCTAGTCCAGGTTTATCGCCTATCTGAGAGTAACCCGTACAGAAGTCCGGCCGAGGTTTCCGCCACGGCTCAAACGAAGTGCGCAGGGTTCCCAAGCCCACCATTCGGGTACATCGTGCCACTGCCTACGGCATCACAGTCCACCTCTCAGGTCAGCACCATGCACGGCCTCCAGCATGACTATAAACACCAGAAACTACTTGCAACTCCTGGACTGAGTACTAAGCGATTAATAAGTCGAGAGTGTCAATTAAGTATCCCAACGTGTGGTAGTATCTAGTCTTGGATTACATACACGGAACTCAGTTCCTAAGGACGGTTCCAATGAAACAACCCTCCATGTACTCCTACACAGCCTTTCACCGGTACCTTTACCAAATCAGGTTCAACTCACGACCTTTGCTTACCGAACACATTCTCACAATTCTGTTCATCTTCCAGATGACAGACCATACACAACTCTAAGCATAGCATGCATAGCAGGCTAAGGCACATCATGGCTCAAGCAACTACCAGGTATGCTAGGTTGCAAGGTTCAGCTATTTACTGTGACAAGGATAGGTCATGCAAAGGAAGTGGGTTCAACTAACGTGGCAAAAGCATTTGAAGCATTTGATCCTAATGCAATAAGTAAGTGCAGGAGCGAGAACATGGGATTTATTGGGATGATCAAAATGGTTGCTTGCCTTGTTGCTCAGAGGAGGGACAATATCCGTCAGTCGGATATTTGGTGGAATCCGGAGGAGCGGAGCCTACCGAAAGGAATGACAACAATCAATAACAAACATATGCAACAAAATGATGCATGGGCATGGCATGAGGATGCAAGGTGGTATATTATTATATTTAACATTTAGTAGGTTTGAAGTTGATTTGAATCAAATTCAAATATCACTTCAAACGAGGTATTCTCGAATACCATTTTAATTGATTCGACGTGATGCTTAGATCAACTTGCTTTTAACATGCATGGAATGACATGTTAGGTTGCTGGTTTGTAATTTGGACAGTGTTTGATCATATCATTTGTAGTGAAATTTAAATATTTTCCAAATTCCATCTCCAAAGTATTTATGAAAGTTAACTTATTCATTAACCTATATGTTTGGGTTCAGTAACATTTTCAAACATGTTTGAAAATGACATATTCAGATTCCTTGGATTTTTCTGATACTTTTTCATGTATAAATTATTTTCATTGGAGTTACAGATTAATTTCTATGATTTTTAGAAGTTTTGGCATTTTCCAGAATTCTTTTAAATCAAAAAACTCTTTACTGCATCAGCATGACATCAGCAGGTCCCACTGGCCGTTGAAAGTCAAACCTGACCAGTGGGACCCACTGGTCAGTGAATCTGGTCAGTTTTAGATTAGTTTTAATCTTAATTAGCTAATTATCCTCACTGGACCTACATGTCAGTGACTTATTAGATTATTTGATTTTATTTTTATTATTCCAGATTATCCAGAGGCCGGCCCCACACGTCAGTGGCTCAGGCCAGCTGAGATCCACCGGCGGCGAGGTCGTCCTCGCCGGCGGGGAGCCCACGGCGACCACCAGTACGGTGGAGGGCATCGGAAATTCGCCTCTGATGACCAAACACACGGCGGGGACCAGGGGGAGAACTGCCACTCGACGGCGCGCACGATGGGACAAACCCCAGGGGCTGGGGTGGCCAGAATCGACGCCGGCGACGAGCTTGGCGGCGACCAAGTTCGGCCATCGTTGAAGCCATCGATCACAGGCTCAAATCGCGCGGGGCTGGGCTCCTAAAGCATCTACGTGACGTCCTGAGTCTGCTGGTGGCCTCAGACGGACCAACCCTTCACCGGAGGGCTACCGACGATGAGCTGCAGCGGCAGTCCTCGTCGGGCTCCGGTGGAACTAGGCCTAGAGGAGGGGATCGACGGGGAAAAATTAGGGGAAAGCTGCACAAGCTCACGAGGAGTGCAGAGGAGAGCTTAGACGGATCGGGGAAGCACTGAGGGCGACGAATCGAGCAGAGCTCGCCCGCGGCCGAAGGTTGAAGACGACGGTGCTGAGGGCGTTGCAAGGCTCGGGGAGGCTTCGGCTTCTGCAGGGAGGACCAGCTCGTCGAGGCGGAGCTAATGGCACACTCGGGAGGAAGATCCCGTGGCTAGGGGCACGGGCAGCTCGAGCTCGAGCTCCTGTCAATGGCGGCAGTGGGGATCGAAAGAACCGAGAGGAGAGGGGGGAGAAGGAGCACGGGAATGGCTAGCTACGTGCTCGGGGAGGTTATCCCCGTCCTTGCCATCGCGAAGCGGCGGCCAGGCATGCAGAGAGCTGCGTGGAGGCGCGCGGCGGCCACCTCCTGCTCCTACTGGCGAGGAGGAAGACGACAACGCGATTGGGCTTGGGCTGAGGTGAGCGACAGGTAATTCTTTCCTCCTTTTTTTTCTGTTTTGCTAACTATTTGATTTGCTATTTATTTCAACTCCAAAATAGTTTGTAAAAACTATCTTGAACACACCAGTAAATTTGTTGGAATATATCCAACCGTTCCTGGAGTTTTCAACATTTTTGAATTCAAATTTTAAACATGAAACCAGTAGCTTTTTGCATTTATTTAAAATGCCAAGAGTGTTATGAAAATGGTTTTCTTCATTGCTTATTTGCTTCCATGATTTATCAGAAAAGTTGAACTTTTCTTGAGGCCATTTTGAGTTCATTGATTTGAACAAGTTTATAATTCCTTTGAATTTGAGAAGTGGCTAGGGTTTTTGAGTGTTCCTTCACCACTTGCTTGTTCTTGTTGCAATTCTCCTGGATGCAATGCAAAGAAGACATGAGCACAATGCTAAACCTTGGTTAGGGTTCCAGGGATGTGACAACTCACCCCCACTCAAAAGAATCTCGTCCCGAGATTTAGAAGTCCTCTCTTTCCCAAGTTGCCTCCTTTTCAGAATGATTTGACCATTGAACTTTAAGAAACTTGAGGTTTCGACGTCGAGTAGTATGCTCAGCTTGGTCGAGAATACGAACATGGTATTCTCGATAAGAAAGGTTATCTTGGAGATCAAGCGTTTCGTGGTCCACTTCACGGATAGGATCCGAAAAGAAACGCCTGAGTTGCGAGACGTGGAAGACATCATGAACCTTGGAAAGATGCGGAGGAAGTTCCAACTGGTAGGCAACTTCTCCTCGTTTGGAAAGAATGCGAAAAGAACCAATGTAACGAGGAGCCAACTTTCCCTTGATACCGAAACGATGGGTACCCTTCAAAGGTGTAACCCGAAGGTAAGCCTTCTCGTCAACTTCAAAAGTCACAGCCTTATGATGACGATCATATTGGCTCTTTTGACGAGACTGGGCTGTTTTCAAATTTTCACGAATAATGCGAACCTGCTCTTCTGCATCCTGGATCATATCCGGGCCAAAGAGTTGCCTCTCTTCGGTTTCTGACCAATTAAGAGGTGTTCGACATCTTCGTCCATAGAGAACTTCAAAAGGAGCTTTGCCCAAGCTTGATTGATAACTATTGTTATAAGCGAATTCGGCGAATGGAAGGCACTTCTCCCAATTCATACCGAATGATATAACACAAGCTCAGAGCATGTCTTCTAGGATTTGATTCACTCTTTCTACTTGACCACTTGATTGGGGATGGAAAGCAGTGCTAAAAGAGAAGTGAGTCCCCATGGCATTCTGAAAACTTTCCCAGAAGCGAGAAGTAAAGATACTCCCACGGTCCGAGTTAATTTCCAAGGGAACACCATGAAGAGACACTATTCGGGAGATATATAACTCCGCTAGCTGGCTAGCTGTTATACTCTCACGAACGGGAAGAAAATGAGCTACTTTGGAAAGACGGTCAATGACCACAAAGATAGCATTATTTCCTTTCTTGGTCTTGGGAAATCCGGTAATGAAATCCATGCTAACTTTATCCCATTTCCATTCAGGAATAGCTAGAGGTTGAAGGGTGCCAGCAGCCTTTGATGTTCTGCCTTAACTCGACGACAAACGTCGCAGTTAGCAACGAACTCAGCAATTTCTCTCTTCATCCTAGTCCACCAGAACCTCTTGCGTAGGTCCTGATACATCTTAGTACTACCGGGATGAATGGTGAGAGGAGAATCATGAGCCTCCTTAAGGATCAATTACTGCAGACGTTTGCTCTTAGGAACCACTAAACGGTTATGAAAGAACACAACACCTTTCTCATTGATGGAGAAATCCCTAGCGTTACCGCTAGCAATATTCTCCTTGATCCGGGATATACCCTTATCATAAGCCTGCACGGCTATGATTTGATCCCTAAGTGTAGGCTTCGCCACCAAGGTAGAAAGGAATCCTCGAGGAACAATATGAAGATTCAACTTCCGAAATTCCTCATAGAGATGTGGTTGACCTTGTTGTAGCATCAAATTGTTACAATAAGATTTACGACTTAGTGCATCAGCCATAACATTGGCCTTCCCCGGGGTGTAAGTTATCCCTAAGTCGTAATCTGAGATCAACTCAACCCACCGTCTTTGCGTGTGATTCAAATCCGGCTGGGTGAAGATATATTTCAGAGTTTGGTGATCAGTGAATATTTTGCAACGATTACCCAGAAGGTAATGTCGCCAGGTTTTTAGTGCATGGACCACAACTGCAGGCTGAAGGTCATGTGTGAGGATAATTATCCTCATGTGGACGCAACTTGTGAGATGCGTATGTGATCACATGACGATCTTGCATGAGAATGCAACCTAATCCTTGTCGCGAGGCGTCGCAATAGATAACAAAGTCCTTAGAAAAATCTGGTGGTAGCAACACAGGTGCGGAAGTCAAGCCTCTTTTTAGTTCCTGAAAACTATGCTCACACTGTGGTGTCCACTCGAACTTTTTATCCTTCTTGAGGAGTTCAGTTAGAGGCTTTGCAACCTTGGAGAAATTCTCGACAAAGCGGCGACAATAGCTCGCTAGACCAAGAAAACTCCTAACTTGCTTAACCGATTCAGGTTGAGTCCAATCAAGGACAACTTGAACTCTCTCGGGATTGACAGCAATACCCTTACCAGAGATTACGTGACCTAGATAGGTCACTTCTGGTAACCAAAATTCACATTTTGAAAATTTGGCATAAAGGCGATGCTCTCGAAGTTTCATCAATACCAACCTTAGATGCTCGGCATGTTCTTGTTCGTTCTTCGAGTAGATGAGAATATCATCGAGGTATACCACGACGAATTTATCCAAATACTCCATGAAGATTGAATTCATCAGACGAGAGAAGGTGGCTGGGGCATTGGTTAAACCGAAGGACATAACGGTGTACTCGTATTGGCCATAATGAGTAACAAAAGCCGTTTTTGGAATGTCCCCGTTCTTGATCTTGATTTGATGGTATCCCAACCTCAAATCCATTTTGGAGAAGACTCAGGATCCAGCGAGCTGATCATACAGATCGTTGATCCTGGGGAGCGGATACTTGTTCCTTATGGTGACCAGATTAACTGGTCGGTAATCTACAACCATCCGATCCGTTCCGTCTTTCTTCTTGACGAATAGGACGGGGCAAGCCCAAGGAGAAGAGCTAGGACGAATGAAACCTTTATTCAAGGCCTTATCTAGTTGCTTCTTAAGTTCGGCTAGCTCCAGGGGTGCCATCTTATATGGTCTTCTGGCTATTGGGACAGTTCCCGGAACAAGATCTATCACGAACTCTACATCTCTGTCAGGTGGAATTCCTGGTAGTTCCTCTGGGAAAACATCTGGGAAATCATGGACTACCGGAATGTCTTGAAGTTCCGGAAGAGGGTTGGCATTGAGGGAATAGAGTTGGCATTTGGCAACTCGAGTAGAGACATTAACTATCTCACCCGAGGGATGGGTAAGCTGAACATTTCTAGAATGAGTATCAATCTTGGCATAGTGAGCTGACATCCACTCCATACCCAAGATGATATTGATATCCCAAGATTTCAAGGCTATCAATGAGGCTAGAAAAACTAGCCTGTGTACTAGAATTTCATTGTCATAGGTTATCCTAGAGGTTTTCCATTTACTACCAGGAGTTTGGACAACCAATGGGATTGGCATATCACAAAAAGACATGTTATGCAACTGTGGATAACTTTCTGAAATGAAGGAATCAGAAGACCCAGTGTCAAAGAATACAGACGCTGGGTGATGATTAACAAGAAGCGTACCCAGTATGGCGTCGGGATCCTCTGCAGCTTCTTCTGCTGAGACATAGTTCACACGGCCACGTGCAGGAGTTGGCTTCACATAGAAAGCTTTGCCCGACTTGCCTTGCCCGACGGACTTTCTGGGTTGCTTGGCACCCACATTTTGAGGACACTCACGGGAATAGTGCCCTAGTTCTCCACACTTGTAGCATATCACTTGGTTGGCACGTGGTGCAACATTGCTAGCTGGACCACCATAAGTTTTTGCTGGAGGGTTGGTCCTGATTCGTCTGAGGCGCCACGTAGGATGGCCTCGGAGTGTATCTTGGCGGCAGAGAACTGTTCGAAACCCACAGCCCGCGTTTTGGAAACGTGGAACCAAATGACGAGCCAAAGTCACGGGAGTGCTTCCTTGTGGCTTCAAAGTTGGTATGACCAGCCTCGGCACAGATCGCCTTGTTGACCAGGGCTTGAAAGCTTGCACACTCGTGGAGGCGCAGATCACGACGAAGCTCAGGGCTCAGACCCTTATGGAATCCTGCTTGCTTCCTGGCGTTAGTAGACACCTCCTCTGTTGCATAGCGGGCGAGGTTACCGAATTCGCGGCTATGGGCATCCACGGTCAACTTGCCCTGAGTGAAAGCACATAACTCCTCTCTCTTTCTATCCATCAGGCCCTCTGGAATATGGTGCAGACGGAAGGCTGCACTGAAGTCTGCCCATGTAGGTGCTGGTTCAGCAGGACGCATAGCTTCAAAGTTCTCCCACCACAGATTGGCGGGTCCTTCCAGAAAATACGCCGCAAAGGTCACCTTGTCGGCCTCAGAAACATTCGCAGAGCGAATCTTGCGTGAGATGCTGCACAGCCAGTCATCAGCGTCGAGGGGATCGACGGAGTGATGGAACTTTGGAGGATTCAGCTTCACAAAGTCGTTGAGGGACACTGCAACATTCCTAGGCTGACGAGCCGTATTCTGCTCAATACGCTCTAACAGTCGGTTGGTCTCCCTATTGTTCCTCTCTGCCTCAAGCATAACTTCCGCTAGAGAGGGCGGGTGAGGCAGGTCTTCCTGTGACGCTTGACTACCCTCGCCTTGCTCATGAGCAGGGGCATGGTTCAACCTGGTGAACACCATCCTGGCAAACAAACTCACATCTTAGACCAATATCATATCAATACTAGCTATGGATTAAGAATGTACTGAACACACGGAATGCGGAAATGAATATCCGAACAACATGGTAACAAGCAACTAATACATATACACCATGGTTCATACACACCCTTACATAGTTCAGTACAACCTTAACCGAAGAGCAACTATTGAAATTATGAAACTACTCATCAGAGGCTTACAAGCTTCCTATACATTATTTATCTAGGCCTCCGGAATTCATTTCACATCACAGGCATACTTCACAAGTCAGGCAGGACTGTGAATGTACGGCTACTACCATACAATCCTTCCGCTCACAGCTCAGGCATCCGCATAGAACATCTCATAGAGATTACCTCCATGGCCTGGAAGCTCAACCTGCGGATCAGGAAACACTCTGGCCTGAGATCCCTAGGATCCATAAGGACACGGATGTGGCCTCGGTCCCCTGACTGGTGGTAGTAGGGGACCCCGAAGAGGGGTGACTCCTCCTATAGCTGGCCAGTCAACGTGGGCCGGAAGATGGGTCCTAACAGGGTTCAGCATCTCCATATCTTCGTACCCTGTCTGGACTACCGGTGCCAGCTGCATCAAAGCCGTCCACAGACGGGCACGGGTAGCATAAAGCTCCATGCGGAGAGCACGAGCATCCCTGTCTCGGGTCTCTAGCATCTCAACAGTGGACTGCAGTAGCGGATCCTCCATAGAAGAATCAAAATAGACTCCGCTGAGGTATCCCTCTTCACCAGGCTGAGAGGCAGGAACATAGCAGAACTATGAATTCTGCAGCAGTGCATGTCTTGCCCTCATAATGTTCAGCATTGAATAGGCAGCATCTTGTACTGCCATGTCAACAGTGACTCCCAACCCATAGGACCAATGGATTGGCTCCTCAGCTCCAGGGTAGTCTGGAAATACCCTAACAGTGCAAATATACTGGCTCTGGTTGAAGTCTCGGTACTGTTTCACCACTGTGTACTCGGGTACCAGCGGTAACCGCACACCGACATCACCCTGACCAGCATGGCCGTATGACCCGGCACATCAATGCACCTGGTCAGACGTACCACCTGACGAGAAGGACGGCCAGGCATATGAAAATAGAGAGTAATGCAAAAGCATTAGAGCTCTGAATGCAAAATTGGGCAGCATAACGGTTGTTAATGCTCAAAAGCAAATTTTGAGACAATCCAAAATGGAATAGCGTAACCACTCAACTATCAAGTTAATTCTCTGATCATCAAACTTACTTCCTTTTCCTAGGAATGAAAGAAACCCAAATATCTCTTGACCCGCAGTCCTATAATCTACAGATCAAAAACACGAGCCTAGAAGAAGATGAGTAACCTAGTCCTTAATTTCCGTAGAAAAGACGAGGATGACCAGAATAAAATAACTTGAGAACAGAACAAGAATCTTACGTTCCCTTCCACAAACAATTCCGTTATATATAACTAAAGCAATTCTAGACTCAACTTCGACCAGTTTGGCTTAGTAATCCTACAGTCAGTCAGGCTCTGATACCAACGCTGTCGGGACCCCGATCCTAAGCCATAGGAATACAGCCTGTAACACATTGCATCCCTTTGTGGTCTCACGCACGGTTAACCCCACGGCTGCAGCCTTACCTTAGCCGGGACCGTTTGCGCCTTTTGACTCACGTATGCAATTGTGTCGCTAGCATTCCAATGACAAAGAACCTGGATCGACATGTCTAGTCATAAACCAAAGTGGCTGTACCGCACAAGGACAGGCATACATGACCCAACAAAGCAGGTGTCGGTCACGAGTGAATGTAGACGAGTCGTCGCAAGCTACAAGGACTCCATTACATCGCATGACATTTCCCCAAAGGGGAGAGACACGGCAGCTAAGAAGGACACACGCCGGTCAACCAATGTGTCCGGAGCAGTAGCGAGCTACCATGGCTAGTTGGATCACAAAGGGGCATTTCCCTGTAAGGAGTGCTACTAAATTTTACGGCTAGGTAATCGAACCCCATACATATCAAGTACGACACACGTACGCATGGCATACCGATATGTATAGATACATCTATGGCATCACAACATAACCATAAACATACAAGCTTTATTTAAGCGGCTCGAAAGAGCCACACACATAATATTACATAGTAAGGGTCTCACGAGCCATCATAGCAGTCATTCAGTGACAAGCCAGCGGAAGTGTTTAAAACTGTCTGAGTACAGACAGGTGAAACTAGAAGGCACATGGCCTGACTATACTACAGACCCAACCTAGGGCCAGATCGTAGCTGGGACACCAGCTACTCGTCGTCGTCGATGTCTATGAAGAACCCTCCATTAGGTTCATTAGCAACCTATGCAACATTTATTAAGAAAACATGAGTACGGAGGTACTCAGCAAGACTTTAGGATAACTAACTACTCATGCAATGTATCAATAAGGTATTGTGGGGTTTCAAGAGGAAATCCAGCATTTGACTCGTGGCTAGACAACTTGCATTTTTAAATAATTTTGACAACTTAATTTCTCGCACACGAGTCCACTAACACCACAAAAATACTCCATCGTGGAATCATTCCGTCTCCATACGGAAATGCGATCCACGACACTCACGCTTATCTTGACAATTTTATGAGTAGCCATTGAAGTTATCTATAAACAACATATGTCTCCAAGTAGTCCATATCCGCGGACGCGGCTATTCGAATAGATTATAATCCTGCAGGGCTGTACTTCATCACACACGCTCTCGCCACTTATCTCCATGTGCACGTCATGCACCTCGGCAACCTTCAAGCGGAAGCCCAGCGAGGGAGTCGGCCACGACCGTTAACCACACTAGTACCTAGTCCAGGTTTATCGCCTATCTGAGAGTAACCCGTACGGAAGTCTGGTCGAGGTTTCCGCCACGGCCTCAAATGAAGTGCGCAGGGTTCCCAAGCCCACCTTCCGGGTGCCACTTGGTACACCGTGCCACTGCCTACCGCATCACAGTCCACCTCTCAGGTCAGCAACATGCACGGCCTCCATCATGACTATAAACACCAGAAACTACTTGCAACTCCTGGACTAAGTACTAAGAGATTAATAAGTCGAGAGGGTCAATTAAGTATCCCAACGTGTGGTAGTATCTAGTCTTGGATTACATACACGGAACTCAGTTCCTAAGGACGGTTCCAATGAAACAACCCTCCATGTACTCCTACACAGCCTTTCACCGGTACCTTTACCAAATCAGGTTCAACTCACGACCTTTGCTTACCGAACACATTCTCACAATTCTGTTCATCTTCCAGATGACAGACCATACACAACTCTAAGCATAGCATGCATAGCAGGATAAGGCACATCATGGTTCAAGCAACTACCAGGTATGCTAGGTTGCAAGGTTCAGCTATTTACTGTGACAAGGATAGGTCATGCAAAGGAAGTTGGTTCAACTAACGTGGCAAAAGCATTTGAAGCATTTGATCCTAATGCAATAAGTAAGTGCAGGAGCGAGAACATGGGATTTGTCGGGATGATCAAAATGGTTGCTTGCCTTGTTGCTCAAAGGAGGGACAATATCCGTCAGTCGGATATTCGGTGGAATCCGGAGGAGCGGAGCCTACCGAAAGGAATGACAACAATCAATAACAAACATATGCAACAAAATGATGCATGAGCATGGCATGAGGATGCAAGGTGGTATATTATTATAGTTAACATTTAGTAGGTTTGAATTTGATTTGAATAAAATTCAAATATCACTTCAAACGAGGTATTCTCGAATACCATTTTAATTGATTCGACCTGATGCTCAGATCAACTTGCTTTTAAAATGCATGGAATGACATGCTAGGTTGCTGGTTTGTAATTTGGACAGTGTTTGATCATATCATTTGTAGTGAAATTTAAATATTTTCCAAATTCCATCTCCAAAGTATTTATGAAAGTTAACTTATTCATTAATCTATATGTTTGGGTTCAGTAACATTCTCAAACATGTTTGAAAATGACATATTCAGATTCCTTGGATTTTTCTGATACTTTTTCATGTATAAATTATTTTCACTGGAGTTACAGATTAATTTCTATGATTTTTAGAAGTTTTGGCATTTTTCTGGAATTCTTTTAAATCAGAAAACTCTTTACTGCATCAGCATGACATTAGCAGGTCCCACTGGCCGTTGAAAGTCAAACCTGACAAGTGGGACCCACTAGTCAGTAACTCTGGTCAGTTTTAGAATAGTTTTAATCTTAATTAGCTAATTAACCTCACTGGACCCACATGTCAGTGACTTATTAGATTATTTGATTTGATTTTTATTATTCCAGATTATCCAGAGGCTGGCCCCACACGTTAGTGGCTCAGGCCAGCCTAGATCCACCGGCGGCGAGGTCGTCCTCGCCGACGGGGAGCCTCCGGCGACCACCAGTACAGTGGAGGGCATCGGAAACTCGCCTCCGGCGACCAAACGCACGGCAGAGACCACGGGGAGAACGGCCACTCGACGGGGCGCACGATGGGAGAAACCCCAGGGGCTGGGGTGGCCGGAATCGATGCCGGCGACGATCTTGGCGGCGGCCAAGTTTGGCCATCATCGAAGCCATCGATCACAGGGTCAAATCGCACGGGGCTAAGCTCCTAAAGCATCTACGTGACGTCCTGAGGCTGCTGGTGGCCTCAGACGGACCAACCCTTCACCGAAGGGCTACCGGCCACGAGCTGCAGCGGCGGTCCTCATCGGGCTCCGGTGGAACTAGGCCTAGAGGAGGGGATCGACGGGGAAAACTTAGGGGAAAGCTGCGCAAGCTCACGAGGAGTGCAGAGGAGGGCCTAGACAGCTCGGGGAAGCACTGAGGGCGACGAATCGAGCAGAGCTCGCCGGCGACCGAAGGTTGAAGACGACGATGCCGAGGGCGTTGCAGGGCTCGGGGAGGCTTCGGCTTCTGTAGGGAGGACCAGCTCGTCGAGGCGGAGCTAGTGACACACTCGGGAGGAAGATCCTGTGGCTAGGGGCACGGGCAGCTCGAGCTCGAGCTCCTGTCAATTGCGGCAGTGGGGATCGAAAGAACCGAGAGGAGAGGGGGGGTGAAGGAGCAATGGAATGGATAGCTACGTGCTCAGGGAGGTTATCCCCGTGCTTGACAGCGCGAAGCGGCGGCCAGGCAGGCAGAGAGCTGCGTGTAGGCGCGCGGCGTCGCGGCAGCCACCTCCTGCTCCTACTAGCGAGGAGGAAGACGACAGCGCGACTGGGCCTGGACTGAGGTGAGCGACAGGTAATTCTTTCCTCCTTTTTTTCTGTTTTGTTTCTGTTTTGCTAACTATTTGATTTGCTATGAACACACCATAATATTTGTTGGAATATATCCAACCATTCCTGGAGTTTTCAACATTTTTGAAAACTTGAAGTTTTTGAATTCAAATTTTAAACATGAAACCAGTAGCTTTTTGCATTTATTTAAAATGCCAAGAGTGTTATTAAAATGGTTTTATTCATTGCTTATTTGCTTCCATGATTTATCAGAAAAGTTGAACTTTTCTTGAGGCCATTTTGAGTTCATTGATTTGAACAAGTTTATAATTCCTTTGAATTTGAGAAGTGGCTAGGGTTTTTGAGTGTTCCTTCACCACTTGCTTGTTCTTATTGCAATTCTCCTAGATGCAATGCAAAGAAGACATGAGCACAATGTGAAACCTTGGTTAGGGTTCCAGGGATGTGACATTTACTTACCGACTGAGTACATGGGTGACAAAAACACATAAACTCGAGTAATGAGTTGTTGCGTAAGGGATAAAAGGGACTTTACACTTAAAGCTATGGTTGGGTTTTACCTTTAATGATATTTAATAGTTGTGGATGCTTGCTAGAGTTCCAATCATAAGTGCATATGATCCAAGTACAAAAGGTATGTTAGCTCATCCCTCTCCCTCATATAAAATTACAACGACGATGACCTATCTTGTTACCAATTTCCTAGGACAATCTCTAAAATTCTACCACCACTATCGTATTACACCCATAAAGTACTTCTAGTTTTATTTTCGCAAAGTAGTTTTATTTCTTGTTCTAGGTAGATTAAACGTTAGTGTGCGTAGAGTTGTATCGGTGCTCTGTAGAACTTAAAGATAATATCAATTCTACCTTTAACTCCTTGTTGGGTTTGACACTCATATTTATCGAAAAGGCTACAAATGACCACATATACTCCAGGGTTATCAGACCCCTGTTCCTCGTCGAAAGGCCAAGTGTCACCATGAGGCAACCTATTGTTGGCTCCGCAAGGACAGTTAACGTCCCTAGCCAGATTCAAGAGTTCTTGCTAGAAATATAAAGCGGGAGATGGATGTTTCTGTCACACCCTCTGTTTGTACCACTTTGCTACATTATGTTTTTCATAAAATTTGGAACCATTTAAAACGTTCGTGTGCTTGTGATGATTTAATAGGTTGCTATATGCTTGTTTGCCTATTTGGGTTTTTATTCACAAAATATCCCTTTCTCTCAAAACTCATCTTCTTGCTCCAAGACCTTTCCCAATGATCATACCATGTGAGTATGACCTAGAACTTTCTTTATTAAAGTATTATTTTCACCAAAAATATTTTCTTTAATTTAAGTTTTTCAAAAACTCCTGAATTGTGGTTCGTACTACAAATCCTCAAATTAGGGTAGATGGTTTTCCCCAAAGATTTTTGAAAGTGTGTTATATCAAATAGAGGGGGGTGAATAGGCAATTTATATGAATTCGTCACTTAGGAATTTCCCTTTGAGGAAATTTCTAAGTCACGAACAACATGCAGCGGAATAAGTACTCAGGCATAACCGTAACATTGAAAAAGAATAGTCATCATGATGAAATGAAACGTACACTTTGCGTGAGTAGCGTGATCAGGATAACTAGGTGAAGACTTAGTGAAGTGAAGAATTTGAGATGAGGAAATGGTGGAAGTCTACAGTTCAAATTCATCAAACACTAATGATCAATTTCATCAACACGTAAATGAGGAAATAGAGGGGTTGAGGAAATAGTACCAGATACTCGGTGAAGACAGTGATTTGATGAACCAGTTCCAACAGCTGTGACAGTCTTACGTGTGGGTTGGAGCGGCTTGGTATTAAACTAAAGGACACGCAGTCCCAAGACATTAAGTCCTTACCATACTTTCCTTGAGCTAAGGACGCACAGTCCTCGCCCAACACTCGTGGTAAGTCTTCAGGGAACACTTCCAAACCCTCAGAAACCCGGTCACCCGACAATCCACAATTTACTTCTGAATGCTCTAGACAAGTGACGCCCAACCGCATGGAAGATGCATAGTCTTCAAAGGTAACAAGCATCGGTTAGACACAAGAACAGTCTTTCAGTGATGCTCAATCACTTTGGTTTCGGGTTTTGGTTTGGGTGTTTTAGTTTTTTTCTTACTGATAATTTTCTCTTAAAGTCTTTGAGGAATGGTTTGCTCTCAAATGACAAGTGTCAGTTTCTCTCTCGGAGCAATCAACCAGCTAGTGGTTATGGGGGGGGCGACTATTTTTAGCCTGGGAGCAATCCTAACATGATTTAACAAAAATGCCCTAATAATATGACCATTCAGTGGATAAGATTTTAGGAAAGCTAGCGCGTGACGCAACAATCGTCGAAACTTTCAAGCCGTGAAAGTCCTCATCTCTTATGTTCCTCACTTGTAGGAAATTTGCACTAGCAAAATCCTAAGTCCTCAGTTAGAGCAATTTCGTCAGAGACCAGAAGATCTTCGTCTCTGTCACTAAAGAAAATTACTAAACTGTAGAAAGTTTCCAAAGGCTTCACTCAAAGGATTGGGTATGTGTATGCTTTGAGATGAGAATCACGTGGAAACATTTCCTTAGTATTACCGTGGCCCCCTTTAACAGTACGGTGTTGTTATGACTCAAGAAAAGGAAAATGAAACAACAAAAGTATAAGTCTTCACGCTTCATTGTCCATAGATTAAGCTCTTCAAGAATACACCAATTTCCTCACTTTCAAAGTCTTTGAGGAATTATCAAAGTCTTCAAATGAAGACATTCATTTTTAGGGGCCGATTTTGTTCGGAGATATCAAACTCCTCGGCGACTTATAGATCCTTTGTACACTTACAAACATATTAGTCTTTTAACCTATAAGTCTTCAATATACCAAAATCACTAAGGGCCACTAGATGCACTTACAATCTCCCCCTTTTTGGTGATTGATGACAAATAGGTTAAGTTTTCAACTGGGATAAATATATGGAGTGTATGTAGAGATTATGAGGAATTTGATTACGAGATATAGAGAAACTTACGTTGAAGATGTGCTTAATGAGGAATTTTCTTTGGGCTGCAAATGCAAATTGTAGGTTTATACCATGGAGATCTCCCCTATATTTTGTAATCCATGCAAGAATTTAACATATATCTTGAGGAAATTGAAATACATGATGGAAAGTGGTGTCTAGCGAATTCCAACATGCGTGCATTAATCAACACGAGGAATAAGCATGCGAAGAAAATGGTTCAAAAGTGTCAGACCACCACCGGACTTAAGTTTACAACTCATACAACCAAACACTTCAGAAGAATGAGAGTTGCAACTTACCAAAAATATATCCCATAAGGTAGACCCACTTGAAGACTAACTCAAATTTATCCCCCTTTATCATCAAGTGATGAAAAGGGACGAAACTGAGGACTAACGCTCCTGAAGAGTTTCATCTTTGTGGTGGTGGAGGAGCGCCAGCGTTGATAGGGTCGTTTGTCGATGAAGGGCCGAAAACAGTGATGTCAAGATCCCCAGCTTCATCCGTTGTGCGCGATGAAGAAAATGAACTGGTCACTAGTATTGGAACTTTAACCTTTGTGGATTTCTTCTTGGGCGGCCACGACCAATCAAAGTCGTGTTGAAATTTCATCTCCTTGAGTTTTCAGGAGTCTTGAGGTGAGACAGAATGGCCCGTGTGTGATCGAAGATTTCATGAAGATAGTAGTGATTCTTCCGCAGACGTTATGTGTCATAGTCAGACCACGAATGATGGCACCAAACTGACGCTTTACCCACTTTTGACTGCGATCGACCTTCTGATGAAGACGTGTAAAAGCTCATGACCAGTCCTCACACGTGGTGAAGTTTCATGAGGACCTTGTGCTGAGGCTTTTGTAGCAGAGTCTTGTGATGTAGTGTCATCATTGATGGAGTAGGAAGCTGCATTGCGAAATTGTCCATAAAGTGGATGACATCCTTCATCAATAACGGTTTTGCCCTTGCCTTCAATCAGCTCAGATGATTTCTTGACGACTTTGAGTGGGGGCACTTAGCTGAAGTGATTCTGAAAATCAGCTTTGTAAGGAATTGAGGATCTGGCCCTAATGAATTTCATGATCCATGTCGCACAAGTCCTCAGTTCAAAAGGTGACATAGCAATATTGGCCAATGTCCTTATGAAGAAATCTTGAATATTTATGGGAATCCCATGAATGATGTTAAATAGCAGATTCTTCATGATTCCCACGATATCTTGTTCTTCAGAGTTGTGTCCCTTGATGGGGCTGAGAGTTTTGGTCAAGATGCGGTACATAGTTCTTGGCACATACAACAAATCCTTGACGAGGAATGTAGTCCTTGGTGGTTTTCCAGGAGCCAAAGGCTTCATGAGCACTTGCATTAGGTGATTGAGCAGCTCAGGTTCATCATAGATACATCTGGCACCTTCTGAGGGGATTGCAACTCGGACTACATGAAGCAATTCCATTATAGGAGTAGTGTAATGTGTGTCTTCATTCATCCAGTCAAGAATCCAAGTGTTGATGTCTTCTGCTTCACCAGAAAGATGCAGAGTGGAATAGAATTGAAGAATAAGCTCTTCATTCCAGTCGCATATATCTAGGTAGAACGATAATATGCCAGCATTATGAAGAACATTGAGGACTGGCGTGAAGAAAGGAATAAATTCCTTGTCTGCATGAGGAATTTGCTGATGATGAAAAAGCTTATTCTTCCCAAAGAGCACAACACCATAGAAGTTCATCTAAGTGGCAGTCCAGAATCTCTTTCGCCTTATCCTCGCACAGTCATATGGATTTGCACCGATGAAGAAATGATGTTCATAAAAAAAATCTCCTTGAGGAATTTTGGTTTGTTTGTACCTTTGAATGGCTGAAGAGTTTTGGGTTGAAGATTTGGCTTGTGTCTGCCCACAAGTCTTTGGATCTCTTCTTTAGTCCGAGGAACTCGAGCCACGACTACTGCTGACTATGGATTTTGAACATGAGGCCACCTTGTGGAGAAGTTTCTTCACCCACAATTTCTTCTGTGTGAGGAATTTGCTTTGCAGATTCGTCAATTACTGGTGCAGCAATATCCTTAATGGTTGGTTGGTTCACAGTTTCTTCAGCTGATGCAGTTGTTTCTTCATGCGGGATAAATTTCATCAGAGTGTGTTTGTCATCAGACCATGTATGAATTTCTTCATTAATGGCAGGGGACTAAGGATTTTGTGGAAGTGGAGTAGCCAGCGGTGAGTTGGGATGAGCTTCTTCCCATTAATCATCGTTGATAACAGGTGTTTGGCAGCCAATATCCACATTTTCATCCATTTCTTCAACGCATGCCTCTATTCTCTACTAAGGTGGAGGTGATGATGCTTGAGGAATTGAAGTATTTAATTCCAATTCAATTTCTTCATCAATCTATTGTGCGGAAGCAGCAAATCGGTTATCCTCAATTTCTTCACCCCCTTCTGGGATGACACCAAATGGCACCATCTCGTAAGAGAGTATTGTGATTATTGGAGTAGCGTCAATAGGTGCACGTGAGGAAGCTGACAAAGTCCTCAGCGTTTGGCTTGTGAGAAATCTTTGGTTGCGTTTGAGCTGCAACCTTGGTGTTGTGATCCGTGATGGCTTTGGTTGCCACGTTGATGAATCTGACCTTTGCACCTTTCAAGTACAGACGATAGCGACTATATTCTTCACTAAGGTTTTTGATCTCAGTTTGTGTGGAGATGAGATGTTCAGGAGTCAAAGAGAGGAGATTCTTCAGAAACCTCTCATTCTCAGTTTGTTCTTTCCTGGCCCTTTTGGCTTTTCAACCTTACATTTTTCTTCAGAAATGAGAGCCGTCAGCACATGGCTTGGTCCAGGTTGGAGCTTGAAATCATCAACCAGAGTTTGAGGAATTTGATACCATGTGTCCATGAAGTCTAACACCACCTTGGGATCCAACATGAGGGGAATATTTGTGCCTTTGGACTCAGCAACCCTTTCTTGTGGGTTTCTAATGATTTGAGCTAATTCATCATCATCAACCCTTCTTCCTCAGATCTAGAGGGAATGTTGAAGACCACTTTGTGCGGACTTGATATTTTGCCTCATCTAACCGTCATATTTTTCTTCATGGTAGCACTTGAAGAAGTGGGTGAAGAGCTTGATGCAATTGTTCTTGAGGGAATTTTGAAACCCTCAATGCATAGAAACGTGGCAAGGTGCACAGTATTGAGGATTTCATTGCAAATTCAGAAGAAGCGGCCGCCATAGTAGGATCTGGTTGAGGAATATGCTGTGAGGATTTTGAAGATGAGGATATTGACTTCACAACAGACTTTTTCATTTGAGCTTGCTTTGGAGCTGTCTGTGTGTCAGAAGCTTCAATGGCAGAGGAGGAGGCAAGAGTAGGTGCAACAACAGTTTCCATGTTGAGCCTCCTCATGACTTCTTTTGCAGTCTTCTGCAATTTTGCATGATGCTTAGCCCATTCGGCAGGAAATTCCTCACGAGTGACAAGACTAGTGGGATCAGCAACTTGTCCATCAGCAAGAGGAGGTCTTGGGCATGGAGGTTTCAGTGTGACTTTATTCATGTACTTGGGAGTCACATATTTGTACTCCCTCCACTCTTTGGCCCATCTCCTTCCGATTTTCTGTTTGTGCGTCTTGCACTTTTCCTTTGTTTACTACCCATATATTTCTTCATCTGGAGTGCAATATACATCATACATTTTTTCAGGGATTTCATGCAGTGTTGGTCTGTGGCTTCTTTCCACCCTTCCGCTGTCTCTTCCCTTCAACCATTTTCTTCACTTCAGGAATTTGAACCTTTGAGGAATCCGGTGTGGTGTGCAAATTCTCTTCAAGAAATGCTGCAAATGAGTTAAGTTGACGAGAACCTATAGATTTGTTAGCAGACCTTTTGTACGTGTGAACAGAGTATATGTGCGAAGAATTTGAAGAGGTCATATGCATTCTCAGAATATTTTCAAAAGTAAATCAAGTTGAGGAATTTGACCAAATGTGTCTTGAGGAATTTTTCTAAGTGTTCTTGTCTTAGGTTCCAAGTTTGTGAAGATCCAAAAATTCACACAATTGATGAATCGTTTGAAGCATAACATAACTTAGAGAAATTGATCAAGTGATCTAAGCATAGGTAGTGTTCATACGACTAATTCGTTGAGGAGTAAACACTTTTTCAAGATTTTATGGAAACACAAAGATCTACAAGGGTAGTAAAATTAGATTCTAATTACCCTTGATAAAGAACACGACGAACACGTGGAAATGGGGAAGAAGTTCGTCAAGTTAGATCTTCAGCGCCCTAAATCGGCGGCACAAGACGACTACGGTGGCGGCGGAGGGAAGATGTCCACGGCCGGCACGAGTCCGACGGCGAGGAGGTGAAGGCAGTCAAGGTCTTCCTATCCGGCGACGAGGATTTTCAACAGTGGCGCTAGGTTTGAGCTTCGAGCGGTGAGAAGTGAGATCGATAGGAAGAGAGAGTAACCGAGGGGAGTGAGGAATTTGCAAACTGCTCGTGACTCTTCCTCTCCGCTCGACATGTGTCACCCACATGCTAAGAGGTGGAGTTAGTGGGAGATTGTGTTTGTCCACACGTGTGTAGTGGGAGCGGTTTGAGCGGCAACAACCCAAAATTTTGATAAGAAATCTTGAGGATTTTGTTCGCAAATTCTTATGACGACAAGGACTCAGTGAAGATTTTGAATGGGTTTCATATAGAACGCATATGAAGAATTTGAGAACAGACTGCGTTGATCTTAGCATAGAGAGGGAATGGGTCCGATCACATTCACTTAGAAGAAAAACCAACTTGAAGACTTAGCAAGAAGTGAATGATGTTGAGGAGTTTGAAAGCTCAAATATAAGTATATGTGTATAGAGTCAATGAAGAACACATGTTGAAAAGTTTGAAGAATCTGAATTCTTGAGTAATTTGCAAACTTGAGGAATTTGAAAATTTGAAGAATTTGCCAAAATCTCAACTTTGAAGAATTCCAACATTGATTGGTGGTGTAACCCACCGTATAAGAATGATGATTTCACACACCGCGTACAATTGTCGCAGGGTCATGAGAATCAAATTATTCATTGCTTTATTCACACTTAGTGGGTTTGTCTTCATTAATTGAAGAAAAAGTTACTTAGTGTGTTGCACATCTAAGTCGTCAATTTTACATAAGTGTTAGGATGTGTGTCCTTTCACATAACATTCAACGATTCTAAGATATTTAGCTCACACCGCAACTTGCAAAATCTCTTTTCATCCAAGGGATTCATGAAAATATATGCAAGTTGTTCTTCAGTCTTTACGTGGTCGAGGAAGATTTTTCCCTTGAGTACATGATCATGAAGAAAATGATGATGAATGTGGTTGTGTTTGGTCTTCAAGTGTTGTACTGGATTGTATGCATTCTTGATTGCACTTTCATTATCGTAGTAGAGTGGCACTTTCTTTGCACTAATGTTGTAGTTCTTGAGGGTTTGATTCATCCATAGTTGTTGAGCACAACACGAACCGGCAGCAATATACTCAGCTTCAGAAGTGGAAAGTAACACGCAGTTCTGTTTCTTTGAGGACTAACAAAATAAGGATCGTCCCAGAAAATGACATGTGCCTGATGTTGACTTGTGATCCACATGGTCACCAGCATAGTCAGAGTCAGAATATCCAACGAGATGAAGATTTGAGCCCTTGAGGTACCATAATCCAACGGTTGGTGTGTGAGCTAGATATCGAAGAATATGCTTCACAACCTTATGGTGTGATTCCTTCGGTATTTCTTGGAAACGGGCACACATGCAAATACTAAGCATAACATCTGGCCGAGATGCACATATGTACAATAAGGACCCAATCATGGAGCGATATACCTTCTAATCGAATTCTTTTCCATTTTTGTCAGTGCAGAGGTGGCTGTTTGTAGGCATTGGAATTTTGACGCCTTTGCAATATTGCATGCCGAATTTCTTCAGGACATCCCTTAGGTATTTCTCTTGGGAAATGAAGATGAAATTGCCTTGTTGACGAATTTTAAGACCTAGGAAGAATTTCAACTCCCCCATCATGGACATTTGATATTCTTCACCCATCATGTAGCCAAATTAGTCACTGCAACGTTTGTGAGTACAACCAAAGATAATGTTGAATACATATATTTGGCACATGAATAGTTCATTATCAGAGGATTTTGTGAAAAGAGTTGGATCAAGTGAACTAGGTTTGAAGCCTGTCTTCATGAGGAATTCCTATAATGTGTCATACCACACCCGAGGGGCCCGCTAGAGGCAATACAGAGCCTTGTTGAGTCTGAAGACTTTGTCAGGATGCTTTGGGTCTTCAAAACCTGGGGGTTGAGTGATATATACTTCATCCTCAAGCTTACCATCGAGGAATGCACTTTTCACATCCATTTGATAAAAGGTGATATTGTGATGGTAAGTATAAGCAAGCAATATATGAATAGCTTCAAGTCTAGCAAGAGGTGCAAAAGTTTCATCAAAGTCAATTCCCTCAACCTGTGTGTAGCCTTGTGCTACAAGTCGTGCCTTATTCCTCACTACCGGACCATCTTCGTCTTGCTTGTTTTGGTAGATCCGATGATATTGTGCTTGCGAGGATCAGGCCGCTTGACAAGTTCCCACACATTGTTAAGCTTGAATTAATGAAGTTCTTCTTGCATTGCTTGAATCCACTCAGGCTCCGTGAAGGCTTCATGAACCTTTGAGGGTTCTGTGATAAACACAAAGGAGGAATGTTTACAAAAGTTATTTAAATGTGAAGCTTTTGAGAGAGTGAGGGCACCTGGTGCATTGATGTTATCGAGGATTTTGTGAATTTGCACTATATTTGCAACCCTTGGATGCGCAGGTTGAAGACTTTGTTCGAGTTAAGGAATTTGACCTGCAACAATTTCGTCACGTGCACGAGCCCTAATTTCTTTGTTGTTTGGGATGACTTCTTCAACATGCAAAGGTTCTTCAATGGGGATGATATCTTCAGTTGCCTTGAACCTAACAGATTCCTCAGGAGGCATTTCATCTAGCACAGGAGGCAGTTGCTCTCTTTGCGAGCCATTAGTTTCATCAAACCACACATCTACAGTTTCAACAACCTTGCTATTGTAGGTGTTGGAGACTCTGTAAGTGTGTAAGTCATTTCCATATCCAAGCATCAAATCCTCATGTGCGTTTAGTGCAAATTTAGAACTGTGGTGAGGATCTCTAATCAAGCATCTTGCACCGAAGACTTTGAAATAACTTACATTGGGTTTCTTGTCAGTGAGGAGTTCATATGAGTTTTAGTTGAGGAATTTGTGAAGATATACCGTGTTGATGATGTGGCAGGTAGTGTTGATTGCCTCAGGCTAGAAGCGACGAGCAATCTGATATTCTTCAAGCATAGTGCGAGCCATCGCAACAAGAGTCCTGTTGTTGCGCTTCACGATGCCATTCTACTGAGGAGTATATGGGGCAGACAACTCCTGAGTAATACCAAGTTCATCAAGGTAATCATCTAGACTAGTGTTCATGAACTCTGTCCCATTATCACTCTGAAAGTGCGTTATATCGACTGGAGGGGGGGGGTGAATACGAGATTTTTAGAATTTCATCACTGAGGAAATTCCTTTTGTGGAAATTCCTCACTGATGACTAACTTACAGTGGGAACAGTAAAGGATCAGAAGTGCAAAGTTTCACAACAGCAGTTTTTCAGAGTGAAGAATGTGAAAACAGATTGCACTGTGAGCAGGCACGCAGAATACAGATGAGGATTAACTGACGTGAAGAATTTGGGGTTGAGGAAATTCAGAGAAAGTCTTCAGCAAATTCTTCAAATAGTCGCAGTGAAAGCCATCAACACTTAATACGAGGAAGGTAAGGAGTTGAGGAATTAGAACCCGTTTCTCAGTGAAGACAGTCGTTGATGACCCAGTTCCAACTGCTGTGACAGTTGTACATCTGGTTTAGAGCGGCTTGGAATTGAAACCAAAGGACACACAGTCCCGGGACACACAGTCCCTACCGTATTCTCCTTGAGCTAAGGACACACAGTCCTCGCCCAATACTCGTGGTAAGTCTTCAGGGCAGACTTCCAAACCCTCACAAACTTGGTCACCCGGTGATCCACAATTGACTGCTGGAAAGCTCTAGACCATGACGCCTAACCGTCTGGAGGATGCACAGTACTCAAAGGTAAAAGGCTTCAGTCCCACACAGGAACAACTTCTTCAGTGATGCTCAATCATTAGGTTTGGTTTGTGGTTTCGGTGTATGGTGTATTTCCTCACTGATGAATTACTCTCGAAGACTCTGAGGAATTGGGTTGCTCTTATGACAAGTGTCAGTTTCTAGCAGACCAGCCAACCAGCTAATGGTTGTGGGGGGTGGCTATTTATAGCCTGGGAGCATCCCGACATGATTTGACACTAATGCCCTTAAAGAATATGACCGTTGGAGTGGATAAGACCAGTGACTTGGCGTGGCTATCGAAACGGTCGGAACCCTCAACTGTGAGGGTCCTCATGTCACTCGTATTCCTCACTTGAGGCTTTTGGTAGGATTAGGCTTGGGTTGAGCATCATGAGGAAATTCATTCCAAAGTGTAACTTCGACCCCCTTTAACAGTACGGTGTACATATTACTCAAATGCGAAGAAAATAAAACAGAAAGTGTAAATCTTCATGCTTCAAATTCTTTAGAGTGATTTTCTTCAGGACACACCGGATTCCTCAATATCAATATCTTCATGAGGAATATCAATTTCATCGCAGATTCCTCGCGATTCATTTCTTCAGCTTCAGACCAATTTCTTCAACTGAAGATATACATTTTTAGGGTTCGATATTCTTCAAATATTTCAAACTCCTCAATGACTTATAGATCCTGTGTACACTCACAAACACATTAGATACTTAACCTATAAGTCTTCAAACCACCAAAATCACTAAGGGGCACTAGATGCACTTACAATCTCCCCTTTTTGGTGGTTGATGACAATTAGGTTAAGTCTTCAACAGGGATAAAAAAGATGAAGTGTAAATACTCATTTTAGGAATTTGAAATCAAGATTCAGAGATACTCCCCCTGAAGATGTGCATATCTTGAGGATTTTTCTTTTCACAGCAAATGCACATTGATGATTTATATCATGGAGATCTCCCCCTGAGTCTTGTAAATCATGCATACATGTAACATATCATATGAATAAAATGAAAATGCATGATGACAAATGGTATCTGACGAATTCCAGCATGCGTGCGTTAAAACTTGAGGAATAAGCATGCGAAGAAAACGTTCAAAAGCGTCAGAGTACCATCGGGCTTAAGTTGCAACTCATTACATAAAAACTTCAGAAGAGCCAAGAGTTTGTAACTTAAATATAGTTCATAAGCCCCAAAAATATCCCGCTTGAAGACTAACTCTCAAGTTTCTCCCCCTTTGTCATCAAGTGACAAAAAGGGACAAACTGAGGACGAACGCCCGTGAAGACTTCACTTCTTGGCAGTTGAGGAAAAGTCATGATGCTTCTTGGGAGTAGTCTTCTTCCTTGGACCGGTAGCAGTGTCGAGCTGTTCTTCATCAGTTTCAGCAGTGCGGAATGAAGAAAAGGAGATGTCTTCAAGGTCTGGAACTGGAATAGACCTGAACTTCTTCTTGGGAGGCCACGACCATTCAAAGTCTCGCTCAAAGTCCATTTCTTCAAGCTCAATCTGAGACTTCAGATGTGCAAGTGTAGCCCAGGTGTGATCAAAAACCTCATACAGATAATGATGGTTGAGCTTCACAGAGTTCTATGTTTCAGTGAGGGTTTTCACAATGGCACCAAACTAGCGTTTGACCCACTTGTGATTGCGATCCACCTTCTGGTGAAGACTGAGGAAGAGCTCTCTTGTATTCATCACGCGAGGAGGAACGGGGCTTGCCGGACGAGTCTCAGTATCATCCCATGAAGAATAAGCTTCTGGCTCTCTGAACTGGCCATCAAGGGGCCTACTGCCTTCTTCAATCACCGATTTTCCTTTTCCTTCAATGGACTCGAAAGTCATCTTATTGACCCAGATAGGAGGCATATAACCAACATGGTTTTGGAAATCAGCATGGAAGTTGATGCTTGTCCTTGTCCTGATGAATCTCATGATCCATGGGGCATATATCTTGTGATCAAAAGGACACATAGTCCTCAAGAAGAAATCATGGATGTTGATAGGAATGCCATGAATGATGTTGAAGAGGATATTCTTCATGAGGCCTACAACATCTTCTTCATCATCATGGCCTTTGATTAGCACGAGCACACTGCAGAGGATTCTGTAAACAGATCTGGGTGTGTACTTGAGCCCGTGGACGAGGAAGGTTGTTCTCGGAGGTTTTCCTTCAGCCAAAGGCTTCATGAGGACTTCCATCATCCCATTTGGCAGCTCACGCTCACCATAAACTTCACAGCCTCATCTGAGGGAATTGGTACAGGCAGTTCTCTAGGAGTTCAGTAGCAGGAGCCTTGTAGTGAGTGTTTTGTGACATCCAATCAAACACCCAAGTGTTAATGTCTTCAGGGTTGCCGGATATGTGAAGAGTGGCATAGAACTGAAGAATTAGCTCGCTGTTCCAGTCAGAGATGTCGGAGCACATAGGTAGTAAACCAGCATCATGGAGTACACTGAGGACTGGCTCCAGGCACGGTATTGCTTCAAGTTCAACATGAGGAATATGCGTGTGCTGGAATATCTTGTTTCTTCCACATAGCACAGAGGCATAGTAGTTCATCTGAGTCCTAGTCCAAAACTTCAGATGCCTCATTTGAGGCTTTTCATAGGGGTTCTCTCCAATGAAGTACATGCGTTCTTCAAAGAAATTTTCCTTTTGAAACTTAGCACGCTTGGAGAATGGCTGACGCTGAACTGGCTTAAGATTTTGCTGAGGAACAGGAGGGGAGACAACAATGGCAGTCTCTGGGTTGAGCACGACGAATGCATTTTCTTGGTCAGGTGCATTTTCCTCAGCATTTTCCTCAGGGTGATGCATTTCAGCAGCTGGTACTTCAGGTTGAGGAGATGGTGTTGGGTGGGCGTCAGGCTGAGGGGATTGCTCTGGCTGTGCATTAGGCTGAGGAATAGCTTCTTCTTGCTTAGTTTGAGGAGTTGGGTCAGCCTGTTCCTCATCTTGAGGATTTTGCTCAGAGCATGGAATGTCATCAGTTTGAGGATTTTCAGTTTGATCTTCCTCAGCTGGCTTGGAGGCAGATGCAGTTTCATGAGCTGGTGCAGCTGATTCTTGAGCAGTGTCTTTCTGAGGAATGAAAGGCTCAGGATTGTCGTCTATATGAATTTCCTCGTCAGTGTGTTCCTCAGAGGCGGCATCCTTCATTTCCTCATCTGCCTTTTTTGCTGGATCTTCAATGATGACCATTTCATACGAAGGAGCGACATTCAGGGGAACAGGGTCCAGAGGAGCAGTTTCTTCAAGTGCCTTGAGGCGCTTGGCCTCTGTTTCTTCTTCTGCTGAGGAGGCCTTTCTCTTTTTGGCTTCCTTCTTAGCAGCCCTGGTTTTTCTGCACGTCTGATGCAGACGGAGTCATCTTCTTCACCATTGAAGCTTTTGGTGAAGGGGTTCTCTTGACAGATTCTTCAGCTGGTATTGAGGAACCAGTTGGAACAGAGTCATCAGCTTGCTTTGGCGAATCAGCTGGGTCAGGGGCAGTCTCATCAGCTGCAGCAAATTCATCAGCTGGAGTTTCCATGATGATTTCTTCAATAGCCGGTTCATCCACACGGTGTTCTTGGTGTACTTCCTCAGCTTGAGGAGTTTCCTCATCATGAGGAGATTCATCTGCTGGCTCCTCAATCAAGGGCTAAGAAGTTGGTGCTGGTGGGGCAACCTTCTTATTGTAGTCATCAACAACACTACTGGCTAGCTTGATGGAATTGCTCTTGAGACTCTTACGATCTGACAGCTTGGAGTACTTGTTAGTCAATTTCTTCAGCTCTGCCTGTGTTGACACCAGTGCATTAGGAGTCAAGTTGAGGAGATTCTACTTGAGGAATTTCTCCTTTTTAAGTTTTGCAATTTTGGCCTGCTTGGCCTGCTGTTCTTTCCACTTGGCTTCATTGATGAAAGTAGTCACCATGTGGCTGATGCCAGGGGGAAGTTTCAAATCATCAACCGGAGTGTTTGGGTCGTCATACCAGATGTTGATGTAGTCAAGGAGGACCTTGGGGTCCATTGCGAGAGGAATGGCACTGCCGATGCTTGAGCTACTCTTTCCTGCTTGTTTCTGATGATGGCTTGCAGGGTTTCATCATCATATTCATCACTGCCCTCTGATGCAGACGGGACGGTGATGATTTTGCTGGGGCTTGGCAGAGTTGCACGTTCAGCAAGTACCTGAGTCTTCCCAGGACGTGTTGAAGACTTTGTCTCCGAGCTGGTTGCAGCTGGGAGTGAGGAGCTGGAGCTGGCGGTCATAGGCTTCATGACTTGCTTCTGTACTGGTTTCTCTTGAGGCTTTGGTGGTGGTGCTGAGGATTTTGGAGCTGAGGAGATTGGTACTGAGGGTTTTGGCACTGATGGTTTTTGTGCTGAAGGTTTTGGTGCTGAGGGTTTTGGCGCTGAAGGTTTTGGTGCTGAAGGTTTTGGTGGTGAGGGTTTTGTGACAGAAGCCTGAGCAGACTTCTCTTGAGGCTTTGGAGCCCTTGGCTTTGACGGCATAGACTGCATTTGAGGGATTTCTGAGCCAGAGGTTTCTGCGGCAGAGGAAGTAGCAGGAGCTGAGGATTCATTGAATTTCCTCACTGCAGTTTCTGCCTGCTTCTTGAGCTTAGCCAGATGCTTTTCCTTCTCATCTGGATAGACATCAATGGTCTTGAGGCTTGAGGGGTGTGCTACTTGATGATCCTCAAGTGGGGCCCGTCTGCCAGGGGGCTTCAGAGCAAATTTCTTTGCATACTTGGGAGTCACAAACCTGTATTCCTTCCATTCCTTCGCTCATCGGCGTTCTATCTTCTGCAGCCGTATCTTTCTCTTGGCCATTGTCTTATTTTCATCAGGCGTGCAATAGTCCAAGTAAATATCCTCAGGGATATCCCCAGTTGTGTTTTGCTCAAGTTTCTTTCCTCCCTTCTGTTTTCTGTCATCCTCCATTTTCTTCAGTTGAGGATTTTGCTGATGAGATTGAACTCTTGAGGATTCTGATGAGATTTGAAGATTTTCTTCCAGAAATGTTGCAAATGAGTTAATGTGATGAGAACCGAGAGATTCATCAGCTGACATGTGTGTACCTGTGAACAGAGTATAGTTGCGATGAATTTGGAGAGGTCATATGCGTTCTCAGATTTGAAGAAAATGGAAAAGTTTGACAGTTGAGGAATATAACCAGTGGTTGAGGAATTTGCCTAAGCATACTGTTCTTGGGCTCCAGAGTTGTACAGATCCGAAAATTCGCACAATTGAGGAATCTCATGAAAATCTTAGATGCTTAGCATAGTTCATCAATGATGTGGTGATAGGGAGTGTTTGAGGAATCAAGTGCTTATCGATTCTTGAGGAAAAACAGATTTCACATAGAAGATGTAAAATTTTAGATCTAACTTGCGGTAAAAATGGGATTTATTTACCATGGAAGGTGTGCACGAAGAACACAGAAAGGTGCGTAGAGAAGCTCTTCGGTCTCGTGTACAATGCACCCTAACCCGGTGACAGAGGACGTCTACGGCAACGGCAGACGAAGATGGTCCGACTCCGGCGTGGTTCCGGCGACGGGAAGGTCGAGGCAGTGAAGCTCTTCCTCACCGGCGACGAGACTACCAGCGATGGCGCTAGGGTTCGTTGGTGTTTGCTGTGGAAGAAGAGCGATGGAGCGAAGAAGAGTATGCCGAGGGGGATAAGGACATATTTATAGCCAAACAATTACTGTTGGCGCGAAACTTTCGGACCAAACAGCCCCTGCCTCTACGTCTCTGTAGGACACGTGTAGCTCCCGAACACTGCGGTGGAGATAGTGGAGATCGTGGTTATCCGATCGTGGGAAGTGGGGTTCAGTTACTGTATATTAAAGAAACAATTTTTGAAGATTTGAGGATTTTCGTTACAAAATCATCAGCTGACAAGGATGCAGTGAGGATTTTGAACAAAGTTTCAAGTAGAACGCATATGAAGAATTGAATAGACTGGATGAGTATAGCATAGAGGGAAAGTAGGGTCCGATCACATTCACTTAGCAGAAATATCAACTTGAAGAAATAGCTATAAGTGAATGTTGTTGAGGACTTGAAATCACAGTCTATCTAGTCAAATGAAAGTCATCAAGTGTTTTTTGAAGATTTTGTGATAAATCGTCACAATGAAGAACAGCTGTTTTGAAGAAAAACACATTTTGAGGAAATAGAACATTTGAAGAAAATCAACTTGAGGAATTTCACATTGGGCGGTGGCGTGACCCACCATATAAGAATGTTGATTACAGACGCCGCGTACAATTGTCGTAGGGCCCTGAGAATCAATTTCTTCGTTGATTTCTTCACACTCAGAGTGACATTCTTCATCAGTTGAAGAAAATCGATTCATCATGTGTTGCACATCTAAGTCACTGATTTTGCATAAGTGTTAGGATGTGTGCATGTTTTTACAAAACATTTGAAGATTCTAAGGTATTTAGCTCACACCGCAACTTGCAAAACCTTTTCTCATCCAGGGGCTTAGTGAAGATATCTGCCAGTTGATCATCAGTCTTCACATGGTTTATGAGGATATTGCCCTTGAGGACATGGTCCCGAAAAAAATGATGACGAATCTGGATGTGCTTGGTCTTCGAGTGTTGTACTGGGTTGTATGCAATCTTGATAGCACTCTCATTGTCACAGTAGAGAGGCACATTCTTCATGTTGATGCCATAGTCCTTGAGGGTTTGCTTCATCCATAGTAATTGAGCACAGCAAGAACCAGCATCAATGTACTCAGCTTCGGCAGTGAAGAGTGATACACAGTTCTGCTTCTTTGAGGACCAGCAAACTAGTGATCTTCCGAGGAAATGGCATGTGCCAGAAGTTGACTTGCGATCCACACGGTCACCAGCATATTCAGAATCAGAATACCCTACCAGATGAAGATTTGAGCCCTTGGGATACCATAATCCTAGTGTTGGTGTGTGAGCTAAGTATCGAAGAATATGTTTCACAGCCTTATGGTGTGATTCCTTCGGTTTAGCTTGAAAACGTGCACACATGCAAACACTAAGCATTATATCTGGCCTAGATGCACATAGATACAATAAAGAACCAATCATAGAATGATATACCAGCTGATCGAAATCTTTACCATTTTCATCAGTGCCGAGGTGGCCGTTGGTAGGGATTGGAGTCTTGGCACCTTTGCATTCATGCATGTCGAATTTCCTCGGAACATCCTTGAGGTATTTCTCTTGTGATATGAAGATTCCATTGCTTTGTTGACGAATTTGAAGACCTAAGAAGAATTTCAGCTCCCCCATCATGGACATGTGATATTCTTCACTCATCATGCAGGCAAATTATTCACTGTACCGTTTGTGAGTACAGCCAAATATGATATCATCGACATATATTTAACATACAAATAGCTCATTACCATAGGATTTTGTGAAAAGAGTTGGATCGAGTGAACCAGGTTTGAAGCCTTTCTTCATGAGGAATTCCTTCAATGTATCATAGCATGCCCGAGGGGCTTGCTTGAGACCATAAAGAGCCTTTTTCAGTCTGAAGACTTTGTCTGGATTCTTTGGATCCTCCAAACGTGGGGGTTGAGCAACATATACTTCTTCCTCAAGCTTACCATTGAGGAATGCACTTTTCACATCCATTTGATATAAGATGATGTTATGATGATTAGCATAAGCAAGTTGTATTCGAATAGCTTCAAGTCTAGCAACAGGTGCAAAAGTTTCATCGAAATCTATTCCTTCAACCTGGGTGTAGCCTTGGGCTACAAGTCGTGCCTTGTTCCTCACCACTTGACCGTCCTCATCTTGCTTGTTTCGGAAAATACACTTGGTGCTGATGATGTTGTGCTTGCGAGGATCTGGTCGTTTGACGAGCTCCCATACGTCATTCAGCTAGAATTGAAGAAGTTCGTCTTGCATAGCTTGGATCCACTCCTTTTCCAGAAAAGCCTCAGCAACTTTTTAGGGTTCTGTGATGGATACAAAGGAAAAATGCCCACAAAAGTTAACTAAGTGTGAAGCTTTTGAGCGAGTGAGAGGACCTGGCTCGTTGATTTCGTTGAGGATTTTGTCAAGTTCTACTTCATTTGCAATCCTCGGATGAGCTGGTTGAGGATTTTGTCTGGGCTGAGGAAGTGGTTCTGGTGCAATTTCCTCAGGAGCATTTTCTTGATTTTCATCAGTGACGGGAATCGTTTCTTCACCAATTTCCTCAGTGGGGACAATTTCTTCAGTAGGTTTGAGCTTTATTGCGTCCTCAGGAGACATTTTATCCGGATCAGAAGGCAATTGCTCTCTTTGCGAGCCATTAGTTTCATCGAACCGCACATCTACAGTCTCAACAACTTTGTTGTGACAGTTGTTGAAGACTCTGTAAGTGTGTGAGTCCTTTCCATAACCGAGCATAAAACCTTCATGTGCCTTAGGTGCAAATTTTGAGCTATGGTGAGGATCTCTAATCCAACATTTTGCACCAATGACTTTGAAATAACTTACATTGGGTTTCTTGTCAGTGAGGAGTTCATATAAGGTTTTCTTGAGGAATTTGTGAAGATATACCCTGTTGATGATATGGCATGCAGTGTTGATTGCTTCAGGCCAAAAGCGACGAGGAGTCTGATATTCTTCAAGCATAGTTCTTCCCATTTCAACCAGAGTCCTGTTCTTCCTTTCGACGACACCATTCTGCTGAGGAGTATAAGGAGCAGATAATTCGTGAGTACTACCAAGTTCATCAAGATAATCATCAAGACCAGTGTTTTTGAACTAGGTTCCATTATCACTCCTGATATGTTTGATCTTGATGCCAAAGTTCGTCGAGGCCCTTGAAGAAAATCGTTTGAAGATTTCCTGCACTTCAATTTTATACACTATGATATGCACCCATGTATTTCTGGAATAATCATCAACTATGACAAAGCCATATAAAGATGCTGCATTGGTTAGTGTGGCATAGTGAGTAGCTCCAAATAAATCCATATGAAGCAATTCGAATGGACGTGTAGTGGTCATGATAGTCTTCGAGGGATGCTTGGATCTGGTCATTTTCCCAGATTCACAAGCACTGCAGTGATGATCCTTGAGGAATTTGACTAATTCAATGCCGATGACATGCTTCTTCTTCGCGAGTGTGTGCAAATTCCTCATGCCTGCATGACCTAGTCTTCGGTGCCACAACCATCCTTCTGAGGTTTTTGCTAATAAGCAAGTGTGTCGGGACCCCGATCCTAAGCCATAGGAATCCAGCTTGTAACACATCGCATCTCTTTGTGGTCTCACGCACGGTTAACTCCACGGCTGCAGCCTTACCTTAGCCGGGACTGTTTGCGTCTTTTGACTCACGTATGCGATCGTGTCGCTAGCATTCCAATGTCAAAGAACCCGGATCGACATGTCTAGTCATAAACCAAAGTGGCAGTTCCGCACAAGGACAGACATACATGACCCAACAAAGCAGGTGTCGGTCATCAACGAACGTAGACGAGTCGTAGCAAGCTACAAGGACTCCATTACGTCGCGTGACATTTCCCCAAAGGGGACAGACACAACAGCTAAGAAGGACACATGCCGGTCAACCAATGCGTCCGGAGCAGTAGCGAACTACCAAGGCTCGTTGGATCACAAAGGGGCATTTCCTTGTAAGGAGTGCTACTAAAGTTCTCGACTAGGTATTCGAACCCCATACATATCAAGTAGGACACACGTACGCATGGCATACCGATATGTATAGATACATCGATGGCATCACAACATAACCATAAGCATACAAGCTTTATTTAAGAGGCTCGGAAGAGCCACATACATATTATTACACATCAAGGGTCTCACGACCCATAATAGCAGTCATACAATACAAGCCAGCGGAAGAATTATAAGCTGTCTGGGTACAGACAGAGCAGCTAGGAGGCACATGGCCTGACTATACTACAGAGTCGACGTAGGGCCAGATCGTAGCTGGGACACCAGCTACTCGTCGTCGTCGATGTCTACGAAGAACCCTCCATTAGGGTCATTAGCAAGCTCTACAACATGATTAAGCAAACATGAGTACGAAGGTACTCAGCAAGACTTTAGGATGGCTAACTACTCATGCAAGGTATCAAGAAGGTATTGTGGGGTTTCATGCGGGAAGCCAGCATTTGACTCGTGGCTAGACAACTTGCTTTTTGAAATTAGTTTTGACAACTCGATTTCTCGCACATGAGTCCACTAACACCACAACAATACACTATCGTGGAATCATTCCGTCTCCATACGGAAATGCCGTCCACGACACTCACGCTTATCTTGACAATTTTATGAGTAGCCATTGAAATTATCTATGAACAACATATGTCTCCAAGTAGTCCATATCCACGGACGCGGCTATTCGAATAGATCATAACCCTGCAGGGGTGTACTTCGTCACACACGCTCCCGCCACTTATCGCCATGTGCACGTCATGCAGCTCGGCAAGCTTCAAACGGAAGCCCAGCGAGGGAGTCGGCCACGACCGTTAACCACGCTAGTACCTAGTCCAGGTTTATCGCCTATCTGAGAGTAACCCGTACGGAAGTCCGGCCGAGGTTTCCGCCACGGCCTCAAACGATGTGCGCAGGGTTCCCAAGCCCACCATCCGGGTGCCACTTGGTACACCGTGCCACTGCATACCGCATCACGGTCCACCTCTCAGGTCAGCACCATGCACGGCCTCCAGCATTACTATAAACACCAGAAACTACTTGCAACTCATGGACCGAGTACTACACGATTAATAGGCCGAGCGGGGTCATATTTCAGGGCCCAGCATGTGGTAGTATCTAGTCTTGGATTACATACACGGAACTCAGGTCCTAAGGACGGTTCGAATGAAACAACCCGCCATGTACTCCTACACAGCCTTTCACCGGTACCTTTACCAAATCAAGTTCAACACACGACCTTTGCTCACCGAACACATTCCACATTTCTGTTCATCTCCCAGATGACAGACCATACACAACTCTAAGCATAGCATGCATAGCAGGATAAGGCACATCATAGCTCAAGCAACTACCAGGTATGCTAGGTTGCAAGGTTCGGCTATTTACTGTGACAAGGTTAAGTCATGCAAAGGAAGTGGGTCCAACTATCGTGGCAAAAGCAGTTGAAGCATTTGATCCTAATGCATTAAATAGGTGCAGGAGCAAGAACATCGGTATTATCGGGATGATCAAAAGGGGTGCTTGCCTTGTTGCTCAGAGGAGGAACGATATCCGTCGGACGGATATTCGGTGGAATCCGGGGGTGCGGAGCCTACCGAAATGAACGGCAACATTCAATAACAAACATATGCAATCAAAATGATGCATGAGCATGGCATGAGAATGCAAAGTGATAAGTTATTATAATCAAGATGTTTTGGGTTTAGAGTTGATTTGAATCACATTCGAATAGCAATTCAAACGGGTATTCCCGGATACCGGTTTAATTGATTCGACCTGATGCTCAGATCAACCTAATGTTAACATGCATGAAATGTCATGTTATGGTACTGATTTACATCTAGGGCAGTGTGTGATCATTGCATTTATAATGAAATTTGGATATTTTTGCAAATTCCATTTATAAAGTGATTAAAAGAATTGAATTATTCCTTATTTCACAATTTAGGGTTCTGTAACTTTTTCAAACATAGCTGAAAATAGCATAATCAGAATCTTTGAATTTTTCTGATACTTTTTCATATATAAATTATTTTCATTGGAGTTACAGATTAATATCTATGATTTTTGCAATTTTTAGCAATTTCCTGAATTATTTTTATACTGGAAATTCCATTTATTGCATCAGGCTGACGTCAGAAGGTCAGCCGACCTGTGCAGGTCAAACCTGACAGGGGGGCCCCACTGGTCAGCCTCTCTGGGCTAATCCCGCGCTGACCAGCCCCTAATTGGGGTTTGACCAGGCGTGGGGCCCTCTGGCAGCGACTCAGGGGAGGGCGATTAGGCCCTAATGGCCGGCCACGTCGACGGCCACCGGAGGGTGGTCGCCGGCGACCAAACCCGCGGCGGAGGGCTCGCCGGAGGCGACCTAGACGGCGCTGCACAGCACCAAATCGCACGTGGATGGCAGCTACAGCTAGCTCGCGAAGCGGCCGATCTGGCAGGACCAACTGGGGAGGCTAGGGTCGCCGGAAGAGGCGTTGGCGACGAGCCGGAGCGGCGGCGGAAGCTCGGGCGTCGTCGGGGGGCTTGAAACAGAGGGTTCCACGCTTAGATCTTAGCTGCTATGGCATCTACGCGTCGTCCTGGAGCTCCTGGTGCTCACGGGAGGACGAGCTGGACATCGGAGGGCTACCGGCGACGAGCGGCAGCGGCGGTGCTCGTCGGGCTCCGGTGGAACTAGGGCTAGAGGAGGGGATCGATGGGGAAAGCTTAGGGAAAACCACCGCATGCTCACAGGGAGTGCAGAGAAGAGCTCAGACGGCTCGGGGAAGGCCTGGGGGCGACGAATCGACGGGAGATGTCCGGCGGCCGGAGGAAGAAGACGACAGCGTTGCGGGCGTTGCAGGGCTCGAGGGGACTTCGGCTTCTGCAGAGACGACCAGGGTGACGAGGCGGAGCTAATGGCGTGCTCGCGGAGGAGATCCTATGGCCAGGGGCACGGCCAGCTCGAGCTCGAGCTCGGCTCTAATGGCGGCAGCAGGGAGGGGGAGGAGATCCGGGCGGAGGGGAAGAACCGAGGCGGGGAATGGATAGGGAAGGCTCTGGGGAGCTTATCCCCGCCGTCGCCAGCGCGAACCGGCGGCCAGGCAGGCACACAGGTGCGTGGCCGCGCCGGAGGAGGCGGCGGCCACCTCCTGCTGCCTACTGGCGCGGGGAAGGGGACGAGCGGCGAGATGGGCTGGGCCTGGCGTGGGCGTCAGGTAAGATTTTCTCTATTTTCTCCTTTTTTGTTTTTCTATTTTGCTATTTGTTGCTTTGCTATTTATTTCAGCTCCAAAACAAAAAGTAAAAACTAATTTTGACCTCCTGAAATATTTGTTATAATATCCCCACTCATTTCCAAGACTTTCAACATTTTTGGAAAATTATAGCTTCTGTTTTCAAATTTTTAAATTTGAAACCAGTGGCTTTTGCATTTATTTAAAATGCTTAAAGTGTCAAGAAAATAGTTTCCTCCAATGCTCATTTGCTTTCATGATTTATCAGAAAGTTTGAACATTTCTTGAGGCCATTTTGGGTTCATTGATTTTGAACTAGTTGAATTTTCCTTTAATTGAAATGGTGGCTAGGGTTTAGAGTTTTTCCTTTGCCACTTTGTTGTTTTTGTTGGAACTTCTTGGATGCAAATGCAAAGAAGACATGAGCACAATGCTATCTAGCTTAAGGTTTAGGGATGTGACAAAGTGGCTGGTTGAGGACCTGTAGAGAAATCAACAATGTACAAATCCCCTCTTCTTACACCTTCGAAGACTTTGGATCTGTCAGATTCCAAGATGACTACACATCTATATCTACCAAAGATGACAATCATATCAAGATCGCAAAGCATCGAGACTGACATGAGTTTAAAACCAAGGGATTCAACAAGCATCACTTTGTCCATATGCCTATCCTTGGAAATAGCCACTTTGCCAAGTCCCAATACCTTGCTTTTACCTTTGTCAGCATATGTGATTTGCTTCAGAGGTGATGGAGTTAGTGGCATATTCATGAGTAAGCTTTATCACCAGTCATGTGATGTGTGCAGACACTATCAAGAACCCACTCAGTATTCTTGGGTTTGTCATCCTGCAGATGAATTAGTACAGCTTACCATCTCATATGCTTCAGATTTGAAGAATATGATATTAATTCCATCAGATAAGAATTTCATCATAACAGAGATATAAGGACGTGTGAAACATTTCTATTTCATCAATCATTCGCTTGCATCCTATCAAGCACATCCTCAGGTCTCCAACAAACTCTTTAGATGACGATTTTCATCTGGAGACCTGACCTGCAGAAGTGATTAGTTCAATTTCTTCACCACCCACATCTGAAGGGGTGACAAAGCATTCATCATCCTGCGAGCACCATATGAGAAAGGTGGCATTGAAGCCAATGCACTTCTCTTAACAGTAGGGGGATTAAAGTACTCATATGAATATGCAGAGAACTGGTTTGAGGATTTATGAACATAATGATTTGAGGAGTAACGCTCATATTCATATTCCTTGTAGTTTCCCTGCATGTTAGAAGCATTAGCACGGGTACGAGCATAGTTTTGACCAGTTGAGGATTTTGATCCTCTTGAAGACTTTGGTCCTCCTAAGGAATTTGATCTGGGGTTCTGATTCTTCAGTGGTGGTGTCATGAGGGCATTCACCTGAAGATTTTCAAGACAATTTTGGGAACCCAGATTTTCCTCACAGGAGGGCCATTCCTGCAGTTAGTTCCAACATATCGAGCAAATACTTCACCAGATTGATTTTTGAACAGTTTATAGTTGGAGTCAAATGACTCATTTGAGGAATAGGATAATTCACATGAAAAGCCAGTTAGATTAGATGGATCAAAAGGAGTCCCAGTAGCAGCAACCCATGAGGTTTTGGGATACTGCTCAGGTTTCCAATAAGATCCATCAGCACTTAATTTCCTCTCAAAGGCAATTCCTTCTTTCCTTGGGTTCCTGTTCAAGATCTACTTTTTGAGCACATCACAAAGGGTTTGATGCCCTTTGAGTCTTTTGTATATGCCTGTCACATAAAATTCCTTCTCTTATCCGTATTCCTGCTCTTTCATGGATGGCCAATTAAATAACCAGTGGCAAGCTAATGAGTTCTTTGAATGTACTCGCAAGCAACCCATGTTTGGAGCAAGGTAATGAAAATACATGATATAGAACTAAGTAGGTAAGTTGCGGAAAGCTAGTTTTGAGTGCAATGTCATGATCTATAAACTTGTACACGCATGCATTAACAAGTTGCAGATAACTGTACAAACATGTTAGAAATATCAATAAGAACTGAGGGTTGAACGTCACATGTCCACCCAACATGTTGATACGTCCCAAACGTATCTATAATTTCTGCTTGTTCCATGATCCTTTGGGTGACATTGTTATATGTTTTGCTATGGTTTTGTATCATTTTGCACATAATTGGACTAACCTACTAACTCAGTGCACCCAGTGCCAGTTTCTGTCTGCTGATGTCTATTTTGCACGGGATTTTGCCCAATTTTTCGAAGCCCGAAAAAATCCAGAAAATATATATAAAAAAATAAGCAATACAGAAGCTTTCAGATCACCGAAGAAGGGCCAGAGGTGGGGCCAAGGGCCTCCCAGGTGGCCTACTGGCGCGGCTAGGCCCTAGGCCGTGCCAGGAGGTCACTTGGGTGGGTCCCACCTCCTCCGGTGCCCTCCTTTGGCCTATATTTAGAGTCCCAAGAGGAAACCCTCGCATACTTTCCAAAATCACGAATTTCTCCATCGTTCTGCCGCCGCAGCGCTCCAAGATCGGGAGCGTCGCGAGACCTCCTCCCGACACCCTGCCGGAGGGAGGATTGACCTCCGGGTGCTTCTCCACCGACATGGATGCTTCCCGGACGTGCCGTGAGTAGTCCTCCTTGGACCATGAGTCCATGACCAGTAGCTATGTGATGTCTTCTCTCCAATCTTGTGCTTCAATGGTTAGTCCTTGTGAGCTGCCCTACATGATCAAGGCATCTATGTAATTCTCTTGCTATTGCTATGCTCGGTTTGTTGGGATACGATGGTTTATGAGATTATGTTCAGATTGTTATACATTATATATTTGATTATCCTTTTATAATATGTTCCTTAGTGATCCATGCATGTTGTCCATTGCTTTTTATTGCTTTGGCCAAGTAGTAGATCGTAACTCCAAGAGGGAGCGTTATGCATGATTGTTGGTTCAGGCCCCTCGATGTCTAGGTTGAGTGACAAAAACATGAGACTAGGGGATGTGATTGTTGCCACCAGGGAGAAAACAACGATGCGTGTGACCACAGTTGCAAGGATTGTTTACCTTACACATAGTTTGTTAATGTAGTTGTCCGTTGCTTTGAGTTTACACTTTGGGTGGGACTCGCAACTTAATACCAGAGAGGTGTTCTGGATAGATACCTCAAGGTGGATAATTAGTAAGTAGATGTTGATGAATAAACAGTCTACTTGTGTTGGCGTACAACCCATTACTATTGAACCTCTAACTATCAAGGAGCATTATTAGCATTGTGGTGCGATCATAATTCTGTCAATTGCCCAATTGCGATTTGTTTACCCTAGCACAGTTGTTTATCGTATTTTGGGAGAGGGACATCACTAGTGAACATCATGTGACTCCGGTTCATATAACGATCATTGTTTACACCTCCATCAATTACCGCTTCCATTTACTTTTCCGTTGCAATCACTATTACTTTCCCGCTTGTGTTTTGATCCTTTGCAAACTACAAGGCTGGAGAGATTGACAACCTCTATGTACTCATTGGGAGCAAAGTTATTTGTTGTGTGTGCAGGTCCACGTCTTCTGCTGACCAGGACGAAAGACACCTACTTTTTGAGCCTAGTAGTCCTCTTGGTTCGATAGACCTTACAGTCTCCATGTAAGGGAAACATGTTGTTGACTACATCTCCACCTTCGAGTTGGGGTAGCGAACGAGGGGCTAGAAGTATATCCATCAACTCGTCATCAAGCAAATTTCTGGCGCCATTGCCGGGGACTCCAGTCTTCAAGATAGGGGAGTTGCACACTATCTTTTACCTTTGCTTTTTAGGCTTGTTAGTTTGCATTCTATGTTTTGCTTTAGAGTCTTATACCAAAAACCACAAAAAAAATTAGTTACTTTGGTTTTAGGTGTCGAGCATGTTAAGGTTTGATGCTTGGAAGGAATATGAGGTCCTAGATTTCCATCAAAGGAATGGGGAAAATATGAAAGAAGCATGGGATAGAATTTGTGAAGCACAGAAAATAATTATGCCTTGGATACCTATCAAAATTGTGCTTAGAAGTTTTTATCATGGTCTCTTTATATGGTGCAAACACTCTCTTGATATTATAGCTAAAGGAGATTTCTTAGAGTGTGATGAGGCAAGAGCTCTAGATATTATATATGTTCTATATAATAATCTTGTTTATAATCATGGTTATGACACCATTATAGATAGACTTGCTCTATTGAAGGGAAAATAGATGTTCTAGACTTAAGAGATAGATAGAAGCCCATGGTTGATAAGGAGCAGATTTTGAAAATAGATGATGACTGGGAACCTTTTGTTAGAATTAGCATCTCTAACCAAGACTTCCTTGCTTATTGTGATATTGGATCCATGTTTTCTACTATGCCAAAAGTTATTTGTGATTCTCTCTGGTTTGACATGGAATTTTTTTCATCTTATCATGAACATGCTAATGGTGATATTTATGAAATCCAGGGACAAGTAAAAGATGTCTAGGTTACATTCTCTAAAAGTAATGCAACGGTTTATTTCTTCATCATGGAGCCCAACAAAGGGAATATAGTGCTTGGAAGGGACTTCCTCCGAGCCATGAGAGGCTTGACTGATGTAGGTAAAGGACATATACGCTTACATGGGAAAGAGAAAGGTACGTACCCGTTCCCTAGGAAAAATAAGTATGAACTTGTTGAGGATCCATTTGAAGGTTTTTATAATTCCGATGTCTTCGGAGAATCTTGATCATCCTTCTTGCATTGTTCCTATCTCAAAGGCATAAAAGAAAGCGCTTGTTGGAAGGCAACCTAATTTGTTTTTACTTTATCTTTTAGTGGTCTTGATGTGTGTTACTACTGTAGCAACATCATTGTATCTTTATTTTGAAGCTTTGTGCCAAGTTATAGCCTCCGGCTGTAAGAAAGTTCAAACATTGTGACATGCTGTTCGGAAACAGATTCTTTCTGCTTGACGAAACAATTCGCCAAAAATCAGCAGATTATCTTTTTGATCTGAATATTTTTGACAGCATGCTCTATATAATTTTCTTTCTGGCATCTATTCTGAGTTTTTTCAGTTGAGTTGCAGAAGTGCCCGGAATAAATTGTTTACTACCTGTTTTTCTGTTTTTCACACATTCTGACGCATGTTTTGTGTTTTCATTGTTTTGCGAATCCTAAGCTTGCTTTTTATTTGCAAAACCCTTTTGGAGATCATGAGAAGCTGTAGCTTTTCATGAAAATCTTTATTTCTGGCAGGTATTAAATTATTTTATTAAGGGAACTAACCACTCTAATCAGCTTATGATGAGTTTTGTATGAAGGGAGTTTTCAAGTATGCGATGGGAGAGATGAAGAAAGAAGATACACGAGTGTCAAGCGCCCAAGCTTGGGAATGCCCCCATGCACCCCAATAAATATTCAAGGAGACTCAAGCGTCTAATCTTGGGGATGCCCCCGTGCATCCCCTTCTCTATCAACAATCATCAATTCGTCCATGTGGATGCTATATTTTTGTCACTTCATATGATATGTGCTATGCTTGGAGTGTCCCACTCTTTAATTTTTAGTTTGTTTTAGTTATTCTTGCTGTTCATAACAAGTCGGAACCTAGCCTACCTTGTTTGGGAGAGACACATGCTCCATTCCACTCTAGAACACAACATAGGTTTTCATGCTTATCTTTTTGTGTGTTTTTCATCTTTTTGTAGCTACCGTCATGCTTAGCTCTTAGTTTTCGTGCTTATCTTTTTAAGAGCTTCTATTTAGGTTTCTTTTGGAACTCTCTTGAGTTATCATAGTTATATTTTTTAGAGAGTTGGCTCATTGCACTGAGTTGTGTGTCTTGCATGAATAGGTAACTGAGGTTGCTATTTAAGTATAGTAGTAACTTGCAATAGTTTTGTCGTATTGATTTGAGTATGTTTGGACTATTGGTGCCAAGAGCTTGAGCCTATTAGTGATAGGTGTCGTATTTCGGGAAATCCATGTGTTTTTCAAAAACTAAAAATTAGTTGAGAACTCTAGCTACTGAGTTGATCGCTAACCTCTGGAGGGGTTGGAATATATAGAGTACCCTCACGTTACCATGAGTCGATGATGTGCAAGGATAACCAAACCCCCAAAGACTCCTCCAGGGGGTACTTGTCTCTTTGTGAATTTCCTAACTAGATAGAGAGTTATCGATAATAAGTGTATGAGTTCTTTGGACTAATGTGAGTATTCAATTGTTGGCACTTCCACCATCCATATTTTGCTGGGCTCTTGGTACCGTGCATTGCCCTTTCTCACATCGAGAGTTGGTCCAAATTCCGCCGGTGCATGCAAACCCATGACATGATACGCTCTGTCATACATAAGCCTCATTATAGCTTTCCTCAAAACAGCCACCATACCCACCTATTAAGGCATTTCCATAGCCTTTCCGAGATACATTGCCATGCAACATCCACCATCTCATGACTTGATCTTCATGTCATACATGCTTTTGCTTGATCATAGAGCCGCATGCTAGTTGGGCCTTGCCCTCATTAATGCTACATGATGCACTAGTATCATTGCATATCCTGCTACACTGGCAGAGGCTTACATTTGCATACATCATGATAGTTCTCACTTGTCTTTATGTTGAGTACTTCTTATAAAGTGTGATGATTTTTCTTTCTATTCATGTAAAACATAGAGTGTTGCCCTTAAGTGAGGAAAAGATCCAAAAGAGGACAAACAAAAGATCCCAAAGAGGACAAATGAGAGATAAAAAGAAAGAGCCAAAGGGGCCAATAAAGAGAAGATTAAAAGAAAAATAAAAAGAGAGAAGGGGGCAACACTACTATTCCTTTTGGAAGATCCACACTCGTACTCCATTGCTATATTGGTACTACATAGAGATTAGCATTCATGCATAACTATGTGGGGACCCTTACACTATAGAACTTGGTTTGCATATTCCAATGATGAGCCTCCTCAAATGAGCTCTAGGTCTTCATGAGAAAACAAGTTGGATGCACCCCCACTAGTTCCATTGGAGAGCTTACCTTAGCTCACATGTGCATCCGTTACATGGCAATCCCTACTCCTCACATCATATCTATCATTTGGCTTTCTCTCGCCTATGATTGTCCTCATTGATGTGAGAATTTCACACCTTTTTGTCTTCCTTCCCCATCATTATTATATTTTCCATCCTAAGTTCCAACATATCTTGCTTATGCTCATCCATTGCATGAGTGCTCAAAATCGAAAGGGAGAGGATCATTTTGACTTGTGGCTGACAAGTGGTTTGGGGATGAGTCAAAATAAGATTCGGAAGCAGACTAAGTGTGAGGTTTAATAGACTGAGTTCTCAATTAAAAAATATATTTTGTAATCTCAACCCATCTCCCATTTCTTGCACGCAAACACCATTTGGAGACATTCAAGTCAAGGACAACGAGAGCTCTTGCACCTTTATGTTCTTACTTTGCTAAATTCAATACTAGATATAGAATCTTGCTTGTTATTATCTTGACTTGAATTGCATATCTTACTTGCTTTACTTTGAAGTTCTTATATGTGTGTTAGCATGCCACCACATAAATTATTGTGTTATCATTTATGTACTCGAGGACGAGCAGAAATTAAGCTTGGGGATCTTGATACGTACCAAACGTATCTATAATTTCTACTTGTTCCATGATCTTTTGGGTGACATTGTTATATGTTTTGCTACACTTTTATATCATTTTACACATATTTGGACTAACCTACTGACTCAGTGCACCCAGTGCCAGTTTCTGTCTGCTGATGTCTATTTTGTAGGGGCTTTTACCCAATTTTCTGAAGCCCGAAAAAATCCAGAAAAATATATAAAAATTTAGTGAAATAGAAGCTTCCGGATCATCGAAGGAGGGACAGAGGGGGGCCACGGGCCTTCCAGGGGGCCTGCTGGCGCGGCCAGGCCCTAGGTCGCGCCATGAGGTCGCCTGAGTGGGTCCCATATCCTCCGGTGCCCTCCTTTGGCCTATATTTAGAGTCCCGAGAGGAAACCCTCACAGATTTTCTGGAATTGCGAATTTCTCCATCGTTCCGCCGCCGTAGCGGTTCCAAGATCAGGAGCATCAGAAGACCTCTTCCCGACACCCTGCCGGAGGGAGGATTGACCTCCGGGAGCTTCTCCACCGCCATGGACGCTTCCCGGATGTGCCGTGAGTAGTCCACCTTGGACCATGAGTCCATGACTAGTAGCTATGTGATGTCTTCTCTCTAATCTTGTCATTCAATGGTTAGTCCTTGTGAGCTGGCCTACATGATCAAGGCATCTATGTAATTCTCTTGCTATTGCTATGCTTGGTTTGTTGGGATCCGATGTTATGAGATTATGTTCAGATTGTTATGAGTTATATATTTGATTATCCTTTTATATTATGTTCCTTAGTGATTCATGCATGTTCTCTGTTTCTTTTTATTTCTTTGGCGAAGTACTAGATCGTAACTACAAGAGGGAGCGTTATGCATGATTGTGGGTTCGGGCCCCTTGATGTCTCGCTTGAGTGACAGAAACATGAGACTAGGGGATGTGCTTGTTTCCACCAAGGAGAAAACAACGGTGCTTGTGACGACGGTTGCAAGGATTGTTTACCTTACGCATAGTTCGTTAATGCAGTTGTCTGTTGCTTTGAGTTTACACTTTGGGTGGGACTCGCAAGTTAATACTGGAGAGGTGTTATGGATAGATACCTCAAGGTGGATGATTAGTACGTAGATGCTGATGAATAAACAGTCTACTTGTCTTGGCGTACTGCCTATTACTATTGAATCTCTAACTATGAAGGAGCATAGTTAGCATTGAGGTGCGATCATAATTCTGTCAATTGCCCAACTGTGATTTGTGTACCCTAGCATAGTTGTTTATCGTCTTTTGGGAGATACATCACTAGTGAACATCATGTGACTCCGGTCCATATCACAATCATTGTTTACACCTCCATCATTTACCGCTTCCATTTACTTTCCGTTGCAATCACTATTACCTTCCCGCTTGTGTTTTGATCCTTTGCAAACTACAAGACCAGAGAGATTGAAAACCTCTCTGTACTCGTTGGGAGCAAAGCTATTTGTTGTGTGTGCAGGTCCACGTCTTCCGCTGACCAGGACGGAAGACACCTACTTGTTGAGCCTACGAGTCCTCTTGGTTCGATAAACCTTACAGTCTCCATGTAAGGGAAATTTGTTGCTGACTACAGCTCCACCTTCCACTTGGGGTAACCAATGAGGGGCGAGAAGTATATCCTTCGACTCGTCATCGTATGTCAAGTCGCCTGGCTTTGCTCATGAATCATACTGCCCTCTTTCCCACACAGTCATCTTTCACACACACACACACACACACACACACACACACTTGGTTTATGCGAAAGCATTTGGACATCGTTTAAGTACGTCCACCCAACTGTCCTTGACCATGGACTCGACTATTCAAATAGTTATACACTCTGCAGAGGTTGCAAGATGTACCCACAAGACTCGGTGAACTTCCGTGTCATCCACGACTGGGGGTATATTACATACGCGAAATAAGCAGCCAAACAATGCCTCCCCCCTGGCGACACTAAACAAAGAGTCCACTCGTTGGCCCACGTCCTCGTGATGTACATCATACGAGCCTCGCTCAAGATCGTACCAACGTTAAGGGGACACAACGGTGTGCCTGGTGTCTGTAAAAACAGCCCATGGTCGCCCTACCTAGCACGACCCCATCTTGAGAGGGTGACTCGACCCTCCCATCACTACTAATTCGGGTTCTCTACTAGCATCGACCAAGCCAATCAACAAAGCCCCATCCCATATAGGGGTATCGTGGTCGAGCATGTGAGGTTGGGATGGACAACAAATCTTAAATCTAATCTGTTTTTGAAACCACTCACACAACTTGCTTTGGTACACCACTTCTTTCTCAAGTGGTTACCTAGATCGACGCCACCCCCCTCGGGCATTAGTGGCACCAAACAATGTTTTCGAAAAGTCTTTGAAATTATTTTCCTTTCCAACACCATGCACATTCCCATCCCATTTGCTTAGAAAATAATTGCTTCCTAACTACTTCCCACCCGGATAACCCTCATAGGAACGGAGGGTCATGCTCAAGTGCAAGTATAAAAAAGGAGTTTTTTGGAGACAACCCACCAAGGTGGTCTCCGATTCAAAATGAATCAATTGCAACAAAGTAGAGTGCTATATGGCCTGCAAAAATGGTTTCTTAGACATGGTCAAAGGGTTGCTTGCCTCGCTCCGCAAAGTCTCCGGGGTCTTCAAATCTTTTTGGTTCCAAGCCCTTCGTCAACCACACAATCTATCGTTGCAATTGTAACAGGAATAATAAGACCATGGAGAAATAGAAAATAGCACACTCAGAAAAATATCAACCTATTTTTGTAAAATACTAGGGTGAGTATATGCTTTGTCAAAATTATTGGATTTTAGTTCTGAAGTGTAGAAAGTGTTAAATTTTTTTTAATAGATACTTAAAATATTTAAAACTAGGTTTTTCAATAAAACAACGTGTAGAAGTTTGTGTGAAAATTACACAAGTGGCACCATTAAATAGTTTAGGTTTTTAGAAAAACTTATGATTTTGAAACACTGCATTTGGAACAATATTTAAACCTAGGGGATTTTTGCAAGTTTCTGTTAATTTAGAAAAGAAGAAGACAACAACTGATAGTGCGCCGAATCAGAAAGGCACCCGAGCCGACCAAGAAGAAATGGCCCGAGGGGCGAATGGGTGCACACGACAGGTTTCAATTTAAACCTACATGTGGGCCCCTTCTAGAATTAAAAGAGGGAGGTGGGGAGAGACTAATGCGCGTGTCCCACCCTGCGGTTTTCTTCTACCTCTCGATAGGGGAGAGGCAGAGCTCAATGCGTGCGATCCGGGAAGTGGTTCGGGGCGCGGAAGGCACGAGCATGCCCAAGGCACCATCGCGAGTGAGGGGGTGGTGAGCTAGGTCGCCGGGGCTGACCGAACCGTCAACAACATTGAGTCCGAGCGATGGCCGAACTGCTTGAGGAGGAGGAGCTCGACTCCGACTACAATCCATCCAAAGGACGAGGGGTTAGTTGTAATGCCCCAAGTGTGTAACCTTCCCTTTTTGGAACCTTCTCCATGTGGGTCCAACTTGTCATTGATATGAGAGGTCAATGCATGTATGATTTCATGTGATGTCACCTTGTGTTGTTTTTCCTTTGCATGCATCCATGACTTGTGTATGCAGCGCTTTGGCATCAAAGGCTAGCTTTTCCCTCGTTTTGGTGGTCCGTTCAGAGTTGTTGGCAAGAGAGACGACCTTGCATACCAGCTTGAGCTCCCGTCAAACTTTGCAAATGTGCATGATGTGTTCAATGTGTCTCAGCTCCGAAGGTGCTTCAAGACCCCCGAGTGCACTGTTCATCTTCAAGACATCGACCTTCCGCCTGACCTATCTTATCGTGAGCATCCATTTGCGGTTCTTGAGGCGACGGAGCGCAATACCCGCAACAAGTCTGTCAAATTTCTCAAAGTGCAATGGTCACACCATTCCGATAAAGAGGCTACTTGGGAACGCGAGGATCACCTCCGTTCTGAATTTCCGGAGTACTTTTAGGCATAGATCTCGGGGCAAGAACTTTTTGTAGTGTGGGAGAGTTTGTAATTCCCCAAGTGTGTAACCTTCCTCTTTCGGAACCTTCTCCATGTGGGTCCACCCTGTCATTGATATGAGAGGTCAATGCATGTATGATTTCATGTGATGTCACCTTGTGTTTTTTCCTTTGCATGCATCCATGCCTTGTGTCTATGCCTTGTGATTTCATGTTTGTGTTGGTGTGATGATGGATGTGTGGATGAGGTGGATGTAGATGGTAGTGGGTAGTACTTGTGGTGGCATAAGATTTCAAAACTGCTCCCTCTTAATTATCTCAAGCTCATTTTTCCACTTGTTCCTTTCCTCTTTTAAAAATGCCCATGATTTAGGTTGTTTTGAGTTGGATGTGGAGATGTGAATTTGCTGATTTGGATGTGTGTTTAAAAGGTGCAAATATTCACAAAACAGACTCCAATAAATCTTTTTTGTAAATATTTAGTTGCCCCATATATTCATTTTACATGTTATTCAAATAGGTCAAGATTTATCATGACTAGGGGTATTCTTGTTTTTTTATCCACAATAGTTTCTACTGTGCTTTACTTTTCTTCTCTGGTTTTCCTGTAATTAGGAAAGTCCCACGGAGATATGTTTGCCTCTATTATGCGCCACTAGTGGGCTCTCACCCTCCAACAAGGCCCAGTTCCTCTCTTCCTATCGCCAGAGCCCAACTCCCGCGACCTCCTTCTCCCTCACACGCCGTTTTCCCCCCTCTGCTCGCTTTCCGTCAGGTACAGAGAGAGCATGCGTGCCGCCGTGAGGGCTCGGATGTCGAGGGTCCCCATATAACGTCGTCTTCCATGCCTCCCCTCTTCCTAGGGTTCCCTCTTCCATCCGCCGCTGCCGCTCCTTCCCCATCTCCCTCCTCTTCTTCCTTCCCCTCAGGTAAGCCCCTGTAGCTAGGACTGCAGAGAGAGAGAGAGAGAGCAGCACCTCGCCGGTGTCTACCCCGCTCCCGTCGGTGTCCGGCGCCGCCGTGATGTCTAGGGGAACGGGAGAGGTGCCCGTGCCCCATTCCCATCCTCGGTGAGGCGGGGGAGCGACCTCATCGATGACCAGCTCGATGTCAACAGCTCGGACCCGGTGTTCTCCTTCCACTACGTCGGCCTCCAGCAGGGCCTCCTTCGGTGTGTCTTCTTCCTCTCCAGTCGGCCTCCTCCACCGTATGGCTTCCCCTCTTCCTTCCCTAGGCGAGGAACTTCTCCCTCCTTTACCTCGGGTAGATCCAGCGGTAGCTCCGGCCGGCGAGCTTTGCAAGTCTCTGTTTGTAGAAGAGACCGACAAGCCTTGTGGTGTTCTATGTTGTGGTGATGTGTAGTGCAGGGCGCAGTAGTTGCAGTGTGGTGCAGATGAGTCCCTTGCAGGAGGTGTTCTTCCTCCCCCTTCCGTGCGGTAGAGGAGAACAGCTCCGACGATCTCTCTGTCGCCGGCTCGGAGGTGCAGAGCAGGGTCTAGAATCGTGGTAGTATACCTTGTTTTAGATCCCTACTTTGTCAGACTTCCAAAGCGTAGCGCAGTAGTACGTGCAAGTGTGTGTTCTCATGAGATCGTGGGTTCGAGTCCCAGGGGTTGCACTCCACCCTTTTTTGCATTTGTTTCGGCACAGTGGTGTTAGCAGTAGAAGCACAGTAGTTACCCTGCTTAGATCCTTCTCTGTCGATCACTTATGTCGTATCCCAGTGGTGTAGCTGCAGTTTGTGGCTCCAAAGGGGCAGGGTTCGAACCCTCACCCATATCTTTTTGTTTTGTTTGTCTCAAGGTGTCGCCTATGAAGGGTATGCAGCGCTTTGGCATCAAAGGCAAGCTTGTGCCTCGTTTCGTTGGTCCATTCGGAGTTGTTGGCAAGAGAGGCGACCTTGTGTACTAGCTTGAGCTGCCGTCAAATTTGTAAATGTCCATGATGTGTTCCATGTGTCTCAGCTCCGGAGGTGCTTCAATACCCCCGAGCGCACTGTTCATCTTCAAGACATCGACCTTCAGCCTGACCTATCTTATCGTGAGCATCCAGTTGCTATTCTCGAGGCGACTGAGCGCAAGACCCGCAAAAAGTCTGTCAAATTTCTCAAAGTGCAATGGTCTCACCATTCCGATAAAGACGCTACTTGGGAATGCGAGGATCACCTCCGTTCTGAATTTCCGGAGTTCTTTCAGGCGTAGATCTCGGGGCGAGATCTTTTTGTAGTGTGGGAGAGTTTGTAATGCCCCAAGTGTGTAATCTTCCCCATTTCAAACCTTCTCCATGTGGTCCACCTTGTCATTGATATGAGAGGTCAATGCATGTAGGATTTCATGTGATGTCACCTTGTGTTGTTTTTCGTTTGCATGCATCCATGACTTGTGTTTGTGCCTTGTGATTTCAAGTTTGTGCTGGTGTGATGATGGATGTGTGGCTGAGGTGGATGTAGAGGCAGTGGTAGTACTTGTGGTGGCATAAGATTTCAAAACTTCTCCCTCTTTATTATCGCCAGCTCATTTTTTCACTTGTTCCTTTACTGTTTCAAAAATGCCCATGATTTAGGTTGTTTTAAGTTGGATGTGTGTTTACAGTGGTATGTGCATGTGTGTGTTCTCATGAGATCGTGGGTTTGAGTCCCAGGGGTTGCACTCCCCCCTTCTTTGCATTTGTTTCGGCACAGTGGTGCTAGCAGTAGAAGCAGAGTAGTTACCCTGCTTAGATCCTTCTCTATCGAGCACTGATCCCGTATCCCGGTGGTGTAGCTACAGTTTGTGGCTCCAGAGGTGCAGGGTTCGAACCGTCACCCATATCTTTTGTTTGTTTGTTTGTTCTTTCTTTTGTTTTACTTTCTGGTTTGCATAAGCATGTGTGTACATTAGTAGTAGCTACTAGGATAATTATGTGGCATTTATTCATGCCCTTAAATAGCATGTGTTGTGTGTCTTGCTAGCTTGTAGTTTTATTCGGTTGTGTAGAAGATGTGCTTGTGCATTTGTGTTCTAGGTGCTAAGTGTGCTAGTGATCTAGCTTGAGGGTGTGCCCTAGCCCTTTCATGCAAGTGTATGCATGTGTAGTTGTTGTGGTGTTGTTGTGCTTGTGCCTTTGGTGCACAAGTGAGTGTGTGAGTGTGTGTGTGTGTGGATGGGTTTCCCCCTCCCCACACACCTTGTTTATATGTGGTGTAGATAGTTGATGCATGTGTGAGTGTATGTGTGGTGTTTGCACTAGGAGTGCATGTGTAGGGATGCATCTAAAGGATTGGGTGCATGTATAGATATGGTTGCTAGATCCTATGTGTAGGTGGTGTGTCCATGCTGTGCAAGTGATATCATGGGTGGGTGTTTTCCCATGAGCATGTTAGATGTGATGCTTGTGAGTGTGTGGTGGTGCGCCAAGGCACATGGGCATGAAGTCTACCCCTCATGTGCCCCATTGATGTTGTGGACATATGCATATTCTAGTGTAGGTGTGTTCTACTGAATAGTACATGTGATGATGCACTATTCACTATATATGATTCTCTGTAGTTTTTCTTTTATAGTTTGTGCTCATTTGTTCCATACAAGTGCATAGGTATTATATATGTTTTTGGGGTAGAATCATCCCAGGAATCCTTGGTGAGATCAGTTTTGCCATTGAAATACTTCCTGGAAATGACATATTTCAGATTTGTTCTATGTTTGGAGCTTGGTTCCATGAGATGTGGAGTGCGCAAGAGGTTGATTCCTTGTTGTGGCATTAGAGGGTGACCTCCTCTACAACTTGTTGGTTTTGTTTCATGCTTAGGAAGACATATGTGCAAGTTGTGGCCATTCAAAGTAGGCATGTGGCTGAAATTCTAGATTAGTGAAAATCTGAGATTTTCACCAAGTCTGAGAATCTGTTTATATTTTCTTCTCCTGATGATGAGCTTGTGCAGGTCAATGTGTTGTGATTCAGCCTTAGCTTTCAACTAGGAAGTTCTATATTTTATGTTTTTCTAGATCTCTGTAAAATTTCATTCCATTTGAAGTCCTGTAGATATTGTTTTGGGTGCTGTCAAAATGCTTGAGAGCATAAACAAATAGTGAGAATCTGGAATTTCCACTAAGTCCTTGAAATCTAATATTTTTGGCCAAGTTAGCAGCTTTGTAACTTTATGTGTGTAACTCCTTTGTGTGATCTTTTTTCTTGTTCTTGAAGTGCTCTTGGATAGCTACTGCCACATATCTTATTTGGCATGTTTGGGTGGCTGTAGGTGCTTTGCATGTAGCTCTCAAAGTGTTATGATGCTGTTTATGGCAGATTGTGTAGTTTTGGTATTTTGATGTTTGTGAGTGCATAGATGATGGTGTGGTGTTCTTCTTTGCTCCACCCCATCCATGTTGGTTTGTTTTATGTCTTGGCAACCTAGAACTACCAGAGTTATGCCATTGGAGTGAGTTGTGATGTATTTGACACGTAGCACTTCATTTTCTTGTTTCGTTGTTTCCCGTTGATCCGTAGCTCCGTTGGTGACGTTCTTTATATGCTTTTGCATCATTTTCACGTGACGCATCTGATCATGTCATTCTCATGCATGTAAATATATCTTAGAGTGAATTTCTATCCAGGAGCATTTATTTACTTCTCATGCTTGTGCTAGTGATAGAAATAGAAATGCATGCTCATATTCATCTCATGCATCATATGCTTGTTGCATCTTGAGGTGCTGTTGTTCATAGGATGCTATTTTTATGTTGGGTAGCACCGGGATCGCAGAACGAGTACGTGGATTCGGGAGAGTACATGCAGGAGGAATAAGAGCAGTTCCAAGCTGAGGATTTCACATGCAAGATGATATGACCTTGATTCCATCTCTAGACTTGTTATGCTAGATTACGTTTCTTCCGTCATATGCTCGCTGCCTACCACTGAAATAATTGCCTCCTGAATTGCCATGAAACCCTAAGACTTAACCCTTCCTAGAAAATCTTGAATGGCTAAGTAGGCTTGCTAAGCTTCTAATGTCAGCGTTGCTAGTTGCAGGTGCAATTGTCTCATACGATAACATGAGTTTGATATCATTATGTTAAATCTGTTATTTAACTAATGCACCTATATACTTGGTAAATAACGGAAGGCCTAGCCTTTTGCCGGGTGTTTTGTTCCGTTATTGCCGCCATAGTTACCGGCTACCGGTGTTTGATTCCATAACTGATCGCTCCTAACACGTTCGGGGTTGTTATGGGGACCGCCTTGATAAATCGTGTAGTGTTAAGACTTGTACGGCAGGACCCAACATTGGTTTTAATCTGCTAATCACTTAATAATAATCTGCATAGGGAATAGGTACCCCGAGGAATTTAATCAACAACCCAGGCCAGTGCTCCTCATGAGTGTTGGTCCCACCTGACCGATGTCCGCGGCCCCACTAGTCACCCAGAGGTTTAGCTATCCCGACGTCTAGCTCATCCGTTGTGTCCAGAGACTGAGATACGCGGCTCTTATCAGGGTCGTCGACACGACGGGAGGTCCTGCTAGTCTTGTCTTACCTTAGCGATATATCTTGCGTATAGGAATCCCGGTGAAGCTTTGGTTCTCGCCATAGTTGAGGTTTTCGTCTAAGGAATCCGGCGAGATCACGAGATTCGTGATAGAGGATTACTTTGCGGCCCGTGTACGTTTGTGATGGACTAGTTGGAGCACCCCTGTAGGGTTTAAATCTTTCGGAAAGCCGTGCCCGCGGTTATGTGGCAACTTGGAATATTTTTTAACATCCGGTAATAGATAACTTAAACATAAGCTAATAAAATTCCCAACTGAGTGCGTAACCGTGACTGCCCCCTTCGAAGATCTCTCTTCGATCGGGAACACGGTGGGGTTATGATTGACGTAGGTAGGTGTTCAGGATCACTTAGTGATCATCTATTATCGACCGTTAGAATAGACCACCTTCATACATGTTCTTCGTAAGTTAGCCACCATATAAAGCTTAGGATGCTGCAACCTAAACACTCCACCTTTTCAACCTAATAACTTGAGTAGTTCTGGCACCGAGGTCATAGATTGCTGAGTCTGCGTGGCTCACAGATTCCTTCACAACACCAACAAGTTCAGGTACCCCCGAGACAGGTGATCTTGACGGCACGCAGCTGGCGTGGCAGTACGATAAGGAGAACGACCGCGTGTACGTGAACTATCTAGAAGACTGAGGTGTGGTCGTGATCGTGGGCAAGCATGCAGGGTAGCATAGTCATTTCTCATGTTTTGTAGTCCATAGAGGAACTACCTTGTTTGGATGCGTGATGTAACTCTGATATATTTATGAGATGACAGTTGAATCCCTTATTGTCATTCTGTTGATATTATGTATGTGCTATGTTACCATGTTTGCGAAATGCTTAGATGCGCTTCTTTCCAATTCGGGGCCTCTTTCCCCAAATCGGAAAGGACCGCATCTTAGTCGTTACAAGTTGGTAATCAGAGCCTTACAACCATAGGAGCCTTTGTGTGATCGTACTTGGCCGAGTCGAGTCTAGTAAAATGTTTTGAGTCTTAGTTAAATCGGAGAGTAGGATTCTTTTTTCTCCTCTTCCATGCTCTGGTGAGGTTCCCGACTTAGGAATTCTTAATTCTACTCCTCTTCTCTCTCAAATTTTTTTAAGGATCACGCGCGTATTTGTGAAATCTATATGATTTCGATGTGACGGAGTTCTGTCTTGGTGCCTCCTGTCTGCCTTGATTTCTTTCGGGGAGTTGAGCTCTAGGGGATTCTTGCGCACATCGCCATCATTCAGATTTCCGAGTATCTAAGAACGAAGGATGTTCGTAATTTTTCAATACTGGTAGTGGCGAGATAACCCCGATGTCCCTAGTACTGGTTCAGATTGTTCGGGAGTACTTCCATACTTTGTATCGTTGTGATCACGAGGGTCTGTTGTAGATGAAGGTCCGAGATTCTGGTTGTGTGTTGACGGATGTGATATAGGTGACGGGTAAGTATAGGAGTTGTGTGTTATTACTCCTTGTATCCGTGTACCAGATTGTATGACCAGATATGTTGGGAATTCATAGGTGGGATATCAAGTAGTATCTTACAGGACTATCTTCCTACAAATGCATGATGTGAGGTTGGGATTGAATGTTTAGTGGGTGTGTTTGTTCACGGTCGTTTTACAGCGGTTCTCGTTGTGTCTTAAAGAGTCCTTGTAGCTCGCTACGACTCGGGGGTACTTCGTATGTCGTGTGCACTACCTTGCATAGGATGTCTACTGTAAATTCGAGCCCTTGCGATCTTATCCACGAAGATATCGGATGAAATCTCGATCATATGTTTGTTCAGAGCAGTTCTAGCTCATACTTGTTTGTAGTGGTCTTAATCAGAATTTTGTCGACCGTCACTTTGAGGAAGCATTCTTACTATTTTGTTCAAGTGCAATTGCTATATTCCTGTTCAGATATTCCTGTCATTTTGATTCAGCAATATCTTCAATTTATTCTGTGGGCTAATGTGTTGTCCGTCTTCAGGATGGCTCCACCAACTCGTCAGAACCCAGGGCGTGACGATGTGCCGCCACCACCTCCTCCTCCGCCGCCGCCTCCTCTTGCTGAGGCTTGGCAAGCGGTGATGGTTGCTACAAATGCAAACACCGAGATGTTGCTACAGTTGTTGCAAGAGAGGGCTAATCAGCAGCAAGGCAATTTCCAGCATGGTGGCAATCAGTTTGCTAATCTGAGTCAGTTCCTGTCGAATCAGCCGAAGACTTTCACTTCCTGTGACCAGCCGTTTGATGCAGAGGATTGGATCCGTGATATGAACAAGCATTTCGAGTGTAGCAATGTTCGTCCTGAGGATTTTGTCAAATTTGCAACTTTCCAGCTGAAGGGGCAAGCATCTAGAGGCGCTAGAGTTGAAGGAGATGCGGTGGCAACAGTTGAAGGATTCTAGAGGCGCTAGAGTGACCACTTGGGATGAGTTCTGTCATGACTTCAGGTCCCACTACATTCCTTCCAGCTTCGTGGAGGAGATGCGGGAGAAGTTCAGGCGCTTGAAGCAGGGTGGTAACTCCGTGTACAAGCACAACGTTGAGTTCCACGAGCTAGCCCGATACGCCTTGCAGGATATCCCTGATCAGAAGAGCAAGATTTATCAGTTTAGAGGTGGCTTGAAAGAAGATTTGCAGTTAGCTCTTGCTTTGCACGATCCTGAGGAGTTCGACAAGTTCTACAACTTAGCCCTCAGGGCAGAGGCAGCCTTGCTCAGGGTGGAGAATTCTAAGAAGCGCTTCAGAGATTCCAGCTCTTCTTCTAGTCAGGTGGTTCAGAAGCAATAGAAGTTTTGGGTGTCTCCTCCTCCTCCTCGGCACTCTCGGTAGCTCAAGCATTCTGGTGGCCGTGGTTCTTCCCACCCTCCCAAGCCAGTCTTTCAGCAGAGATTCCAACATCAAAAGCAAGGGGCTCCTCAGACACAGTACCGGCAGCCAGCAGAGGTTACTTGTCACAAGTGTGGGTAGAAGTGTCATTATGCAAACAAGTGCACTTCTTAGCTCCGACTGCCGCCTCCTCCTCCAGGCAAACCTCCAAGCAATGCTCTTGTCAAGTTCAACCCCAGATCAGCTCGAGTCAACATGGTGAATGCAGTTGAGGCAGAAAACTCGTCAGATGTGATCATGGGTAACCTCCTCGTCAATGATATTCCTGCTAAAGTGTTCTTTGATTCTGGTGCTTCGCATTCGTTCCTCTCCATTCCATTTGCATACAAGCATAATTATCCTGTTGAAGAGCTTCCTAGTCCGTTGTCAGTAGTTTCTCCAGGCAAGTTCATGCATGCTAGTTTCTGTCAAGTTGGGCAGTTATCCTTTTCTGGCTTCTCCGTATGTCTTCGGCAAGGCCGACATTGATTTGATCCTTGGTATGGACTGGTTGTCCATGAACAAGGCATCGATTGATTGTGAAGCTAAAGAAGTGAAGCTTACCCACTCTTCGTAGGACGTGATTATATTCGCGGCGCGCGATGATACAATCCGTCTGTTCTCTTTCAATGAAAAGTGTGAGATTAATCCTATTTCGCAAGTCCTAGTTGTCTGTGAATATGAAGATGTGTTTCCTGAAGAGCTTCCAGGTGTGCCTCCACACCGAGAAGTTGAATTTGTGATTGAGCTTGAGCCAGGTACCGAGCAGGTGTGCAAACGGCCGTACAAATTGGGTCTAGAGGAGTTGAAGGAACTTAAGAGGCAACTCGATGAGCAGGAGCGTTTGGGTCTGATAAGTCCGAGCTCGTCTCCGTGGGGTTGTGGAGTTCTATTTGTCAAGAAGAAGGATGACACGGACCGACTGTGTGTCGATTACCGTCCATTGAACAAGAAGACAATCAGGAACAAATATCCACTTCCGAACATAACTGAGTTGTTCGAACAATTAAAAGGTTCTAAGGTATTCTCCAAGCTCGATCTTAGAATGGGCTATCATCAAATTCACATTCGCGAAGAAGATATTCCGAAGACTGCCTTCTGGACTAGTTTTGGCTCGTATAAGTATACGGTCATGTATTTTGGTCTGGCTAATGCTCCTCCAACATTCTGTCGATTGATGAACAACATATTCTCTCCATTCAAGAATAACTTTGTCTTGCTCTATCTCGACGACATTCTGGTCTTTTCTGAAAACGAGGAAGAACATGAAGAACATCTCAGGTTGGTGCTTGATAAGCTGAGAGAGTACAAGCTGTATGCCATGTTTTCCAAGTGTGAGTTCTGGCTGAAAGAAGTCGTCTATCTTGGTCACATTATCTCTGCCGAGGGCATTAAAGTTGATCCGTCCAAGGTGCAGGCCATTTTTGAATGGGAGCCTCCGCAGAATGTGAAGCAGCTTCGAAGCTTTCTCGGTCTCGCAAGCTATTGCAGAAGGTTCGTTGAGAACTTCTCCGAGATTGCGAAGCCGCTCTCAAGTCTTCTTCAGAAAGGTGTGAAGTATGCACAGTCTCCAGAGTGTCAGTTGGCCTTCGACACACTCAAAGAGAAGCTCACCTCCATTCCAGTCTTGGTTCCTCCGGATGATTCCAAGCCTTACCAGGTGTTCTACGACGCTTCTCTCCAGGGTGTTGGTGCAGTTCTGATGCAAGAGAAGAAGGTGGTTGCTTATACCTCCAGGCAGTTGAAGCCAGGGGAGAAGAACTATCATGTGCATGATCTTGAGCTAGCAGCTATGGTACACGCTTTGATGACTTGGAGACACCTCTTCTTGGAACGAAAGGTTGAAGTTTTCACCGATCACAAGAGTCTCAAGTACATCTTCACTCAGCCTAACCTGAATCTTCGGCAAACACGTTGGGTGGAAATGCGCCAAGATTTTCATCCGAGTGTTGAGTACACACCGGGCAAAGCTAATGTTGTGGCAGATGCCTTGAACAGGAAGGTGTACTGCAACAGTCTCATTCTGCAACCTCTCCAGCCTGGCCTTTGTGAGACTTTCAGGAAGCTCAACCTTTAGTTAGTACCTCAGGGATTTCTTGCAAACCTTCAGATCTCTCCTACCTTGGAAGATCAGGTCCGAGCAGCACAACTTCTTGATGCAATGGTGAAGAAAGTCAAGATTGGCGTGGCAAAGAGTCTTCCCAAGTATAAGTGCTTCAGTGTTGATGCCAGTTCTTCGAGGATCGTCTTGTTGTCCCGAAAGGTGATCTCAGAAAGGTAATCATGGAAGAAGCTCATAACTCTGTGCTCTCTATTCATCCTGGAAGCTCCAAGATGTATCAGGACTTGAAATAGACCTTCTGGTGGACTCGTATGAAGCGTGATATTGCTCAGTTCGTAAATGAATGTGATGTATGTCGAAGGGTGAAAGCAGAGCATCAACGTCCAGCAGGTCCTTTGCATCCTTTGCCCATTCTCGAGTGGAAGTTCGATCACATTGAGATGGATTTCGTCACCGGGTTCCCGAAGTCCAAGAAGGGTAATGATGCCATCTTTGTCATCATTGACAAGTTGAGTAAAGTGGCTCATTTTCTTCCAGTCAAGGAATCCATTTCCGCAGCTAAGCTTGCAGAGTTGTACACTTCCAGGATTGCGTCTTTGCACTTTGCGCCTATGATGATTTCTTCGGATCGCGGAAGTATCTTCACTTCCAAGTTCTAGGACTCTTTTCAGTCTGCAATGGGCACGAAGATCCGCTTCAACACACCTTTTCATCCTTAGACTAGTGGTCAAGTGGAGCGAGTCAATCAAGTTCTTGAGGATATGCTGAGAGCCTGTGTAATCTCTTTTGGTATGGAGTGCGAGGATTGTCTGCCTTTTGCAGAGTTCTCGTATAACAACAGTTATCAAGCTAGTTCTGGCAAGGCTCCGTTTGAAATTCTCTATGGCAGGAAGTGTCGTACCCTGCTCAACTGGTCCGAGACCACCGAGCGTCAGCTCCTTGGGAATGATTTGATAGAAGAAGCTGAGGAGATGTGTCGGGTCATTCGCGACAACCTCAGAGCAACTTTGTCCCGTCAGAAAAGTTATTATGATAGCAAGCATCATGACATGTCTTATGAGCTTGATGATTTCGTCTATCTCAAGGTGTCGCCTATGAAGGGTATGCAGCACTTTGGCATCAAAGGCAAGCTTGCGCCTCGTTTCGTTGGTCCGTTCAGAGTTGTTGGCAAGAGAGGCTACCTTGCGTACCAGCTTGAGCTCCCGTCAAACTTTGCAAATGTGCATGATGTGTTCCATGTGTCTCAGCTCCGGAGGTGCTTCAAGACCCCCGAGTGCACTGTTCATCTTCAAGATATCGACCTTCAGCCTGACCTATCTTATCGTGGGCATCCAGTTGCGGTTCTCGAGGCGACTAAGCGCAAGACCCGCAACAAGTCTGTCCAATTTCTCAAAGTGCAATGGTCACACCATTCCGATAAAGAGGCTATTTGGGAACGTGAGGATCACCTCCGTTCTGAATTTCCGGAGTTCTTTCAGGCGTAGATCTCGGGGTGAGATCTTTTTGTAGTGTGGGAGAGTTTGTAATGCCCCAAGTGTGTAACCTTCCCCTTTTGGAACCTTCTCCATGTGGGTCCACCTTGTCATTGATACGAGAGGTCAATGCATGTATGATTTCATGTGATGTCACCTTGTGTTGTTTTTCCTTTGCATGCATCCATGACTTTTGTTTGTGCCTTGTGATTTCATGTTTGTGTTGGTGTGATGATGGATGTGTGGATGGGGTGGATGTAGATGGTAGTGGGTAGTACTTTTGGTGGCATAAGATTTCAAAACTTGTCCCTCTTTATTATCTCAAGCTCATTTTTCCACTTGTTCCTTTCCTGTTTTAAAAATGCCCATGATTTAGGTTGTTTTGAGTTGGGTCTGGAGATGTGAATTTGCTGATTTGGATGTGTGTTTAAAAGGTGCAAATATTCACAAAACAGACTCCAATAAATCTGTTATGTAAATATTTAGTTGCCCCATATATTCATTTTACATTTTATTCATATAGGTCATGACTTATCATGACCAGGGGTATTCTTGATTTGTTTTTATCCATAGTAGTTTCTACTGTGCTTTATTTTTCTTCTCTTGTTTTCCTGTAATTAGAAAAGTCCAAGGGAGATATGATTGCCTCTATTCTGTTCCACTAGCGGGCTCTCTCCCTCCAGCGAGGCCCAGTTCCTCTCTTCCTATCGCCAGAGCCCATCTCCCGCGACCTCCTTCTCCTTCAGACGCCGTTTTCCCCCCTCTGCTCGCTCTCCGTCAGGTACAGAGAGAGCGTGCATGCCGCCGTGAGGGCTCAGACGTCGAGGGTCCCCATATAACATCGTCGTCCATGCCTCCCCTCTTCCTAGGGTTTCCCTCTTCCATCCGCCGCTGCTTCTCCTTCCCCATCTCCCTCATCTTCTTCCTTCCCCTCAGGTAAGCCCCTGTAGCTAGGACTGCAGAGAGAGAGAGGAGCACCTCGCCGGCGTCTACCCCGCTCCCGTCGGCGTCCGGCGCCACCATCATGTATAGGGGCACGGGAGAGGTGCCCGCGCCCCATTCCCGTCCTCGGTGAGGCCGGGGAGCGACCTCACCGACGGCCAGCTCGACGTCAACAACTCGGACCCAGTGTTCTCCTCCCACTACGTCGGCCTGCAGCACGGCCTCCTTCTGCGTGTCTTCTTCCTCTCCAGTCGGCCTCCTCCACCGTACGGCTTCCCCTCTTCCTTCCCTAGGTGAGGAACTTCTCCTCCTTCCTTACCCTCGGGTAGATCCAGCGGTATCTCCGGTCGGCGAGCTTTGCAAGTCTCTGTTTGTAGAAGAGACCGACATCCCTATGGTGTTGTATGTTGTGGTGATGTGTAGTGCAGGGCGCGGTAGTTGCTGTGTGGTGCACAGGAGTCCCTCGCAGGAGGTGTCCTTCCTCCCCCTTCCCTGCGGTAGAGGAGACCAGCTCCAGCGATGTCTCTATCGCCGGCTGATACGTCTCAAACGTATCTATAATTTTTGATGGTTTCATGCTGTTATCTTGTCATCTTTGGATGTTTTATGTACCTTTTATATCTTTTTTCGGACTAACTTATTAATTCAATGCCAAGTGCCAGTTCCTGTTTTTTCTGTGTTTTTGGCTCTTTTCAGATCTGATTTTGGAACGGAGTCCAAACGGAATAAAATCCCCGAAATAGATTTTTCCCGAATGGAAGAAGATCAGGGGGCTTGTGGGCCAAGCCAGGAGAGATACAGGGAGCCCACAAGACCTGTAGCCGCCACCAGGGGGCGGCGGCTAGCAGGCTTGTGGCCTCCCTGGCGCCCCCCTGACCTAGCTCCTTCGCCTATATATTCCCTACAATACAGAAAAAAATCAGGGAATCCACGAAAACACTTTTCCGCCGCCGCAAGCTTCCGTTTCCGCGAGATCTCATCTGGAGACCCTTCTCGGGGCCCTCCTGGAGGGGACTTTGGAGTTGGAGGGCTTCTACATCAACATCATCGCCCCTCCAATGACTCATGAGTAGTTCACTTCAGACCTACGGGTCCGTAGTTAGTAGCTAGATGGCTTCTTCTCTCTCTTGGATCTTCAATACAAAGTTCTCCATGATCTTCATGGAGATCTATCCGATGTAATCCTCTTTGGCGGTGTGTTTGTCGAGATCCGATGAATTGTGGATTTCTGATCAGATTATCTATGATATATATTTGAGTCTTTGCTGATTTCTTATATGCATGATTTGATATCCTTGTAAGTCTCTCCGAGTCTTGGGTTTTGTTTGGCCAACTAGATCTATGATTCTTGCAATGGGAGAAGTGCTCGGTTTCGGGTTCTTACCGTGTGGTGACCTTTCCCAGTGATAGTAGGGGCAGCAAGGCACACATCATGTAGTTGCCATCAAGGGTAACAAGGTTGGCTTTGTCGTAGATATGAGATTGTCCATCTACATCATGTCATCTTGCTTAAGGCGTTACTCTGTTCTTTTGGACTTAATACACTAGATGCATGCTAGACAGCGGTCGACGTGTGGAGTAATAGTAGTAGATGCAGAAAGTATCGGTCTACTTGTTTTGGACGTGATGCCTATAGATATAATCATTGCCATAGATGACGTCACGACTTTGTGCGGTTCTATCAATTGCTCGACGGTAATTTGTTCACCCACCGTCTACTTGCTTTCGTGAGAGAAGCCACTAGTGAACACTACGGCCCTCGGGTCTATTCACACCTATCATTTCCACTTTCGCTTTTACTTTGCTTTGTTACTTTGTTGCTTTCAGTTCTCACTTGCCAAACAATCTATAAGGGATTGACAACCCCTTCATAGCGTTGGGAGCAAGCTGTTTGTGTTTGTGCATGTACTTGTGATACTCCTTCACTGAATCGATACCTTGGTTCTCAAAACCGAGGGAAATACTTACCACCGCTGTGCTACATCACCCTTTCCGCTTCGAGGGAACACCAACGCAAGGCTCCAAGGCCACGGGGAAATCCTTTGCATATTTTCCTAGGAAGTCCCTAAAGGCGTAGCCGTAGCAGAAGGATTCCTGGTGTCGTTGCTGAGGAGTATCAAGACAAGAACAGTCTCCCGTCAGCACGTGTTTCTGGCGCCGTTGGAAGGTTTTTTGTTGCAGTAGCACCGGCTCGCAGGTGTAGAGCAGGGTCTAGAATCATGGTAGTATACCTTGTTTTAGATCCCTACTCTGTCAGACTTCCGAAGCGTAGCGCAGTGGTATGTGCATGTGTGTGTTCTCATGAGATCGTGGGTTCGAGTCCCAGGGGTTGCACTCCCCCTTTTTTTATTTGTTTCGGCACAGTGGTGCTAGCAGTAGAAGCATAGTAGTTACCCTGCTTAGATCCTTCTCGGTCAAGCACTTATGTCGTATCCCAGTGGTGTAGCTGTAGTTTGTGGCTCCAGAGGTGCAGGGTTCGAACTCTCACCCATATCTTTTTTTTTGTTCTTTCTTTTGTTTTACTTTCTTGTTTGCATAAGCATGTGTGTATATTAGCAGTAGCTACTAGGATAATTATGTGGCATTTATTCATGCCCTTAAACAACATGTGTTCTGTTGCTAGCTTGTAGTTTTATTTGCATGTGTAGAAGATGTGCTTGTGCATTTGTGTTCTAGGTGCTAATTGTGCTAGTGATCTAGCTTGAGGGTGTGCCCTAGCCCTTTCATGCAAGTGTATGCATGTGTAGTTGTGGTGGTGTTGTTGTGCTTGTGCCTTTGGTGCACAAGTGAGTGTGTGAGTGTGTGTGTGTGTGGATGGGTTTCCCCCTCCCCACACACCTTGTTTATATGTGGTGTAGATAGTTCATGCATGTGTGAGTGTGTGTGGTGTTTGCACTAGGAGTGCATGTGCAGAATTATCATGTGTAGGGGTGCATCTAAAGGATTGGGTGCATGTACATATATGGTTGCTAGATCCTATGTGTAGGTTGTGTATCCATGTTGTGCAAGTGATATCATGTGTGGTTGTTTTCCCATGAGCATGTTAGATGTGATGCATGTGAGTGTGTGGTGGTGTGCCAAGGCACATGGGCTTGAAGTATACCCCTCATGTGCCCCATTGATGTTGTGGACATATGCATATGCTAGTGTAGGTGCGGTCTAGTGAATAGTACATCTGATGATGCACTATTCAATATATATGATTCTATGTAGTTTTTCTTTTCTAGTTTGTGCTCATTTGTTCCATACAAGTGCATAGGTATTATATATGTTTTTGGGGTAGAATCATCCCAGGAATCCTTGGTAATATCAGTTTTGCCATTGGAACACTTTCTGGAAATAACATATTTCAGATTTGTTCTATGTTTGGAGCTTGGTTCCATGAGATGTGTTGTGCACAAGAGGTTGATTCCTTGTTGTGGCATTAGAGGGTGACCCCCTCTACCACTTGTTGCTTTTGTTTCATGCTTAGGAAGCCATATGTGCAAGTTGTGGCCATTCAAAGTAGTCATGTGGCTGAAATTCCAGATTAGTGAAAATCTGAGATTTTCACCAAGTCTGAGAATCTGTTTATATTTTCTTCTCGTGTGGATGAGCTTGTGCAGGTCAATGTGTTGTGATTCAGCCTTAGCTTTCAACTAGGAAGTTGTAGCTTTTATGTTTGTCTAGCTCTCTGTAAAATTTCATTCCATTTGGAGTCTTGTAAATATTGTTTTGGGTGTTGTCAAAATGCTTGAAAGCATAAACAGAAAGTGAGGATCTGGAATTTTCACAAAGTCCCTGAAATCTGATATTTTTGGCCAAGTTAGTAGCTGTGTAACTTTCTGTGTGTAACTTCTTTGTGTGATCTTTTTGCTTGTGCTTGAAGTGCTCTTGGATAGTGTCGTGGTTTTGTCACGGCAGATGTCCTCGTGAAAGGACTTAGTGTTGGAGCCATCGCACCTTGGTGGCGACTCAAAGGGGTTGATCGGGAGAGAGATAGACACTTACCCAGGTTCGGCCCCTCGTAAGGAGGTAAAAGCCTACGTCCTGCTTAGTGTTGTATTGATGGTGTTTCGATTACAAGGAGGGTGTAACTCGCTTGACATAGCACTCGATGATTTCTAACCTACCCCTCCTTCCCTGGGACTCGCCTTTATATATAGGTCGAGCCCTTAGGGTTTACAAGAAACCTTGCCCTCACGCAAGTCGTGAGTCTTTCTATCTCTAAATCGCTGGCCTTTCCAAGACTGGAATACTCCCCGATAATTGGTTCTCCACGAGGATCTTGAACCGCCGTCCAGCTCCCGGACCTATTGGGACAAAGCTTAAATCTCCAAAGGATGACTTGCCCACATGGTGACCCGGCCCAACTAGGGCGGGTCACACCGCAGATAATATCCCCAACATTAGGCCCCAGATTGACTTGAACCTGTTCACGCCAATATTCTTACCTAATTAGGGGAGACTCATTCTGCTCCTTTTATGCATCATACACTTAAACCACCATCTGTTGCGGAGATACCTAAGTCGCCGAACCACTTCTTGTTGGCATCATCTTATCCCTTTAATATCGAAAGAGATAATGACGCAATCCCCAATGGATCCTTCGGCACAGATATCCTGAAAATTTTGGGTGCCATCATAGCGAATCTTTATCCCATTGGCAGTTCCCGCATGTGGCACCTTGATTCCAGCGCCTGACCTAATAAATAGGTTGGGGGAAGAGACAGGGCACATTTCCACCTACCCATCTTGTCGTCCCCTTCTTCCTCACGACTGTACCGAGAGCTCCGTCGCCGTCCGAAGACCTCCGTCTCCGGCCGCCATATCCGACGCATCCCGACGCCAGCTAAACGCGCAACACTCACCGCGGATCTACCTCGGTCGCCTCCGATCGACATCACCAGGTCAGTCCCCCGCCATTAGAGGTAGATCTTAGTTCCTCGAAGTTCACGCCTGCCGGCTTCTTAGAACACCTTGAATGTCTCCATAATCGCTGGTTAGTTCATGACGATAACAGTAGGCTCAGTAGCATCAACTATACCCTTAGTTGATTAGCTTCGGTTTGAAGATCTAGAAAGGTTTTCGTCAAATCAGCTTCACTGTTCTTACCCTAGCCATAGGCTGTTTTCCTTTATCCATGCTTTTTTCATTTATTTTTGCCTGCTCCGTAGATCTATATGTTACTGCGTGTTGTATAAAACCTGTTTGTAGATCCATACTTCACAATTTTAGCGAACATCTCTGAAGCTCTGAACCATCTCTCTTAAGCAGTAGGAAATTCATAAATCGCCCTGGTATTCTGAGCCGGCCCTTTGTTGGCGAGTCAACAAACTCCCTTGGTCACCTGACAAATGTTCGGCGAGTTAATTGATCTTTTAACCACTTAGTAAGCGCTCGGCGAGTTAATTTACCCGTAATCTCTCCCTTTGTAGCATGGGTACCGTTTTCAAAGCCGATTGGCTCCCGACCAAAGTTGATGAAGCTTTCCTCAACGACTGTATGAAGACGGGAAATATTGACCCGAGAGAGGTTATCGGATGGCGTTCCGGGTTTCGAGAAGAGATTCCCAACCCGAAGGAAGGGGAAATAGTTGTTTTTGCTGAGCACCTCGAACGGGGATTTAAGCCGCCAGGGTCAAAATTCCTCAGAGACGCCATGACCTTCATGAATGTACGCCTCCTAGACTAAGGACCTAACTCAATTAGCAATTTATGTCAGTTCCAAGTGTTCTGTGAAGCCTACTTGTGGATGGAACCTTCAGTTCCTTTGTTCTGGTATTTCTTTCATTTGAATCGCCAGAGATAATTTTCCAATGGCTCTAGCTTGGAACTTGGAGGCGTCAACGTTCAACGACGTAGGGACAGTCCATTCCCATCACTCGCCATGCCAAGCCATCCCAAAGGCTGGGGCGAGTCTTGGTTTTATTGCCAGGAGACTTCTCTTGAGGGTGAGAACAAGCTCCTTGGCTATAGGGAGGAACGCCTTCCGAGAAACTTCAAACTCCCAGACAAGCTTACCGAAGAGGAGTCATATTTTATCCCAGTGCTATTCGAGTTAAGATCTCTGACAAACAACGGTCTTACTGGGATCGATTTGACTCGCTGCTGGGTTGAATGGCGCATCCTCCCCTTAAGTCGCCGAGATGGCTTAATGTGTGAGTTTGATGGCACCTTTGACCATCCCTAGTGCTACTTCCGTACAGCACTGACAGAAAACGACATTGTATCCATCATCAAGAAGTTGACCCACGAGCCCTTGGCCAAGTGTGGCCAAATAGGTCTTAAACCATTCTGCAAGATCAACCCGGCGCCAAAGGTAAATAATTTAACCCGCCTTTACTTTATTCCCTCCGACTTACTTGAATTATGATTCTCGTAATAAAAACACCATTTCAGAAAGGCGAAAAATTCTGGTCCGAGAGGCCGAAAAAGATGGCCCTGAAGCAAACCAAGCCGCCCCCAAAGAAGAAATCTAAGGGAAAAGGCAAAGCCGCCGTTACTGAACCATCTGACGCAGACTAATCTCAAGTCGGCGACGTACTTTCAGAGGTAAAATTATATCTTCTTTAACTCGCCATTCATTGTTATAGTTTTGTGTTTACGCCTCCGTATCTCTTGTGTAGAATGAGGACAAGGAAAGCCAGGAAGACTCCGTAGAGGTAATTTCTGTTTCCTCCGACTCATCTTCTCCTCTGCCTAAGCAGGCCAGGCGGATTTGTGGGAAAGTTCCCATCTCTCGCCCAAATGCTTGTTTGGATCCTAATTTCCTTTTGAAGAAAACACAATATACTTCCAATCGGAAAACTCGGAGTCATTCTGGAGACTTGGTGTCCGGGTTACCAACGAAAACTAAGAAGAGGCGGAATGGGGTATCCTTTTAATAGCATCTCCTTTCGTTTCCTTTTGGATCATATTTATAACTCGCTCACATCTTGAGGTGTTATTTTTGCAGAATTCTCCTCCTTCGTCAGGCGACTGAGTGATGTCAGCCCTTCCACCGATGATCCGCGTTCCAGGGTAAGTTCTTATAATACTTACATTGTCCTGTTGGTGATAATGTCTGTTTTTAAGCGCACCCCTTTTCTTTTAGGGCACAAGTGAAGAAGAGGAAAACTGGCGGGTCAACTTCCACTACAGCTCCGGAGCCTATTGAAAAACCGGCACCGATTCAGGATATCCCGGCCAAGGATAAATCTGAAGATCAAGCGGATCTCCCGAATTCGCCCAAAGAAGGCATGGAAACGCCCAATCCGCCGAGTCCGTTGAAAACGGCAGAAGATCCAGATGCTGTGATCATCACTAGCACTCGCTTTTCTAAGCCGGCTTCATCAGTCTTGTCGAAGCACGTATCATCAACAACTCAACCTTCTATTGAACATGAAATTTCCAAGGCTAAGCTATACCAATATGAAAATCTTGAATTTAAAGAACTCTGCTCTGGCTTTGCAAGTCGCCTGGAGGCGAGTTATGAGATGGAAAAGAGTCTGCTCCTTATGATGAAGAACATACATGAGGTACGCCTTACTGGATACTATATTATCCTCATTAACCCCCAAGGACCGGGTCATCTGTGAAAAGATGAGCCGGGTCTTGATAGTAGAAGAAATCTTTCGACCTGTAACCCCCAAGGGTCGGGTCATCTGTGAAAAGATGAGCCGGGTCTTGATAGTAGAAGAAATCTTTCGACCTGTAACCCCCAAGGGCCGGGTCATCTTGTTAAAAGATGAGCCGGGTCTTGTCATTAGAAAAAATCTATCGACCTGTAAATCCCAAGGGCCGGGTCATCTTGTTAAAAGATGAGCCGGGTCTTGTCATTAGAAAAAATCTTTCGACCTGTAACCCCAAGGGTCGGGTCATCTTGTTGAAACATGAGTCGGGTCTTGATAATAGAAGAAATCTTTCGACCTGTAACCCCCAAGGGCCGGATCATCTTGTTGAAAGATGAGCTGGGTCTTGATACTGTATAATTTTGTCTAAAAAATTATACATTAGCCCCCAAGTGTCAGAGATGTTGCTTGCAATAATTCTGAGACTTGCCCCTGGATAATATATTCTGACAGGAATCTCTTGCCCAAGCTGAGTCGGTATTTGGCGACTTAAAGAAAAATTTAGCCGATCAGCAAGATGCACGGGCAAAATCAAAAGAAAAATATCAAATAATCTTATATGAGATGGAGGAGCTGAAAGCCGCCCTCAAAAAGGCTCAAGCTGATCAAGACGCCGTGGTAAAGCGAGCGGAAAAAGATGAAGCTAAATTGGAAACCGTGCAACAAGAGCTGGCCGACTTAAAGAAACATATCTCCAACATGGCACAAGCTATCTTTGGTAAGAAACAAGACCCTGACCTTGCACTTTGTAAATAAATAACTTAGTATGAAGAAGTTACTGACCATCATTATCCCTTATATAGGTCCGAGAGCCGCCAACCTTCAGAATAACTGCGTCCTGATGCTGAAGGCGATTTACATATTAACAGAGCAACTGTATACCGGAAGCGTGCTGACCGTGAAAGCAGTGATGGGTGCCAAGGAACCCATAACATCAATCAAAAAGATGCTTGGCTGCTTATCTACCCTTCCGGCTTAGATCGGTGAGCTAACCCGGTCAGCTGCCCGAAAAGGGGTACTGACTTCGTTGAGTTGATGCTTGGCGTATGCTCCAGAATTAAAACCCGAAGAAGTAGCAGCAGGCTTTCCCCAGCTCAAGGACGACGGGTCGGAATTTGCCCAAGAGGATTACCAGCGTGTTGTCAAAGAATCCCGCTTGGCGGCGACTCAGCTTGCAACAATCTTGGATTTATCAAAGTATCAAGCTGCCTATGATGACAAGAATAAGAAAGTTAATGCGCCAACCTTTGTGACAACCAGCTTGACTCCGTGTCGACCCATGAACCCTTTTGATTTGAAGGTGGATCTCTCATTAGTTCTGAATAATGAAGATGAATTTGCCGCCTTATCCAATTGTAACTGGGTATTGGGCGACTTGCAAATTGAAGTTGGTCAGAGCTCAAAGCAGGCTGACCTGGGGACATCAGCAGAGTAATCCTTCATGGATTTGGCCATCAGAGCCATGTAATAAGTCATTCATAGAAAACAACCCTGTCTTGTGATGTCTTTAAAACCCTTGTGTCGCCCTTAGGGCTCCTTATGATGCTTGACCCGTCATGGCAATAATGATTTCGGTCATCAACCTGTTAGGCTTAAAAACATACATCAAACCACCTCAGTGAGTAATGGATGATAAAATAATAACCAACTTGAAAAACCTTGTGGCAGTGCGAGGAAGGTAAAAGATAAGAATTTCATCGGCTCATTCAAGTCGCGACAGGATAGGACGAGTTATATAAACTCAAGTGCTACCCAAGGGAGACTTTTTGTATAAAAAGCTCAAGTATTTAGACCGGCTGATTAGGCACGAGTCAAGCTTCAGTGAAACAGGTTCAGTGAACCAATGATTTCTCAATTTTCCATGTGGGGCGCTAGCGGTAACAGACATGTTTTAACCAAGGCGAGTTCAGGGTCCATAAAGCGGAGTAACTCGCCAAGAGTTCATGGGTCCATATGGCGATTCAGCCAACACACAGTCCAGTATAACCATTTGTAATGCGGTAATTTTTCGCAGGCCAAATGGGTAGTAAGGCTGATCTCAGTGAGAGGAAGCCCCCAAGTGACCAATGATTAGGGGAAAGACCAGTCATAGGATTGTAGAAGCGCATACACTATTACCACAAAACGACTTGGGAACAGATTGTCCCCGAGTAAGCCGGCCTAATCCACAGAATCATATAAGGCGCCTATGTTTGAATCGCGCGCTTGTAGCGACTTTGATCCTCTTTTGCTTATCGATACCCAGTTTTGTAATAAGTGCATCATGGCGACTTATGCTCTCTGGTATGGATAGCGTCCATGCTTGGGCGACTTGTTGAGGAGCAAAATAAAATATCCATACTTTCAATAAGGTGAAATAGCAGGAAAGCCCCCGAGCTTGTGGGCATCAATTTTATTGCTTCATAAAAATGAAAAACTTACAAAAAATAGAGCTAATAGCTCAAGTGTAATAAGGCCGCAAGTGGGCTATGTTCCAGGGGCGAGTTGACTCAGCCTCCGTGGTTTGCCGATCAGGCCAAAGATCCACGAGATAGTATGACCCGTTGCGAAGACTTTTGCTAATGATGAAGGGTCCTTCCCATGGTGGTGATAATTTATGCATGCCAGTGCGATCTTGGATCAATCGAAGCACTAAGTCGCCCTCCTGAAAGGTTCGGCTCTTGACCTGACGGTTGTGGTAATGCCGCAAGTACTGCTGATAGATCGCCGATCGGGCGGCAGCCAAGTCGCGTGCTTCCTCCAAAGCGTCCAAAGAATCTTGACGCGCCAACTCGTTGTCCTGTTCCACATAAGAAGCAACTCTGGGCGTGTCATGCCTAATGTCAGTGGGAAGAACAACTTCTGCTGTGTATACCAGGAAAAAGGGAGTAAAACCCGTAGAACGGTTTGGGGTGATCCGAATGCTCCATAGTACTAAAGGCAACTCCTAACCCAACACCCTGGGGTGCGTTCCAGGGGAACCATAAGTCGGGGTTTGATTCCTCGCAATACTTCCTGATTCGCCCGTTTGGCCTGCCCATTAGATTGTGGATGAGCCACTCCAGAGACGTCAAGCCGGATGTGCTCACGATGGCAAAACTCGTGCATCGCACCTTGTGATAGATTAGTACCATTATCAGTAATAATGTTGTGTGGATACCCGAACCGGAAGATCAGTTTTTTCAAGAACTTGACCGCTGTCTCCACATCACAAGCACCAACAGGTTCTGCTTCGACCCACTTGGTAAATTTATCAACCGCCACCAACAGATGAGTTTTTTTGTTGGACGACATCTTAAAGGGGCCAACCATGTCTAGCCCCCAAATCACGAAAGGCTAAGTAATAGGTATCATCCTTAGTTCTTGAGCCGACACATGAACCTCTCGTCCGTAACGCTAGCAACCATCACATCGACGAACTATCTCTTCTCCATCTGCATGAGCCATAAACCAAAAGAAACCGTGACGGAAAGCCTTTGAAACCAGGGAACGTGACCCGGCATGATGCCCACAATCTCCGGCATGGATGTCGTTCAGAATCACGCATCCTTCTTTGGAAGAAACGCATCATTGGAATACCCCAGAAGTGCTTGACTTATATAATTCTCCATTGATGATGACCATGGATTTGCTTCGACGAACAATTTGGCGAGCCAACACTTCATTCGAAGGTAACTCGCCTCGGGCGAGATATGCCAGATACGGAAGAATCCAATCCGGCGTAACACGGAGAGCCGCTACGAACTGGGACTCAGGGTCTGGTATTGCCAACTCCTCTTCTGAGGGCAACCTTACGGAAGGATTATGCAAAATACCCAGAAAGACATTGGGAGGAACCGGCTTACGCAGTGAGCCGAGACGCAAAAGGGCATCAGCTGCTTCGTTAAGGCGCCGGTCGATATGATCAACTTGATAGCCATGGAAATGACCCGTCACATCAGACACATCCCTTCTGTAAGCCGCCATCAGGGGGTCCCGAGAATCCCAAGTACCTGAAACTTGCTAAGCCGGCAGATCAGAATTGTCGAGGCATCTGACCCGCGTGAGGTTCATCTCTTTGGCGAGTCGCAAACCATGAAGCAAGGCTTCATATTCTGCAGCGTTTTTGGTGCATGGAAACATGAGTCGGAGAACATAGCAGAATTTGTCTCCTTGGGGCAAAATCAACACCACGCAAGCCCCCGAGCCCTCCAATTGCCTAGACCCGTCAAAGTAAATAGTCCAGTACGTGAGGTCGGGCCTGTCTTCCGGAATATGTAATTCGGTCCAATCGTTGACGAAATCAACCAAGGCCTGAGACTTTATAGCCGTGCGAGGGGTGTATCGCACGTGGTGCGGCCCAAGTTCCATCGCCCATTTGGCGATTCGCCCTGTCGCCTCTCGGTTTTGGATGATGTCTCCGAGAGGAGTGGAACTAACCACTGTGATGGGATGATCTTGGAAATAGTGTTTGAGCTTTCGACTCGCCTTAAAGACCCCATAGACCATGTTCTGCCAGTGCGGGTATCATTGCTTGGAGAGAGTTAGCACCTCACTAATGAAATACACCGGGCGTTGCACCGGATATTCCTTCCCTTCTTCCTTCCTTTCGACGACCACTGCCACGCTCACCGCCTTGGAGTTTACCGCAACGTCCAGAAGCATAGGCTCTTTTTTTGTCGGGGCGGCCAAAACCGGCGGGTTGACCAGCTGCTGCTTCAAGGCTTCAAAAGCTTCATTGGCCTCGTCTGTCCAAACAAAACGGTCAGATTTCTTAAGCAACTGATAAAGGGGAATAGCTTTTTCTCCCAGGCGATTTTATGAAGCGACTTAAAGGCGTGATACGACCCGCCATCCGTTGAACTTGATTGATATTTGCTGGTTTCCCAAGCGAAGTAATCGCCTCGATTTTGTCCGGGTGGGCTTCAATGCCGCGCTCAGACACCAGGAAACCCAACAACTTTCCTGCGGGAACGCTAAAGACACACTTGGTGGGATTAAGCTTCATCTGGTATACCCGCAAGTTGTCAAAAGTTTCCCTTAAATCTTCCAAGAGCTTCATCTGGTATACCCGCAGATTGTCAATTTTGGATGCAGCGCTGGTAAGTCGCCCCAGCGCTTTTGAGCCCAAACGGCATGGACACATAGCAAAAAGCCGCGAAGGGGGTTATAAACGCTGTCTTCTCGTGATCTTCCACAACCATCTTGATTTGGTGATACCCGGAATAAGCATCCAGGAAACACAAACGCTCGCCGCCCACCACTGAATCAATGATTTGATCGATACGGGGAAGGGCGAAAGGGTCCTTTGGACAGGCTCTGTTAAGATCTGTGTAATCAATGCACATGCGGAAGGTGCTCTTCTTCTTGAGCACCAGGACCGGGTTAGCCAACCATTTGGGGTGGAAGACCTCTAAGATAAACCCGGTGGCCAAAAGACGGGCGACTTCTTCCCCGACTGCCTTGCGTTGTTCCTCATTGAACCTGCGAAGATATTGCTGAATCGTTTTGCTTTTGGGTCAACATTAAGATGGTGCTCTGCGAGTTCTCTCGGTACACCAGGCATGTCAGAAGGTTTCCATGCGAAGATGTCCCGATTCTCACGGATGAATTCGATGAGCGCGCTTTCCTATTTGGGGTCCAGACCCGCCCCCATAGTGAACTGCTTGGTTGAGTCGCGAGGGACGAAATCCACTATCTTAGTTGTCGTCTGTTCGTTTGAACTTGAGGGGGGCTTGGCGTCTCTTGTTGGCTTCTTTACAGGTGACATATCAGCCGGATCAACATTGGCCCGGTGATATCTGGGGTCATCTGCAGCGCAAGCGACTTCTGCGTAAGCCGCATCCCCTTCTTCACACTCTCTTGCGATCCTTCTGTCACCATCAATAGTGATGGGTCCCTTAGGACCGGGCATCTTGAGTTTAAGGTAAACATAGCAAGGTCGAGCCATGAAACGGGCGTAAGGCGGTCGCCCAAACAACGCATGATAAGGGCTCTTTAACTTGACCACCTCAAACATAAGCGACTCACTCCTGTAATTAGATGCTCTTCCAAACGCAACTCTGAGTTTAATCCGGCCTATGGGGTATGCCGATTTACCTGGGACAATTCTGTGGAATACCGTGGTTGAAGGCATTAAATCTTTCTCCAGCAGGTTCATCCTTCGAAAAGTGTCGAAGTATAATATGTTGATGCTCCTACCACCATCCATTAGTACCTTCGATAGGTATATCCCCCGACTTGAGGAGCCACGACCAACGCTAAGTCGCCGGGGTTGTCAACTCTGGGCGGGTGATCCTCCCTGCTCCACGATATAATATTCTCGGACCAGTGGAGGTACCTAGGGAGTGCCGGCTCGGATACACTGAACGCTCGGTGATTCACCTTTTTATCATGCCTGCAGGCATTGGTGGTGAAGACGTGGTATTGCCCGTTGCTTAATTGTTTAGGATTGTTGCGGAACCCGCCATTATCATCTTGCCCCTGCGGAGCCCCCTGTGGGGGTGGCTGTTGGAAAACCCCGGGCGGGTTATACTGTCGTTGGTTATGCACTGGATATTGGCCGCTGCTTGGCTGCGAGCCGCCCTGAGCCCCTGGTTCAGGGAAGCCGCCGAACGGGTTCTGGCATTGGTTAGGTGCGCCGAACTGTTCCTGCCGTTGGTCCGGGTCACCGCTTTGCCCTTTTTTGATCGCCTCCGCCCGAAATTCCCGCATCACGTAATAGTCCTCCCAGGAATGAGTCGCCGGTCCATCTGCCATGGCGTGGTGCGGGAAAGGGCCCTTCAGTATCTCGTTATAATTGCGTGGCTTCTTGCCACTGTAACCCCTCTTCTTCTGGCGCTGGTTGCCGTTGTTGGCAGTGGTGTTGGCGACTAAGTCTGAGGATTCTTCTTGCTGCCTTCTCTTGCCGTTCCCTCCGTGATTATGGAGGGTGCGTCCCTGAAACCGGTTATGAGTTTTGGATGACTCGCCTTTCCTCGGCGAGTTGGCCTTGCCGCCATCTTCTCCTGGATCTTTAGTGTCGTCCGCCTCGGCGTACCTAGTGAGGATGTCCATTAGCTCCCCCATATCCTGGACTTTTCGCTTGAGTCGCCCCAACTTCTGTACCAAGGGCTCATAGTGGCAGTTTTGCTCCAAGATTAGCAAAACCTGAGCCGCCGTGATGCCGTCCGACGAGTGAATGATTTCCGTGACCCGCCGCGTCCAGTGGTGAGCCGACTCATCAGGGCGCTGAACGTAGTGCTGTAAATCGACTATTGTCATCGGGCGCTTGCAAGTTACCCGGAAGTTTTTGATGAAATGCTCTTTCAATTCAGCCCAAGTCTGGATGGAGTTGGGGGCAGGTTTTTTAACCAAGTACGCACCATTCCCTCGAGCATCATTGTGAAGTACCTGGCGCAGATTGCTTCACTTACATCTAGCATGTCCATGGCAATTTCGTAACTCTCAACCCATGACGCCGGCTCAAGGTCCGGGGTGTAGTTAGGCACCTTTCTTGGTCCCTTAAAATCCTTCGACATTCGCTCATTGCGAAGGACGGGGGCCAAGCATGGCACCCCTACCTGCCTGCCGCCTCCAACAAGCGGCGCTGGGCCGGTTTGGATGTCCGGGTGATCCCAACCCGGCGGGTCCCGATGATCAGGCGAGTTGACCTGGGGAGGGGGTCGCGGTCCGCTGGTTATGGCGGGCTGGTCCTCTAGCCGGCTCCTGGTGCGGCTTGCCTGGGGGGTGGAGTGCAGTCGATCGAGGCTGTGCCAGAACTAGGCATTTTGAACCACCGTCGTCTTCAACATCTCAATGGCGTCCCTTGCTTCTATTTCAGCTAGGGTGTTGCCATGAATCGGAAGGGACTCTAAATGACGAGTCGCGGCGAGGACTTTGTCCAACGGGTTGGAAAAGTGACCTCGAGGTGTCTGGAATCGAGGGACGCGATCAACAGCTGGCTGAAGCGGCGGGTTTGGCGGCTGGCATGTTTGGGTGGTTGTAGGTGCTTTGCATGTAGCTCAAAAATTGCTATGATGCTGTTTATGGCAGATTGTGTAGTTTTGGTATTTTGATGTTTGTGAGTGCATAGATGATGGTGTGGTGTTCTTATTTGCTCCACCCCATCCATGTTGGTTTGTTTTTTGTCTTGGCAACCTGGAAATACCAGAGTTATGCCATTGGAGTGAGTTGTGATGTATTTGACACGTAGCACTTCATTTTCTTGTTTCGTTGTTTCCCGTTGATCCGTAGCTCCGTTGGTGACGTTTTTATATGCTTTTGCATTGTTTTCACGTGACGCATCTGATCATGTCATTATCATGCATGTCAAGATACCTTAGAGTGCATTTCTGTCCAGGAGCATGTATTTACTTCTCATGCTTGTGCTAGTGATAGAAATAGAAATGCATGCTCATATTCATCTCATGAATCATATGCTTGTTGCATCTTGAGGTGCTGTTGTTCATAGTATGCTATTTTTATGTTGGGTAGCACCGGGATCGGAGAACGAGTACGTGAATTCGGGAGAGTACATGCAGGACGCACAAGAGCAGTTCCAAGCTGAAGATATCACACGCAAGATGATATGACCTTGATTCCATCTCTAGACTTGTTATGCTAGATTACGTTTCTTCCATCATATGCTCGCTGCCTACCACTGAAATAATTGCCTCCTGAATTTCCATGAAACCCAAACACTTAACCCTTCCTAGCAAATCTTCGATGGCTAAGTAGGCTTGCTAAGCTTCTAATGTTAGCATTGCTAGTTGCAGGTGCAATTGTCTCATGTGATAACATGAGTTTTATATCATTATGTTTAACCTGTTATTTAATTAATGCACCTATATACTTGGTAAATAACGGAAGGCCTAGCGTTTGGCCGGGTGTTTTGCTCTGTTATTGCCGCCATAGTTACCGGCTACCGGTGTTTGATTCCATAACTGATCGCTCCTATCACGTTCGGGGTTGTTATGGGGACCCCCTTGATAAATCCTGTAGTGTTAAGACTTGTCCAGCAGGACCCAACATTGGTTTTAATCTGCTAATCACTTAATAATAATCTTCATAGGGAATAGCTACCCCAAGGAATTTAACCAACAACCCGGGCCAGTGCTCCTCATGAGTGTTGGTCCCACCTGAGCAATGTCCGGGGCCCCACTGGTCACCGAGAGGTTTAGCCACCCCGATGTCTAGCTCATCCGTAGTGTCCTGAGACTGAGATACGCGGCTCTTATCAGGGTCATTTACACGATGGGAGGTCCTGCTAGTCTTTTCTTACCTTAGCGATATATCTTGCGTATAGGAATCCCGGTGAAGCTTTGGTTCTCCCCAGAGTTGAGGTTTTCCTCTAAGGAATCCGACGAGATCATGAGATTCGTGATAGAGGGTTACTTTGCGGCCCATGTACGTTTGTGATGGACTACTTGGAGCACCACTTCAGGGCTTAAATCTTTCGGAAAGCCGTGCCCGCCGTTATGTGGCAACTTGGAAAATTTGTTAACATCCGGTAATAGATAACTTAAACATAAGCTAATAAAATTGCCAACTGAGTGCGTAACCGTGACTGTCCCCTTCAAAGATCTCTCTTCGATCGGGAACACCGTGGGGTTATGATTGACGTAGGTAGGTGTTCGGGATCACTTAGTGATCATCAACTATCGACCGCTAGAATAGACCACGTTCATACATGTTCTTCGTAAGTTAGCCACCATATAAAGCTTAGGATTCTGCAACCTAAACACTCCACCTTTCCAACCTAATAACTTGACAAGTTCTGGCATCGAGGTCATAGATTGCTGAGTCCCTGTGGCTCACAGATTCCTTCACAACACCAACAGGTTCAGGTACCCCCGAGACAGGTGATCCCGACGGCACGCAGCTGGCGTGGAAGTACGATGAGGAGAATGACCGCATGTACGTGAACTATCCAGAAGACTGAGGCGTGGTCGTGATCGTGGGCAAGCATGCAGGGTAGCATAGTCATTTCTAATGTTTTGTAGTCCGTAGAGGAACTACCTTGTTTGGATGCGTGATGTAACTCTGAAATATTTATGAGATGACAGTTGAATCCCTTATTGTCATTCTGTTGATATTATGTATGTTCTATCTTACCATGTTTGCGAAACGCTTAGATGCGCTTCTTTCCAATTCGAGGCCTCGTTCCCCAAATCGGAAAGGACCGCAGCTTAGTCATTACATTAGTTCTGTGGGTCATAGAGGAACACGGAGAAGGCAACGATAGGGAGAATGGGGCTGTATACCTCCTGAATGGCGGTGAACCAAAGCAGTGGCGACCGACTCGATTTCAAGCACACAGAGCGAGAAATGGAGAGGGACTCACATGGGGGTTCGATTGGGCTAGGAGAGGACGATCAAAGAGGAGATGGAGATACATGGTAGCCTTAAATAGCCCAAGTGCTAGTGCACCGTGGACCGAAGTCTAGCAGTTGTCGGGGTTGTCCCGAGCATGCTTGGGGGTCCTCTGACCCATGGCTGCGACTCTCGTTGACTTGGTCTTGGGCGAGGGAAGGAAAGGAATGTTGAGGGAGAGCGCAGAAGCGATGCGCGTGCAGGTTTTTGGATTGGAGATTTCGGCTTGCATGGTGCGCATGCGGGAGAGGGCATCAGAGGGAGAGAGAGGACGTGTACAGGGGCTTTGTGTGTCCCAAATGTCAAGAGGCATCGACTAGTGCGTGGGGGAAGCCCAAGGTGGGCGGGCGTGCAAGGTCAACTCTCTGGAGCGTGGTGTAATGCTCCGGAGCATGACTTTGGCTGGCATGATTTCCCTTTTGCCGTGCTCTCGTGCACCCACTTGTGCCCACTAGGTACATGAGGAGGAGGTAAATGATCGAAAAGTGCATTTGGATGCCCTGGAAAATCCATGGGTCGAGAAGAGCGGAGAAAAGGGGGGGGGGGAAGTGGCTATCCAGGGGCTTGTAAGTGGGGTTTCACCCTTGCAATCATGGTGTAGGGCGCCAGGAAACTTACTCGGGGTGCTGGAGGTCTCTATGTAGTTGTGGTAAAATTTAGGGTGAAGGGGAATAGCTTATGGTGCCCTAGCAGTAGATTTAGGATTCTACCAAAAGGTGTTTGATGGAGTTTTGGGCAAGATTCGTTTTCCCAATTGATGTGAAACTTAACAAGATGGAATTGTTGTCAAAAGCAAGAGGGATCACCAAGTTTGAGCTCATTTGAACAAAGTTGGCAATGTAAACATGAAAATCCGTAGAAATAGACAGAATCAGTCTCATGTAGACCTAGGTGATAAAATCAACTCCCACAAATTCACAACTCGCTGTAGCATCCTTATTTAGGGGCTGGATTAGTCCTGTAAAGTTTTGGATCAATTGGATAAACTTGGCAATGTAAAGTTGCTCAAACTTTATTCTAGACAAAGAGGGTTTTGGGATATTTTGGTGAAAAAAATAAACTTGGATTGAGATGAAACTTTGCACGATCACCACATATATCATGTGTGAATTGCTAGAATTTTTCTAGAATTTATTGAGAATATTTACTATGGAAATATTTCAAAAGCTTCAAATAGGCAGAAAGGGTTTTGAGGGGTTTTATCCAATACTCTGAACAAGACCATGTGTTGAATTTCTTACATATAGAAAAATATATGTCCACTCAGTTTCCCTAAATTTCTCAAGTATTTTTGAAACAATAAAATAATTTCCGTCCATAAAAGATCATTTGTGGCCTCATAAAAAGGTATCTAAATAAAATAGGAAAATAACTTTTAAAATAGTTATTTTGTGGTTTTTGAAGTCTTTTTGATAATGGGATCCAAATAAAATCTTTGCAGTGAAACACTCCTCCTAAATTGAGGACTTGTAGTACAAATCTCAACTCAGGGGTTTTTGGAAGCTTAAAATAAATAAATGCATTTTGGTTGAAATAATATTTTACAAAATAGTTTCTGGCCCTATACACATGTCATCATCCTTGGGCAAAGGTTTGGGTCAAGGAGATGATTTTTTGAGAGAAGGGGAATTTTTTGTGAGTTAAAATGCAATCAATCACACAAGCAAGTAACAACGAGAACAAACATTGTCAGCACACAAAATGTTTTAAATGGTTCTAAATTTTGTAAAACATAATATGGCAAAGTGGTACAAACACAGGGTGTTGCAAACCTACCCCCCTTACAAGAATCTCGTCCCCAAGATTCCTAAGGTAGTCTTCATGCTCCTATGTTGCTTCTGTTTCAGTGTGGTTGCTCCACTTGAGATTGAAGTACTTGATGATGCAGCATTTGGTGCAATAATCGGCTTCATTGAAGATGCAGACTAGTCTCTTATGATAAGTGAAGTCTGGCTGAAGGTCGATGGCTTGACGATCGATGTCCTTGTAGAGATCGGGGCGGTTGGAACTTGGAGGCATTTCCGGAGGTGCGACACATGGAAAACATCGTGCACATGCGCGAGCTCGGAAGGTATCTCTAGCTGGTAGGCAACTTCTCCTTGTCTTGCGGTGATCTTGAAGGGGCATATATATCTTGGTATTAGTTTCCCTTGACGTGGAAGCGCTTTGTTCCCTTGAGAGGTGTTACTCGAAGATAGACATGATCTCTGGTGTTGAGGTCGACTTCTTGGTGGTGGGAGTCGGCATAGCTCTTTTATCTTGACTTGGGAGTTTATAGACATTCCCTGATGAGTTTAACTTGCTCTTCAGCTTCACGGAGAATATCTGGTCCAAAGATTAGTCCTTCTCCGGTATCTGACCAGTCCAGTGGAGTGCGACACTTGTGTCCATACAACACGTCAATGGTGCCATCTGAAGGCTAGATTGGTAGTTGTTGTTGTAGGAGAACTCAGAAAAGGGTAAATGTAAGTGCATCTAGTGCCCCTTAGTGATTTTGGTGGTTTGAAGACTTATAGGTTAAGTATCTAATGTGTTCTTGAGTGTACACATGATCTATAAGTCGCTCAGGAGTTTGAAATATTCGATGAATATCGACCCCTAAAATGTATATCTTCGGTTGAAGAAATTGGTCTGAAGCTAAAGAATTGAATCGCGAAGAATTTGCGATTAAATTGATATTCCTCATGAAGATATTGAAATTGAGGAATTCGGTGTGTCCTGAAGAAAATCAATCTGAAGACTTTGAAGCATCAACATTTATCCTTTTTGTTTTATTTTCTTCACACTTGAGTAATAGGAACACCATACTGTTAAAGGGGGTCGAGGTAACACACTGGAATGAATTTCCTCAAGATGCTCAACCCAATACTAATCCTACCAAAAGCCTCAAGTGAGGAATATGAGAGACATGAGGACTCTCACATTTGAGGGTCCCGAACGTTATCGATAGCCACGCCACATCATTGGTCTTATCCCCAACGGTCATATTATTTAAGGGCATTAATGTAAAATCATGTCGGGACGCTCCCAGGCTATAAATAGTCGCCCCCACAATCATTAGCTGGTTGGCTGCTCCGTTAGAAACTGACACTTGTCATAAGAGCAACCCAAATTCCTAGATCTTCGAGAGTAATTCATCAGTGAGGAAATACCCCAAACACCAAACCACAAACCAAAAACCAAGTGATTGAGCATCACTGAAGAAGTTCTTCCCGTGTGGGACTGAAGCCTTTTACCTTTGAGGACTGTGCATCCTCGAGACGGTTAGGCGTCATGGTCTAGAGCAATCCAGCAGTCAATTGTGGATCACCAGGTGACCAAGTTTGTGAGGGTTTGGAAGTCCGCCCTGAAGACTTACCACGAGTGTTGGGCGAGGACTGTGTGTTCTTAGCCCAAGGAGAATACGGTAGGGACTGTGTGTCCCGGGACTATGTGTCCTTTGGTTTCAATACCAAGCCGCTCCAAACCAGATGTACAACTGTCACAGCAGTTGGAACTGGGTCATCAATCACTGTCTTCACTGTGAAACGGGTTCTTTTTCCTCAACTCTTTATATTCCTCAGAATGTGTGTTGATGATTTTTAGTGTCACTGTTTGAAGAATTTGTTGAAGACTTTCTCTGAAATTCCTCAACCTCAAATTATTCACGCAAGTTAATCCTCATTTGTTTTCCACATGCCTGCATACTGTGCAAACTGTTTTCATATTCTTCATCCTGAAAAACTGCTGTAGTGAAACATTGCACTCTTGATCCTTTACTGTTTCCTCTGTAAGTTAGTCATCAGTGAGGAATTTCCTCCAAAGGAATTTCCTCAGTGATGAAATTCTAAAAATCTCCTATTCCCCCCCCTCTAGTTGATATAACGCACTTTCAATTGGTATCCGAACAAGGTACTCCCTTATTCTGTGTGATTTTGGTTTAACCACCTGGAGTTTTAGTTATGTCGAGTGCAGGCATGATCAAGGTTACTGCAGCATGTCCTACTTTCTAAGGAAAGGACTTTCCCTTCTGGAAGACCAAGATGCAGATGCATCTACAAGCTATTGACAATGATCTCTGGTATATTGGGGAACATGGCGTCCCTATCATCTCTGCTACTATCTCGGCTGCTGATGTGAAGAAATTCAAGAAACTTGATTCTCAAGCGAAGAATATCATCTGTGGCCATCTGAGCAAGGGCCAGTATGGCAGAGTGAGTGCTTTGGGCTCAGCGAAACTTATATGGGAAAGGTTGTCCAAAGTCAATGAAGGAGTATCAACCCTGCGTGATTCTCGTGTTGATGTTCTTCGCAATCTCTTCAATCGCTTCAAGAGGTTTGACAATGAAAGCTGCCAAGATACCTTTGATCGCCTCACTGACATATCAAATGAACTGCAAGCACTGGGAGCTCGAGACATTACTGATCACGAAGTTATGAAGAAACTGCTAAGATCTTTGGATTCTTCATTTGATACTTTAGTTCTGATGATTCAAGAAAGACCAGACTACAAGATGCTTGATCCAGCTGATATACTCGAAAGACTCAATACTCATGAATTCCAACAAGAAGAAAAGAGAGATCTATAAGGACCAAGCTATTCTAGACCACGTGCACTGAAGGCCAAAGCAATTTCCTCATCTGAAGAAGAAGAATCGGATGGTAGCATTGGTGATCCTGAAGAATTTGGACAGGAGCTTGCAATGCTCGTGAGGAAGCTCCAGAGGTTTACACGACGTGGCTAGTTCGGTAAATCTTCAAGAAGAGATATGAGGAAATCAGAAAAGAACCTGCCACAAATGCAAGAAATCAGGTCACTACATTGCTGATTGTCCTTGTTGGGGAAAGGAATCAAAGAAGAAGAAATACAAGGATGAAAGTTCTGATGACTCGAAGAAAAAGAAGAAACCTTCAAAATCCTCATCTTCAAAGTCCTCATCGCACAAGAAGACTAGATTCAGAAAGGCTTGGGCATTTATTGGCAAGGAAATGGATTCCGAGGTAGAATCCGAGGAATGTGATGAAGAGGAGGGTTCAGATGAATACTCAGGATCCGGACAGGCTAGTCTTGCACTTGCAACCACATTCGTCAGCAAGTCAATCTTCAACCTTGAAGAAAATGATAACACCGTCCACACTGATGACTATGCTGATGACTTCGCTCCAACCTATTGCTTCATGGCAAAAGGTTCAAAGGTACCGAATGTAGCTTCCTCCTGTGATTCAAGTGATTGTGAACCTGATGATTATAAAAAACCCAGTTACGGTAAACTTGCTATCATTGCCACTAAACAACAAACTGCCCTGGAAAAGCTTCAGAAACTGCTAGATAGAAGCGATGATCTGTTGAATGATGAAATGAATCTTACCCAAATCCTCACTGAAGTTATGAAAAGTCTTCTGTCTAGATTTGATAATCTTCAAGATCGTCATGTTACTCCCCTCGCTGATCATGAGAAACTTTCCGATGAATTTCTTTAAAGGAAGCTTGATCTAGAGAAGTTGAGGATTTCTCATGATGATCTTCGTATGGAAAATGATTCATTACTAGCTCAACAGATCAATGCTGCTCAAGCTGAATTCATTCCTCCATGTCCTAAATGCATTGAACGTGAATCTGCTAATTCTTTAGCAGAATCATCAAATACTTCAATTGCTACAAATTCTTAGACTGCTCCTCTAGTGTCAAATTCCTCACTTGAGGAAAACACAAATGTCACTGATGAAAATGCAGGGCTGAAGGAATTGTATGTGACAGGCATATACAAAAGTCTCAAAGGACATCAAACCCTTTGTGATGTGCTCAAAAAGCAGATCTTGAAGAGGAACCCGAGGAAAGAAAGAATTGCCTTTGAGAGGAAATTGAATGCTCATGGATCGTATTGGAAACCTGAGCAGTATCCCAAAACCTCCTGGGTTGCTGCTACTGGGCCTCCTTTTGATCCATCAAATCTAACAGACTTTTCATGTGAATTATCCTATTCCTCAGATGAGTTATTTGACTCCAACTATAAACTGTTCAAAAATCAATCTGGTGAAGTATTTGCTTGATATGTTGGAACTAACTGCAGGAATGGGCTTCCACTGAGGAAAATCTGGGTTCCCAAAAGTTGCCTTGAAAATCTTCAGGTGAATGTCCTCATGACACCACCGATGAATAATTTGAACGCCAGATCAATTTCCTCAGGAGGAACAAAGTCTTCAAGAGGATCAAAATCCTCAACTGGTCAAAACTATGCTCGTACCCGTGTTAATGCTTCTAACATGCAGGTAAATTACAAGGAATATGAATATGAGCGTTATTCTTCAAATCATTATGCCCATAAATCCTCAAACAAGTTCTCTGCATATTCATATGAGTACTTTAACCCCCTACTGTTAAGAGAAGTGCATTAGCTTCAATGCCCCCTTTCTCATATGGTGCTCGCAGGATGATGAATTCTTTACCACCCCTTTAGATGTGGGTGGTGAAGAAATTGAACTAATCACTTCTGCAGGACAGGTCTCCAGATGAAAATCATCATCTGAAGAATTTGCTGGAGACCTGAGGAAAACGCTTGATAGGATGCAAGCTAATATTGTTGAAATAGAAATATTTCACACGTCCTTATAATTCTGTTATGATAAAATTCCTATCTGATGAAATTGATATCATATTCTTCAAGTCGGAAGCATATGAGATGGTAAGCTGTACTAATTCATCTGCAAGATGACAAACCCAAGAGTACTGAGTGGGTTCTTGATAGTGGCTGCACACATCACATGACTGGTGATAAAAGCTTGCTGATGAATATGCCACTAACTCCATCACCCCTGAAGCAAATCACATATGCTGACAAAGGTAAAAGCAAGGTATTGGGACTTGGCAAAGTGGCTATTTCCAAGGATAGGCACATGGACAAAGTAATGCTTGTTGAATCCCTTGGATTTAACCTCATGTCAGTCTCAATGCTTTGCGATCTTGATATGATTGTTATCTTTGGAAGATATAGATGTGTTGTTATCATGGAATCTGACAGATCCAAAGTCTTCGAAGGTGTTAGAAGAGGGATTTGTACATTCTTGATTTCTCTACAGGTCCTCAACCAGCCACTTGCTTACTAGAAAAAACCTCAGAAGGGTGACTGTGGCATCGAAGACTCGGTCATGCAGACATGAGGAATTTGCACACACTTGCGAAGAAGAAACATGTCATCGCCATCGAATCAGTCAAATTCCTCAAGGACCATGTCTGCGGTGCTTGCGAATCTGGGAAAATGACCAGATCCAAGCACCCCTCGAAGACTATCATGACCACTACTCGTCCATTTGAATTGCTTCACATGGATCTTTTTGGACCTACTCATTATGCCACACTAACAAATGCAGCATGTTTATATGGCTTCGTCATAGTTGATGATTATTCCAGATATACATGGGTGCATATCATTCTATATAAAACTGAAGTGCAGGAAGTCTTCAAACTATTTTCTTCAAGGGCCTCGACGAACTTCGGCATCAAGATCAAACATATCAGGAGTGATAATGGAACAGAGTTCAAAAACACTGGTATTGATAATTATCTTGATGAACTTGGTACTACTCACCAATTTTCTGCTCCTTATACTCCTCAACAGAATGGTGTCGTCAAAAGGAAGAACATGACTCTGGTTGAAATGGCAAGAACCATGCTTGAAGAATATCAGACTCCTCGTCGCTTTTGGCCTGAATCAATCAACACTGCATGCCATATCATCAACAGGGTATATCTTCACAAACTCGTGAAGAAAACCTCATACGAACTCCTCACTGACAAGAAACCCAATGTATGTTATTCAAAGTCTTCAGCTCAAAATGTTGGATTAGAGATACTCACCATAGCTCAAAGTTTGCACCTAAGGCACATGAGGGTATTATGCTCGGTTATGGAAAGGACTCGCACACCTACAGAGTCTTCAACAACTATCACAACAAAGTTGTTGAGACTGTAGATGTGCGGTTTGATGAAACTAATGGCTCGCAAAGAGAGCAATTGCTTCCTGATCCAAATAATCTGTCTCCCGAGGAAGCAATAAAGCTCAAAGCTACTGAAGACATTGTTCCCACTGAGGAAATTGATGAAGAAATAATTCCCAGCACTGATGACAATCAAGAAGATGCTCCTGAGGAAATTGCTCCAGAACCAATTCCTCAGCCCAGACGAAATCCTGGACCAGCTCATCCGAGGATTGCAAATGAAGTAGAACTTGAAAAAATCGTCAATGACATCAACGCACCAGGTCCTCTCACTCGCTCAAAAGCTTCACACTTAGTTACCTTTTGTGGGCATTTCTCCTTTGTGTCTATCACAGAACCTTCAAAAGTTGTTGAGGCTTTCCTGGAACCGGAGTGGATCCAAGCTATGGAAGACGAACTTCTTCAATTCAAGCTGAATGACGTATGGGAGCTAATCAAACGACCAGATCCTCACAAGTACAATATCATCGGAACCAAGTGGATTTTCTGAAACAAGCAGTGGCCCAAGGCTACACACAAGCTGACTTGTAGTGGTGAGGAATAAGGCACGACTTGTAGCCCAAGGCTACACACCGGTTGAAGGAATAGATTTCGATGAAATTTTTGCACCTGTTGCTAGAATTGAAGCTATTCGAATACTACTTGCTTATGCTAATCATCATAACATCATCTTATATCAAATGGATGTGAAAAGTGCATTCCTCAATTGTAAGCTTGAGGAAGAAGTATCTGTTGCTCAGCCCCCAGGTTTTGGGGATCCAAAGAATCCACACAAAGTCTTCAGACTCAAAAAGGTGCTCTATGGTCTCAAGCAAGCCCCTCAGGCATGGTATGATATATTGAAGGAATTCCTCATGAAGAAAGGCTTCAAACCTGGTTCACTTGATCCAACTCTTACAGGATGAGTGAAGAATATCAGATGTCTATGATGGGGGAGCTGAAATTCTTCTTATGTCTTCAAATTCATCAACAACGCAATGGAATCTTCATATCACAGGAGAAATACCTCAAGGATGTTCTGAGGAAATTCGACATGCATGAATGCAAAGGTGCCAATACTCCAATGCCTACCAACGTCCACCTCTACACTGACGAAAATGGTATAGAATTCGATCAACAGGTATATCGCTCTATGATTGGCTCTTTACTGTATTTATGTGCATCTATGCCAGATATAATGCTTAGTGTTTGCATGTGTGCAGGTTTTCAAGCAAAACCGAAGGAATCAGACCATAAGGCTGTGAAACATATTCTTCGATACTTAGCTCACACACCAACACTAGGATTATGGTACCCCAAGGGCTCAAATCTTCATCTTGTGGGATATTCTGATTCTGACTATGCTGGTGACCGTGTGGATCGCAAGTCAACCTCTGGCACATGTCATTTCCTCGGAAGATCACTAGTCTGCTGGTCCTCAAAGAAGCAGAACTACGTTTCACTTTCCACTTCCGAAGCTGAGTACATTGCTGCTGGTTCATGTTGTGCTCAATTGCTGTGGATGAAGCAAACCCTCAAGGACTACGGCATCAACATGAAGAATGTGCCTCTCTACTGCGACAATGAGAGTGAAATCAAGATTTCATACAACCCAGTACATCACTCGAAGACCAAGCACATCCAGATTCGTCATCATTTTCTTTGGGACCATGTCCTCAAGGGCAATATCCTCATCGACCATGTGAAGACTGACAATCAACTGGTAGATATCTTCACTAAGCCCTTGGATGAGGGTTTTGCAAGTTGCGGTGTGAAAGGATCGATATGGTTGACTAGAGGGGTGGGGTGAATAGGCAACGACCACCTTTTAAATAATCTTAGCAAGTTAGGGTAAACAATATACGGGTTCACAAATATAACAACAATGGGGTGAACCTTAATGAATCTAACAACGAGAGCTAGTAAGACAAGTAAGAGATAGACAACAACATAAGCATACACAATGTAAAGGTTAGAGATAACCACACGTGGAACCAATGGAGACGAGCATGTGTTACCGAAGTTCCTTCCCTTTGACAGGAAGTACGTCTCCGTGGGAGCGGTGTGGAGGCACAATGGTCCCCAATAAGCCACTAAGGCCACCGTATTCTCCTCACGCCCTCGCACGATGCAAGGTACAGTGATTCAACTATAGGTGCCCTTGAAGGCGGCGACCGAACCTTTACAAACGAGGTTGGGGCAAACTCCACACAAAGCTTGGAGGCTCCCAACAAGACATCGAAGCTTCACCACAATGGAATATGGCTTCGAGGTGACCTCAACCGTCTAGGATGCTCAAACACCCAAGAGTAACAAGATCCCCAAGGGATTGGTGGGGGGATCAACTTTTCTCTTGGTGGAAGTGTGGATCTAGGCCTTCTCAATCAATCCCTAAAGAATCAACAAGTTTGATTGGCTAGGAAGAGAGATTGGGCACTTTTGAGCTTAGGGAGCAACAATGGAGCTTGGGAGGGTAGGAGATAGAGTTCCACAGCTAGAAGAACCCTTTATATAGTGGGGCGGGGGAATCCAACCATTTTCCCACTCACAGCCCGTGTCTAGCGGTACTACCGCTGGATGCAGCGGTACTACCGCTGCCTGCAACAGTACTACTTCTGGCACTCCAGCGGTACTACCGCTGGCTGCAGCGATACTACCGTTGGGCCCCTGGTAGTGCATAAGCACTACCACCGCCAAGAAAGTCTTCGCAAAAAGGTCCGTCCACGTACAACCGCTAGGCAGGCGGTACTAAGCTCCTGGAGTGGTACTACCGCTCACCAGGGGCGGTACTACCACCAGTTAGCGGTACTACCGCTGGCTGCAGCGGTACTACCGCTAGCACTCCAGCGGTACTACCGCTAGGGCTAGAGGTACTACTGCTAGGGCCAGCAGTACTACCGCTGGGGGACCATTTGCAAAGAAGAAGGAAACACAAAGGAGGGAGCCACTCCAAGGTTGCCGGCAAGGGGGAAAATATGTGAAGTGTGCGCGTGCAAGATTGATTCCACCCAAACCTTTCTACTACGGTTCCCCACTTAATAGTACGGCTTTCCTATGACTCAAATAAAGAGAATCGTAGAGAACACCGTGCTTCTGTTCAATGAAAGAGGGGGCGAGTCGTCTTGTGCCGTTGACGTGTGTTATCTGAAATCTTAATACACACGGTTAGTCCTTTGTGGTACTGCCATCAATCACCAAAATTACTTAGGCATAAACTATGCCCCAACAATCTCCCCCTTTTTGGTGGATTGATGACAATACCGGATTTGCACAGAGAATAATATGAGAACAAAAAGATAGAGATATATGAAAATAAGGAGCATATGACTCACAGCATATGATGGAAATAAATCTCACACAAGTTCATGTCTCACGAAAGGTAGCAAAATAGAAGCAAACCAAGTTCAAAGCAGAACACGAAAGATAAGCAAAGCTAAGAAAAGTTCAACTCTCAAAGCAAGTCCAACTCCTAGACTCTCTCCCCCTTTGGCACAAGACACCAAAAAGGGGCACACTTAACGCCACAGGTGGTTACTCCTCATCCTCAGCATCACCAGACTCGTCCGTAGCCTCCGGATCATCCTGCTCCTCTTCATTGTCCTCTTCCTCCTCAGCGCCAGACCACTGGTAACCTTGAGCCCGCATCCAAGCAGCCTCTGGAGTGATGTCGTCCTCTGATCCGCTAGAGATGTCAACATCAAGTGTCCTCAGGACACACTTGTGCCTCTGACGGTTCTCTTTCTGAGCCACGTGCGTCTGATACTGGCCCTTAGCCTGCATACAGAAGAGAGTCTTCATCTTATCCTGCAGTTATATGGCCAAAGATGGCATGGCAGTAGAGCGGGACTGAGAGGCGGTTCCTCTGTCAGCAGCAGTCTCTGTGTCAGTGTCCATGTGCTGAGATGAAGTTGATGGGTTGGCCCATTTGTCCTTGACACGAAGCTTGACATGATCGTGCGCAATGTAGTCAGCCTGAATGTATAACTCCTCCTGCGGATAGGTGTCTTGCCACTTCTGACGGGTATAAGAAAACAAGTAGGGCCCGTAGATGGGAACCTTGCGCATCATGATGCAGTTCCAGAGCTCAGTGAACATCACATCATAAATATCAAGAGGGGCAGACTCCTTAGTCATAGCCTCCTCACAGAGCAGTAGCATCTCAGCCAGAGAGCCATGTACCTCGTCGAAGTTGCCAATGCGAGGAAAGAGGGTGTTGCGGAAGATCCGATGCATGACGTCCAGATGCCTGGGGAGCACACCTTTCCTCACATAGAGTTGCTGCAATCTGTCCTTGGCGGAGGCCCTATCAGTGGTAGCTGCAGCATGAAGACGCGACCCAAGTGGAGTGTCAGCGCCCTGGAAATCAACCTTGAGGAATGCCATGAATTCACGCCAGGTACCGGTCATCTTCTGAGTCCCAGTCATCCACACCATGGAGCGCTCATCATCAGGAGAGAAGTGACACGTGACATAGAACTGGGCAACAACATTGGGGTCAAAGTCTGTCTTGAAAGAGATGATCTCCTTGATGCCCGATTTGTCAATCAGAGAGAGAGCATCACCAAAATAGTCCATGTTCCGTTGAAGGTGAGCCAGGTCAATCCACTGAACGAGGACAAAGTAATTCTTGAAATGGTTGATTGTATCACGGTAGATCCTGCAGTGATCCCTTGCCCAAACATGCTCGACATTCTTGATCACAGCCCGCTCTTGGAGATAGTGGTTTTGGGTGCGGAACCGCAGAAAGTCCTAAGGGGGCATGGTGCGGACGATGATCCCCTTGTCCTTGTGAGCGGTCTTCTTGAAGGCCTGCTTTTTGGGTTGCACACCTGAAGTGGCGGAGCCCTCTGGAGCCTCTGGATTGCGAAAATGCTTGGACTGGGTGTCCCGTTGGGGGTTCGAGCGGCGAGCACCACCTGTGACACAAAACACACACAGAAAAAGAGCGACAAAAAGGAGTCAAGGCAATGAACAAGAAAAGGCAGAAAAGTAAACACTCCTTGCCAGGCACATGAGAAGAGTACACAGAGAATCCTCCTGGCGGTAGTACCGCTGGGGTCCTAGCGGTAGTACCGCTACCCCTGGCGGTAGTACCGCGGGGGTCCTGGCGGTAGTACCGCTACCCCTGGCGATAGTACCGTCGGGGTCCTGGCGGTAGTACCGCTACCCCTGGCGGTAGTACCGTCGGGGTCCTGGCGGTAGTACCGCTACCCCTGGCGGTAGTATCGCTGGGGTTTGATTTTTCAGATCTGAAAATATGAATAGAACCCATAGAGATGGCTACATGGATTTTACGAGGGCCATGGGCTGTGTACGATCACTAAGAACTCCACCACAGCCCTAACCACATGAGGACCACAAGTATCATCTAAATAGGCACATGCCTAGTCAAGAGAGTGCAAGTTTTATATCTAATCCAAACATAGTTCAAGTGCTTGATCTAAAACATGTAAATCCTAGGGTATGGAAAAATAAATAGCAAAGATTCATAGGACCTACACTCCCCTGGAATATCTCCTTCATGCCATCCAAGAACAGGGCACAATATCAAAGACTTGGATCCAAACCACCAATGCTCCTAACCCTAGAACAAGAACATCAACCAAGAGAAGAAGGGGAGGAGCTTTACCGGGGTCCATTCCACATGGAGGAGGAAGAAGAAGTGGAGCAAACCCTCCAACTCAACGGAGAAAAGGGGCTCGACGAATAGATATCGAAATAGGGGGAGTTCGGGGTTGGGGAGGGAGGAGCCGCGAGGAATAAGAAAGAGGCAGGAAAAATGGACTCCCCCTCCTTTACATAGCCCAAGGGGTACGGGCCAGCGGTAGTACCGCTATGGTCCTGGAAGTAGTACGGCTGGCTGTAGCGGTAGTACCGCTGGGGTCCTGGCGGTAGTACCGCTCCCCTAGCGGTAGTACCGCTCCCCTTGAGACAGCCCTAACAATACCCTATGTAGGTTGTGGTAGATTGGAATCCTAGCGGTAGTACCGCTATCCATAGCGGTAGTACCGATGGGGTCCCAGCGGTAGTACCGCTACCCCTGGCGGTAGTACCGCTAGGGTCCTGGCGGTAGTACCGCTACCCCTGGCAACAGTACCGCTGGGGTCCTGGCGGTAGTACCGCTACCCCTGGCGGCAGTACCACTTCAAATGTCACACCGGGACCTAGGAAAAGAGAAGAACGTGGGCAAATGACAAGTTAGTGAAAAAGATGATAGCACCAGCAAGATATACTGACTTGTCATTTTATATCCTTTCTTCTATATGAGATAAAGGTGGGGGGGGGGGGGGCGGTGGCCGAGGCCACCTATGTTTGAGACAAAGGTATGACACCGTGAAGAATTATCCTTGGGTTCATGACCAATGCTCGTCTTTGAAGCACAAGTGCCATTTGACAATGGCTAAAGTGATAGACTAGATCGATTTATGCATAATGGGGGGAGGAAAAGTTCATTGAGAGAACAACACTCCGCCTATGTCCATGCCTACATCTAGAACAAGATAGAATGCATAGTGAGGTGCAACGTTCCTAGCTTCAATCCACATTACTTGAATCAATGATATTTAGCTGATGCCTTAACTGCCGGAACCTTGCTTCATCTAGGGGCTTAGTGAAAATATCTGCAAGTTGCTCTTCAGTGTGGATGAAGTGAACCTCAATATCCCCTAGCTTGATATGTTCACGAATGAAGTGATGGCGAATATCAATATGCTTGGTTTTGCTATGTTGCACTGGGTTGAGGGAAATCTTGATAGCACTTTGATTGTCACATAGAAGAGGCATTTCGTCACAAGTGACACCGTAATCCTTTAAAGTTTGCCTCATCCATAGCAATTGTGCACAACAACTTGAAGCTGCCACATACTCAGCTTCGGTGGATGATAGAGAGACGCAATTCTGATTCTTTGAAGACCAACTTACCAATGAGCGACCAAGGAATTGGCATCCTCCATAAGTTGACTTCCTCTCCACACAATCTCCTGCCCAATCTGAGTCAGAATAGCCAACTAGATTGAAGTTTGCTCCTTTGGGATACCAAAGGCCAAAGTTTGGGGTATGAGCCAAATATCGAAAGATTCGCTTAATAGCCATATAATGACTTTCTTTTGGTGCGGATTGAAACCGTGCACATATACCTACACTCAACATAATATCCAGTCTAGATGCACAAAGGTAAAGGAGGGATCCAATCATGGAGCGATATACCTTTTGATCCACTGCTTTACCATTGGGATCACTGTCAAGCTTGCATCTTGTTGGCATGGGGAACTTGACCGGTTTGACATCTTCAAACTCGAACCGTTTGAGCATGTCTTGAGTGTACTTGGCTTGTTTGATGAAGGTCCCTTCTAGGCCTTGTTTAATCTCAAACCCGAGGAAGAACTTCAACTCTCCCATCATGGACATCTCAAATTTCTGAGTCATTAGTGCAGCAAATTCTTCATTGAAGGAAATGTTAGGAGAGCCAAAGATAATATCATCAACATATAGTTGGCATATGAACAAATCCCCTTTAACCCTCTTAGTAAAAAGAGTGGGATCTATCTTCCCAATTTTAAACCCACGATCTTGTAACAACTCAGTAAGATACTCATACCACGCACGTGGGGCTTGTTTAAGGCCATAGAGTGCCTTATTAAGCTTGTACACATGATTGGGGAGCTTGGGATGTTCGAATCCCGGGGGTTGTTTGACATAGACCAACTCATTTAAAGGACCATTAAGAAAGGCACTTTTCACATCCATTTGATGTAATTTGAAGTTATGATGAGAAGCAAATGCAAGCAACATGCGAATAGATTCTAGACGAGCAACAGGGGCAAAGGTTTCACCGTAGTCGATACCCTCGACTTGGGAGTAGCCTTGAGCCACCAATCTTGCCTTGTTTCGAATCACAATCCCATTGGCATCTTGCTTGTTCTTGAATATCCATTTGGTCCCGATGACATTATGTTCCTCCGTTGGCCTTGGCACTAAATTCCAGACTTGGTTGCGCTCAAAGTTGTTAAGTTCTTCATGCATGTCCATAAGCCAATCCTCATCATCGAGCGCTTCCTGTACCTGTTGAGGTTAACAATACGAAACAAACGCGTGATGCTCACAATATTTCCAAGTCTATTGACAGGTGGATACTCCCCTTTTTAAACTACCAAGTACATTCTTCATAAGATGTGACTTGACACTCAGCTTGTTCGCAATCTTGGCTGCTCGACGCTCCAAGAGTTCTTCATTGGATAACGGGGGAGCATCGGCTTGTGTACTTTGCTTGCCCTTGCGTCTTGAGGCTCCCTTGGCACCGACTATTGGTGCTGCAGAAGGGAATTGTGAGACAGTATCCTGATCATCTTGACTTTCAACTTGAGCAGGTTCACTAGTTTGTTCTTGTATTTGTGGTTGCTCTTGATCTTGATCTTGTGCTCCTACATGGTTTGGATCTCGTGGTTGCACTTGATCTTGATCATGAGCAGGTTCAGAGTCTTGGGAGAGTGCTTGAATATCATGAGACACATCATCATTGTTGGGCAATTTATCTTGACATTGAGCTTGTTCATTTTGTTGAGAGTCTTCTCTTTGTTCATCGGAAGCGTGTGGGGCTTGTGGAGGTGATGGCTCCACTTGAGTAGAGCATTGTCCTTCTCCTTCGGCCACAAGGGGTTCCTCAATGGGGAGTATTTGACCAATCCCCATTCTTCTTATGGCCTGGGGAGGAATTTCATCACCTACATCACAAAGACCACTTTGCTCCACTTGGGAACCATTGTTTTCATCAAACTCCATGTTACACGTCTCCTCAATGAGTCTAGTGGACTTGTTGAGGACACGGTAAGCATGAGAGTTTGTAGCATAACCAACAAAGATGCCCTCATGTGCTCTAGAATCAAATTTAACTAAACATGCACCTTTCTTGAGAATGAAACACTTACAACCGAATACCCGGAAGTACTTGAGGTTGGGTTTGTTTCCAGTTAGAATCTCATACGGAGTCTTGTTCAAGCCTTTGCGGATATAGAGCCGATTGGATGCATCACATGCTGTGTTGATGGCCTTTGCCGAGAAGTTATATGGAGATTTGAATTCTGCCATCATTGTCCTTGCAGCGTCTATCAAGGTCCGGTTCTTCCTTTCTGCCAGGCCGTTTTCTTGAGGGGTATATGGTGCTGAATATTTGTGTTTTATTCCCTCATCACCTAGAAACTCATCCAAGGTGTAGTTCTTGAACTCGGTGCCGTTGTCACTTCTAATCATCAAGATCTTTGCTTCATGTTGACGTTGTGCTTCATTAGCAAAGTTGATGACAGTTTGTTGAGTTGCACTCTTCTTTTTGAAGAAATATACCCAGGTGTATCTTGAGTAGTCGTCAACGATCACCAAGCAATACTTTCTGCCTCCAAGACTATCAAATGATGGAGGGCCACACAGATCCATATGGAGAAGCTCTAATGGCCTCTTAGTGTAGATAAGAGTCGTTGGACGATGAGCAGTTTCATGAATCTTTCCTTCAATGCAGGCACTGCAAACACGATCTTTAGCAAAACTCACATTTGTGAGTCCATGAATATGGTCCCCTGTCAGAAGGCTTTGCAAATATCTCATATTGACATGAGCTAAACGGCGATGCCAAAGCCAGCCCACATCAACTTTAGCCATTAAACACGTCGCGGTCTTAGTGGGTCCCTTTGAGAAGTTCACCACATAAAGACCATTTTCGACAGATCCAACATAGGCTACTTTAAGAGTCTTGCTCCTCAGGAGGACCACAGTATCAAGATTAAAGAATGTGTAAAAACCCATAATTGCAAGTTGACGAACCGAAAGTAAATTGTAGGCAAGAGACTCAACAAGCATGACCTTCTCAATAGATAACTCTTGAGAGACGACCACCTTACCAAATCCCAATACCTTTGACGAGGATGCATCGGCGAATTGGACATGGGTGGGCATAGATGGAGAAGGATGCACATCCACCACTAAGTCCTTGCTTCCGGTCATATGATTTGTTGCTCCACTATCGAGCAACCATGACACCCCACCGGAAGCAAACTCCTGCAATAGATCAAGGCTTGGTTTTAGGTACCCATTTTTTAATGGGTCCTTTCATGTTAGAGACAGGGGTCTTAGGAACCCAGATAGCCCATTCAATATACTCATCGTAGGAACCAACAAATCTGGCATAAACATGCCCATCACTAGCACGACATAAGACATAAGAAGAATTGAGTTTGTCGGCTGTGTTAGTAGGAATGGTTTTGCCCTTCTTGAGGCTTCCATAGTCCACCTTGTTCCTGTTCACCTTCTGAGTCCCCTCACCCTCTTCGACAAAGATGTCCATGAGGGTAGGAGATCGTTTGTTCCTGTTCCTCCTTTTACCCTTTGACTTGGATGTAATTCCAAGTCCCTCCTTTCCTACAACTCCTTTTTGAGTGCTCAAGAGGTCGTTTAGGCTCTTCTCACCTTGTATGCGTGCCACAAGGCCCTTCTCAAGTTTCTCGTTTAACTTGGCATTTTCCTCCACAAGATGTACATGCTCACAACAGGGATTAGTTGCACAAGCATTATCAATTAACACAAAGGGAGGACAAGTAGAGATCTTCTTGGTAAGCTTTGCTTGGAGTTGATCATGAGACTCTTTCAGAGAGAAATGAACACCTTTCAAGACCATGTGGGCCTTGTCAAGTGTGTCAAACTCCTCTTTGAGTCTGTCATGGCCAACCCCAAGAGCATACTTTTCAGACTTATGCATACGAGTAAGAACAACATCATGATCTAGTTTCTTTTGCATTTTAGCACAGTCATAGTTATATGACTCCTCAAGAGCCAAACGAAGAGTGCGCTCCTTTTCTAGAGCAATAGATAATTCAACAATTTCATCGGCATAGTCATGACTGTGTCCCTGAAGCTCGGAGATGGTCTCCTCATGAGACTGAATGAGCTCAGTGGCCTCATCCAGTTGTTCCAAGAGAGTAACAAAGTGCTTCTTGGATTCTCCCTTAATAGTGCACAGAAACTTGTCAAGATCATGCTCATTAAGTTCCCCAACATCACTATCATCAACACAATTTAACAATGAAGGAGCAGTAGCGATATTGGTCTTAATGATGGGGGTTAGCTGATTGATACCTTTTGCCATGAGGCACTTGGTGATGTGGTTCTCATTGGGGGCGTTGAAGAGGGACACCTTCTGGGGAGAGGTAGTGGCAATAGCAACAGTTGTCGTGGCCACTGTATCATCATCATCATCATCATCAGAAGGGTACTCTTCAAGGGCCACCATCCCTTTTGGGTGGGGTTTCTTCACAAAGTTGTTCTTGATTGGAAATGATTTGGTTTTGTGTTTGCGAATGAGCTTGCCCCCGTTGTCTTCCCTTTTCTCATAGGGACATTCGGCCATGAAGTGGCTCACGTTACCACAGTTATAACATGTCCTCACTCGTTGTTTGGGTTTGAATCCACTCAAGTTGTTCTTGGTGAAGGTAGGTCTTGAGTTCCTCTTGTTGCCCCAGAATTGCCTTGATGCAAGAGCCATGTGCTCATGATAGGCATACTTTGTGTCTTCAGGGCAGTTCTCCTCTTCCTTATCCTCTTCTTCTTCTTCTTCAAACATTGCTTTTGCTTTCAACACAAGGTTGGGTGAAGTTGTCTTTGAGCGAACACGAGCAAGTGCATTGTCGGCTGTTTCGTTCATGATTGACATTGCAATGAATTCATCCAACACCTCACTGGAAGACAAGGAGTGGAAGTCTGGCCGTTGACGAATGACAGATGACATGGCTTTGTTGAAAGGCATGATGGCTTTGAGAAACTTGTGCTTTACCCATGTATCATCCACATCCTTGCTCCCATGATCCTTGAGTGCCACAGCAATAGCAGTCACCCTCCGATAGAGATCACGAGGGTCCTTGTCTTCCTTCATCACAAACTCATCGGCCTTATCAAGTATCACTTCATAGTTGGATCGTTGAATGCTTGAGCTTCCCTTGTACAACACCATAATATGCTCCCAACAATCCTTGGCCAAAGTGAAAGGATGCAAGTGAGGAAGATCTTCAGGTTGCACTGCGGACTAGAGAATAAACAAGGCGGAGTGATTGTATTGATTGTCTGCATCTTCTATTGGAGTGAGGTTGCTTGGATCATGGGGATAATATCCTTGCTCGATGATTCTCCACAAGTTTGTTGAGCTGTGATTCAAATGAGACTTAATAGAAAATACCCAGTTAGCGAAGTCACCTTTCACAAGCTTAGGAGGAGGACCAACAGGATTAAGACGCGGTGCGGGAACGGATCCTCCATAGACCATGGGGGGTGGAATTGAGGCATATGTTCCAGTTGCATACTTTTCGTGAGATGAGGAAGGTCGCATACCTTTAGCCGCTTCCTTAGAGAAATTGGCCTCCAAATCAGTGATGGTGAGTTTAACCACTAACGCCGGTTCGGGTGGACTTTTAAATCCCTCAATTAACTCTTTAAGCATGGTCTTGACTTCGTTCGTCAAGGATGTCTTGAGGGCGGCCATAGCTGTATTCAAGTCGTCCCTTGTGACCGAAGTCAAGTCCATGGCCTCGGGTTGCCCATGGTTAATTCCCTCTTCGCCTTCCATACTCTTCGGGTGGTTAAACCCTTAATAAAGAGACGTGGCTCTGATACCAATTGAAAGGATCGATATGGTTGACTAGAGGGGGGGGGTGAATAGGCAATGACCACTTTTTCAATAATCTTAGCAAGTAAGGGTAAAAAACATACGGGTTTACAAATATAACAACAATGGGGTGAACCTTAATGAAGCTAACAACGAGAGCTACTAAGACAAGTAAGAGATAGACAACAACATAAGCATACACAAAGTAAAGGTTAGAGATAACCACAAGTGGAACCAATGGAGACAAGGATGTGTTACCGAAGATCCTTCCCTTTGACAGGAAGTACGTCTCCGTTGGAGCGGTGTGGAGGCACAATGCTCACCAATAAGCCACTAAGGCCACCGTATTCTCCTCACGCCCTCGCACGATGCAAGGTACCGTGATTCCACTATAGGTGCCCTTGAAGGCGGCGACCGAACCTTTACAAACGAGGTTGGGGCAAACTCCACACAAAGCTTAAAGGCTCCCAACAAGACCACGAAGCTTCACCACAATGGAATATGGCTTCGAGGTGACCTCAACCGTCTAGGATGCTCAAACACCCAAGAGTAACAAGATCCACAAGGGATTGGTGGGGGAATCAACTTTTCTCTTGGTGGAAGTGTGGATCTAGGCCTTCTCTACCAATCCCTAAAGAATCAACAAGTTTGATTGGCTAGGGAGGGAGATCAGGCACTTTTGAGCTTAGGGAGCAACAATGGAGCTTGGGAGGGTAAGAGATAGAGTTCCACAGCTAGAAGAACCCTTTATATAGTGGGGGGGGTAATCCAACCGTTTTCCCACTCAGAGCCCGTGTCTAGCGGTACTACTGCTGGATGCAGCGGTACTACCACTAGCACTCGAGCGGTACTACCGCTGGCTGCAGCGGTACTACCGCTGGGCCCTACCACCGCCAAGAAAGTCTTCGCAAAAAGGTCCGTCCACGTACAACCGCTAGGCAGGCGGTACTAAGCTCCTGGAGCGGTACTACCGCTGACCAGGGGCGGTATTACCGCCAGCTAGCGGTACTACCGCTGGCTGCAGCGATACTACCGCTAGCACTCCAGCGGTACTACCAGTAGGGCTAGCGGTACTACCGCTGGGGGACCATTTGCAAAGAAGAAGGAAACACAAAGGCGGGAGCCACTCCAAGGTTGCCGGCAAGGGGGAAAATATGTGAAGTGTGCGCGTGCAAAATTGATTCCACCCAAACCTTTCCACTACGGTTCCCCTCTTAATAGTACGGCTTTCCTATGACTCAAATAAAGAGAATCGTAGAGCACACCGTGCTTCTGTTCCACGAAAGAGGGGCGAGTCGTCTTGTGCCGTTGACGTGTGTTATCTGAAATCTTAATACACACGGTTAGTCCTTTGCGGTACTGTCATCAATCACCAAAATTACTTAGGCATAAACTATGCCCCAACACGGTGTGAGCTAAATATCTTAGAATCTTCAAATGTTTTGTAAAAACATGCACACATCCTAATACTTATGCAAAATTGATGACTTAGATGTGCAACACATAATGAATCGATTTTCTTCAACAAATGAAGAATATCACTCTGAGTGTGAAGAAATCAACGAAGAAATTGATTCTCAGGGCCCTACGGCAATTGTACGCGGCGTGTGTAATCAACATTCTTATATGGTGGGTCACGCCACCACCCAACGTGAAATTCCTCAAGTTGAATTTCTTCAAAGCTGAATTTCTTCAAAAGTTGACTTTCTTCAACACGGTTGCTCTTCAAAATCGTTTTTCTTCAAAATCGTTTTTCTTCAAAGTTGAAATTCATCATCATGACGCTTTGTCACAAAATCCTCAAGTTATTCAAAATCTTCAAAAACACTTGATGATTTTCATTTACCTATATAGACTGCGATTTCAAGTCCTCAACAGCATTCACTTATAGCTATTTCTTCAATATGATAGTTCATCTAAGTGAATGTGATCGGACCGTACTTTCCCTCTATGCTACTCTCTCCCAGTCTATTCAATTCTTCATATGCATTCTACTTGAAACTTTGTTCGAAATCCTCACTGCGTCCATGTCAGCTAATGATTTTGTAACAAAATCCTCAAATCTTCAAAAATGTTTTTTTATATATATACACAGTAACTCAACTCCACTTTCCTCGTTCGGATAACCACTAACTCCACAATCTCCACCGCTTCTGTCGTGAGCTACAGGTGTCCTGTGGAGACATAGAGACAGGGGCTATTCGGTCCGATATTTTCGCGCCAACAGTTACCGCCTGGCTATAAATATGTCCCCATCTCACTTCAGTAAAATCTTCTTCGTTCCATCGCCCTCCTGCTACAGCAAAGCTCAAAATCCCTAGCCCCGCCGCTAGATGTCTCGACGCCGACGAAGAAGAGCTTGACTGCCTCGACCTCTCCATCGCCGAAACCTCGCCGGAACCGGACCATCTTCGTCCGCCGCTGCCGTAGCTGTCCTCTGTTGCCGAGTTAGGGCGCATTGGACTCACACCAAAAGAGCATCTAGTGCTACCTCTTCTGTGTTCTTCGTGCGCACCATCTAGGGTAAATAAAACCCCTATTTTTACAGCTCGTTTGATCTACTATTTTACCTTAGAGATGTGAAATCTGTTTTTCCTCAAGTATCCATCAGTTTCTTTTTCCTCAAACACTGCCTATCACCCAACTATTGATGAACTTCACTAAGCATCTGAGATTTTCACGACATTCCTCAGTTGTGCAAATTTTCGGATCTGTACAACTCTAGAACCCAAGAACAATATGCTTAGACGAATTCCTCAACCACTGGTCAAATTCCTCAACTGTCAAATTTTTCATTTCATCAAATCTGAGAACGCATATGACCTCTCCAAATTCCTCGCAACTATACTCTCTTCACAGGTACACACATGTCAGCTGATGAATCTCTAGGTTCTCATCAACTTAACTCATTTGCAACGTTTCTTGAAGAAAATCTGCAAGTTTCATCAGAATCCTCAAGAGTTCAATTTCCTCAGCAAAAGCCTCAGCTGAAGAAAATGGAGGATGAAAGGAAGCAAAAGGGTGGCAAGAAACTCGAGCAGAACACTGCCATAGATATCCCTGTGGATATATACCTGGAATACTGCACTCCTAATGAACAAGAATATATGCCCAAGAGAAAGATCATGCTTCAAAAGATAGAACACCGATGGGCTAAGGAGTGGAAAGAGTACAGATTCGTCACTCCCAAATACGCGAAGAAATTTGCTCTGAAGCCTCCTGGCAAACGGGCTCCACTTGAGGATTATCATGAAGCACACCCCTCAAGACTCAAGACAATTGATGACTATCCTGAGGAAAAGTCAAAACACTTGTCAAAGCTTCAGAAGCAAGCAGAAGCTGCTGTGAGGAAGTTCAATGAAGAATCTGTTGCTGCTGCAACTGTCACCACTTCCTCTGCAGTTGGGACTTCTTGTACGGCCTTTCCTCAAATGAAGTCTGTGCCGTCAAAACCAAAGGCTTCAAAGCCTTAAGAGAAAATTCCTTAGAAAACTACACCATCATCAGCACTAAAACCCTCAGCACCAAAATCATAAGCACAACCAAAGGCTTCAAAGCCTGAACAGAAGCCAATAGTCAAGCAACTGCCCACTGTCTCCAGCTCCTCAGTCCCATCTGCAACATGCTCTGCGACTAAGTCCTCACCGACTCCCCTGAAGACTAAGGTGACTGCTGGGAGAGGAGCAAGACCAAGCCCAAGCAAAATCATCATGGTCCCTTCTGCATCAGAAGGTAGTGATGAATTTGATGATGACACTCTGCAAGCCATCATCAGAAACAAGCAAGAGAGGGTAGCTCAAGCTTCTGGAAGTTCCATTCCTCTAGCCATGGACCCCAAAGTCCTCCTCGATTACATCAACATCTGGTATGAGGAGCCCAACACTCCAAATGATGATTTGAAGCTTCCCCCAGGCATCAGCCACATGGTGGCCACATTCATCAACGAGGCCAAGTGGAGGGAGCAGCAAGCCAAACAGGCCAAGGTTGCAAAGCTCAAAAAGGAGAAATTCCTCAGATAGAATATCCTCAACCTGACACCTGATGCACTTGTGTCAACACAGGCTGAATTGAAGACTTTGACAGACAAGTACTCTAAGCTTTCTGATCGTCAAAGTCTCAAAAACAACTTCATCAAATTACCACTGACGCAGTTGATGATTACAACAAGAAGGCTGCCCCTCCAGTACCAACTCCTCAGCCTCTGATTGAAGAACCAGCTGATGAAACTGCTCATGCTGAGGAAATCCCTTAAGAAAGCCGTGCTGATGAACCGGCTATTGAGGAAATTACCAAGGAAAATCCAGCTGATGACTCTGCTATAGCTGGTGAGACTGACCCCGCTCTAGCTGCTGCTTCTAAGGCAGCTGATGACTCTGCTCCAGCTGGTGCTTCTAAGCCAGCTGATGCCTCTACTCCAGCTGATGAAATTGTCTCAGCTCAGAAAACACAGTCACCAAAAGCTTCAAAGGTGAAGAAAATGACTCCGTCTGCATCAGACGTGAAAAAGACCAGGGCTGCTGAAAAGGAAGCCAAGAAAAGAAAAGCTTCATCAGCAGAAGAATCCACTGAGGCCAAGCGCCTCAAAGCACTTGAAGAAAATGCACCTCTGGATCCTGTGCCTCTTAACAGCGGTCCTTCATATGAAATGATCCCCTTCGCAAGCAAAGACAAGGAGCAAGGGGAAGATGAGGAAATGAAGTATGCTGAATCTGAGGAACATATTGATGAGGTAATTCGCATTGATGCAGTTCTCAGCCCTTCGTTCCTCATGAAGAAACTGCACAAGGATCAGCTGCACCAGCTGATGAATCTGGCTCCTCCACCAAGCAAGCTCCTCAAGCCGAGGAAGAACAACGTGAAAATCCTCAGCCTAAGGAAAGTCATAATCCTGAGCCAAATCCTCACCCCGAGGCTCACGCTGACCCAACTCCTCCTCCTGAGCAAAACCCTCAAGCTAAGGCTCGGGATGAACCAATTCCTCCTCCAAAGAAAAACCCTCAACAGGAAGCTCCGGTTGAGGACATTCCTCAACCCGAGCATGCTCCTTAGCCTGAAGCACAAGCTGATGAAAATCCTCACCCTGAGGACCATGCTGAGGACAATGCACGAGATCTAGAAAATGTCTTCGTCATCCTCAACCCAGAATCTGCAATAGTTGTCTCTCCTCAAGTCAAGCCGCAAAATCTTCAGCCCATGCAACGTCAGCCGTTCTCCAAGCGGCCAAACTTTCAAAAGGGGTCATTCTTTGAAGAATGCAACTTCTTCATCGGAAAAAATCCCTATGACAAGCCTCACATCAGGCATCTGAAGTTTTGTACAAGGAAACAACTGAACTACTATGCCTCGGTGTTGTGTGGAAGAAACAAGATTTTCCAGCACAGGCACATTCCTCACGTTGAGCTTGATGAAATTCCATGCTTTGCTCCAGTCCTCAATGTCCTTTTTGAAGCTGGACTCCTCCCAATGTGCTCGGTTATCTGTGGTTGGAATAGTGAGCTCATTCATCAATTCTATGCAACTCTTCACAACTCAGGAGATCCAACAGGCAATAACACATGGGTGCTGGATTGGATGACGCAGAACACACACTTCAAAGCTCCTGCCAATGAGCTGCTGCGTGAACTTCCGGTATCAATTCCCTCAGAGCAGGCAGTAAACCTATATGATGGACGTGAGTTGGCTAACAAGCTGATGGATGTCCTCATGAAGCCTTTGGCTAAGGGGCAACCACCAAGAACAACCTTCCTGGTCTATGAGATGAAATATGAACCCATGACGGTTTACTGAATCCTCTGCAGCGTTCTTGCGCCAATCAAGGGCCATGATGATGAAGAAGATGTCGTAGGCATCATGAAGAATATCCTCTTCAACAGCACACATGGCATTCCTATAAACATACATGATTTCTTCCTGAGGACTTTGGCCGAAAATGCTATGGCCCCTTTTGACCACAAGATATATGCTCCATGGATTATGGGATTCATCAGAACTAGGTCAGGCATCAATTATCATGCTGATTTCAACAACCATATCGGTTATATGCCTCCTCTAAAGGGTCAACAAGAAGACTTTCGAGCCTGTTGAAGGAAAAGGCAAGTCTGTCATTGATGAAGGCAGTCGGCCCCTTGATGGCCAGTGCAGAGAGCCCGAAGCTTATTCTTCATGGGATGACACTGATACCCATCCTCCAAGTCCTATTGCTCCTAGGGTGATGAATACCAGAGAGCTTCTTCTCAGTCTTCACCAGAAGGTGGATCAGAATCCCAAGTGGGTTAAACGCCAGTTCGGCGCCATTGTGAAAACCCTCAATGAAACACAGAATGTTGTGAAGCTTAACCATCATTATCTTCATGAGGTTTTTGATCGCACCTGGGCCACACTGGCTCATTTGAAGAATCCAGCAGAACTTGAAGAATTGGAGTTTGTGCGGGACTTCGACTGGTCGTGGCCACCAAAGAAGAAATTCAGGCCAATTCCAGTTCCAGACCTTGAGGACAGTTCGTTTTCTTCATTCCGCACTACTAAATTTGATGAGGATCAACAAGACACTGCCACCGGTCCAAGGAGGAAGTCTGCTGCCAAGAATCCTCACGCGTCTTCCTCAACCGCCAAGAAGTGAAAGTTTTCAGAGACGTTAGTCCTCAGTTTGTCCCTTTTTGTCACTTGATGACAAAGGGGGAGAAACTTGAGAGTTAGTCTTCACGCATGATATTTTGGGGGCTTATAAACTTTATTGAAGTTACAAACTCTTGGCTCTTCTGAAGTATTTTATGTAATGAGTTGGAACTTAAGCCCGATGGTACTCTGACCCTTTTGAACGTTTTTCTTCGCATGCTTATTCCTCAAAATTTTAATGCACGCATGCTGGAATTCGTCAGATACCACTTCTCATCATGCATCCTCAATTTCTTCATACTATATGTCGTATGTATGCATGATTTACAAGACTCAGGAGGAGATCTCCATGATATAAATCATCAATGTGCATTTGCTGTGAAAAGAAAAATCCTCAAGATATGCACATCTTCAGGGGGAGTCTCTCTGAATCTTGATTTCAAATTCCTCAAATGAGTATTTACACTTCAATTTTTATCCCTGTTGAAGACTTAACCTAATTGTCATCAACCACCAAAAAGGGGGAGATTGTAAGTGCATCTAGTGCCCCTTAGTGATTTTGGTGGTTTGAAGACTTATAGTTTAAGTATCTAATGTGTTCTGGAGTGTACACATGATCTATAAGTCGCTCAGGAGTTTGAAATATTCGATGAATATCGACCCCTAAAATGTATATCTTCGGGTGAAGGAATTGGTGTGAAGCTGAAGAATTGAATCGCGAAGAATTTGCGATTAAATTGATATTCCTCATGAAGATATTGGAATTGAGGAATTCGGTGTGTCCTGAAGAAAATCAATCTGAAGACTTTGAAGCATGAAGATTTATCCTTTCTGTTTTATTTTCTTCACACTTGAGTAATAGGAACACCGTACTATTAAAGGGGGTCGAGGTAACACATTGGAATGAATTTCCTCATGATGCTCGACCCAAGTCTAATCCTACCAAAAGCCTCAAGTGAGGAATATGAGAGACATGAGGACTCTCACAGTTGAGGGTCCCGACCGTTATCGATAGCCACGCCACATCCTTGGTCTTATCCACACCAACGGTCATATTATTTAAGGGAATTAATGTCAAACCATGTCGGGATGGTCTGAGGCTATAAATAGCCGCCCCCCACAACCATTAGCTGGTTGGCTGCTCCGTTAGAAACTGACACTTGTCATAAGAGCAACCCAAATTCCTCATAGTCTTCGAGAGTAATTCATGAGTGAGGAAATACCCCAAACACCAAACCACAAACTGAAAACCAAGTGATTGAGCATCACTGAAGAAGTTGTTCCTGTGTGGGACTGAAGCCATTTACTTTTGAGGACTGTGCATCCTCCAGACGGTTAGGCATCATGGTCTACATCAATCCAGCAGTCAATTGTGGATCGCGAGGTGACCAAGTTTGTGAGGGTTTGGAAGTCTGCCCTGAAGACTTACCACGAGTGTTGGGTGAGGATTGTGTGTTCTTAGCCCAAGGAGAATACGGTAGGTACTGTGTGTCCTGGGACTGTGTGTACTTTGGTTTCAATACCAAGCCACTCTAAACCAGATGTACAACTGTCACAGCAGTTGGAACTGGGTCATCAATCACTGTCTTCACTGTGAAACGGGTTCTATTTCCTCAAATCTTTATATTCGTCAGATTGTGTGTTGATGATTTTCACTGTCACTGTTTGAAGAATTTGCTGAAGACTTTCTCTGAAATTCCTCAACCCCAAATTATTCACGCAAGTTAATCCTCATATGTTTTCTGCGTGCCTGCATACTATGCAAAGTGTTTTCATATTCTTCATCCTGAAAAACTGTTGTAGTGAAACTTTGCACTCTTGATCCTTTACTATTTCCGCTGTAAGTTAGTCAGCTGTGAGGAATTTTCTCAAAAGGAATATCCTCAGTGATGAAATTCTAAAAATCTCCTATTCACCCCCCTCAAGTTGATATAACGCACTTGAAGTAAACAATCTTCCAAGTTGGCTCCATATGCCAACACACACGCATGGACCATGTCCTCGAGTATTTGATTTACTCATTCCATCTGTCCGCCTGTCTAGGGGTGAGAAGCGGTATTGAAGGATAGCTTGGTCCCCATGGCTTCTTGGAACTACTTCCAAAATCTTGAGGTAAGCTGTGTACCTCGATCTGAAATGATCTCCTTAGGAACTCCGTGGAGGTTCACAATACATTCGACCTAGAGATGGGCTAGCTTGTGCCCATCATAAGACTTGATGGGAATGAAGTGGGCTACCTTGTTCAGGTGATCGACAATGACCCAAATGGAATCATGTCCTTTTCTTGATCTGGGTAAACCGGTGATGAAGTCTATCCCAACTTTGTCCCACTTCCATTCACGCACTTTGAGAGGTTGTAGCAGTCTAGCGGGTCGTTGATGCTCAGCTTTAACCCTATGGCTTATGTCACATTTAGCAACATAAGGAGCGATCTCTCTTTTCATGCCATGCCACCAGAATCTTGCCTTGAGGTCTTGGTACATCTTGGTTCCACTAGGATGGATGGAATACAGACTATCATGTGCCTCTTGGAAGATCAGGTTCTTGAGATCAACTTTGTTGGGTACGCAAATGCGATTTCCAAACCATACGACTCCTTGTTCATCTTATAAGAATGATGGGGCCTTGCCAATCTTGATCTTCTTCTTGATGCCTTCGATGCTCTCGAGTCCCTTCTGAGCTTCCTTGATACCGTCAGTTAGTGTAGGCTTCACTTCGAGGTTGGCCAGAAATCCTAGCACAACTAACTCCAATCCGAAGCTTTCAAGTTTGTCATACAAGGCGGGTAGCCTTTCGTTGATCATAGTATTCAAGGAACAAGCCTTTCTGCTCAAGGCATCAACTACCAAATTGGCCTTTCCGTGGTGGTATTGAACACTAAGCTCGTCATCTTTGATCAACTCCAACCGTCTTCACTGCCTCATGTTCAATTCCTTTTGAGTGAAAATATACTTCAAACTCTTGTGGTTTGTGTATATCTCACATCTCTTTCCAAGAAGATAATGTTGCCATGTCATTAATGCATGAACTACAGCTACCATCTCAAGATCATAAGTGGCGTAGCTCTCTTGATGAGGGTGTAGCTGTCTGGACAGATATGCTACGACTATGCCTGGTTGTTGATGCATCACACTATATCACAAACTCCTTGTGAATATCGGGAGTGGCCAAAACAGGGGCCGTTGTCAATCTCTTCTGGATCTCCTGGAAGGTCTCTTCACACTTCGGTGTCCATTCGAACTTCTTGTCCTTCTTCAATAGCTGAGTCATTGGTCTGGTGATGCTTGAGAATCCTTCAACAAACTTGCGGTAGTATCCCACGAGTCCGAGGAAGCTTATGACTTCCGTCACATTGGTCGGGGATTGCCACTCCGTCACGGCTTCAATCTTGGCAGGATCAACTAACAATCCTTATGCTATCAACACATGACCCAAGCATGCAGCCATAATTCACACCTGCTGAATTCTGCATAAAGCTGGTGCTCTCGAAGCTTGTCCAAGACCATCCTCAAGTGTTTCTCATGTGCTTCTTCAGACATGGAGAACACGAGTATGTCATTGATGAAGACATAGACAAACTTGTCCAAATATTCCATGCAAACTTTGTTCATGAGGTACATGAAGTAGGCTGGGGCATTGGTTAACCCAAATTACATGACCGTGTACTCATACATGCCATACCTAGTTACAAATGTCATCTTCTGAATGTCCTCGGGCCTGATCTTCAACTGGTAGTACCCAGACCTGAGATCGATCTCGGAAAACACCTTAGCACCATTCAGCTTATCGAACAAGTCTTTAATCTTGGGGGAAAAGTCCTTGTTCTTTATTGTGACTTCATTGAGAGAACGGTAATCAATGTAGAGTCTGATAGTTCCGTTCCTCTTTGACACAAATAGAACAGGTGATCCCAAGGAGAGGCACTAGGGCAAATAAATCCTTTTCTGAGATGCTCAACTAGTTGCTTGTTCAGTTCAACCAACTCTTCGGATCCCATTCTATAGGGATTATTGTAGACGGGTCCTGCTCCGGGCATCCACTCAATAATGAACTTGATGTCACGGTCAGGAGGCATTTTGGTCAGCTCATCAAGAAAGAAATCCGGGTATACACATACCACCAACACTTGATCCAACTCAGTTCCCGACACTTAGTTAACCTGAGGGGTTTGAGCGGAGGCAGGGTTGGGAACATACTTGACTTCAATGCCATGGCTATTGGTCATGGTAGTAGTCCGCTTGGCATAGTCTAGCAAGCCTTGGTGTTTGGTCAAGCCTAGCGAATCCAAAACTATGAGGTCAAGTCTAGGAAGGATGATGTCCAAGCCTAGCGAATCCAAAACTATGAGGTCTTCTTGGAAGTCTACCCCGTTGATATTAATCCCAATATCGTTACAGCCTATCTTTGACCTTAATACCGCACCAGGGGTTTGTACCATCATATGACTACTGAGAGGTGTAAGCTTCATACCACTCTTTAGTGCAAACCTTTGGGTAACAGAAGAATGCGAAGCACCAAAATCAAAGAGAACTGTTGCTCGGGTTGAGTTCACAAGGAACTTACCCAGTATAACATCTGGATCTTCCTGGGCTTCCTCTGTGGTGACGTGGTTCACATGATCCTTGCCATTGGGCTGGTTGCGAGGAGCTTGGTTTCTGGGTGGTGCCCCATGGCCTTGTTCTAGGTTTGACGCATTAGGGCATGGTGCATCTTGCTTCTGGTTGGGGCACAACCTCGAGTAGTGCCCTGGCTGACGACAACCAAGACAGGTGACTTGGCGTGAGTTGTTGTTGTTGACACCATTGTTTTTGGGATTGTTGTATGCCGGCATGGGGTTGGTATACTGCTGAGGCTAGTAGCTCGGACGAGGTGCAGGAGTCCTCGCCTGGTGAGGCTGGTAGTTTGTCTTTGCTGGGGCTAGATGCCAGGGTGAGTCTTTTGGTTGTTGGAACTACCGTTGTCGATCATCTTGCCTTTGCGTGTGTTTTCCATGGCACGATGCTTGTCCTCGAGCATAAGAGGCTTGTTCACCAGCTGAAAGAATGTCCAGAAGTCGCACGCAACGAGTTGATACCGTAGTGCTTGCTGGAGTCCCTCCATGAAGCGTTCTATGGTGGCTGCCTCAGTGTTGACATCTTTGGGTGTATACCTTGACAGGAGGTTGAACTTATGTAGGTACTCCTTAACAGAGATACTTCCTTTCTTCACCGCTCGAAATTCCCGCTTCTTGATAGCCATAATCCCGAAAGGGATGTGGGAAGTGTGAAATCCTTGGTTGAAATCAGACTAGGTAATCACACGATCGCCTTGCATGACCTTGAATCCATCCCACCAAGCTCTGGCGGTACCTTCGAGGCAGTGAGAGGCATAGAGAACCCTCTCATGGTCCTCATTGCAGTTGGCCAATGCAAGGAGGTCCTCAATGGTGCGGATCGAGTCATCAACATCCAAAGGTTCAACTATCTCGTTGAAGGTCAGGGCAGAATTTTTCATGAACTCCGACAGAGTGGATCGGATATTGTCGTTTCTTCCTTGGCGCTGGTTCTTGACAAGGGTGTGATCCATCTGCTGCATAGCGGCAGAGTTGTCTTGGCATTCCTCCTGGAGGACTTGGAGAAACTGATCTATGGTCATGTTCTCTGGTGGAGGTGGAGGCGGGGGAATGTCGCCTTGTGGCTGCTCGTGGTGATTCCCAGCTTGAGCAGACCCATCGGCCTCTGGCTGCTGGCTAGTGTTGTAGGGCTGGGGGTTGCCAAACGTGCTGGTGTGGGTTGTAGTCTCCATCCTGTTTGGAGCAGCCAAGTCAAACAACTAAAATAGGCAAGAGAAAAGTGATGAGAGGAAAACGTGCCCAAGGGGGTTGGTATAGTGCAAGTGTGATGAAACAAAGGTCGAAAGACCCAACACATCACATTAAAATAAGATATGCGATGTAGTCGCTTACATGTTGTCGAAGGCAAAAGGGCGGCTTGCATCAAATCACAAACAACAAAACAAATAACAAGCACACCTTGTTTCATATGAACCATTACACGGACTCGACGTCGCATGGGGGATACATGACTTATCCTACCCTATGGGTTCTCGGACATACGTGGTGGAGTGCTCGGTCTCGTACTCGTGCTTATCTAGGTCTTCCTCCTGGTAATCATCCGTATGGGCAACATCTCCCGTCGAGGGGGTAGGAGGACGAGGAGGTCTATCCCGACGATGCTTCAGTGATGGACCAATCAAGAGCGAACGATACTCCTTGGCACTCATGCGATGATGACATGTGAGTGCATCTCTAGCTGGGGGTAATCCTCCTCTATAAGTGACAGGTGGTCGTCCCTCGGGGGTAGTCGAAGTAGCTCGCGAGTGTGGTGAAGTTCCTTGCGGAGCTTCATACACTACTTAATCAGGTTGTGGGCCAGACTATCAGCGGAGAGGCTGAAGTAGGTCTGCAATCTGAGTGGTGTCCCATCCTCTGGGGATGGGACCAACGTCCAACGGTCGCCAATATCATCCTTTCTGAAGGGAAAGTGGCGAGTAGCCATCTCTTCAGCCATCTGTGGGATGATGTCTCGAAGGTGGATGAGTGCCTTCCATGCAACTGTATTAATTGCTAATGCGAGGGTCTCCATCTATGGTCCTTCAAAGAACCAACTCGTCAGGGAGTCCATTGCCTTCACGACCACATCAACATGGTACTCCATGGTGGCATCGACCCAATGCTCGTGGTAGAGTAAAATGGGTGATCGGTGGAACTGACACTTCTCAAGGTTGTCCTCAAGGAGTAGGGGAAAGCCGTATGCTAGGAGGGCTTTGGGTAGGATGGCCATCTACAAGGTTTAAGGGGAGGGTGTCATTAATTCTTTTGAAGTAGAATGAAAGAGGTAAGAAGTGCATAAACTCCTAGTATAGATACTAGGTATAGTTTTTGAAAGGGGGGTTCATCCTATCTGACGTCCATGCTAACTAAGGCTTCCTACAGTCAGGATAGGTGTGATACCAGCTCCGTGGGGACCCCGACTTATAAGTCGTGATCACCAAATGCACTTGTACAATGATCCCAGAGACCAATGCTACCTGAACACACAGAAGCTGGATTACAAGTCTTACATCCATACATACTGTGCGATACAAATAGAGACCATTAAGGTCGAGTTTTACATAGATAGGGCGTCAAAGGCCTACACCCCAAACATAACTAGGTGCAGAATTCTTGAACAAAAGCGTGAACCCATGCCATCTGGCTTAACCTACAGGCATTCTGACTGGCAAGTGTCCTAGTTCGGATGTTCGTCGCCAATGAACTCTTCTCTATATTCGTGCTCTTCCATGCCTGGCTAATTAGATAACAAGTGGAAAGCCAATGAGTACTTTGAATGTACTCGCAAGCAACCCAAGTTTGGAGCAAGGTAATAACAATGCACGATATAGCACTAAGTAGGCAAGTTGCGGAAAGCTAGTTTTGAGTGCAATGTCATCATCAAAAAAGTTGTACAAGCATGCATCAACATGTTGAAGATATCCATACGAACATGTTACAAATATCAGTAACAACTGAGGGTTGAACATCCCATGTCTACCCATCATGCCAAGTTTTCTGAATTAGCTTATGAATCATACTACCCTCTTTCACACACAATCATCTTTCACACACACACACACACACACACACACATACACACACACACACACACACTTGGTTTATGCGGAAACATCTGGACGCAGTTTAAGGAGGTCCACCCAACTATCCTTGACCGTGGACACTACTATTCCAATAGTTTTACACTCTGTAGAGGTTGCGTGTTGTACCTACAAGAGTCGGGGAACTTCCGTGTCATCCACGACTCGCGGTATATTACATACCAGAGGTAAGCACCCGAACAATGCCTTTCCCTTGGCGACACTAAACAAAGTGTCCACTCGTTTGACCATGTCCTCATGATGTACGTCATGCGAGCCTCACTCAAGATCATACCATCACTGAGGGGACACAATGGTGTCCCCGATGTTTGTAAAAATAACCCTTAGTCGCCTTGCCTTGCACAACCCTATCTCGAGAGGGTGACTCGACCCTCCCGCCACTAGTAACATCTGCTCTCTGCTAGCATCGACCAAGGTAATCAACAAAGCCCCCTTCTTCTATAAATGTTGTCTGCTTTTTCCAGTTGTCGCAGTTGGGACAGGGGCACCATGTTTTATGTTGGCCATTTGCAAATGCGGCTCTCACAAACCCCCTGGTTTTTGTTAACCATTCATGGGTCATGTCTTTCTGACTAGGGTGAGCAGTGTACATCCAAGCACGATCACTCATGTTGCCTAGCTACCTATGGGGGCACAAGAAATAAATATATAATTCATCATCTATATTCATACGCTAATCAAGTTTGTCAGTTTTATTACGTCCATGCAACCTACACGCTAATAGGTAAAGATAGGTCCTAATCCCACCCGAGTATGTGTAGACTTGGTTCGTTTTCCCATGCTCTGCTCCAGATGCGACGCAGAATTTCGACAGCACCTCCCCGCTGTTCTCCTGATACACGTCTCGGCAATAAGCAGAGAGGATGTGTACCCGGAGAACAACAGGGGAGGCACTGACGAAATTCCGCATCGGATCCGGAGCACAGCATACGGGAAACACAAACCCAATCTACACATACTCGGGCTGTCCATGGATAATGTTGGACAATTCAAAAGGATGGCGGTTATAAATATGCAAAGAAATGCATATTTATAGATGTCACCCTTTCGAATGGGAGACGCATACTGGTCACGCATACTCTTGATTGAAGAAACCTATAGCTAGCAAGTTTCATCGGCACGAAGACCGGGACAGAGCAAATTAAGGGGGTAGGAGGAGAAGTCATTTGTGCTCACCAACAACGCAAGGGCGGAGCTCGTCCAACGCACGTGGAGGTCGTCGAACAACTGCACATTGAAATTCACCCGATCAACACAAATATGATGTTTTTATAATTAACATAACTATATGACCTAACTCATAACTATGTGGGTCAGTGTCATCGGGGGTCGAAGGTCACTGGCGTCGGGGATTGGGGTCTTTTCGGTCAACAAGAGGCCGAAGAGGTGTCGGGGCTCGGGGGTTGGGGGTCAGTGGCGTCGGGGGTCGGGGTAGGGGGTCGGAGGTCGGGGGTCGAGGGTCAGTGGCGCCGGGCGTCGGGGGTCGGGGGTCAGTGGCGTCGGGGGTCGGGGTCGGGGGTCGGGGGTCGAGGGTGAGTCTTGTCGGGGGTCGGGGGTCGGGGGTCGAGGGTCAGTGGCGTCGGGCGTCGGGGATCGGGGGTCAGTGGCGTCGGGTGTCGGGGTCGGGGGTCAGGGTCGAGGGTGAGTGTTGTCGGAGGTCATCGAACAACTGCACATTGAAATTCACACGATCAACACATATTTGATGTTTTTATAATTAACATAACTATGTGACCTAACTCATAACTATGTGGCTCAGTGTCGTCGGGGGTTGAGGGTCACTAGCGTCGGGGGTTGGGGTCTTTTCGGTCAACAAGAGGCCAAAGAGGTGTCCGGGCTCGGGAGTTGGGGGTCAGTGGCGTCACGGTCGGGGTAGGGGGTCGGGGGTCGAGGGTGAGTGGCGTCGGGGGTCAGGGGTCAGTGGCGTCGGGGGTCGGGGGGTCGGGGGTTCGCGTACTACGGCATCTCCTCCAACTTCATCAGCTACCTGACCGGCCCGCTCGGGGAGAGCACGGCCGCCGCCTCCGCCGTCAACGCTTGGTCCGGCGCCGCGTCCATGTTTCAAAATTTCATTGTTTTGTCCGGTGGAAGCACACACACCACAACATAGTGCTTCCCACGTCGTTGTGCTCATGAATCAGCTGGACCGGGTCGATCTTTTTTTTTGGAGGGTACCGGGTCGATCTTCGAAGATAGAATAATGTGCTCAACCCTAAACCTTTTTCTTTTCTAATGACACCACTTTTTTCTTGAAACACATCATCAGTACTCCCGAGTCAAAAAAAATATATTGTTTTTTAGCCATTCCGATGAAGAGGTACTATGAGAAAAAAATATTTTTGTACATAATAAGTGTCACATGTGTGACACAGAACACATCGGCGTTTTCAAACTACAAATACCATTAAATAGAAACAAAACCAAAAAACACATCATGCTTGATAACTAATGTTATCATCCTCGTGTCATTAATTTTACCATAAACAATTAGCATATATAGTATAACCTAACAAACTAATTACCACAAACTAATTACCATGAACCTAAAAATGACAAAAGAGAAAAAAACAAAAAAAAAGAAATAAATTTACCTAGGGAGGAAGGGCGGTGCAGGGAGGAGGGGCGTCGCAGGGAGGAGGCGCAGGGAGGAGGGGTGCCGTAGGGAGGAGGGGCGGTGCAGGAGGGGCGGTGTAGGAGGGGCGCCGCCGGGAGGGGCAGGCGCCAGGGGAGTGGGCGGCGCACGGAGGAGGGGCGGCGCGGGGAGGAGGGGCGGCGCGGGGAGGAGGGGCGGCGCGGGGCAGGCGGCGGTGCGGGGCCGGGAGGAGGGGCGACGTGGGGCAGCGGCGCAGGGCAGGCGGTGGCACGGGACGTCGGCAGGCGGCGGCGCGGGGCAGGGATTCGAGCAACGGGTGGGCTACGTGGGAAGGGTTGGAGGGGGGCGGGGGTGCGCGTGTACGTGGCAAGGCTGCCGCGCCTTTGCCGTCCGCCGCGCTCCTAGGTGGACGGCAAAGGCCCCCAAGGCCGACGGCAAAGGTCCCAGGGGGGGGGAGGCACCGGGTGGGGGGTTGGGTTGGTGGGCCGCCGTCCCCTTTGCCGTCCGCCGCGCTCCCAGGCGGACGACAAAGGCCCCCAAGCAGACGGCAAAGGGGAGGGGTGGGTGGGGTGGCGTTTCGGCCGTTGGGGGGGGGGGGCTTTGCCGTCCGCCCTCCCTTTGCCATCCGCATAGGGCTTCTTTGCCGTCGGCCAGCGGACGGGAAAGAGGTGGCCGACGGCAAAATAAACTTTTTCCATCTGCCACCTCTTTGTCGTCAGCACTGTGACAGCTGACGGCAAAGAGTACCTTTGCCATGTGACAGCTGACGGCAAAGGCCAAGCAGACGGCAAATTTCTGAATTCCAGTAGTGCTAGGAGAGTATGGCGCCTAGTGAGGGAAATTATCACCGTAAAGGTCCATACTTCGATGGCTCTAATTTTGCTAGCTGGAAGCATAAGATGAAAATGCATATCCTTGGCTTTAATCCTCATGTTTGGGCTGTTCTTCGTGTTGGTGTGCAAGGTGATTTCTTTGGAGAAGGGCGTGAACCGGATCGTGATGCGCCAACCGATGAACTGAAGATGTTGCAACTTAATGCAGAAGCTTGTGACATCATCTTCAACTGTCGATGCCCCAAACAATTCAACAAAATCAGCCGCCTTGAGAATGCAAAAGAAATTTGGGATACTTTGATCGATATGCACGTAGGTATTGATTCTGTTAGAGAATCTAATTTGAATGTGCTTCAAAGCGAGCTTGACAAGCAAGATGAAGGATGGTGAAGGTGTCGCTGAAATGTACTCTAGGCTAGCTCTCATCACCAATGACATTGTCGACTTAAGAAGTGAGGAGATGACCGACAAATTCATCATCAGGAAGATACTTAGATCTCTTGGAGGAAAGTATGCCAATGTGTGCACATTGATTCAAACGATGCCAAACTACAAAGATCTCGAGCCAACTGAAGTCATTGGTAGGATTTTTGCTCATGAGATGTCACTCATGGACAAAGATGAGCTGCACAACAAGTCAAGCGGCACTTACAAAGCTTCATGTGATGCTCCCGCTACTTGAAAGGACAATCTTATCACTGATGAAGAGATAAGCCTCATGGTCAGAAAATTCAACAAGTTCTACCAGAGTAGAGGCAAAGAGAGAAGCTAAAGCTCAAGATATGATGAGAAGCGTTCGTTCGATCATGACCGAAACTACTACAACCGTGTGAAGCCCAGACACTACTGCAATGAGTGCTCGGCTCTCTTCAAACGAAGAGAAGAGTCACCCCGAAGACGAAGATGAAGAGATGAGTTACCTCGCAGAGAGAGAAGGAGTAGATAAGATTGATACAAATGAAGACACTCACGGAGAGGCAATGAATCGGAGAAGAAGGACAAATACAACAAGAGCAGCTCAAGAAGAAGACATCAAGATCATGCTGGTGAATGGGTATGTGGCTCCGAGTCTGACAACCAATCCGAGATAAGCTACCACTCCAACTCCGACTATAGTCAAGATGAAGGTGTTCCCGGCATTGCACTCGTTTCCTCCAAGTCCTACGACTTATTTTATTCACCAAATGAGGGAGTCAGAAACTGCTTCAATCCTAAAGGCCCCAAGGTATCACACCCTGAGTATCTTGATTTCAATAGCAATGAGGATGAATTGTTAGGAGAAGATGACTTGCTCTTTGATAAAACTAGTGATTGCACTGAAAATGAACTTGCTAACTATCATGCTAGTCAAGAGAAATCGAATGATGATGATTAGAAAGAGACTGAATGACTAACTCAAGAATTAAACACTCTTAAGTTAGCTTAGGAAACTACTCTAGAAGATCATAGAGAGCTTGAAAGAACTCATGAGAAGCTACGCTTCGAGAAGCTCAACTTGGAGCAAGAGCATGAGTTCCTAAAAGAGATTAATGATGATCTTCCAAAGACGAGTTCTTCTTATGTAGACAAACGATTACTCTTGTGTACTTTTTCTCCACAAGTTAAAACTAAGAACACTAGTAAGAAAGGGTAGAAAGTTTCTTCATCTAGTAACAACAATGCTAAAGCTAAATTTAATGTTGTTGCTAGTAGAGCTCTTGATTCCACTAATGATTCTCTTAGCCAAGTTATACTTGAGAAAGAAAACGATTTATTGCAAGGGATTATAGAGAGAGGTGTCTTCAAGAGTCTTGCCGGAAGTAAGCAATTTGAGGAAATTGTACGCAAGCAAGGAGGACATCCGAAGAAATAAGGTGTTGGCTACTTCAACGCCAACGAAGATGATTGGGAAGAAGGTCCATATCCCATTCCTAAGTTTGTTCGTCAAGAGGATAAGTATGATCCTCCTCCTCCCAAGGGAACAAGCTCACAAGATGACCTTTCACCACAAGACCTCAAGGGCAAGGGAAACCTTCAAGAAGACATTGACTTATTTGAAGAGGAACCCCAAGTCAAGGTCAAATGGATTCCCAATGACACTTCTAGCACTACCTCATCTAGTTCTACCACAACTCCAAGGATCCCCGTGAAGTTGATGTGGATTCCCAATAGGAAGAACTAGAAAGTTCTTAAGGGGTGACTCTGCCAATGAGATTCACTCTCATTCATTTGGTAAGAACTATTTGCAATCAACCTCAACCATATGCACTAGTTCAAGGAGTCACACATTCCCTCAAAGGTAAGCAAGGAACAAGGTAATTAATGCATCTTTGGACATCATCCCATTTGTGTTTCACTCCATGTCCATAGATATTCTTGCACATGTTCCTTTTGCTTTGGGCCTAACCCATGTAGGAGACAAGAGTAATAAACAACAAGGATTGGTCCCAACTCAAGATGATCTTCATCAACATTGAGCATCTACCACTACTTCACCTACTTGAAGTCTTCTGTGACAAAACCCAAGGTTAGTTTGTCCATCTTAGGGGGGATGTCATATCACGGGGGAGCTTTACTCTAAGTCTTGAGTATAAGCATCTCCTAAGGATATGAACACATTAATGCTTATGTAAAAGTGGTAACCCCACTTGTGCTTAACAATGAGTATGACCTATGATCAAGTATTCTTACTTGGCTCCTATGTCAATATACTCATATATAGACTTTGTCATCACCCAAGTGCTTGATAGATGCTAGGATTTTTGTGCATGTTCACCATATCTTATTTATCATTTTATTGTGTGAGCATGTTGGTCTGCATATTCTTGCTCATTCGAGGACATCCAATTATTATTATTTGGATCTTGATTTATCTTTTACCAATTGGATGGACAAGAATGCCTAGGACCCTCCTCTAGCTATCTATGCTTTCTCATGTCAAGTTCTATTCATGCTTTATGAAACAACTTGAACAAGCACTTGTCGATCACTCTCTCTGAAGGAGCACTCGGAGTTCCATATCGTCAAAGGCTGCCTTCCAAAACCTCTTTGTGAATATCAGTGCAACCAACTCCACAAACTCGGTTCCACCGAATCACAAAGTTGTTATGGGTTTTTCATCTCGGTACCACCGAAATCACAAACTCGGTTACACCGAGTTTCCCTGTCAACTGAGAGTAGAGGAACTTGGTGACACCGATTTCGTCATCTCGGTGACATCCACAGTGACGGGTATATCACTACTGGAATCCAGTAATTTGCCGTCTACCATGCCTTTGTCGTCTGTTGACACATGGCAAAGATCCCCTTTGTCGTCAGCTGGCACAAAGCACTGGCCTTTGCCGTCTGCCAGTAGATGACAAAGGCACCAAATGTACATGACAAAGGGGAGGCAGACAGCAAAGGGGGTGCCACCCTAACGATCGGAGCCCACCCCTCCCCACCCACCCCTTTGCCGCCTACCACCCGCCATTTGCAGAGTACAATGGGGGCGCCACCCTAACGGCACATCCCCCACCCCCGCTCCCCTAACGGCCTGTGCTCTCTCTCTCTCTCGCGCGCGCCCTGCCCACCCGTGCCCTCTCTATCTTGCACTGCCCACCCACCGTCGCCGCTGCCGCCGCACCACCCGCCGCCACCACCACCCTGCCCCGACCACCCACCCCGCTCCGGCCCCCAGACGCCTTTGCCCTCGCGACGCCCCTGCCGCCCCCCGATGCCCCCTGCCGTCTCGGCACCCCCAGTGGCCACAACCACCCATGGTGTGCCCACGCCGCCCCCGTCCACCGCCACCCACGCCGCCCCGCCGCCCCCTGCCGATGAGTACCCCCTGCGGACGCCTCTTCATATTTTTTTATTTAGTTAATTGGTTTAGTTAGTTTATTAGGTTAGTTTTTTATTTGGTTAATTTAGTTAGTTTATTAGGCTAATTAGGTTAGTTAGTTAGGTTAGAAGAAGAAAAGAAGAAGGAAAAAAATGAAAAGTAAAAAGGAAAAGAAGAAAAGAATTAGAAGAAGAAGAAGGAAAATAAGAAGGAGAAGAAGAAGAAGAATAAGAAGAAGAAGAGGAGGAGGAGGAGGAGGAGAAAAAAGAAGAAGAAGAAGAAGAAGAAGAAGAAGAATAAGAAGAAGAAAAAAAAGAGGAAAGAGGAGAAGAAGAAAGAAGAGGAAAAAGGAACCCCGACACCCCGACACTGATCCTCGTCCCCCGACCCCCAACGCCCGACGCCACTAACCCTCGACCCTCCACCCCCGAAGCCACTGACCCTCGACCCCCGACCCCTGACGCCACTGACCCTCGACCCCCGACCCCTACCCCCGACCCCCAACGCCACTGAGCCCCAGCCCCCGACACCCGACACCTCTTCGTCATGTTGTTGATCGAAAAGGCCCGTGACCCCCGACCCCCAACGCCACTGTGCCTCGACCCCCGACGACAATGACCCCCGACCACCGACGCCACTAACCCCCGACCCCCGACGGCATCGACACCCGACACCACCGACCCTCGACGGCACTAAATCCCAATGCCACTAGGCCCCGACCCGCGACACCTCATCTACCTCCTGTTAAACGAGAAGGTGTTTTCGGCCTTCTAGAGGCCGACGTGGTCATAGTTTTGTAAATTATGAGTTAGGTCACATATTTTCCGATTATGTTATAAAAACATCATATTTGTGTTGATCGGGTGAATTTCAATGTGCAGTTGTTCTATGACCTCCACGTGCGTTGGACGAGCTCCGCCCCTGCGTTTGTTGGTGAGCACAAATGACTTCTCCTCCTACCCCCTTAATTTGCTCTGTTCCGGTCTTCGTGCCGATGAAACTTGGTAGGTATAGGTTTATTCAATCATCAGTATGCGTGACCAGTATGCATCTCCCGTTCGAAAGGGCGGCATCTATAAATATGCATCTCTTTGCATATTTATAACTGCCATCCTTTCGAATTCTCCAACGTTATCCATTGACAGCCTGCGTATTTGTAGATTGGGTTCGTTTTCCTGTATGTTCTGCTCCAGATCCAATGCGGAATTTTGTCAGTGCCGCCCTATTGTTCTTCGGGTACACATGCTCTTTGCTTATTGCCGACACATGTATCAGGAGAACAATGGGGAGGTGCTGCCGAAACTCTGCGTCGGATCTGGAGCACAGCATGGGAAAACGAACCCAATCTACACATACACGGGTGGGATTAGGACCTATCTTTACCTATTAGCGTGTAGGTTGCATGGACGTAATAAAACTGATAAACTTGATTAGCGGATGAATATAGATGATGAATTATATGTTTATTTCTTGTGTGCCCATAGGTAGCTAGGCAAGATGAGTGATCGTGCTTGGATGTACACTGGTCACCCTAGTCAGAAAGACATGACCAATGAATGCTTAACAAAAACCAGGGGGTTTGTGAGAGCCGCATTTGCAAATGGACAGCAGAAAACATGGTGCCCCTATCCCAACTGCGACAAGTGGAAAAAGCATAAACAGTTTAAAATGGGTAAACACCTACAGAAGTGGGGTTTTACACCTAATTATACGATGTGGACTTTTCATGGTGAGTCTGACCAACGTGCCACAGTTGAGGTGATTCGTTTTTGGACCAACGAGCATGGTACCGGGATCGAAGACATGGTGCAAGACTTTGATGATGCTCGGGATTCGGATGATGAGATGGAGGAATCTGCAAAGGCCTTCTATGAAATGTTGGAGTCTTCAAAACGTCCTCTCCACAAGCACACTGAGCTTTGTCACCTGGATACCATTGTGCAAGTAATGGCTGTGAAGGCTCAATTCAACCTAGGCACAGAATGCTACGACGCGATGATGATGATATTTGGACGCTTTTTACCCAAAGGCCATGTACTTCCTGCAAACCTGTACCGGTCAGAGAAAATCCTCCGTGTACTTAAGATGCGCTATGAGAAGATACATGCCTGTGAGAATGGATGTGCCTTATTTACGCTTGACTATGCGGCCTTGAACTATTGCCCCATTTGCAATTCTTCCTGGTATATTGTGGTAGACAAAAGTATGGGTGAGAAGATTTGGACCAAAATCCCCATTAATATTCGTCGATATCTGCCAATCATACCAAGACTTCAACGTCTTTTCATGGTCGAAGAGATGGCCAGACAGATGACATGGCACAAATTGGTCAAAAGAACCGGACTAGATGCAGATGGGAACAAGATGTTGGTACACACTTTAGATGCTTTTGAGTGGAAGCACTTCGATGCATTACATAAGCAGAAATCGGAAGATCCAAGGCATCCTCGAGTTGCCATCAACACAGATGGGTTCAATGTGTATGGTATGAAGGCATCACAATACAGTTGTTGGCCTATATTTGTCAGTCCACTCACTCTCCCACCCGGAGAGATTATGAAAAGAAAGAACATTTTCCAGACGTTAATAGTTCCAGGGCCCAACTATCCGGGGAAGAATATGAATGTGTACATGCAGCCGCTTAAGGATGAGTTAAAAGAAGCCTCGGATAATGGGATCAAGACATACGACACCGCTACCATTTTTTTCAAAATGCATGTGTGGTACATGTACTCGACACATGATTATACGGCGTTTGCGCTATTCGCTGGCTAGCCCGTGCACCACATGCAAGGAAGATCTTCAGTTTCGTTGGCTGCAGGCGGGTCGCAAGTTTCTTGCTTCGACATGCATAGAGAGTTCCTGGATCCTGACCATAAGTTTAGAAAAAAAGAAGAATTTCAACAAAGGTAGAGTTGTCAAAAACACTGCACCAGCTGCGTTGACAGGCCAACACACCCTTGATCAGTTAAACACTCTCGAGCCTGATCCTTTGTGAAAGGACGTGGATGTCGCCTAGAGGGGAGGGGGTGAATAGGCGCTTTAAAACAATTACGGTTTAGGCTTGAACAAATGTGGAATAAAACTAACGTTTAATTTCTCAAGCACAAAACCTACAACAACTAGGCTTACCTATGTGCACCAACAACTTATGGTAAGCAAGATAAACAACTAAGTGATATCAAGATATATGACAATAAACAATATGGCTATCACAAAGTAAAGTGCATAAGTAAAGGGTTCGGGTAAGAGATAACTGAGGCACGCCGAGACCATGATGTATCCCGAAGTTCACACCCTTGCAGATGCTAATCTCCATTGGAGCGGTGTGGAGGCACAATGCTCCCTAAGATGCCACTAAGGCCACCGTAATCGCACAATGCAAGATGCCGTGATTCCACTAAGCGACCCTTGAGGGCGGTCACCGAACCCGTACAAATGGCAAACCTTGGGGGCGGTCAGCGATACCCGTAAAAATTGCTCGAGGCAATCTCCACAACCTAATTGGAGACCCCGACGCTTGCCCGAAGCTTTACACCACAATGATTGAGCTCCGAGACACCACCAAGCTTCTGGGACGCCAAAGCATCCACGAAGAACAATATCAAGGGTACTAAGTACTAAAGGTAATAAGCTTCTCAACTTCTCACTTTCACGTATCACCGTGGAGAACTCAAATCGATGCAACTAATGCAATGTCAAGAACACACAAAGTGGTCAAGTCCCTCACACTCAAATCCCTCCACAACAACAAATTTTATGGAGAAATATGAGAGGAAGAACAAGGAGCTCACAAAGAACTCCAAGATCGAGATCCAAGGGGTTCCCCTCACATAGAGGAGAAAGTGATTGGTGGAGATGTGGATCTAGATCTCGTCTCTCTTTTCCCTCAAGAACAAGCAAGAATCATTCGACGGATTGAGAGTTAGCAAGCTCTAAGAAGGTCAACAATGGAGTTAGAACATTAGCTCAACGGATAGATAAGACCAAGGGGGAAGAAGACCCCCTTCATATAGTGGGGGAGGGAATCAGACCGTTACCCCCACTTACAGCCCGAGCCCAACGGTACTACCGCTGACCCTCCAGCGGTACTACCGCTGGCTACAGCGGTACTACCGCTGAGCCCATGGTAGCGCAAAGATACTACTGGGCCAACCACCGCCAAGAAAGTCTTCACAAAAAGTCCGACGAAGAACAACCGCAAGAATGACGGTACTAAAGTCCTGGAGCGGTACTACCGCCAGCTCTAGCGGTACTACCGCTAGGGCGAGCGGTACTACCGCTAGGACTGGAGCGGTACTACCGCTCGCCACTGACACAGCCATAACTTTCGCATACGAGCTCCGAATTGAGCAAACCCAAGCTTGTTGGATTCAGGACGACAAGAGCTATCCAAACAGAAAAAACTCCAACATCGAAAACATCAAATCTTTAAACCATGCAGATAAGAAAATGCCAATGATATAGAGATGTGAGTCCTCTATGAATGAAGAACCGGCAAAAACTCCAACATAAAAAACATCATAGTAGATGCATATGGACTCCATTTTTGATGAACTTGAGCTTGTCATGACGATGACCATAAGCTCTAAAACTCACAAAGAGAAACACCAAATAAGAACTAAGAAGTATGATGCAAGGATGGAAATGGTTTGAGCTCTCAATGAACGACACGATCGAGCTACTCACTTGAGAGCCCCCTTGACATAACGGCAATCTATCCTAAAACATAAAACCTATCAAGGGGAAACCTATACCTTGGACCTCGTCCTATTGAGCTAGATGACGATGATCTTGGCTTCCTCAAGATGGACCACCTTCTTGATTGCGTTGGCTTGATGAGGACTAGTTGATTGCTCCCCCATACACAACATGGGTGAGCCGCTCTTTAGTATCTTCACAAGTCCATTGCCTGCATAATGGACGGCAGGCTTCAAGCATGATATCTTCCTGCTGATCCACTTGAACTTGCACACCGCAATCTTGATGACGATCACCACTTGACGTCATCCTTCATGGGTTGTATGAGATCTTCCTCTAGACGCAAGCTCATGCAGACACACCTAACCCCACATAGAACTCTCACGAAGACCATGGGTTAGTACACAAACACGTAATGGACAATGCTTACCATACCATGGGATCACTTGATCCCTCTCAGTACATCTTGTACGCTTTGTGTGTTGATCATCTCTTGATTTACTCTTTGTCTGAGATCCTGATCAACCTTGTGTCTCTATGACCATTCTTTGGATAATACCTTGAATACCGTCTTGGTCATCATATAAACTCCTTGAACCCAACAGATGGACTTCAAGAAGTGCCTATGGACATATCCTATAAATATAACTTAAGGCGACCATTAGTCCATAGGAATTGTCATCAATTACCAAAACCACATATGGAGATATATGCTCTAACACTTTGCGTCTTGGGTAATTCAAAGGGGATAATACGGAACACGTCTTGACTCACAAGTCATGCTTATGGGATCTGCCTTACTTCAAAGACCTCCTTTGCCCACACAACATCGACGCGATGCACACTGAAAAGAATATTGTGGAGGCCATTTTTGGAACATTGTTCGGCATAGAGGGGAAGTCAAAGGATAATCCTAAGGATAGAATCAACCAGGAGGCTCTATGTGATAGACCGTTACAAAACTTGCGACAATGGAAAGGAAAGCAAAGCGTAGCAAAGCCAAAAGCATGGTTCAATCTTGAAAGGCCAGCTATGAGGGAAATGCTATTGTGGGTGAAAATACGGTTGATGTTCCTAGATGGGTATGCTGCAAATCTAAATTGGGGAGCCAGTCTTGAGAAATTGTAAATATTTGGTCTCAAGAGTCATGATTGGCACATATGGATTGAGCGGGTAATGCTAGTGATGTTGCGTGGCTTTATCCCTGAGGATGAATGGCTAGTACTGGCAGAGCTGAGCTATTTCTTCCGTTCGATTTGGTCGAAAGAACTATCGCGTGGCATGCTAGATGAAATGGAAGAGTTGGCGGGAGAGTTGATCTGCAAATTAGAAATGATCTTTCCGTCAGGATTCTTTAATCCAATGCAACATTTGATTTTGCATCTCCTGACCGAGGCAAGATTGGGGAGGGGGGCGTTCAAAATCAATGGTGCTTCTCAACTCAGAGGATGAAGAATACGCTTTGAGCTAAATGTAAAAATAAACATAGGATTAAAGCTTCAATGGCCGAGGCATTCATTACTGAGGAGGCGGCAAACTTCGTGACAACACACTACGAAGCCAAAAACATCATTTGCATAACCCGAAGCCTTGTTACAATGATGGCGGTCCTAAAAAAGGTCGATCCAACCTCAGCCTATTCAAAGGGAAGCTCGCACCATCCGGTGCTTCGAAAGGGAAATCATTCGATGTCGAAGAATGGCAGACCATTTCATTGTATATCTTCACCAACCTAACAGAAGTGTGGCCATACATCGAGTAAGTTCTCGGTACATTACTGTTCCGCAACTTCTAATTCCTTTGAACTGCTCTTATTCTCGGATATTTGATATAGTCGATACGTTGCCGAATTCTCGGATGGAGCGGTCATCGAAAAGGAATCCGTCGAAAAGTATGAGCTTCTCACAAAGCATGGAGGCGACTATCCCGGTTTCATCTCTTGGTTCAAACAAAGTGTAATTGATTACCATTAATGGGCCATTTGATTTCTTGGTATAATTTGCGGCTAATGCATCCATTCTTTCATATTAAACTTGTAGGCTGATGCACAGTCTATGGACACCGAGTTGAGACAACTCGTTAATGGTTTTGACTATAAGGTCCGTTCATTTGACAAATACAACATCAACGGGTATCACTTTCGTACTTTTGGCACATATGAAGGATTAGACCACCTACCCTCAATGAAGAGGATTACAAACCTCACATTAATCCAGACACATATGAAGGAGAATTCTTCCAAAAAACACGTATGTCCAAGAAATGTTTCACGAACCGCTCTACTTCACCCCAGAACATTGAAGTAGACAGCGACAGTGAATCCGTCTTAACCGCTGAGCCCGAACAGGAAGAGCCGGAAGAAGAATAGGTTACTGCCGCGGATGACCTACCACTTCTTGACCGATTACATAATGGTGGCCTTCCACATGTTCTTCCTGATAGTGATGATGATGATGCATTTATTGATGATAGTGATGATCATGATGCATTTATTGACCCTGAAGCATATATAGACGAGCACGATTGTTATTAATTCATGTCAGGTATTAAACTATTACTATATATACATATGTAAATTTTTAGTTCATGTTAGGTGCTACTACAACAAAAGACCTTCCCACGGCGCCACAAATAGGAGTGTTGCTTGATACGGCTACGCCTTAAGGGACTTCCTAGGCAAATATGCAAAGGATTTTCCCCGTGGCCTTGGAGCCTTGCGTTGGTGTTCCCTCGAAGCGGAAAGGGTGATGTAGCACAGTGGTGGTAAGTATTTCCCTCAGTTTGAGAACCAAGGTATCAATCGAGTGGAGGAGTATTACAAGATCCTGCACAAACACAAAAGCTTGCTCCCAACGCTATGAAGGGGTTGTCAATCCCTTATAGATTGTTCACCAAGTGAGAACTAAAAGCAACAAAGTAACAAAGCAAAGTAAAAGCGGAGGTGTAAACGATGGATGTGAATAGACCCGGGGGCCATAGTGTTTACTAGTGGCTTCTCTCATAAAACCAAGTAGTCGGTGGGTGAACAAATTACTGTTGAGCAATTGATAGAACCGCACAAAGTCGTGACGGTATCTCTGGCAATGATTATATCTATAGGCATCGTGTCCAAAACAAGTAGACCGATACTTTCTACATCTACTACTATTACTCCACACGTCGACCGCTATCCAGCATGCATCTAGTGTATTAAGTCCAAAAGGACAGAGTAACGCCTTAAGCAAGATGACATGATGTGGATGGACAATGTCATATCAACGCTAGATCCCATCTTGTTACCCTTGATGGCAACTACTTAATGTGTGCGTTTCTGCCCCTACTGTCACTGGGAAAGGTCACCACATGGTAGAACCAAAAACCAAGCACTTCTCCCATTGCAAGAATCATAGATCTAGTTGGCCAAACAAAACCCAAGACTCGGAGAGACTTACAAAGATATCAAATCATGCATATCAGAAATCAGCAAAGACTCAAATATATATCATAGATAATCTGATCACAAATCCACAATTCATCGGATCTCGACAAACACACTGCCAAAGATGATTACATTGGATAGATCTCCATGAAGATCATGGAGAACTTTGTATTGAAGATCCAATAGAGAGAAGAAGCCATCTAGCTACTAACTATGGACCCGTAGGTCTGAAGTGTACTACTCATGAGTCATTGGAGGGGCGATGATGATGATGAAGAAGCCCTCCAACTCCAAAGTCCCCTCTGGCACGGTGCCGGGAAGGATCTCCAGATGAGATCTCGCGGAAACGAAAGCTTGCGGCGGCGGAAAAGTATTTTCGAGGCTCCCCGATTTTTTGATGAATTTTTGGGAACATATAGGCCAAAGATGTAGGTCAGGGGGCGGCCAGGGAGGCCACAAGCCCTGCCACCGCCGCCTCCCCCCTGGTGGCGGAGTGGGAGCTTGTGGGCTCCGTGGAGCCCACCTGGCTTGGCCCAGAGGCCCCCTGATCTTCTTCCGTTCCAGAAAAAATCATTTCGGGGTTTTTATTCCGTTTGGACTCCGTTCCAAAATCAGATCTGAAAAGAGCCAAAAACACAAAAAATAGGAACTGGCACTTGGCACTGAATTAATAAGTTAGTCCCAAAAAAGATATAAAAGGTACATAAAACATCCAAAGATGACAAGATGACAACATGAAACCATCAAAAATTTAGATACGTTTGAGACGTATCAAGCATCCCCAAGCTTAACTCCTGCTCGTCCTCGAGTAGGGACGTGATAAAGAATGAATTTTTGATGCTTTCATGCTACCTAGCATAGGTGTCCTTTGTAATTCCTCTTATGTGACGTGAATGTTTAGATCCTTTAAATTCAAAACAATAGTTTGCTATTGACGTGGAAACAATAATCATTCAAGCAAACTACCAAGGTAATCATGAACTTTCAAAATAACAAGGCCAAAAGAAAGTTATCCCTACAAAAGCATGTAGTCTGGCTATGCTCTATCATCATTGCATAATGAATTTAAATCATGCACAACCCTGGTATTGGCCAAGTAATTGTTTCACACCTTTACTTTCTCAAACCTTTTCAACTCTCACGCAATACATGAACGTGAGCCATGGTTATAGCACTATATATGGTGTGGAATGTGGTGGAGGTTGCAAGACAAAAAAGGAGAAGATAGTCACATTAACTAGGCTTATCAATGAGCCGTGGAGATGCTCATCAATAGATATCAATTTGAATGAGTACGGATTACCAAACAAATGATGCACTAGAGCTACGAGTAAGTGAAAGCTCTTAAAGAAAACTAGTGGGTGTGCATCCAACTTGCTTGCTCACGAAGACCTAAGGCAATTTTGAGGAAGCCTATCATTGGAATATACAAGCCAGGTTATATAATGAAAATTTCCCACTATATATATGGTGGTGACAAAACGAGAGACTCTTAATCATGAAGATCATGGTGCTTAATAAGCACAAGTGTGGAGAAAGTGGTAGCATTGTCCCTTCTCTCTTTTTCTCTCCTTTTTTGGTGGGCTCTTTGGCCACCTTTTTTATTTTGGTGGGCTTCTTTGGCCTCTTTTATTTCGTCACATGGGACAATGCTCCATTAATGATGATCATCACACTTTCAACTCAAAACTTGGAGCAACGATGACTCTATATGGAATGCCTTCGGTAGTGTACCGTGGCAATGATCTAGCATGGCATAGACATTAGTGGAAACACCATGCTAGCTATCTTACGATCATGTGATGGAAATGTAGACGTGGTGGCACATGTCATGGTGGTAGTTGCATGGCAATATATCTCGGAATGACTTTGAAAAAGCCATAGTAGGTAGGTATGGTGGCAGTTTTGAGGGAGGCTAATGGTGGGTTTTGTGCACTGGCGAAAGTTGCACGGCACTAGGAAGATAGTGATGGTGGCAGGTGAAAGGGCATCTAAACCAAGGACTCAAAATTAGTCATGAAGAACTCATATACTTGTTGCAAAAGTTTTATCAGTAATCGAAACAAAGCATTCAGCACATACTCCTAGGGGAAGGGTTGGTAGGTATAAACCATCGCGCGATCCCGACCGTCACGCAAAGGATGACAATCAATATACTAACCATGCTCAAATTTCATCACATACCAGTTCACCATACGTGCATGCTACGTGAATCACAAACTTCAACACAAGTATTTCTAGATTCACAACACCCTACTAGCATGACTTCAATATTACCATAATCACAATTCAAAACTAACTGAGATGAATCAAACTTCTCTAACTATTCAATGCACATGAAGGTGGAAGTTTTCGTATCCCTTGGGATAACTATCCCTTTTGAGACTACTTTCGAAGCATAGATCAACTACCAAGCCATGCACCACTGTGCTCTAAAAGATATAAGTGAAGCACACAGAGCAAAAGTATCTAGCTCAAAAGATATAAGTGAAGCACATGTGAGCTGAATTGTCTACCAAAAGATATAAGTGAAGCTCGACAACATCACGGTGAGTGCATGTCTCTATCTCTAGGTGTGCAGCAAGGATGATTGTGACACAACAAAAATAAAACACTCGTACGATACAAGACGCTCCAAGCAAAAACACATAACATGTGGTGAATAAAAATATAGCCCCAAGTAACGTTACCGATGGATTGAAGACGAAAGAGGTGATGCCTTCCTGGGGCATCCCCAAGCTTAGGCTTTTATTGCATCCTTGAATCTCTTGGTGTGCCCTGGGCTTCCCCAAGATTGAGCTCTTGCCACTATTTATCTTTTTGTCCATAAGAACTTCACCCAAAACTTGAAAACTTCACAACACGAAACTTAAACAGAAACTCGTGATAACATTAGTATGAGAAAGCAAACCACCACTTCCTTAGGTACTGCAGAAAACTTAAATTCTAATTATGATGATGTTGGGTTACTGTATTTTCAATCTTCCATGGCTAATACCCCCCGATACTATCCATAGTTTCATCAAAATAAGCAACCAACACAATAAAAACAGAATCTGTTAACAGCAGACCAGTCTGTAGCAATATGTATATTTCGTATACCTCTGGTACTTCACAAATTCTGAAAACATACGACATTCTGAAGATTTTTCGTAGAAATCAGCAGCAAAAAGAATCAACTCAAAATCTCTTACAGAAAAAATATGAAAATTATTTTCGTGAGCAGAAACTTTCTGTCTTTTCCAGCATGACCAAACGATCATCCCCAAGACTAATCATAACGGTTTTGCTTGGCACAAACGCAAAAAGAAACACAAAAAACACAATCATAACAGAATTATGAAAGTGTGGAAAACATAAAACAGAAAGAAAAAGGATAGATTCGTTGGGTCGCCTCCCAACAAGTGTTGTTGTTTAACGCCATTAGCTAGGCAAAAAGAAATGGAATCACGTATAGTAATCCTTGGTGCTCAAACCATAAGTAGCCCTCATCATAGATTCATAAGGCAATCTTATTTTCTTTCAAGGAAAGTGCTCCATGCCCTTCTTTATAGGAAATTGAAATCTAATATTCCCTTCCTTCATATCAATGATAGCACCAATAGTCCTTCGGAAAGGTCTACCAAGAATAATGGGACATGAAGGATTGCAATCTATGTCAAGTACAATGAAATCCACGGGTACATAGTTCTTATTTGCGACAATAAGAACGTCATCGATCCTTCCCATGGGTTTCTTGACAGTAGAATCCGCAAGATGGAAATTAAGATAACACTCTTCAATCTCATGAAAACCAAGAATATCACATAAAGACTTTGGAATCGCGGAAACACTAGCACCCAAATCACACAAAGCATTGCACTCATAGTTTTTTATCTTGATTTTGATAGTAGGTTCCCACTCATCATCAAGTCTTCTAGCTATAGAGACTTCTAGTTCGAGCTTCTCTACGATATGCGTGGTAAAGGCTTTGCTTTGGCTATAAGCATGTGGAGAGTTTGCAATTGATTGCATCAAAGAAATGCATTCAAACAAGGAGCAATTATCATAATTGAATTCCTTGAAATCCAAAGTGGGAGTTTCATTACTACCCAAAATTTTGACTTCTTCTACTCCACTCCCCACATCTTTATCATCATGATAGGTGGACTCCAAATCATTGGGGCATTTTTCAACCAAAGTGGATTCATATACAGCCCCTCCATAAATAGGTTTGACACGCGAAAACAAAGATTCAAGAGGAGACACACCAAACACTTTAAGATCTTCGTGATCTGCATCACTAGAAGGCACCCTTTTAAACCATTCATGCCTAGCGCGAATTTGTGCGGTTCTTTCTTTGCTCTCATTCATGGATTCACGCATAGCTTTCAAAATTTCATCCAAGTTGACCTTGGGAGGAGCGCATCTAACTTTCAAAACATCAATATCACAAGACATCCTATCAACGCTTTTAGCCAAAACGTCTATTTTGAGTAGTTTTTCCTCTGTGGACGCATTCGAAATATTTTGAGAGTTTATGAACTCTTTGATATTACTCTCTAAATCAGAGGGTAATTTATTGTGATTTCCATAAGTGTTGTTGTAGGAATTGCCATAATTGTTAGAGGAGTTACTAGGAAAAGGCCTAGGAACATAGTTTCCTCTAAAGGCATTGTTGTTGCCAAAGTTGTTCCTACCAACAAAATTCACATCCAAACTAGCGTTGCTACTCTCAATCAAAGAAGATAGTGGCATGTCATTAGGATCTACGGTAGCATTTCTACTAGCAACCAAATTCATCAACTCGTCCATCTTAGCACTAAGCGAGGTAATTTCTTCTATAGCGTGCACCTTTATGCTAGCAGGCGACCTTTCAGTGTGCCACTGAGAGTAGTTGGTCATGATATTGTCTAGGAGTTTTGTAGCGTCTCCTAACATGATTTTCATGAACGTTCCACCTAAGGCGGAGTCCAAGATATTGCGAGAAGCGAAATTCAAGCCAGCGTAAAACATTTGTATAATCATCCACAAACTCAAGCCATGAGCAGGAGAATTTCTAAACATAAGCTTCATCCTCTCCCAAGATTGTGCAATGTGTTCATGATCAAGTTGCTTGAAATTCATGATATCGTTACGTAGGGAGATGATCTTAGCTGGCGGAAAATACTTGGATATGTAAGCATCTTTGCACTTATCCCAAGAATCGATACTATTTTTAGGCAAAGAGGAGAACCAAATTAATCACGTCATTATCCACATGTCTTTTCTTTTGCATATCACAAAGCTCAATGAAGGTATTGAGATGGGATGCGGCATCTTCACTAGGAAGGCTAGAGAATTGCTCTTTCATAACAAGATTCAGCAAAGCTGCGATGATTTCATACGATTCCGCACTAGTGGCGGGAGCAATCGGAGTACTAATAAAATCATTATTATTAGTGCTCGAGAAGTCGCAAAGTTTGGTGTTTTCAGCCAAGATGACTTCAAAAAACAAACAAGCACACAAGCAAGCAAGAAAACTGGCAAAGGAAAACGGCAAAGGCAAAAGAAACAGTGAAGGAGAAAGGCAAATGAAAACGGCAAATGTGAAGTGGGGGAGAGGAAAAAGAGAGGCAACTGGCAACAAAAGTAAATGCAAGAGAAGAGTTTGTGAGACCTACTTGGATAGATCTTGATTTCTCCTCCCCGACAATGGCGCCAGAAATACTTCTGCTACTGCAACAAAAGACCTTCCAACGGCGCCAGAAATAGGAGTGTTGCTTGATACTCCTCAGCAACGACACCAGGAATCCTTCTGCTACGACTATGCCTTAAGGGACTTCCTAGGCAAATATGCAAAGTATTTCACCCGTGGCCTTGGAGCCTTGTGTTGGTGTTACCTCAAAGCAGAAAGGGTGATGTAGCACAGCGATGGTAAGTATTTCCCTCAGTTTGAGAACCAAGGTATCAATCCAGTGGAGGAGTATTACAAGATCCTGCACAAACACAAAAGCTTGCTCCCAACGCTATGAAGGGGTTGTCAATCCCTTATAGATTGTTCGCCAAGTGAGAACTGAAAGCAACAAAGTTACAAAGCAAAGTAAAGCGGAGGTGTATACGATGGATGTGAATAGATCCGGGGACCATAGTGTTTACTAGTGGCTTCTCTCATAAAAGCAAGTAGACGATGGGTGAACAAATTACTGTCGAGCAATTGATTGAACCGCGCAAAGTCGTGACGATATCTATGGCAATGATTATATCTATAGGCATCACGTCCAAAACAAGTAGACCGATACTTTTTGCATCTACTACTATTACTCCACACGTCGACCACTATCCAGCATGCATCTAGTGTATTAAGTCCAAAAGGACAGAGTAACGCCTTAAGCAAGATGACATGATGTGGATGGACAATGTCATATCAACGCTAGATCCCATCTTGTTACCCTTGATGGCAACTACTTAATGTGTGTGTTTCTGCCCCTACTGTCACTGGGAAAGGTCACCACATGGTAGAACCAAAAACCAAGCACTTCTCCCATTGCAAGAATCATAGATCTAGTTGGCCAAACAAAACCCAAGACTCGGAGAGACTTACAAAGATATCAAATCATGCATATAAGAAATCAGCAAAGACTCAAATATATATCATAGATAATCTGATCACAAATCCACAATTCATCGGATCTCGACAAACACACTGCCAAAGATGATTACATTGGATAGATCTCCATGAAGATCATGGAGAACTTTGTATTGAAGATCCAATAGAGAGAAGAAGCCATCTAGCTACTAACTACGGACACGTAGGTCTGAGGTGAACTACTCACGAGTCATTGGAGGGGCAATGATGATGATGAAGAAGCCCTCCAACTCCAAAGTCCCGGAAGGGTCTCCAGATGAGATCTCGTGGAAACGGAAGCTTCCGGCGGCGGAAAAGAATTTTCGAGGTTCCCGTGATTTTTTGCTGAATTTTTAGGAATATATAGGCCAAACATCTAGGTCAGGGGGCGGCCAGGGAGGCCACGAGCCCTTCCACCGCCGCCTCCCCCTGGTGGCGGAGTGGGAGCTTTTGGGCTACCTGGAGCCCACCTGGCTTGGCCCAGAGGCCCCCTGATCTTCTTCCGTTCGGGAAAAAAATCATTTCTGGGTTTTTATTCCGTTTGGACTCCGTTCCAAAATCAGATTTGAAAAGAGACAAAAATACAGAAAAAACAGGAACTGGCACTTGGCACTGAATTAATAAGTTAGTCCGAAAAAAGATATAAAAGGTACATAAAACATCCAAAGATGACAAGATAACAACATGAAACCATCAAAAATTTTAGATACGTTTGAGACGTATCATTAGGTATTCAATTTTTATTAGTCATGTAGGTATTTATGATGATGATACACTTAAATTATATACATTTTATTACTCATGTTGGTATTTATGTTGTACTAATTAATTTCATTTACTCTTTGTTATGGAAGGTGTTGAAAGATGGTGGGGAAGGGTGGAAAGCACTCCGAGGCTCCTTCTTCGTCGGCGGGTGGTGGGATGGGTACTTCCTTTCCTGCCTTGCCTCTCCGGAGAGTGTTGCTCTCTACTTTGCATGGAGTGGCCGCTTCTTCGACTGCCGCGGCCCCCGTGAGAGGAGGTTGACCCCCCGCGAATTTGAGAGGTACTCATGGTACATGTGGCCGTGGGAGAGGTAGGGTGGCTGCCACACCTTCCTCGTTGCCACCCCTAGCTGATTCACCCGAGCACAGGACTGCTAGGGTGGACCCGTCTGAGGTGGAGGCAACACGATCTCCAGTTCATGAGCCTTAGGTCGATGAGCTTTAGGTCGACGAGCCTTCGACCCACGAGACACGTGTCCCATAGGCTTCGTTCCAGGAGACTCCGGAGCAAAGTAGGGATGAGGGTACGTCCAAAGAGTGGGTTACCTGGACTGATCTGGGGCAGCCGGAGCCAACCGGCCATGGTGATAGCGACGAGGAGCTAGCTGAGGGGGCCACCGTCTACCAACGTGGTAGTTCGGGGCTACCGCTCGTGCCGGCGACCCGCGAGCAGAGGTGGTCGATTAAGCCAAATGGGGACAAGTAAGTTAATTTACTCTTATTTAACCTTTTGCCTTCACTTTTTCTCAAATATCTAAAGTTTTGGCTTTAATTTGTCATACTACAAGGGTTGGATTGTTGCCAAGGGTGTCCATAAGCCCAACCGCGTCATTGGTGTGCTTTGCCGGCAACACTTCCCGGGGTTTGTTACGTTGCCCGGTCGGGAGCGAGAGGTAGGAATGACCTGGGAGCACTACTTGGGTGCCCCGGCCCCGCCGGAGGTGTTTTGTGCCACAAGAGGGCCGACATGGTCATCATACAGTTCAGGGTAATTTCTCCTCTACACAATTATAAATCAACCATAGCTAATTATTGTACTAATCGGTGTTGTCTCATTTGCAGACCTTCTACACGTGTGAGGAGGGATACGAGGAGGATGCGGCAAAGGTTATCGAAACCGAATGCCGCCACCTACTTCAAAACTATTGGCATGAGGCTCGGGTGCAAGCTCTTCGAGACTACTATGCCCCACGGCGTATGAGGAAGGAAAAGGCGAAGTGCCGCGATTCTAAGATGGAGAGGGAGCATTACATGAAGGGAATTACATTTTATTAAGGCCTTGTAGTTAGTTTCCTTGATTTGATTCTTACGCGTTGCGCTCAAATTTCTCTTTATTAACTTAGGTGCCCCCGAGATGGTGTGTGGATAAGACGGGTTCTTGGGAGGCCTTGGTGGATCAGTGGTACTCCGAAAGGTGGGAGGCTAGCCACAACAACGCCAAGGAGAGGCTATGCAAAATGGTTTGTGTCCCACACCATCAAGGGAGCGTCAACTTAATCCAAATTGGCGAGAACTGGGTATGTGGTTTGATACGTCTCCATCGTATCTACTTTTCCAAACTCTTTTGCCCTTGTTTTGGACTCTAATTTGCATGATTTGAATGGAACTAACCTGGACTAACGCTGTTTTCAGCAGAATTGCCATGGGTTTTTGCGAAGAAATAAAAGTTCTCGGAATGTCTGGAAATTTACGAGGATTTTTTGTGGAATATATAAAAAATACTGGTGCAAGAATCAACCGGAGACGTGGAGCGAGGAGCCCACAAGCCCAGGAGGCGCAGGCCCCCCTAGTCGCGCCTGGCAGGATTGTGGGGATCTCGGGGCTCTGCCACCTCCAACTCCAGCTCTATTTAGTCTCTTTCGCTCGGAAAAAAACAAAGAGAAGAGTTCATCATGTTTTATGATACGGAGCCGCCGCCACCACCTGTTCTTCCTCTGGAGGGCAGATCTAGAGTCCGTTCTCGGGTCCAGAGAGGGGAGATCGTCGCCTTCGTCATCACCAAGCATCCTTCATCGCCAATTCCATGATGCTCTTCACCGTCCGTGAGTAATCTCAACGTAGGCTTGCTGGACGGTGATGGGTTGGATGAGATCTATCATGTAATCGAGTTAGTTTTGATGGGGATTGATCCCTAGTATCCACTATGTTCTAAGATTGATGTTGCTACTACTTTGCTATGCTTAATGCTTGTCACTAGGGCCCGAGTGCCATGATTTCAGATCTGAACCTATTATGTTTTCATCAATATATGTGTGTTCTTGATCCTATCTTGCAAGTTGTAGTCACCTACTATGTGTTATGACCCGGCAACCCCAGAGTGAAAATAGCTGGAACCACTCCCAGAGATGACCATAGTATGAGGAGTTCATGTATTCATTAAGTGCTAATGCTTTGTTCCGGTTCTCTATTAAAAGGAGAACTTTAATATCCCATAGTTTCCATTAGGACCCCGCTGCCAAGGGAGGGATGGACAATAGATGTCATGCAAGTTCTTTTCCATAAGAACGTATGACTATATACGGAATGCATGCCTACATTACATTGACGAACTGGAGCTAGTTACATATCTCCCCATGTATACTCTGTTGCATGATGAATGTGATCCGACATAATTATCCATCACCGATCCAATGCCTACGAGTCTTTTCCTACTGGTCCTTGCTACGTTACTTTGCCGCTACTTCTGTCACTGCTGCTACTGTTACCACTACTGCTGTCATTGCTGTCACTGCTGCTACTGTTACCCCTACCGCTGTCACTTCACCTACTTCTACCGCTACTGCTGTCACTGCTGCTACTGTTACCATTGCTACTGTTGCTATCACACTACTTTGCTACTGATACTTTGCTGTAGATACTAAGTCTTTCAAGTGTGGTTGAATTGACAACTCAAGTTCTAATACTCGAGAATATTCTTTTGCTTCCGCTTGTGTCGAATCAACAAATTTGGGTTGAATACTCTACCCTCGAAAACTGTTGGAATCCCCTATACTTCTGGGTTATCAAGACTATTTTCTGGCGCCGTTGCCGGGGAGGCCTAGCACTATTCTCTGAGTCACTTGGGATTTACGTCTGTTGATCACTATGAGGAATCCGAGAGATCCAATAACTAAAGTCTTGCCCTCAACTACGAGGATAGGTAACGAACTGCCATCTAGCTCTGCACTTGATTCACCTTCAGTTATGAGTAAGTTTGCGACACCACCTGCTAGAAATTTTGATATGTCGTTTGTGCTTGATGATGCTACTTCTGCTATCCATGATGCTTGTGATGATGCTTTTCTTAATACAGACGTCAGTTGTGCTTTCCTGGCAATGGCACCAGAAAAGTGCTGATCCTGCAATCTCTGGCGTTAGCTAGACGAATGCTTATGACAACGAACCTTCTCCTGCAACGGCACCAGAAGAATGCTGCTAGCTCTCCCCGACAATGAAACTGGAAGAATGTTGTTGATGGCCCACTAGCGCGTGGGTTCGCAGCAGTTTTCGAGGGTAGAGTATTCGACCCAAATTTGTAGATCGCCAAAAGGAGGTGAGAGAATACTCTCGAGTATTAGCAGCTGAATGTGTCAGATTCAACAACACCTAAAAGATTAGTATCTGCAAGCACAATAGTAACAGGAAAGTAGTATGATAACAACGGTGTCAGAAACGATCTATTGACGGCAGACTATTCCTAACAATTGTATCAATGGCGCCTCCGTTGCCGCGTTGACGGAAGTTGTCAGTTCCCGTCAACGGTCAGCGAATCAACAGTGTAGCAGGTAGCAGCAGTGGAATGAGCAATAGTAATGGCAAGGAACAGCAGTAGTGACAGCAGTACCAAGTAGCAATAGTAGCAAGCGATAGTAGTAGCAACAGTAGCAGCAGAGAAAGACAAGTAACAGCAGTAGTAACAGTAGTAGCAGCAGCAGAGCAAGACAAGTAACAACAGTAGCAACAGTAGTTGCAGCAGCAGAGCAAGACAAGTAACAGCAGTAGCAACAGTAGTACAAACTCGTAGGCAATGGGTCGGTGATTTGTTTGGATGATATTCATCATGCAACAACTATAACACGGAGAGATATGTGACTAGCTCCTATTCGTCTATGTGATGTAGGCATGCATTCCGTGTGTCGTCATACGTGCTTAGGGAAAAGAACTTGCATGACATCTATTGTCCATCCCTCCCGTGGTAGCGGGGTCGAAAAGGAAACTACGGGATATTAAGGTTCTACTTTTAATAAAGAACCGGACCAACGCATTAGCACTTGGTGAACACATGAACTCCTCAAACTATGGTCATCACCGGGAGTGGTTCCGGTTACTGTCACTCCGGGGTTGCCGGATCATAACACATAGTAGGTAATTACAACTTGCAAGATCGGATCTAAAACACACATATATTGGTGACAACATAATAATTTCAGATCTGAAATCATGGCACTCGGGCCCTAGTGACAAGCATTAAGCATGGCAAAGTAGTAGCAACATCAAATCTCAGAACATAGTGGATACTAGGGATCAATCCCCATCAAAACTAACTCGATTACACGATAGATCTCATCCTACTCATCACCGCCCAGTGAGCCTACGAATAGATTACTCACCAACGACGAAGAGCTTCATGGAATTGGAGAGGGAAGAAGGTTGATGATGACGATGGCGACGATTTCCCCTCTCTGGAGCCCAAGACGGACTCCAAATCTTCCCTCCAGATGAAGAACAGGAGGTGGCGGCGCCTCCGTATGAAAAACGTGACGAAAACTTCTCTTTTTATTTTTTCTAGGACGAAAGGCAACTTATAGAGCTGGAGTTGGGGCGGCAAGTGCCTATGGGCCCCACAAGCCTGCCCACCGCCACCAAGGGGGGTGGTGGCGGAGCAGGGGATTGTGGCCCACTCGCTCACCCCCTAGGTGGAACTTGGCGCAGATATTTTTGATATTTTCCAAAACTGCTCCCCGTAAATTTTCAGGACGTTTGGAGAACTTCGATTTTTGCACAAAAATAACACCAAGGCATTTCTGCTGAAAACAACGTCAGTCCAGGTTAGTTCCATTCAAATCATGCAAATTATAGTCCTCAACAACGGCGAAAGAGTTTGGAAAAGTAGATACGTTGGAGACGTATCAACTCCCCCAAGCTTAAAACCTTGCTTGTCCTCAAGCAACTCAGTTGACAAACTGAGAGAGAAAGAAAAACTTTGACAAACTCTGCTTGATCTTGTTGTTGCAACTATGTCTAGCTCATAACCAGAATTTCAGCAAGATCACAAGTTAACCACATAAGCAAATGACACAAAGGTCTCACGGTAAACTAATATCAATGGCATAATCAGCTAACGAGCAAATAATAATGAGTCTCAAATACCAATACTTGAATCAGAACAAGCATGAAGCAATATGAATAGGTGGTATCTCGCTAGCTCTTTCTGAGACCGCAAAACATAAATGCAGAGCACTTTCAAAGATCAAGGGCTGACTAAACATTGTAATTCATAGCAACGAAGATCCAGTCATAGTCATACTCAATATCAATCAAAAGCAAAGCATAAAAATGACAGAGGTGCTCTCTAATTGGTGCTTATATAAGAGGAGGAAGACTCAACAGGAAAACAAATAGACAGGCCCTTCGCAGAGGGAAGCATTGATTTGCAGAGGCGCCAGAGCTCAACCTTTTGAAAACAGAGATAATAATTTTGGGTGGCATGCTTTCATTGTTAACACAATGACCAAGAGTTCTCAATATCTTCCATGCTACTCATGCTATAGGCGGTTCCCAAACAGAAAAGTAAAGTTTTAACTCGCCCACCACCAATCAATCACACTCCACGGCTAGCCGATTCCTCGGGTACCGTCCATACTATCATCAATCCGGGGGGAGTCTTGTTTTACAGTTTTGTTTTCGATTTAAGCATGGAACTAGGCATCCCAAATACCGCCCCCTTTCTCGTGAATGACTATGAATAAACACATGTCGAGGATAACACTCCTAGCATGGAAGATACCAATAGCCCTCTGTCACCACATGAGCGGTTCGGGCATGCAAAACAGATTATTTCTTGAAGGTTTAGAGAATGGCACATGCAAATTTGCTTGGAACGGTAGGTAGATACCGCAAATAGGTAGGTATGGAGGACTCTCATGGAAAACTTTCGGGTTTATGGAAGTGGATGCACAAGCAGTATTCCCGCTTAGTACAAGTGAAGGCTAGCAAAAGACTGGGAAGCGACCAACTAGAGAGCGACAAGAGTCATGAAGATGCAATGAGTTTGACTAACATTAAATGCAAGCATGAACATGATATAAATCACCATGAACACGAACATCATAGAGGCTATGTTGATTTTGTTTCAACTACATGCATGAACATGCGCCAAGTCAAGCCACTTGAAACATTCGAAGGAGAATACCATCCTATCATACTACATTATAGTCATCTCAAAATCTATGTTGGCAATCAAGACAAACTATTATAAGCTCTCAGCTAAATAAGCATTGCATCAGAAACTATGATCTCTAAGTTGTCATTGCAAACATGGTTCTCTCACAACAAAGCTAAATCTGGATCGACAAGCTAGTCATATTTACAAAAACAAAATAGATGGAGTTCATACCAGCTTTTCAGTCTCGGTCACTTCATCATATATCATCATTGTTGCCTTTCATTTGCATGATCGAACGATGAAAATGATAATGAGCGCATTGGACTAAGCTGAATCTGGAGGCAAACACAAAGGAGAAGACAAAATAATATGGCTCTTTGAAAACTAAAAAGGTAAGCATGTAAGAACTATTAAGCATTGTAACCAATATCTTCTACCTTGACACAAAGAAAAAGAAAGCTATTTACATGGGAAAGCTCCCAACAAGTAAAAGAAGAAAGAAAAATCTTTTTGGGTTTTCTCAAAAGGATACAAAACAAGAAAACAAGAAAACGAAAAGAGACTAGCATGGATAATATAGTGGCAAAGTGTAAGCACCGACTAACAAAGTGAAAGCATAAGCATGGATGTAAAGTCGGTGAGAACACGTACTCCCCCAAGCTTAGGCTTTTGGCCTAGCTTGGTCTACTCCCATGGATGATCCTGGCAAAACCAAAAGTCATAATGGGTGTTATAAGGGAGTGCTGCAGCCACTGCCTGAATAGCTGCCTCACGAAGTCGAGCAGCCTTCGCCTCCCTCTCATACTCCTCAGCCTCTCCTATGGTAATGTAGTATCTTCGTTTAACTTGAAAGTCAAAGAAAGCAAGAGCAGGAAGGGTAATATGGAAAACATGCTGCCGGTTAAATATCAAGCGGTATAGGAGGGATCCATGATCTCTCTCAAGGAACTAGTAGCGTGTTAGAGCGACACGATCAAGGTAGGCTGTACGGAGAGGAGGGTCTTCTGGACGGATGGATACTCCTAGAAAATTTGCTAAGCGTGTAGCATAAACTCCACCAAAGAAATCCCCCTCACTAGCATTTTTATTCAGCCTCCTTGCTATAATAGCTCCCATATTGAAGCTCCTATCACCTGTTACTGCGCTATCAAGGATACTAAGGTTGGAAGCGCATAGGTGACAATGTGCACCCTTGCCGTTAATGCACCTACCTATGAAGAGGGCAAGGTAGTGCAAGGCAGGGAAATGGATGCTTCCTATGGTGGCTTGCGTGATATCTCTGGTTTCTCCAACAGTTATACTGGAGACAAAGTCTCTTACTGAAGACTCAGGAGGATCATTAACACTACCTCCATCGGGTATCTTGCAAATCCTATTGAAATCCTCCAGACCCACGGTATAGGATTTATCGTACAGATCAAACAGTACGGATAATTCATGGCCAGCTAAAAATTTAAATCTACGCACGAAAGAGGCAATGAGCATAGCATATTGTTCACATTTATCTGAGAGGAATTCTTCAAACCCGGCAATGCGAACAAGTGCATCAAACTCATCCTTGAAGCCTGCTTCGATCATGAACTCATCGGAAGGCCATTCACATGGTTGCACTGGTGCGTCCCTTAGTTGAAAAGGTTCGGGCTCCCGAAAGGAGAGACGAGGACCCTTCTTACTTGAGGAACCACCATGAAACTTCCTCCTGAACATAATTCCATTTTGCTGAAATTTTTGAAGTTCAAGAGAAAAGTGAATGAGGACCAACCATACCTTGTAGAAACTACTCCTACTAGTGCCTAGAGACCGTATCACGCGCTAAAACTACTTGGAACCAGCTAAAATCAACATTTATAGCTCAAGAACAGGGTCACCAAGGTAGCAAGAATTCGCGAAGGATAAAGCACTAGAGCAAAAACTAATTGGACCAATGGAGGAGTCACTTACCAAGGAGTAATTTCCCCAAAACAGTTCGGAGAATGGTGTTTTGAGCAAGGAGATTGAAAATCACAGCCAAATGAGCAAGAACACAGGTTTGAGCTGCGAAACATTTTTTCTGGAGGTGGAAGAAGAGGCTGGGAGCTGGAATGAGTGCAGGGGATGCCTGTGGGCCCCACAAGCTTGCACCCCACCACCAGGGGGGTAGGTGGCAGTGGGGGGGCTTGTGGCCCACTGGTCAGGCCCCCTGACCAGCTCTCACGCCCAGAAATTTTCAAAAAATCCAGAAAAAATCATACTAAATTTTTAGGACCATCGGAGAACTTCTATTTTCGAGGTATTTTTCTCCGGGATGCTAGAACAGAAAACAGGAAAAGCTAAACTAATTCTATCATTTTTCTTCTAAGCAACAGAAAAAGAAAACTCAAAACTGAGGTATGTGACTCTCTGATTCATCCATTTCATGGTCATCGAAAGGAATCCGTCAAAGGAATTGATCGAGTCCTCATGACAAAACCTTCTCGAATCGCAAGAGAGAACGGAGAATTTTCGAATAGCCACTAAGTCACCTCAATGGGGATATGTATCTCCCCAACAAGAAAATCGTACTTCATCTTGACACGAGGAATAGTGCATTCAAAGCTCCCAATGAGAATCGATGAAGTCTTTTCGATAGCATTGATGCAATGTACTTGATATCGTTTCTTCGGAAAGTGCACGGTGTGCTCATTACCGTTGACGTGGAAAGTGACATTGCCTTTGTTGCAATCTATAACAACCCCTGCAGTGTTTAGAAAGGGTCTTCCGAGGATTATAGCAATGGCATCGTCCTCGGGAATATCCAAGATAACAAAGTCTGTTAAGATAGTGGTGTTAGCAACCACAACAGGCACATCCTCGCAAATGCCTATAGGGAAAGCAGTTGATTTGTCGGCCATTTGCAGAGAAATTTCAGTGGGTGTCAACTTATCCAACTCAAGTCTACGATAAAGAGAGAGTGGAAGAACACTAACACCGGGTCCAAGGTCACATAAGGTAGTTCTTACGTAGTTTCCTTTAATGGAGCAAGGTATAGTGGGCACTCCGGGATCACCAAGTTTCTTAGGAGTTCCACCTTTGAAAGTGTAGTTGGCAAGCATGGTGGAGATCTCAAGATCTGGTATCTTCAATTTATTAGTCACGATATCTTTCATGTACTTGGCATATGGAGATATCTTGAGCATATCAGTTAACCGCATCTGCAGAAAGATGGGTCTTATCATCTCAACGAAGCACTCAAAATCCTCATCATACTTTTTCTTGGATGGCTTAGGAGGAAAGGGCATAGGTCTCTGAACCCATGGCTCTCTTTATTAACCATGCTTCCTAGCAGTGAAGTCATTCTTGTCGTACTTCTTAGGCTGTTGATTATCAGGATTAACCGTATGTTCAATCCCCACATCCTCATCATGGCTAGGTTGAGCATTATTATGAACATCATTGTCCACATTGTCACCAGGTTCATGTTCATCACCTGATTGTGTTTTTACATCAGACGCAGAAATATCATTAGGTTCTTCAGGTGTGATAGTATTTGGTGAACTGGCGTGCAGGTTTCTATCATCCTTCTTCTCCTTAGGATGATTAGGTGTATCAGCATTGATTCCTTGAGAATCTTGATCAATTCTCTTAGGATGACCTCGAGGATACAAAGGTTCCTGAGTCATTTTGCCTCCTCTAGTCATGGCTCTGACAGAGTTGTCATTTAGTTCATTGAGCAAGTCATTCTGAGCTTTACGTACTTGTTCTACCTGAGTAGTAATCATAGAGGCATGTTTACTCAGAAGCTTCAGATCATTGACATTTCTGTCTACACAAGCACTTAAATGGCTAAGCATACGAGTACTTTGTTCCAAATGTCTGCTAACATAATCATTGAAACTCGGTTGTTTGGCAACAAAGTTGCAAATTCATCAAAGCATAGGCTAGCAGGTTTATCAAAAGGAATATCACTCTCCTCAAACGTACGCAGAGAATTCACTTCTACTACCTGTATTGGGTTATCGAGACCGTGGATCTCTTAGATAGGTGGTAGATTTTTGACATCTTCAGATCTAATGTATTTCTCTTGCATAGATTTCTTGGCGTCTTGCATATCTTCGGGGCTGAGGAATAGAATACCTCTTTTCTTAGGAGTTGGCTTAGGAGGTGATTCGGTAATAGTCCAAGCATTATCGTTGATCAAGAGGTTATTCAGTAGAGTCTCAGCTTGTTCTACAGTTCGTTCCCTAAAAACACAACCGGCACAACTATCTAGGTGGTCTCTAGAGGCATTGGTAAGTCCATTATAGAGGATATCAAGTATCTTGTTCTTCTTAAGAGGGTGATCAAGCAAAGCATTCTGTAGCTGGACGAGCCTCCCCCAAGCTTGTGGAAGACTCTCTTCTTGGAGTTGAGCAAAGTTATATATTTTTCTGCAAGGCAGCTTGCTTCTTATGGGCAGGGAAATATTTCCCACATAAGTAATAGTCCATCTCCTGGGGACTATGCACACATCCAGGAGCAAGAGAGGTGAACCAGGCTTTAGCGTCATCCTTTAGAGAGAAAGGAAACAACTTAAGGATATAGTAGTGGCGGATCTTCTCCTCATTAGTGAAAAGGTTGGCTATTTGGGATAGTTTGGCAAGATGGGCTATGACCGTCTCAGACTCATAACCATGAAAAGGACCAGATTCGACAAGAGAGATTATCTCAGGGTCGACAGAGAATTCATAATCCTTATCGGTGTCAAAGATAGGCGAAGTGGCAAACTTCGGCTCATTTTTCATCCTAACTTCCCGAGATTTTTCCTTCCACTCGAGAATTAATTTCTCAGCATCATAGGCATCCTTACACACAAGAAAATCCTCAGCTATCTCTCCCTCCATAACGTAATCCTCAGGTATATCAGGCATTTCATATGTAGGAGAGCTAGATCTAGCAGGAGCAAAAGCTGGTTCTATCTCAATAGCATCGGCAGTTTCAGAAACATCACGAGCATTGGCAGTAACTCTAGCAATATGAGCATCAAGGAACACTCCTAGTGGAACATTAGGCAAACGAGTATCTCTAGCAGTATCAAGCATAGCATCTCTAGTAGTATCAAGCATAGTATCATTAGGCAAAATAGCATCTCTAGCATCATCAGGCAAAGCAGTATCAAGCATAGCATCTCTAGCAGTATCAGGCATAGCATCTCTAGCAGTATCAGGCATAGCATCAAGCATAGCATCTCTAGCAGTAGTATCAAGCATAGCATCATCAGGCATAGTATCACAAGCATCATCAAGCACAGGCGACATATCAAGATTTCTAGCAGGATGTGATGTCGCAAACTTACTCATAATTGAAGGTGAGTCAAGTGTAGAGCTAGATGGCAATTCCTTACCTCCCCTTGTAGTTGAGGGCAAGACTTTGGTCTTTGGATCCTTCAGATTCTTCATAGTGATCAGCAGATATAAATCCCAAGTGACTCAGAGAATATAGCAATACCTCCCCGGCAACGGCGCCAGAAAAATGCTGACGTCAGCTGTGCTTTCCTGGCAATGGCACAAGAAAAGTGTTGATCCTGCAATCTCTGGTGTTAGCTAGATGAATGCTTATGACAACAAACCTTCTCCTGCAACGACACCAGAAGAATGCTGCTAGCACTCCCCGGCAATGAAACTGGAAGAATGTTGTTGACGGCCCACCAGCGCGTGAGTTCGTAGCAGTTTCCGAGGGTAGAGTATTCGACCCAAATTTGTAGATCGCCAAAAGGAGGTGAGAGAATACTCTCGAGTATCAACAGTGTAGCAGGTAGCAGCAATTTAACGATCAATAGTAATGGCAAGGAACATCAGTAGTGAGAGAAGTAGCAAGTAGCAACAGTAGCAAGCGACAGTAGCAGCAGAGCAAGACAAGTAACAGCAATAGAAATAGTAGTAGCAGCAGCAAAGCAAGACAAGTAACAGCAGAAGCAACAGTAGTAGCAGCAGCACAGCAAGTCAAGTAACAACAATAGCAATAGTAGGACAAACTCGTAGGCAATGGGTCGGTGATTTGTTTGGATGATATTCATTATGCAACAGCTATAACACGGAGAGATATGTGACTAGCTCCCGTTCGTCAATGTGATGTTGGCATGCATTCCGTGTGTCGTCATACGTGCTTAGGGAAAAGAACTTGCATGACATCTATGGTCCATCCCTCCCGTGGCAGCGGGGTCCAAAAGGAAACTATGGGATATTAAGGTTCTCCTTTTAATAAAGAACCGGACCAACGCATTAGCACTTGGTGAACACATGAACTCCTCAAACTATGGTCATTACCGGGAGTGGTTCCGGTTATTGTCACTCCAGGGTTGCCGGATCATAACACATAGTAGGTAACTACAACTTGCAAGATCGGATCTAAAATACACATATATTGGTGACAACGTAATAATTTCAGATCAGAAATCATGGCACTCGGGCCCTAGTGACAAGCATTAAGCATGGCAAAGTAGTAGCAACATCAAATCTCAGAACATAGTGGATACTAGGGATCAATCCCCATCAAAACTAACTCGATTACATGATAGATCTCATCCTACTCATCACCGCCCAGCGAGCCTATGAATAGATTACTCACCAACGACGAAGAGCTTCATGGAATTGGAGAGGGAAGAAGGTTGATGATGATGATGGCGACGATTTCCCCTCTCCAGAGCCCAAGACGGACTCCAGATCTGCCCTCCAGATGAAGAACCAGAGGTGACGGGACGAAAGGCAACTTATAGAGCTGGAGTTGGGGGCGGCAGGTGCCTGTGGGCCCCACAAGCCTGTTGGCGGAGCAGGGGATTGTGGCGCACTGGACCACCCCCTGAGGTGGAACTTGGCGCAGATATTTTTGATATTTTCCAAAACTGCTCCCCGTAAATTTTCACGACGTTTGGAGAACTTTGATTTCTGCACAAAAATAATACCAAGGCAATTCTGCTGAAAACAGCGTTAGTCCAGGTTAGTTCCATTCAAATCATGCAAATTATAGTCCAAAACAAGGGCAAAAGAGTTTGGAAAAGTAGATACGTTGGAGACGTATCAGATACTGCTTTGCTACTAGGTGCATTCCTAGATGCACAAATTGCTAGAGTTGCTGCTGAATGTGATGATACTTCTGAAACTGCTGAGATTATTGAAGTAGAACCTACTATTTCACCTGTTAGAACTAGCTCTCTAGATATGAATTGCCTGATATACCTGAGGGTTACGTTATGGAGGGAGAGGTAGCTGAGGACTTTCTTGCTTGTAAGGATAGCTATGATCTTGAGAAATTACTGCGCAAGTGGAAAGAAAAATCTTTGAACGCTAGGATGAAATACGACCCTAAGCTTGCTACTTCGCCTATCTTTGTGACCGATAAGGATTATGAATTCTCTGTCGATCATGAGTTAATCACTTTGGTCGAATCTAATCCTTTTCATGGTTATGAGTCTGAAACAGTTGTAACACATCTTACTAAGTTGCACGATATAGCCACCCTATTCACGAGTGAGGAAAAGATCCGCCACTACTATATCCTTAAGTTGTTTCCTTTCTCGCTAAAGGATGATGCTAAGACATGGTTCACTTCTCTTGCTCCTGGTTGTGTGCGTAGTCCCCAGGATATGATCCACTACTTCTGTGAGAAATATTTTCCTGCCCATAAGAAACAAGCTGCCTTGCAGGATATATATAACTTTGTGCAAGTTGAAGAAGAGAGTCTGCCACAAGCTTGGGGGGGGGGGGGCTTGTCCAGATATTGAATGCTTTGCGTGATCACCCTCTTGAGAAAAATGAAATACTTGATATCTTCTATAATGGACTAACCGATGCTTTTAGGGACCACCTAGATAGTTGTCCTCGTTGTGTTTTCAGGGAACGAACTATGGAACAAGCTGAGATTCTATTGAATAATATCTTGTGCAATGAGAATGCTTGGACTATCCCCGAACCACCTCCGAAGCCAACTCCAAAGAAAAGAGGTATCCTATTCCTTAGTCCTGAAGATATGCAAGAAGCCAAGAAATCTATGCAAGAGAAAGGCATTAAATATGAAGATGTTATGAATCTATGACCTATCAAAGAGATCCATGCTCTTGATAACCCGACACAGGTAGTAGAGGTAAATTCTCTTCGTAGATTCAATGGGAGTGATATTCCTTTTGATAAACCTTCTAGCTTATGCTCAGATGAATTTGATAACTTTGTTGCCAAACAACAAAGTTTCAATGATTATGTTAGCACACAATTGGAACAGAATGCTCGTATGCTTAGTCATTTAAGTGCTTGTGTGGATAGAAATGTCAATGATCTTAAGCTTTTGAGTAAACATGCCTCTATGGTCACCACCCAGGTAGAACAAGTACTTAAGGCTCAAAATGACTTGCTCAATGAGTTGAATGACAATTCTGTTAGAGTCGTCACTAGAGGTGGTAGAATGACTCAGGAACCTTTGTATCCTGAGGGTCATCCTAAGAGAATTGAACAATATTCTCAAGGAGTTAGCACTGATGCACCTAGTCATCCTAGGAAGAAAAAGAAAGATTATAGGAACTTGCATGCTAGCAACCCTGTTGCTGTTACACCCGAGAATCCAAATGATATCTCTGTCTCTGATGCCGAAACACAATCTGGTGATGAATATGAGCCTAATGATAATATCGATAGTGGTGTTCATGTTGATGCTCAAGCTAGCAATGATAAGGATGTGGAGATTGAACAAGTTGATCTTGATAACCCACAACCTAAGAATAGGAGATATGATAAGAATGACTTCATTGCTAGGAAGCATGGTAAAGAAAGGGAACCATGGGTTCAAAAACCAAGCCCTTTACTCCCAAACCATCCAAGAAAAAAGATGATGAGGATTTTGAGCGCTTTGTTGAAATAATTAGACCTGTCTTTCTGCAAATGTGTTTGACAGATATGCTCAAAATGTCTCCTTATGCTAAGTACATGAAGGATATTGTGACTAATAAGAGGAGGATACCTGAGGTTGAGATTTCCACCATGCTTGCTAATTATAACTTCAAGGGTGGAACTCCTAAGAAAGTAGGTGATCCCGGAGTGCCCACTATACCTTGATCCATTAAAGGAAACTACGTTAGAACTGCTTTATGCGATCTTGGAGCCGGTGTTAGTGTTATGCCTCTCTATCTTTATCGTAGACTTGAATTGGATAAGTTGACACCCACTGAAATCTCCCTGCAAATGGCCGACAAATCAACTGCTTTCCCTATCGGCATTGGCGAGGGTGTGCCTGTTGTGGTTGCTAACGTTACTATCTTAATAGACTTTGTTATTCTGGATATTCCCGAGGATGATGCCATGGCGTCATCCTTGGAAGACACTTTTTAAACACTGAAGTGGCTGTTATTGATTGCAACACAGGCAATGTCACTTTCCATGTCAATGGTAATGAGCATATGGTGCACTTTCCGAAGAAACAATATCGAGTACATTGCATCAATGCTATTAAAAAAACTTCATCGATTCTTATTGGGAGCATTGAATGCCCTATACCTACTGTCAAGATGAAGTATGATTTACTTGTTGGGGATATGCACATCTCCATTGAGGTAACCTAGTGATCATTCGAAAATTCTCCGATTTCATGTAATTCAGAAAAAAAAAGTTTGTCAAGGAGACTTGATCAACCTCATTGACGGATTTCTTTTGATTACCATGAGATGGATGAGTCTAGGAGTCACAACCCTATGTTCCAAACTTTTACTTTCGGTTGTTTAGAAGAAAAATGATTAATTTAGCTTTAGTTTTTCGTGTTTTCTGCTTTTTGCGTCCCTTAGAAAAGTGTCCCGAAAATAAAAGTTCTCCAAATGCCCTGAAAATCAAGTATGATTTTTCTGGAATTTTTGAAAAAATCTGAGACAAAGAGCTAGTCAGGCGGATGCACTTGTGGGCCACAAGCCCAGGAGGCGCGGGCACCCCCCTGGCCGTGCCTACCAGGCTTGTGGGCCCCACGTGGCCCCCCTCCACTTATTCCAGCTCCCATCTCCTTCTCCTACCTCCAGAAAAAATCATGCCACAGCTCAAACTCGTGTTCTTGCTCTTCTTGCTGCGTTTTTTGATCTCCTTGTGCAAAGCCCCATTCACCAAACTATTTTGGGGGTATTATTCCTTGGTATGTGACTCCTCCATTGGTCCAATTAGTTTTTGCTCTAGTGCCTTGTTCGTTGCGTATTTTTGTTGCCTTGGTGGCCCTATTCTTGAGCTTTGCATGCTAATTTTAGTTGGTCCCAAGTAGTTTTGATGCATGATATGGCCTCTAGGCACTTGTAGGAGTAGTTGCTATGAGTTTCGTTGAGCCTTGTTCACTTTTCCTTTGAGCCACTAAAAATTTCAGAGAAAGAAAAAGGAAAATATGAGGAGGTTCCTAAGAGGCTCTTCAAGCCGTGACCCCAAGGATGATGAAAATGAGAAGAAGAAACCCAAGTATCCGGTCCCCCGAGTTGCAGAAGTTCGAGCGTGCGAGTGGCCAAGCAATGTGTTCTTACATGTCGCCGGACTTTATGAGGATTTTTATTACTTGGTGGAGAACGCAGGCCTTACCGCATTCGTTGAAGATAAGTGCCCACAATACCACCTCCTCACTAATATTTTCGTGCAAAGCTTTAATTTCTATCCAAGGAAGAACCCTCCTATGGTTGAGTTCAAGTTATATGATATCCGCCAGCGCATGTCACTTCAGTATTTTTGCAATATCTGCAAATTACCTTATGTTGGGGATATTCATGAACCTCGTCCACGAGACTTGGAGGCTTTCATTGACACTATTGTTGTAGGAGAGGCAGAGGAGTATGAGAGGGAGGCAAAGGTTGCTCGCCTCCGTGAGGCAGCTATTCAGGCGGTAGCTGTCGTGCTCCCGTACAACCCCCATTATGATTTTGGATATCGCCCGGACCAGCCATGGGAATAGACCAACTTAGGCCAAAATCCTTAGCTTGGGGGAGTACGTGTTTCTCACCGACTGTATATTCTTGCTCACACTTTCACTTTGATAGTCGGTGTTCACACCTTACCACTGTATCATCCATGCTAGTTTATTTCTTTTTATCGCTTTCTTCTCGTGTGTCTGTTTAGATTAAGAAAACCCAAAAAGATTTCCCATTCTTCTTTTGCTTGTTGGGAGCTTTCCCGTGTAAATAGTTTTCTTTCTTTGGGTGAAGGTGGAAGACCATGGTTACAATGTTTAGTGGCTCTCGCATGCATATCTGTTTATCTATCAAAGAGCCATATTACTTTGTCTTCTCCTTTGCATTTGCTTGCAGATTCCAGCGTAGTCCAATGCGCGAACACTCTTATTATTGTTCACATCAGTCGATCGTGCAAGTTAAAGGCAATAATGACGATATATGATGAAGTGACTCAGCCTGGAAAAGCTGGTATGAACTCGATCTATTTTGTTTTTGTAAATATGACTAGCTCATCGTTCCTAATTCAGCTTTGTTATGAGAGAAACATGTTTGCGATGACAACTTAGAGATCATAGTTTCTGATGCCATGCTTAATTAGCTAGGATCTTATAATGGTTTGTCTTGGATGCCAACATGAATTTCAAGATGATTATGACGTAGTATGATAGGATGGTATCCTCCTTTGAATGATTCAAGTGGCTTGACTTGGCGCATGTTTACGCATGTAGTTGAAACAAAATCAACATAGCCTATATGATATTCATGTTTATGGTGATTTATGTCCTACTCATGCTTGCACTCAATGTTGGTTAATTTCAATGCATTTTCATGACCATTGTCGCTCTCTAGTTGGTCGCTTCCCAGTCTTTTGCTAGCCTTCACTTGTACTAAGCGGGAATACTGCTTGTGCATCCACTTCCACTTCCATAAACCCAAAGTTGTTCCATATGAATACACCATACCTACCTATATGCGGTATCTATCTGCCGTTCCAAGTAAATTTTCATGTGCCACTCTCTAAACCTTCAAGTAATAATCTGTCTTGCATGCCCGAACCGCCCATGTGGTGACAAGGTGCGGTCAGTATCTTCGATGCTAGGCGTGTTATCCTCGCTATGTGTTTATTCACTATCACTCATGATAAAGGGGTCGGTAAATGGAATGCCCAGTTCCATGCTCAAATCGAAAAGATAATTGCAAACAAAACTCCCCCTGGTTTTTTGTTTGTATGGACGGCACCCGAGGATTCGACTAGTCGTGGAGTGTGATTGATCGTTGGTGGGGGAGTCAAAACTTTACTTTTCTGTTTGTTAACCGCCTATAGCATGTGTAGCATGGAAGATGGTGAAAACTCTTGGTCATCACGTTGACAATGAAAGCATGCCACCCAAAACTATTTATCTCTCTCTTCAAAGCTTGAGCTTTGGCACCTGTGCAAATCAATGCTTCCCTATGCGAAGGGCCTATCTATTTACATTTTTGTTGAGTCATCCTCTTCTTTCAAAAAGCACCAATTAAAGAGCACATCTGTCATTTTTATGCTCTTCTATTAATTGATATTGAGTATGACCATGATTGGATCATCTTTGCCATGAATTACAATGTTCAGTCAACCCTTGGTCTTCGAAGGTGCTCTGCATTTATGTTTTGCGGTCTCAGAAAGAGCTAGCGAGATACCATCTATTCATATTGCTTCATGATTGTTTTGATTGAAGTGTTGACGTTTGGAACTTATTATTATTGCTTGCTAGTTGATTATGCCATTGATATGAGTACATCTTGAGACCTAAATGTCATCACTTATGTGGTTAGCTTATGATCTTGCTGAAAATATGAATATGCGTTAGACATAATTACAACAAAAAGTTTAAACAGAGTTCGTAAAAGTTTTTCTTTTGTCTCTTTCAGTTTGTCAACTGAATTGCTTGAGGACAAGCAAGGCTTTAAGCTTGGGGGAGTTGATACGTCTCCATCGTATCTACTTTTCCAAACTCTTTTGCCCTTGTTTTGGACTCTAATTTGCATGATATGAATGGAACTAACCCGGACTAACGTTGTTTTCAGCAGAATTGCCATGGTGTTGTTTTTGCGCAGAAATAAAAGTTCTCGGAATGAAATGAAAATTTGCGAGGACTTTTTGTGGAATATATAAAAAATACTGGCGCAAGAATCAACCAGAGACGTGGAGTGAGGAGCCCACAAGCCCAGGAGGCGCGGACCCCCTGGTCGCGCCTGGCAGGCTGGTGGGGCCCCCGGGGCTCCGCCGCCTCCAACTCGAGCTCTATTTAGTCTCTTTCGCCCGGAAAAAATCAGAGAGAAGAGTTCATCGCGTTTTACGATACGGAGCCGCCGCCACCACCTGTTCTTCCTGTGGAGGGCAGATCTAGAGTCTGTTCTGGGCTCCGGAGAGGGGAGATCGTCGCCTTCATCATCACCAACCATCCTTCATCGCCAATTCCATGATGCTCTTCACCGTTCGTGAGTAATCTCATCGTAGGCTTGCTGGATGGTGATGGGTTGGATGAGATCTATCATGTAATCGAGTTAGTTTTGATGGGGATTGATCCCTAGTATCCACTATGTTCTGAGATTGATGTTGCTACTACTTTGCTATGCTTAATGCTTGTCAGTAGGGCCCAAGTACCAAGATTTCAGATCTGAACCGATTATGTTTTCATCAATATATGTGTGTTCTTGATCCTATCTTGCAAGTTGTAGTCACCTACTATGTGTTATGACCCGGCAACCCCGGAGTGACAATAGCCGGAACCACTCCCGGAGATGACCATAGTATGAGGAGTTCATGTATTCACTAAGTGCTAATGCTTTGTTCCGGTTCTCTATTAAAAGGAGAACCTTAATACCCCGTAGTTTCCATTTGGACCCCGCTGCCACGGGAGGGATGGACAATAGATGCCATGCAAGTTCTTTTCCATAAGAACGTATGACTATATACGGAATGCATGCCTACATTACATTGACGCCCTGGAGCTGGTTACATATCTCCCCATGTTATAACTATTACATGATGAATGTCATCCGACATAATTATCCATCACCGATCCAATGCCTACGAGTATTTTCCTACTGGTCCTTGCTACGTTACTTTGCCGCTACTGCTGTCACTGCTGCTACTGTTACCGCTACTATTGTCATTGCTGTCTCTGCTGCTACTGTTACCACTACTGCTCTCACTGCTGCTACTGCTACCACTACTGCTGTCACTGCTGCTACTGTTACCATTGCTACTGTTGCTATCACACTACTTTGCTACTGATACTTTGCTGCAGATACTTAGTCTTTCAGGTGTGGTTGAATTGACAACTCAAGTGCTAATACTCGAGAATATTCTTTTGCGTCCCCTTGTGTCGAATCAACAAATTTGGGTTGAATACTCTACCCTCAAAACTGTTGCGATCCCCTATACTAGTGGGTTATCATGGTTTTCTTCATGACTCATCTAGTTCATTCTTAATGCTAGCTTGAGCCCTTTACTAATACAGTTTTCCTCACTCTCTCTTTTAGGCGGGTCACAATAAGACGGAGGTGCCACAGATGTACGACCTCTATGCCATGGCCCATACTGCCTCATACAAGAAGGTCAAGGCATTCTCTGAGTCTGACCTCGAGCATCCTGAAAACTTCACCAACATCTCCTCCCACCACAAGCTCGTGAAGTATAGAGATCACGGGGAGGCTAGAAAAGGGGAGGACTATTGATCCAGAGTTGGTGATGATAGATGGCAACGGGAGGACCCATGGCTCGATCCCCATTGGAGACGGCCTTATACGTTGCCGTAGCACTCTCCGGCAGATAAAGGCACGCCAAACGAGCTCTTGTCCTGAGATAACACCTCGTCCACGGCCAGTCGAGCTCGCAATCGAGGTTAGTTTAATGGACTCAACTATCGTTCCGCATTATGTTGTGTGTGCGAACCAATATGATTACGATTGTAACAATGAGTTGTGTTGCGGGCTGCTATTCCAAAAGAGAGAGAGGCAATGCATGTGCTTTTGGCGGAGAAGGATAAGGAGATGAAGGAGCTGGAGGAGAGGACGGATGCGTTGGTGGAGGCAGAGAGGGCACGGAATGATGCGTCTAACAGGGCCATGTACGAGCTCTTCGTGGTAAGTTTCTTCTTCTTATTTGTCAAATCTTACATTCTAATGTTCGTTTCATTAATAATTAAATATTTTTACTTGTCGAAACCAAATGTACAGTCTATGTGCGAGAGACCGGCCACGTCCCTCCGGCGATGCCGGTCATTAACATGGCGGGGACGGTGAGTTTCATCTCACTGTACTGACCTTTTGAGTGTCATCATGCTAACGACACATTGCAAATGATGTTTGGTGCAGAATATCTCGCAAAACGCATCGTACGACCCTTCTAAAGTGGAGCCTTCTCCAGGGCAGCCTTCTCGAGGTGAAACAAACCAGAGCCACCGTGCTTCACCGCCGTGATGACGAGAATGGTTTGTTTTTTCTAGTGTTTTGCTTAACAACCGCATAATGATCTTTACTTACCTTACCTTAGCTCCAAAATGACATATTTTACCCAAGTTATCTCTAGAATGACCTATACTTAGCTTAGCTTCAACCTAAATGACATAATTAGCTTAGTTAGCTCCAGAATGGCCTATTAATAACAAATCACCTATACTTAGCTAAGTTCTCTCCTAAATGACATAATAAGATTATGTAGCTCCAAGATGACCTATTCCCCCTAACTTAGCAATTAAATGACATATAGTTAGCTTAGTTAGTGAGAAAAATACTTCATAAGCATAGTTAGCTCCAAAATGACATATTTTACCCAAGTTAGCTCTAATATTACCTATACTTAGCTTGGCTTCAACCTAAATGACATAATTAGCTTAGTTAGCTCCAAAATGCCCTATTTAATAGAAATGACCTATACTTAGCTAAGTTCTATCCTAAATGACATAATAAGCTTATGTAGCTCGAAGATGACCTATTCCCCCTAACTTAGCTATTATATGGCATATAATTAGCTTAGTTAGCTACAAAATGGCTTAATAAGCATAGTTAGCTCCAAAATGACATATTTTACCCAAGTTAGCTCTAGAATGACCTATACTTTGCTTAGCTTCCACCTAAATGATATAATTAGCTTAGTTAGCTCCAAAATGGCCTATTTAATAAAAATGACCTATACTTAGCTAAGTTCTCTCCTAAATGACATAATAAGCTTATGTAGCTCCAAGATGACCTATTCCCCCTAACTTAGCTATTAAATGCCCTATAATTAGCTTAGTTAGCTACAAAATGGCTTAATAAGCATAGTTAGCTCAAAAATAACATAGTTTACCCAAGTTAGCTCTAGAATGACCTATACTTAGCTTAGCTTCCATCTAAATGACATAATTAGCTTAGTTAGCTCCAAAATGACGTAACTAAGCTATTTAACAAAAAATGACCTATACTTAGCTAAGTTCTCTCCTAAATGACATAATAAGCTTATGTAGCTCCAAGATGACCTATTCCCCCTAACTTAGCTATTAAATGCCCTATAATTAGCTTAGTTAGCTCCAAAATGGGTTTATATGCATAGTTAGCTCGAAAATGACATATTTTACCGAAGTTAGGTCTAGAATGACATATACTTAGCTTAGCTTCCACCTAAATGACATAATTAGCTTAGTTAGCTCCAAAATGGCCTATTTAATAGAAGATGACCTATACTTACCTAAGTTCTCTCCTAAATGACATAATAAGCTTACGTAGCTCCAAGATGACCTATTCCCCCTAACTTAGCTATTAAATGGCCTATAATTAGCTTAGTTGGCTACAAAATGGGTTAATAAGTATAGTTTGCTCCAAAATGACATATTGTATCCAAGTTAGCTCTAGAATGACCTATACTTATCTTAGCTTCCACCTAAATGACATAATTAGCTTAGTTAGCTCCAAAATGGCCTATTTAATAAAAAATGACCTATACTTAGCTAAGTTCTCTCCTAAATGACATAATAAGCTTATGTAGCTTCAAGATGACCTATTCCCCCTAACTTAGCTATTAAATGGCCTATAATTAGCTTAGTTAGCTCCAAAATGGCTTAATAAGCATATATAGCTCCACAATGACATATTTTACCCAAGTTTGCTCTAGAATGACATATACTTAGCTTAGCTTCCACCTAAATGACATAATTAGCTTAGTTAGCTGCAAAATGTCCTATTTAATAAAAAATGACCTATACTTATCAACTACGGGAATCAGGTAATTAGCCGTTTGTTAAGATCTTTGCCGTTAGCTTTTCTTCGTGGATGACGACAAAGAGCACTTTTGCCGTCAGTTGCCGTTAGTTTCTGACAGCAAAGAATGACTGATGGCGTAGACAAAGTTTGCCGTTTGTAAAAGAAACTGATGACGACAAAAATATTTTGCCGTCTGTAAAAGAAAACGGATGACGGCAAAGACATTTTTTGCCGTCTGTAAAAAAACCTGATGACGGCAAAAAAGAAACACACCACGCGGATCGATGACGTGGCATGATCCCGCCCGTCGGATGACAAGCGTGGGATGACACACATATTTCTATTTTGCCGTGTGTAACAAAACGAATGTCGGCAAAGCTTTATTTTTCCGTGTGTAATAAAAAAGCGCAGATAGCAAAGACATATTTTGCCGTCTATAAAAAAATGCAAACGGCAAACTAATATTTTGCCGTCTTTAATAAAAATGCAGTCAGCAAAGATAATTTTCCTGTCTTTGCTGTCAGTTTCAAAACAAGTGTAGGCAAAATTATATTATCCACTTTTCAATTTTTTGAAAATGTAAAAAAAGTCCGAAAAATATGAAATTTGGTCTCATGTTAGTTCATAAGTCCTAGAAGATGCAGAAAAGGTTTGAGAAAATTTACTAATTTTTAAGATGTCTATTTTCTCAAGATTACAAGGGTCAACAAACACAAAATAGATATTGAATTGCTATTGGTTGAAAGTAACTCCCCTGGATCGATGACGTGGCAGGGGCAATCACCCGCACCACGCATCGCACGAACCAGGCAACCAAACACGCATTATTTGCATGCACGTACATGCAAACACCCGTGGGCCCCTCCATCTTCTCTTTCTCTCATCTATGTCATGTACAGGAGTGCCAGGCGCATCCGCAACATCCTCCTCTCCGCCTATTGCCGGACGACGCCGCCAGCGAGACTCCCAGGCCTCCTCCCCCGTCGCCCCCGCCGGCCGCCGGCCTAGACTCCTCCCCCGTCGCCCCCGCCGACCGCCGAGCCCAGCCTCGTCGCCCATCGCACCCCGGCACATCCCCATGCCCCTGCAGGCCTTCTCGCCGTGGCGCCAATGGCCTCCTCGCGCGTCGGTCATCCTCGCCCCGGCGCCATCGGTCTTGTCGCCCGTCGCACTCCGGCGACCCCGGCACATCCCCACGCCCCTGCAGGCCTCCTCGCCATGACGCCAACGGCCACCTCGCGCGTCGGTCCTCCTCGCCCCGGCGCCATCGGCCTTGTCGCCCGTCGCACCCCGGCGACCCCGGCACATCCCCACACCCCTACAGGCCACCTCGTCGCGTCGCCAATGGCCTCCATGCGCGTCGGTTCTCCTCGCCCCGGCGTCATCGGCCTCGTCGTTCGTCGCACCCCGGCTCGAACTTCGGTCGTCTCTGCTCGTCCATGGCTGGCTCGGTGGCGTTGCTGCCCTGCCCCATATCCAGATCCAGGAGTAGCGACCAGATCGAGGAGGGACGCGTCACAACTCACAAACCCACCTCTCCTTCCATGGCCTTGGCCGAGCGGGGCCGGTGATGCTTCTCCGACGAGGTCCTTGTTGCGTATCAGTGGCGCTCATCGAATGAATGGCAAACCCACCGAACGAACATGCACATAAACAAGAATGCTCATGTTTTTTAAAACAAAATAGAACATCTTTGTCGTCTGGCATTTTGGTCCGGCTGACAACAAACAATTGACGCCGTCCGTTAGTGGGAGATTCTGTCAGAGTGATTTTTTTGCCGTCTGTCTTATAATAGATGACGACAAAGCATTTGTACTAACGGCAACAATTTTGCCGTCTTTCCAAACAAATGCTGACGGCAAAAATACCCTTTGCAGGCACACAGTCTGACGACTTTTTTTGCCGTCATGGGATGACGGCAAAAATTTTGCCGTCTGTAATTCTCTCTTTGCCGTCTGTAGCGTCCTGACCGCAAAATGCCCGATTCCTGTAGTGAGCTAAGTTCTCTCCTAAATGACATAATATGCTTACGTAGCTCCAAGTGATATATTCCCCCTAACTTAGCTATTAAATGGCCTATAATTTGCTTAGTTAGCTCCAAAATGGCTTAATGAGCATAGTTAGCTCCTAAAATGACCTAGTTTTACCTAAATAGCTCCAAAATGACATATACTTAGCTTAGTTTCCTCCTAAGTGATGTAGTAAGCTAAATTAGCCGCGAAATGACCTATACTTCTCTTCTTCATCTAGTCTTCTTCTTCTAACTTTCTTATTTCCCATTTTGCAGATTACATTCACTTCACGGAAGCTTGGATTGATGGAGTGCTTGAATATGGTTTCTTCTAAAATGGCTTCAAGGAAGGTTGGATTGAAACTATTGTAATATATGGATATGAAACTTTGTATGTATGGATGAAACTAGTGTAATATATGGTTTTGGTATGGATGAAACTTGCATAATATGTATGTATTATGGATGAAACTTATTTTAATATGGTTATCACTATGGCAACAACATTATTTCTGTCAAATATATATATATATATATATATATATATATATCCCTGATTTTGGTGAAAATTGCTGGATATAATAGAAAATAAAATAAACAGGGGCAGTTTGTAGCCTTTGCCGTCCGCCCACTGACGACAAAGGGGCTGCAGCAGACGGCAAAGAGTCCAAAGCCCTGGGCTGAAGCAGACTGGGTGCCCCCTTTGCCGTGAGCCCACAAGCATGGAAGATGGGAAAGGGGTCAAGGCAGACGGCAAAGGGTCTAAAGCCCTAGGCTGTAGAAGACTGGGTGCCCCCTTTGCCGACCACCCACAAGCATGGAAGACGGCAAAGGGGGGGCTATGCAGACGACAAAGGGCCTGTGGGCCCAGCAGGCTGCCGTTAACACTTGGCGAAGGTGCCCCGCGGATCTGCCATCCCGTGTTCTTTGCCATCTGCCCTCCCCCCACGGCAAAGGTTCTTTGCCGTCCGCAGGCCCAATGCAGACAGAAAAGAACCCCTTTACCGGATTTTTCTTTATGTCCAGTTTGCCGTCTGCAGACGGACAGCAAAGGCCTTTGTCGTCTAGGGTGCTCCCCTTTGCCGTCAGTCATCGCAGACGGCAAAGTCTCTGATTCCTGTAGTGTATATTCCAGCGGATGAGTTCTTTGAATTTAGATCATCAAAAGGCCTTCGCCTCAAAACCCTAAGCTGCCTGTGAGACCCCTGGTCGTCGCCTTTTCCTTCCTGTTCGCCTCCTTCGTTGGCAATCGCCGCCATCGACGGATTCTTCACCGTCGTCGCTGCCGTAGTCGGACCGCCGCCAAATTAGAGTATGGTTCAGATCTCCTTATGTGGTCCTCTATCCAATTCTTACGCATTGGGAAGTTTTATCTACAAGTTACCTCGTGCAAACGCCTCTTCCACCAGAAGTTCCCATAGAACTAGCGAACGAGAAGTTTTTAGGCTTAGCTGTCCGCAACCCCCGTCTCGGTGACACCGATTTGCAAAAGTCGGTTCCACCATTTTGAACCTACGGTTCATGAGAATGAACTCGGTGAAACCGAGTTGTCAATTTCGGTTCCACCGAAATCATGACCAACTTTATGTAAATAAGTTCATGTGTCTTGGTGACTGTGAAAGTTCAAACTCGGTGCTATCAAACTATGATTTGCAAACGTTAAAACTAAAGATTTCTTTGCTCAAGTTTTTGAAAAACTTCTGTGTTTTGTGATGCTCAACCCTTTTGCTTTTCTATATCTGCTTCACAGGTCTGCTTCTCTGCTGGTGTGCTGGTTGCTTGCTTGTCTGCGAGAGATGTGTGGATCAGAAGATAGCCAAAATGATTTCAGGGAACCAAGTGTTGAGGTGGACTCGGGCACTAGTCCTGAGAAGACCGACTCTAACCCTGGCTCTTACAGTTCCCATGGTTCTCCCAAGGCAGCCAACTGGTAGAGGAAGAAACTCAATTCACATGAAGACGACTCAGATTTTGTGTTGGAGGAAACATCAGCTCCTGCAAAGGCCCCAAGGAAGACAGTCAAGAAGGAATCTGCTAATCCTATTGATCTAAGAGCACCTGCTTATGTAAGGAGAAGCACATCACTTTCCATTGATGATCCTCCTAAGAAGGCTAGTGCAAAGAGAGCTAGGAAAATGGTGATTCGTGTTGTTGCAAGACCTACTTCCATGTTTGAGGACCCAGAAGATGCTGCTCGAGAGGATGAGATCCCAGCTGATGCCCCTCCTCCTCCTAAGAAGAAGAAGCTCATGGTTGCCGCTATGCCCAAGAAGTCTTCTTCTAAGCCTCCTCCTAAGGCTAAGAAGACAATAGATCACAGGAAGACCACAAAGGACATACCTGTAGATGCTAAAGAGAAAGGCCCTGCTTCCAGTTCCTCTGTTGCAGAGGAAGAAGAAGATGAGAATGCAACCATTCTCAGGAAGCTCCGACCACATCTGCCTCTTCATAATGATGCTTATCTAGTAGCCGAAGACATGAAGAATAGAAAAGATACAGGTTTGAGAAAGTGGAGAGTTGTTGATCAATATTCTATCAGGAGAAGGATTGCTGTTGATCCAAGGTTTCACACCAAGGAACAACCAGATTTCTACGAGACTGTCCTATATGACCAATGTCCAGCTGTTAGCGATATGAGATATGTTGAGTGAGCTTATATCAAAGCCAATGAAAACTACTTTCCTCATGTTCAAGACAACTTCAAGTTTGTGGATACTGAAGATTTTGTTGCAAAGGAGATGACCCCATGGAACAATGAACTCATCATGCAATTCTATTCAACTGTTCACTTCTCTGGAGGTGGTTCTTTTGTCTGGATGACGGATGGTCACAGATATGAGTCATCAATTGACGAGTGGGCGACTATCATTGGTGCCCCCAAGAAAAAAGAGAGTGATGTGGATGTGTATTCTGAAGCAAAGAAGAGTCACAACTCTATGGCCAACATGTAGAAGCCAATTCCTCACAAGTATTTGGCAACTCACAAGATGGGCTATGTGTACTTCTTGCAAGCAGGAATACCCACCACTAACACTATTCTTAGACACACCTTGATGCCTAAATCAGGTGATGATAAGATGATCAGAGGATACTCCATCAACTTGCTGCACCTTTTGGACACTCACACCAGATTCAGAGTGATGGACATGATAGTAGAGACTATCCGAAGGACTGCAGCTGATCAGAAGAGATCATGTGGATATGCCCCATACATTCAGATGCTTATCAATGCCAATCTAGGCAAGCATGTATATCTCATTGATCGCTCACATCTACCTCTTCAACCAGAGTTTGAAGACAATGAAGTGGTGATGAGTGACAATGATCCCAGCTCTGCTGCAGCCAGAATGGTAGCAGAGGCAGCAGAAGCTGAAGCTGCTAGGAATGTGCCACCACGAGGCACACAACTCAGAAGTCAAGGTGAGAAAATGTAATTTCCAGTTAGCTCTGTCCAAAGCATGGAGAAGAACATCTTGGAGATTCTGCAAAATTAGAAAAACCTAGAGCGGGTCGTGGAAACAAAATTCCATGATATGGATGTGAAGGTTACAGAATTGAAAACTATAGTCAAACAACTTCAAAATGAAGTTGACTCAGTGAAGATTCCATGCTCAGATGTTAATGATGATGATCATGATGATGAAAGTGATGATAATGATGTAGAGTCACCTCCTCGCACTACCACTCAGTTTAGCACCAAGCCTAGATCAGCTGTTGTACCTGCTCCAAAGACACGACCTACTTCATCAGCTCAAGCATCTACACCTTTAGCTCCAACCCCAACTCAAGAACCTCCAGTATCCACTCCTCCAGCTCTAGGACACTCTACAGAAGACTTTGCAGTTGCTCTTTTGTAGACTCCATCATTGGATGCCAAGAGAGACGATTATCTCTATACTTTCTAAAAATTTGGTAACTTGTTACGAAAGGGGGAGAAATGTATAGATCATAGGGCTTCGAGTGAGAGAGAGAGCTTTTGAATTTATTTGATCTCATTTAGTCTTACAAAACTTTGATCTTTTTGATGACTTTATTCAATTCCCGCGTGTGATCATAAGCTTTATCTTGTGTGATGTTACATTGTTATCTTTTAGCTATCCATGTGATGATCATTCACTTATCGTGTTGGTTTCATGTGCTTACTGTTCATTCTTATCTATTTTTGCGCACCACCAGGTTGTATGTGACATGGAAGAGTGACCCTTGATCCTAATTGATTGTGAAGTTGCATTCAAACGCAAATTTTAAATAATGCACAAATTTAGGGGGAGCCCTTGCTTTTCACACAGTTCTCAAAGCATCGATGCTAAACATTGATTAAATCTTTCGTCAAAGCATTGATCTTTATGTTGACATCAATTACAAAAAGGGGGAGATTGAAAGCACAATTGCTCCCTAGGGTGGTTTTGACAATTGATCACAATATATGCATCATTGGACTAATAACCTTATCCTAGTATATTTAAGAAAAGTTCAAAATATGCTTTGGCTAAGGCTTATGTGGAGATGCCCCTTAATGCAAGAAAGGATTAGTGCTGGCTCAAGCTACAAGACTCTTCATTTTCTATTTGTGAGAAATCACATTTGAGTCCATAGGAAAGCCAATACTATTAAAAGGGGGTGAGGTACTAAAATGATCTGGTTGCTCAAGTGCTTTAAGTTAGCGACCAAAATACTCACTCATTTTTCCCACATAACCATTCTGTCAAATTCCACATACTCAAATTCGGTGTCACCAAGTTTCACATTTCAGACCCATCGAGTTTGACCTCAGACAAAAACCCTAGCCACTGCCACCAAATTTGTGCAACCAAAAACCATATCGGTGTTACCGAGTTTGGGTGACTGATAACCCACAAGTATAGGGGATCACAAAAAAATTCGAGGGTAGAGTATTCAACCCAAATGTATTGATTTGACTCAAGGGGAGCCAATGAATATTCTTGAGTATTAAAATCTGAGTTGTCAATTCAACCACACCTTAAAGACTTAATATCTGAAGCAAAGAATTTAGTAGCAAAGTAGTATGGAAGTAATGGTAATGGTGGCAAACGTGACAGTCGCAGTTTTGTAGTGATTGTAACAATTAGTGATGGATAATTATGTCGGATGGCATTCATCCTGCAACAGTCATAACATCGGGTGATACAGAACTAGCTCATATTCATCAATGTAATGTAGGCATTTATTCCATATATAGTCATACGTGCTTATGGAAAAGAACTTGCATGACATCTTTTGTCCTACCCTCCCGTGGAAGCGGGGTCCTAATGGAATCTAAGGGATATTAAGGCCTCCTTTTAATAGAGAACCGGACCAAAGCATTAACACTTAGTGAATACTTGAACTCCTCATACTACGCTAATCACCGGAAAGAATCCCAGTTATTGTCACCCTGGGGGATGTAGATCATAACTCGTAATATGTGTCTATAACTTGCAAGAAAGGATCAAACACGTATAAATTCATGAAAACATAATAGGTTCAGATCTGAAATCATTGCACTCGGGCCCTAGTGACAAGCATTAGGCATAGCAAAGTCATAGCAACATCAATCTCAGAACATAATAGATACTAGGAATCAAACCCTAACAAAACTAATTCGATTACATGATAGATCTCATCCAACCCTTCACCGTCGAAAAAGCCTACGATGGAATTACTCGCGAACGATGGAGAGCATCATGAAATTGGTGATGAACAATGGTTGGTGATGATGATGGCGTCGATTTCCCCTCTCCGGAGCCCAAATCAGACTCCAGATCTGCACTCCCAAGGAAGAACAGGAGGTGGTGATGGCTCCGTATTGTAAAACGCGATGAACTCTCCTCTCTGATTTGTTTCTCCCCGGATAGTAGTATATAGAAGTGGAAACGAGGTCAATGGAACCTTAGGGACCCCACATGCAGGGGGCGCGACCTAGGGGGGCAACCTGCAGGCTTGTGGCCTCGGGGTGGCGCCTCTCCGGTAGATTCTTTCGCCATCACTTTTATTTATTCCAGAAATATTCTCCGTAAATTTTCATGTCAATTTGAGAACTTTTTTTTCTGCACAAAAATAACACCAAGGCAATTCTGTTGAAAACAGCGTCAGTCCTGGTTCGTTCCATTCAATCATGCAAATTAGAGTCCAAAACAGGGGCAAAAGAGTTTGGAAAAGTAGATACATTGGAGACGTATCAACTCCCCCAATCTTAAACCTTTGCTTGTCCTCAAGAAATTCAGTTGATAAACTCAAAGTGATAAAGAAAAACTTTTACAAACTCTATTTGATCTTGTTGTTGTAAATATGTCTAACTTATGTTTAGATTTTCAGCTCATATTATAGACTAACCACATTCACTATAATATTTAGGTATCATATTTACTTATATCAATCACATAATCACCTAGCGAGCAATAATAATAAGTCTCAGATGGCAACAATTTTATCAAAATGATCATATTACAATATGATAAACTAGTATCTCGCTAGCCCTTTCTGAGATCGCAAAACATAAACGCAGAGCACCTCCGAAGAACAAGGACTGACTAGACATTGTAATTCATGGTAAAAGAGATGCAGTCATACTCATACGCAATATCAATTAATACCAAAGCATACAGATGACGGGGGTGCTCTCTAACTGGTGCCTTTTTGTAAGAAGAGGATGACTCAACAATAAAGTAATATAGATAGGCCCTTCACAGAGGGGGAAGTATTGATTTGCAGAGGTGCCAGAGCTCGAGCTTTTAAATAGGGATGAATCAAAATTTTGGGTGGTATGCTTTCATTTCAACATAACAACTAAGAGATCTCAATAACTTCCATGCTAAATACATTACACGCGGTTCCCAAACATAATAGTAAAGTTTTTACTCCCCCTCCACGAATCGATCGGATTCCACAGCGGGCTGAATCCACGGGTACCGTCCATACAAGCATCAATCCTCGGGAGTTATGTTTCATTAAATTTGATTTGACTTTTGAGCATGGAACTGGGCATCCCGATTACCAGCCACTTTCTCGTTATTGATAGTGAATCGACACATATCTTGAGAATAACCCACCTAGCATGGAAGATACTGACAACCCCTAGTCACCACATAAGCAATTCGGGCATACAAAACAAAATATTTATTTGAAGGTTTAGAGTATGGCACATGCAAATTTACTTGGGACGGTAGACGAATACTGCATATAGGTAGGTATGGTGGACTCATATGGAACCACTTTGGGTTTATGGAACTGGATGCACAAGCAATATTTCCGCTTAGTACAAGTGGAGGCTAGAAAGAGATTGGGAAGCGACCAACTAGAGAACGAAAACAGTCACAAACATGCTTTGAGATTAACCTACATTGAGTGCAAGGATGAGTAGGATATAAATCACCATGAATATAAACATCGTGGAGGGTATGTTGGTTTTGTTTCAACTACATGCGTGAAGATGTGCCAAGTCAAGCCACTCGGATCATTCACAGGAGGATACCATTCTATCATACTACATCACAACCATTTTAATATGCATGTTGGCACTCAAGACAAACCATTATTCACTCCTAGCTAATTAAGCATGGCATAAGTAACTATAATCTATAATTATCATTGCAAACATGTTCAATTCATAATGAGCTGAATCCAGTATGATAAGCTAATCATATTTACAAAAACAAAATAGGTTGAGTTCATACCAGCTTTTCTCCATCTCTGTCACTTCATCATATATCGGCATTATTGCCTTTCACTTGCACGACCGAACGGTGTGAAAAGTAATAATAAGAGTGCACGTGCATTGGACTAAGCTGGCATCTGCAATAACTCAAAGGAGAAGACAAGGTAGTATGGACTCTCTGATAGATAAACGATAATGAATATGAGATCCACTTGGCATGTCATTGTGGTCTTCTCCTTACGACCAAAAGAAAAAAGAAGAACTATTTACACAGGTAAGCCCCCAACAATCAGAAAAAAATTGGTTTTCTATTAATAGTACAACTAAATAAACTAGAAGGTAAAGCTAAAACTAATTTTTTTTGGATTTTCTCAAGGTTAATGAAACACACGAGAAGAAAACAAAAGGAAGAAATAAACTATCATGGATGGTACAATGAAAATTTGTGAACACCGACAACTGGAGTGACTCTGTGAATATGATTGTAATGTCGGTTAGAAATACGTACTCCCCCAAGCTTAGGTTTTTTGCCTAAGTTGGCCTAAGGCCATGGCTGGCCTAGATAATATCCAAAGTCATAGTTGGGGTTGTACAGGGCTACAACAGCTGCCGCTTAAACGACTTCAACATGGAGGCGAGCCGCATTCGCCTCTCTCTCGTACTCGTCTGCCTCCTCTCTGGTTATAAAATATCTCTGTGTATGCGATGCTAGGTCGACACCTATGGGAATCAACGTGATACCCTTGTTATTGTAGGGCGGGGAAAGACGACGTTAAGAGCAGAGCTGACGATCAACACCCGGCAAGCCTTTTTACCCAGGTTCGGGCCGCTTATGCGTAAAACCCTACGTCCTGCTTGTCTGATCGTATTAAGCGTTTCGTTGTTCGTTAAAGTGACTAATGATAACCGTCTTTTGGCCAATGTCCAAAGAGTCTAACCCCTTGTGAATGAGCTAAGGGCCTCCTTTTATAGGCAAAGGGGTCACCTACCGTGCTCGGTGATAGGTTAACAAGAAGTTAAAGTGGACCTAGAGGGGTGCTTATCCATCTACCGCTGTGAGGTGCATCAAATGCACGTCTTGTCCTTGTCAGAGACGTGCTGGCGAAGACATGTGTCCAGGCATTTTGACACCTGGACGCCGCGTTGGCGCATGCGGAATGCGGTGAAACTTGGGGGCGGTGGTTATTGTGGCAAGGGCGGTCGCGCTCCAGTGCCTCGCCAACCATGCCGGCAAGGGAGCTTGTCGGGGCCTTGGGTATTCGTCACAGCAAGGAAGCTTGCCGGGGGCTTCAGTTGTCGTCCTGGCAAAGGAGGTTTGGCGAGGCCTCGTGCCTGGTGAGTTTATCACGCCCACTAAACGGGCGTGGCCTTGGTTATCCTCCCGGCAAGGCAGGCTTGCCGGGGCCTTGGTAATCTTGGGGGCGCATCTTGTCTGGACTCTGCCACGCCTTGTCGTGAGGGGCCCTGTGCGCCCATGCACAAGTCTGGGGCACTGGGGACCCCAGTATTTAGTGCACCAACAGGAGCCCCTGGGCCTGGGCGACACACGTGCGCGGAGCATTGTTGGAACAGGCCCAAAGAGGTGCACGGGCCTTCGTGGCTGGATCTGCTGGCGGTTGCCTTTTCCCGTGTCGCGCATCGGATGCGCAAAGTGGGAGGTCGTGCGTGGAGTGGTCTCTCCGCCTCCTGAAACGCCTCGGCCACGCGTGTGCCATGCACAGTCATGCATGGACAGATGGAAGATGAGGCCTTGAAAGGCGCAGTAGTAGCCGGGCCCGCTCGTGCATGTATTGGCGAATCAGGGCGGTTCTCTATTCGCCCGTGAGCTCGAGCAATTGGGCACAAGTGGTGGTGGCTTCTGGAGAAAGGGAGGCTAGCCCCCACGCCCCGTCCTATAAATTGGGAGGGTTTACGAGGGGTTTTGCTTACCCAACTCCCTGTGAATGCACCAAATCCTCAATTTTGGCCTTCCGAATCTTCTCCTATTTGTAGGTAGCGCTCGCCCCTAACCATGGTTATGGGACGAGGTCGGCCACCGTCGGCCGCCTGGGCGGAGAGGGGATCCCGTTCGGATCGTGCTACAGCTTCTAGGGGTGCCGCGGCAAAAGACGGCCCGAACGCCCGTGGTGCAGGAAGGGCGAGGGGCCGAGCTAGCCTTGGAGGTTGAGGCCGGGGGAGGCGGAGCGCTACTCAAACGCCTGCGCCTTCCCAGGGGCTTGCTCCTATGGCGGCCCTCGATGTTGCTTTAGGGGCCCGCACGTGTGCTTCTTGACTACTACTAAGGTCACTCGAGTGGCATTTGGAGCTCCGCTTTGAGTGACAGTGACGAGGGGGATGGCGACGGTGAGGGTGTCGTACCTAGTCACAAGCCCGTGGGAATTGAATCGTATGGCGATTCCCCAAGCTGGGACTGAGTGCTTCCTACACTCACGCCACTCGGCGACGCCCCTCCCTCGCCTCTGAGGGGGGATCTCAACCGGATCTGTCACCCCCTTCTCGCGTCTTGACGAGGCCGAACCCTCTTCCGTCTGTACAGCGCTGGGGGAGACAACATGGATGTACTGTGGGCCTTGTCGCGTCCTGTCTTCATGAACTCCAATTCCTCCGCGTAGGTTAATCCTCACCTAAAGACACAGTCTTTAGGTTAGGATAACGACGTTATGTAAGTGGAGCCAAATGTATCCACACAAATGAATGAAAAAGATTGTTTTTCCCTTTTTCCCGATTATGTTCTTTGTATGATTCATTTTTGCATAATCCGGGAGCTTGCCGGCAACAACCGGCAAGACTCCTTGCCGCGTTCAGTGATACCATGGAAATCGCCAAGCACACGTTGAGACGAAATCTGGTGCTACGTAGCCGCTTGCTCGGTTGATCAGGTTCGCAACGGTTTGAAGGCACTATGTGGCCATTCGGGTCGTTTGAACGAGTTCGAAAGAAAGACAAGGTGCACCGAACTTTGGGAAGGTCCCAGTACGCGCAAACTCCACACACAAAGACTGGAAGCTTTCAAAGGGAAAAAGCAAAGGATCTATCTACTCCAGATCTAAATCTTAAACTTGAAAACTTATCTGCTCACGTCATGGTTTCATGGCGTTTGAGTCTTTTGCCAGGGCGTGAGAGCCCTCGACAAGCAGGAAATCACCGGTCCCGACGACTGTTTTCTCTACAGCAAAGTCTTCTTGTCGACGGTCCTTGACCGTCGTTTGGAGGAAAAGCCGACCCAGGTGTAACCCCTTCGCTTTGATCTTGCTAGGTTGTGCTTGCGGAGCCCCCGAGCGCATCTTTGGGCGACAATGCGATGCTCTCATGGGCGCAACACTCGCACTGGAGCGCGCGCCGGGACTTCGGGACCGTGTGGCGCATCCTCAACGACTATGCATTGCTCCGCGGAGGTGCGTCCGCCGGAGTATGCACCGGGTACTGTGTGAAGCGCCCAGACATGCCCTCGACAGCTGCGTGTTGGCCCTGGAGCGATGCATCAGCCTGACGACGCTGTTCTTGGAGCCTCCGCCTCCCTGTCCATGCGCGCGTGTAGCAACGCGCTCGCGCAGGCTTTGGAAGCCGTAGCAAAAGAGGGCGCCCGCCGCGGTACACCGTTTCCGGGGGAACGTGACATAGCGCCCAAACTTTGACGGAGCCGGTGTCGAGTTTGCTCTGATTCAGACGTCTCCCCGCCCCCTCCCCCCTACCTGGCGCGCCAAAGATGTCGGCAATGCTAGGTCGACACCTATGGGAATCGACGTGATACCCTTGTGATTGTAGGGCGGGGAAAGACGATGTTAAGAGTAGAGCTAACGATCTACACCCGATAAGCCTTTTTACCCAAGTTCGGGCAGCTTACGCGTAAAACCCTATGTCCTGCTTGTCTGATCGTATTAAGCGTTTCGTTGTTCATTACAGTGGCTGATGATAACCGTCTTCTGGCCAATGTACAAAGAGTCTAACCCCTTGTGAATGAGCTAAGGGCCTCCTTTTATAGGCAAAGGGGTCACCTACAGTGCTTGGTGATAGGTTCACGAGAAGTTACAATGAACCTAGATCGGTGCTTAACCATCTACTACTGTTAGGTGCTTTAAATGCACGTCTTGTCCTTGTCAGCGACGTGCTGGCGAAGACATGTGTCCATACGTTTCGACACCTCGACGCCGCGCTGGCGCATGCTGGCGCATGCGGAATGCGCTGGAACTTGGGGGGCGGTGGTCACTGTTGCAAGAGCGGTTGCCCCCCAGTGCCTAGCCCATCATCCAGGCAAGGGAGCTTGCCGGGGCCTTGGGTCTTCGCCCCGGCAAGGAAGCTTGCCGGGGGCTTCGGTTGTCGTCCCGGCAAAGGAGATTTTCTGAGGCCTCGTGCCTGGTGAGTTCATCACACCCACTAAATGGGCGTGGCCTTGGTTATCCTCCCGACAAGGCATGCTTGTCGGGGCCTTGTTAATCTTGGTGGCGCATCTTGTATGTACTCTACCACGCCCTGCCGTCAGGGGCCCTCTGCGCCCGTGCATAAGTCTGGGGCACTAGGGACCCTAGTCTTTAGTGCACCTACGCTCCGTTTTTCCTGAAAGTCAAAGAAGGCAGGAGCACGAAGGGTAATATGGACGACATGTTGTCTATCAAAAATTAGTAGACATAGGAGGTGTTGTTCATTTCTCTTGAGGAACTGGTAGTGCACCATAGCCTCATAATGAAGAAAAGGAGGTGGTAGCTCAATATCATTCTCCCTTATAGGTATCGCAAGATATTTAGCTACACGGGTGGCATAAATTCCACCAAAGTAATCTCCATCCTTAACATTTTTGTGTAGCTTCTATTAATACATCTACCTATGAAGAGAGCAAGATAATGTATGGCAGGAAAGTGAATGCTACCCAAGGTAACCTGTGTAATATTTCTAGCTTCTCCCCTAGTGATGCTAGCTCCGACAACCATTCAAAAGGCCGCACTTGTGCTTCCCTTGGGTGTTCAAGGTCTGGCTCGCATATCGTGAGTCTCAGGGTCTTCTTCCTCGAGGAACCACCTTGGTATATTTTTCTTAACATTTTTCTTTATCTACAAAAAATAAATCTGAAATTTTTAGTGACTCCACATAAAAATGAACAAAACTCAATAAAAACTTATAGCAACTACTCCCACATGTGCCTAGAAGTTATATCATGCATCAAAACTACTTGGGACCCTACAAATTGGACATTCAAGCTCAAGAACAAGGTCACCACAACAACAAGATTTTGCAATATATAAAGCACTAGAATAGAAACTAATTATACCATTGAACGAGTCACATACGGATGAACAATCTGCTAAAACATTTTTGCAAATGGAGCTTTGAGCAAGGAAATCGAAAATGGCAGCAAGATGAGCTAAAACACGGGTTTGAGCAATCATGGGATTTTTCTGGTGGAACGAGTGGATGGGTCCTGGAATAAGTGAAGGGGCCCCACGTTGGACCCATAAGAAAGGGGGAGTGCCCAGGGGGTGGCCGCGCCCTGTATACTTGTGGCCCACTGGTGCAGTCCCATGATGTATTTTTAGTGCCACACATTCTTAAATAATCCAAAAAATCGTACTAAATTTTCAGGGCGTTCTGAGAACTTTTATTTAAGGTATGTTTTCTATTGTATGGATAAAACGGAAAACAAAGAAATAATAACTTTCTAACTAAATTGAAACTAAAGAACAGAAAATATAAGTTGGGTACAGAAGTTTGTGCTTTCTAAATTCACCCATCTCATGCCCGTCAAAAAGAATCCATAAATAAGGTTGATCTAGTCTTATTGACAAACTTTTTTCGAATGGCATGGAACCGGAGAACTTTCCAATAACACTAGGTTACCTCAATGGGGATATGCATGTCCCCAACAATAAGTATATCGTATTTCTTCTTGACTGTAGGAAGAGGGAATTCAAAGTCTCCAATGGAGAACGTTGGAATTTTTCCAATGGAGTTGATGCTATGAACTTGAGATAGTTTCTTCGGAAAGTGTACTGCATGCTCATTACCATTAACATGAAAAGTGGCATTGCCTTTGTTGCAATCAATAACAGCCCCTGCAGTATTCAGAAAGGGTCTACCAAGGATGACCGACAAACTGTTGTCCTCGGGAATATCAAGAATAACAAAGTCCATTAGGATACTAACGTTTGCAACCACAATAGGCACATCCTCACAAATACCGATTGGTAAAGCACCTGATTTATCAGCCATTTGAAGAGAGATTTCAGTAGGTCTCAACTTATTCAAGTCAAGTCTACAATGTAAAGAGAACGACATAACACTAACAGCAGCTCCAAGGTCACATAAAGCAGTTTCAACATAATTTCCTTTAATAGAGCATGGCATAGTGGGTACTCCGGGATCTCCTAATTTCTTTGGTATTCCACCCTTAAAAGTGTAATTAGAAAGCATGGTGGAGATCTCAGCTTCTGGTATCTTTCTTTTATTAGTAACAATATATTTCATGTACTAAGCATAAGGGGACATTTTCAGAATATCAGTTAAGCGCATGCGTAAAAAGACAGGTCTCAGCATTTCAGCAAAACACTCAAAATCCTCATCATCCTTGTTTTTGGATGGTTTAGGAGGAAAGGGCATGGGTTTCTGAACCCATGGTTCTCTTTCTCTACCATGCTTCCTAGCAACAAAAACTCTTTTATCATATCTCTTATTCTTAGGTTGTGGATTATCAAGATCAACAACAGGTTCAATCTCTACATCATCGTCATTACTAGGTTGAGCATCGACATGAACGTCATCATTAATATTATCACTAGGTTCATGTTCATTACCTGATTGTGTCTCAGCATCAGAAATAGAGATATCATTTGTGTTTTCATGTGACTCTATATCAGGTTCACTAGCAGCATGCAAAGTCCTATAAGCATTCTTTCTATTGTTATTAGAAGGACCAGGTACGTCAATGTTAACTCTGTGAGAATCTTGCTCAATTCTCTTACGATGGCCCTCAGGATACAAAGGTTCCTGAGTCATTCTACCACCTCTAGTCACAACTCTAACAGAATGATCATTGTTCTTACTAATCGTCTCATTGAGCAAATCATTTTGTGCCTTTAGTACCTGTTCGACTTAAGTAGTTACCATGGAAGCATGTTTACTAATAAGCCTAAGGTCATTAATAGTTCTACTCATATAATCACCCAAGCGACCAAGCATGTAAGCATTATGCTACAACTGTCTACTAACATAAGCATTGAAATTTTCTTGTTTAACAACAAAGTTATCAAATTCATCCAAGCATTGGCTAGCAAACTTATTATAAGGAATATCACCTTCATCAAATCTACGAAGATAATTTACCTCTACACGTGTGTCGGACTATCAAGACCATGTATTTCTTCAATAGGTGATAGATTCTTAACATCTTCAGCTTTCATAGCTTTTTATTTCATACATTTCTTTTCCTCTTGCATATCTTCAGGACTGAGGAATAGAATATCTCTTTTCTTCGGAGTTGGTTTGGGAATTGTCCAATCATTATCATTGCTCAATATATTATTCAATAGTAGTTCAACTTGTTAGACAGTTTGTTCCCTGAAAACACAACCAGCACAACTATCTAGGTGGTCCCTAGAAGCATAGGTTAGTCCATTATAAAAGATATAAAGTATTTTCATTTTTCTTGAGAGGGTAATCAGGCAAAGCATTAAGTAACCGAAGAAGCCTCCCCCAATCTTGTGGGAGACTCTCTTCTTCAATTTGCACGAAATTAAATATTTCCTGCAAGGCAGCTTGTTTCTTATGGGCAGGAAAATATTTTTCGGAGAAGTAGTAAATCATATGCTGGGAACTACGCACGCAACCAGGAGCAAGAGAATTGAACCATATCTTAGCATTACCCTTTAATGGGAACGAAAACAGCTTCATAATATAGTAGTAACGGATTTTTTCCTCATGAGGAAATAGGGTGGCTATATCATTCAATTTAGTAAGGTGTGGCACAACAGTTTCAGATGGATAACCATGAAAAGGATCATATTCTAGTAATTAACTCAGGATCGATAGAGAATTCATAATCCTTATCAATAACATAGATAGGTGAAGTAGCAAACTTGGGATCATATTGCATTCTAGCATTCAAATATTTTTCCTTCCACTTGCATATCAATTTCTTAAGATCATCTATATCCTTACAAGCAAGAAAGTCCCTAGAAACTTCTCTTTCCATAACATAACCCTTAGGTATATTAGGCAATCCATATCTAGGAGAGCTAGGTCTAGTAGGTGAATCATAGTGTTCAGTTTCATCAGGTTCAGGAATATCATTAGTTTCAGCATTCACTCTAGCAATTTGTTCATCAAGAAATTCACCAAGTGGCATAGTAGTATCAAGCAAAGTATCATCATAAGAATCATGCATAGCAGAAGTACCATTGCCAATTACTTGCGACCTATCAGATTGAGTAGTAGGTGGTGGTGTCGCAAATTTACTCCTAACACACGGTGAATCAAGTGTAGAGCTAGATGGCAGTTCCTTACCTTCCCTCGTAGTTGAGAGGTAGATCTTGGTTTTAGCATCTTTCAGATTCTTCATCGTGATCAATAGATATAAATTCCAAGTGACTCAGAAAAAATAGCTATGCTCCCCGGTAACGGCGCCAGAAAAATGTCTTGATAACCCACAAGTATAGGGGATCACAACAGTTTTCGAGGATAGAGTATTCAACCCAAATTTATTGATTCGACTCAAGGGGAGACAAAGAATGTTCTCGAGTATTAACAACTGAGTTGTCAATTCAACCACACCTAAAAGACTTAATATCTACAGCAAAGTATTTACTAGCAAAGTAGTATGGAAGTAACGGTAACGGTGGCAAACGTGATAGTAGCAGTTTCGTAGTGATTTTAACAATAGCAACGGAAAAGTAACTTAGCAAAGATCAATATGTGGAAAGATCGTAAGCAATGGGTCAGTGATGGATAATTATGTCAGATGGCATTCATCATGCAACAGTCATAACATAGGGTGATAGAGAACTACCTCCAATTCATCAATGTAACGTACGCATGTATTCCATATATAGTCATACGTGCTTATGGAAAAGAACTTGCATGACATCTTTTGTCCTACCCACCCGCAGCAGCGAGGTCCTAATGGAAACTAAGGGATATTAAGGCCTCCTTTTAATAGAGAACCGTACCAAAGGATTAACATTTAGTGAATACATGAACTCCTCAAACTACGGTAATCACCGAAAAGAATCCTAGTTATTTTCACCGTGGGGGATGCGGATCATAACTCGTAATAGGTGTCTATAACTTGTAAGATAGGATCAAGAACACATATATTCATTAAAACATAATAGGTTCAGATCTGAAATCATGGCACTCGGGCCCAAGTGACAAGCAATTAAGCATAGCAAGTCATAGCAACATCAATCTCAGAACGTAATGTATACTAAGGATCAAACCGTAACAAAACTAACTCGATTACATGATATATATCATCCAAACCATCACCGTCCAGCATGACTATGATGGAATTACTCACAAACAATGGAGAGCGTCATGAAATTGTCGATGAAGGATGGTTGGTGATGACGAGGGCGTCGATTTCCCCTCTCCAAAGCCCAAATCAGACTCCAGATCTGCACTCCCAAGGAAGAACAGGAGGTGGCGATGGCTCCATATCGTAAAATGCAATGAACTCTCCTCTCTGATTTTTTTCTCCCCGAATAGGAATATATAGAAGTCGAAACGAGGTCAATGGAGCCTGAGGGACCCCACAAGCCACGCGGCGCGACCTAGGGGCACCCTGAAGGTTTGTGGCCTCGGGGTGGCGCCTCTCCGGTAGATTCTTTCGCTAGTATTTTTTATTAATTCCAGAAATATTCTCCATAAATTTTTAGGTCAATCCGAGAACTTCTATTTTTGCACAAAAGTAACACCAAGGCAATGCTGTTGAAAATAGCGCCAGTCCGGGTTAGTTCCATTCAAATCATGCAAATTATAGTCCACAACAAGGGGAAAAGAGTTTGGAAAAGTAGATACATTTGAGACGTATCAGTGACCAACTTTAGGTTGCCTCGATACACAAAATCGGACTTTCCGAGTTTGAGTATCGGTGTCACCGAATTTTCTCATCTGATTGCTATTCACGTTTTCGGTGCCACCGAGTTTCATATATCAGTCTCACCGAGATTCGAAAGTACATACCTTTAGTGCTTGTAGGTACCATCGAGTTTCCCACTTCAGTATCACCAAGTTTGCTACTCTGTGTGTAACGGTTGGATTTTGTGGGTTGCCTATATAAACACCTTCACCCACTTCTCATTCGTGGGAGAAGCACTCAGAACACACATTTCATATCCAGATCCATTTTCTGAGCGAGAATCACCTACTCATGTGTTGAGACAAAGATATTTCACTCCAATCATTTGAAACTTGATCTCTAGCCTCCCCAAACTGCTTTACACCAAATCAATCTCTCCTACCCATGCCTATTCCGTGAGAGAGTGATTTTGTGTTGAGGAGACTATCTTTAGAAGCACAAGAGCAAGGAGTTCATAGTTCTACCCAATCTATTAACTTTTGGAGAGTGGTGCTTCCTAGATTGGTCAGGTGTCTCTTGGGATCCTCCTATTTCATGTTGTGGAGTTGAACCAAGATGTTTGTAAGGGCAAGGAGATCACCTACTTATGAAGATCTACCGTGAGTGTTGGGGATATTATCCCGCCATGAGACCCGTCCTAGGGGTCTGGGTGAAGATGATGGTGGCTCAACATTACATACTCAACGGGCCCTAAGTTAGGAAGCAGAAGGCACAAGGCGTATACAACAAGAGCTGGCTGTGGCCGAAGACAAGAAGAGGGCGACTCATGACCCATGCAGAGAAGGGTCGCCAAGAGTTTCCTTGCTTGACGGGAAAGGCGAGTTAGAGACACACTGGGTAACGAATCATAACGCGACCCGGACTCTTGTAAAACGTAGAACCTCGACCTGTATATAAAGGCGAGTCTCTAGGGCTGGTAGGATTAGGTTAACATGAATTGAGAGGTATGTTAGACGAATCCACACCCCTTGAAATCAATTTCCACAGCAATATACACATAGCAGGACGTAGGCTTTTACCTCAACCTGAGGTGCCGAACCTGGGTAAACACGTCTCCCATTCCCGATCAACCCCTTTGAGTCACCACATAGTTGTGATGGCTTTACCACTAAGTCCTTTCACGAGGACATCTACCGTGACAAAACCACGACATTTGGCGCCCACCATTAGGCTAGCGCATGGTGGAGTTGAGTTCTCGAAGGGTTTCCTTCCAGGGTTCGGGAGTTACGCGGTCGGCCTCATGATGAAGAGTCGCCACGAAAAGTTCTACATCGCCAATTTAAGATGGGGTCAAGAGGCCGGTTCAATCGAATCAGGATACCGGATCCCCTTCGGCAAGATCCACGTCTTCATCGACAAGATCAGAACGCCAGTTCCCGAGCTGTACATGTGCACTGGCATCGTCGAGCCGGCTCGCCTCGCCCAACTAGCCTCGTCTTGGATTGGACGACGTCGCATCTTCGTCGGCTTCACTTAGGGGGCTAACCTCCCGGATGAGCCAGAAGCTGGTGGAGATACTCATGTCAATTCTGATGGCGAGTCATCAATCGGAGATACTGACTCGATTGGCCCTCTCTACGAGGGAAGGCTGGGCGGTTTCTGTGAAGCGGCGATCTTTGAAGGGCCACATGAGCCACCACGCCAAGTCGCCATCTATATGATGGGGGCCGCGGCGGCTCAGAACCAGCAAAACACGGCAATCGCCAATGGGGCCAGCGGATCTGGGATGACGCCGGCCCACGCCATGTCATATCTGATGGTTGAGATGAAAAAACTCATGGAAGTAGCCATGACTGCTGATAACCAAGAGGAAGTTAATGCTTAATTGTCCAAATTTCATGAGGAGATGGCTCAGATTCAATGCCACATCTATGCGGAGAAGACCCGGATGGCGGATCAGCAGGCTCAGATCGACAAAGAGGTGGAGCGTTTGAAGGTGGAGGCGTGGCGACTTGAACGCCAGCAAGCCGCCTCAGACACTGTTTATCACAGAAGGCGTCAGAGTCGTGTCCCACCCAACCTTAACCCTAGTCGCCTGTTCAGCAGTCCGCATATGCCCGACGCGGACCATAACCCACCTCGCCAGAACGATCCACGGGTTGAGACTGCCCATCAGCCAATGAAACCGCCGTTGAAGCCACACGCGGCTCAGCACTTCCAAACGCCTTAAGGTCACTTCTCCAACCCGGTAGATAATGTGTTGGCTGCGACCCGCCACTTGGAGTCTCTTCTATTCGTGGGAATACCGCGTTGGAAGTGGAGGCAAGGAACGCCATCGAGATTTTGAAAATAGTGGTAGTCCAGCACGTGCAGTTTCCATACGGTCGTGATAGTATGCACTCCATGCCGCAGGTAAGCCACACGAAGAGTCGTCCACATTATCCTCTGGCGGTTTCCAGCGATGCCAGTCGACACCAATCTCAGATCAACCCACCAGAGCCACCAGCATCGAATGCTCAGGCGCTTTTCAATGCTGCACGAGCCGCCCGGCAAGCCGAGGCACAGGAAGTGGCGACATTGGCGGGTCAGGGAGTTCCGCCTTACGCCCAGCCGGCTCCTGGGTACGGTGGGCAAGGAGGAAAGAAATAAAGGTGTACCCTGCCTATCTTTTGCTCTACACAATGAGCGCATGCCCAGAGACTTCAGGGGCCCCCGTAGGGTACCCAACTATACACCCGATCTTGAGTCGGGGGCGTGTGTCGAGAGCTATGAGTTGGCTATGAATATGCTTGATGCTAGCGATTCAGTCCGCGCCAAGTATTTCACCATGATGTTGGAAGGGAAAGCTCGCACATGGTTGAAGAATCTACCCCCAACTCCATTACCACTTGGGCGGAAGTCAAGGAGCGCTTCGTCAAAAACTTTTGTGGAACCTGCAAGCGTTCGATGACCATTGTAGATTTGCAACATTGTGTTCAGTGGGCGGACGAATCAGCTCATCATTGAACAAGGCGGGTTGCGGAGATCATCCACTCTTCGGATGGTGATACGGCGTCTCAGGCTGTGCTGATCTTGGAGAAGAACTGTCATTTTCAGCCCGTGGTGTTGAAGCTTGGCCGCCTCAAGCGGAAGGTGCAATACATGGGCAAGTTGATGGACACCCTCACCAGGTATGCTGAGTCAGACGGTACAAAGGATGACGGCTCTGATGAAGAGAAGGCCTGTGAGGTTAAGAGGGGAGATGGAGCCAAGGGTCACTTCCACACCCCTGGGCACAATAACAATCAGGGAGGTCAAGGAAAGAGAAGGCAGCAAGATGGCGCGTCGGACTTTGTTGCTAACACCAATGCCGGACCCCGGAACCAGCGTCGGAACATGAGTCAGGGAGGCTTTCAGCACCATGGTTTTAGCTGAAGGAAGCCACACAATTACGAAGAGCTGCTCAAGGGACCTTGCCCTAAGCATAGTACTCATGATGCCCCGTCTACTCACTCTTGGGAAAACTATTTTGTGATGCAGGAATTTCGTCTCCACGCGTCCCAGGATCACCAATGGGGTTACAATGGTGCCCAGCAGGTTCAATTTTGACCGGGCGGGTCACGATAAGGCTCGTTCAATGAATTTCCTGATCTAGGTCCTCAAGATCGAGGCGGCCAACATAATAATGGTGGACCGTCATCTGGCAGATGATACCAAGCAGGTTGATTTCATCCCTGGCGACTCTTCCAAGCAGTTTACTATTGGGACCGACTTGGACCCCAAATAGGAAAGCGCGCTCATCGAATTCATCCGTGAGAATTGAGGCATCTTTGCATGGCAACCTTTTGACATGCCTAGAGTACTGAGAGAATTCGCTCTGCACCATCTCAATGTGGATCCCAAGATGAAGCAAGTCCGTCACTACCTTTGTCGTTTTAATGACGAGAGGCATAAGGCAATTGGAGAAGAAGTCGCCCGGCTCTTGGCCGCCGGGTTCATCATCGAGGTTTTTCACCCTGAGTGGTTGGCTAACCCGGTCTTAGTTCTCAAGAAGAATGACACTTTTCACATGTGCATTGACTATACAGATCTCAACAAAACTTGTCCGAAGTATCCTTTTGCTCTTCCCCGTATCGATAAAATCATTAACTCTATGGCGGGTTGTGAGCGCTTGTGCTTTCTGGATGCGTACTCTGGTTATCATTAGATCAAGATGGCCGAGGAGGATCAGGAGAAGACAACCTTTATCACCCCCTTTGGTGCTTTTTGCTATGTCTCGATGCCTCTTGGGCTCAAGAGCGCGAGGGCGACTTATCAGCGTTGCATTCAGAATTGTTTACACACCCAGATTGGACGTAACGTCCATGCTTATGTCGATGACATCGTGGTGAAGTCACAGAAGAAGGAGAGGCTTCTAGGTGACCTCCAGGAGACGTTTGAGAATCTCTGGGTGAATGAGATGAAGCTTAACCCAACCAAGTGCGTGTTTGGGGTTCCTGCAAGAAAATTGCCGGGATTCCTGGTGTCCGAGCGTAGCATAGAAGCTAACCAGACAAGAACAAGGTGATAACTTCGCTTGGGAAGCCGGCGAACATTAATCAGGTACGGCGTATGGTGGGTCATATTGTGGCACAGAGTCATTTCATAAGTTGCCTTGGTGAGAAGGCTATCCCTATTTATCAATTCCTCAAGAAGACAGATCACTTCGTCTAGACCGATGCGGCTAATGAGGCCCTCGAGGCCCTTAAGAAGCAACTTGCTGAGCCGTTCGTGCTTGCAGCCCCGGCTGACAAAGAGCTAATGCTTTTGTACATTGCTGCTAACTCTATGGTGGTGAGTGTGGTAGTGGTTTTTGAATGCAAGGAAGAAGCCAAAGCATATTCTTTTCAGCGGTCAGTGTATTTCATCAGTGAAGTATTGACCTTGTCCAAACAGCTCATCCACAGTCCAATGATCAAGCTGAGCGGGCTAACTAGGAAATCTTGCGTGGGATCAAGCCCCAACTCATGGTTCCTCTGCAGCACACTCCGGGTTGTTGGGTCGAAGAGCTTCCTTCTGTACTTTGGAGTATCAGAACAACACCAAATAGATCTAGTGGTTACACTCCCTTTTCCTCGTCTATGGGGCTAAGGAGATTCTCCCAAGTGATATAAGGCACGATTCTCCTAGAGTCGCCGCATAAGTAGAAGCCGATAATGAGCAAGCGCGTCGAGATTCTCTGGATGATCTTAAGGAGGAACGCGATTTAGCTGCACCACGATCGACTATCTATCAACAAGACTTGCCTCGTCACCATAGTCGACGGGTCAAGAGCTAGGTGTTCCAGGAGGGCTACTTGGTCCTTCGACTAATTGAAGATCATACGGGTATGCACAAGCTTTCCCCTCCATGGGAAGGACCTTTCATTGTAAGCAGAAACCTTTGCAACGTCTCTTATTACTTGATTGATCCGCGTCCTGACAAGCCAACCTCGGAGGAAGAGACAACCCGCCCGTGGAACATTGCTCATCTGCAACCTTACTACACTTAGATCCATTGGATCCTTATCCATGTACATAGTTTGGTATTTGTACTCTTTACATCACATCAATAGAGTCAGCGCCCACGAAATTCGGGGTCTTTGCCATTTTAGCCTATAATTTCAACATGAGTCTTTACTGATTAAATAAGCCACCCAAGAGGATGAGTCACCTCCAAGGAGGCCATCCAATCATGGACGCTATTATTATCAAAGAGAGCAAGTCACCCAATTGTGATTTCTCAAACATGGATAATAGTAAGCCAAAGAGGATCAAGTGCCATGATGCACGGTTCAAACATAGGCACCAATGTATGGTCATGAACGATAAAACCGGCTTACTTGGGGCCTACTAGTCCCTAGGTCGTTTAGCAGTAATAGCATTGTCTTCTGCTATCCTATGCATGTTTTTCCTTGATCATAGGTCACTTGGGGGCTTCTCACTCACTGAGTCCTGCCTTTACTACCCTCTTGGCTAGCGAAAAATTAACGCATTACAATGGTTATACTGGATTGTATGTTTTGCGACCCACCCATAATCCCCGTGTACTCTTGGCGAGTCAATCCAATATTGGACCCTGAACTTCCGAAGTTAAAACATTGAGGTGCTTGCGAGAGCCAGCATTATGGAAAATAGACAAACCATGGGTTCACTGAACCTGCTTCATTGAAGCTTGACTTTGCCTGATCAGGCAGTCTAAAAACCTCTTAGGGTACGACTAGAGCCTTGCAGGCCCGTCTACCCGCTGTGGCTCACTGAGCCGGCTTATTTATAACAATTCAATGCCCTATATGGTGTTATTTGTTTTAGGCACGGATTCAATATTCTTACGGGCTCATGAAAAGCATGGTGACTATGAAGTCCTTTAGCTCAAAGGGAAAATCCAAATTGAAAGCAATAAAGCTCAGAAGGGCGGCTTATATTAAAAGGTAATGCCAAAAGCTTCAGCATCCATAAAGGTATTGTGCAAACATAGCATTTTAAGTATACTCAAAAGAAAATTACATGGCCAGTAAAGGCCAAAAGTTTTTCTATATTAACCCGGTGGCAAGTTTCCTCCGGGTTTAGTCTTTTTCTTCAGGTTGAAGTTCCCACAGTCACCACATCTAAGCCGCCTCCGGGTCACCCTATGCCGAGTTTTCAGGGTCTTCGATCTGAAAGTTATCCACATCCCAGGTGCAATTGATTAAAGCATGAAAGTCAGCTTCCTCTGACAATATGGTTGACGGGTCAGCATCAGAGGCAAAAAGATGCTTACGGCGCGGAGGAGTTAAATCCGTTGGTGCAAAACTGGGAATCGCCATATGCTTGTAGTCAACATCATAAGCCTCATACTTTGATAGGTCAAGACTCTCGGCAAGTTGGCTTGCCACAGGACAAACATCCTTTACGCATTGGGCGTAGTCTTCTTGCGTGAACTCTGAGTCGTCATCCTTATAGTCAGCGAACCCGTCGGCTATTTCATCGGGCTTGAGCTCTGGAGCATAGGCTAAACACCAACTCATAGTTGTTATCAGGCCTTTCCGTGCAGATGATTTCCTTATCTGAACTATATGCTGGGGTATGGTTGAAAGCCGGCTCAGCATGTCCCTGATATATTTCACCAGCTCTTTGTCACCTCATACAGCTTTGACGGTGAGTAAGCCGCCAGCATAGAGTTGTTCTATGAGGGTATATATCGCCTTTAGCTTCAGTACAAAGTCATCCTGAAGGTTGGCGGATCGAGGGCCTGCAAGGAGCAAATGAACTATAAGTCGCCTGGCACCTTGTGTCCTTTACGATGATTATAATCAGCATTATCTCAAGGACTTACCAAAGATATGTAGTGCCCCAAGTGTAATCCTTCCCTATTTGGAACCTATTGCAAGTGGGTCCACATTGTCAGGGATATGATGATATCATTTGTGGCATGACTTCATGTGATGTCCCTTGTATTTTCTTCCTTGCATGCATGCATGTCATATCATATCTTCCATGTTTCATTGAGACTTTGTGATTGCAAGTGTGGTGGTGATGATGTGGTGTCTTGTGAATTCATGTGATGTTGGTGCATATGTGTTGTCGTGAGTAGTAGTAGTGTTTGTGGTGATAGTTGGTTTGCAAAACCCTTTGATTACAAAACCCCTCTCTCTCTTTTAATTCCCTAGTACAAATATTAACTTGCTCCTAAGCTATTTTAAAAATGTCTTTTATTTAGGGGATATTGTGGGTGTTAAGTTGTGCAAGTTTGGCGATTTTAAAAGTGTTTTAAGCAGGTGCTATAAGTACAAAACAGAGGCATTAATTATGTTTTGTGAAATATTTCTTGCTCCTAAAAATCTTGTTCTTGTTTTATTTAAATAGGTCATATTTTTCTATGACCAGGGGGTATTTTTCTTTTGATTTTATCGCCACTAGTTTGCCTTGCTTAATTCTTTTCCTTCTGGCATATTTCTTTAAATAGAAAAGCCACAGAGTTCTTTCCCTCTTATTTGGCACATGTGGCTACTTCTCCCTCACGGCCCGGCCCAGCCTCCCTCACTCACGCGCGCGACACCTTCTTCCTCCCCCCTTTCCAGCGAGGCAGAGGACCCCACCTGTCATCCCTTCTCTCCCGTTCCCCTCTTCTCCACCAAGGGAGAGCGCGTGCACATGGCCGACGGCACGCCCCACGCCCCCGCTCGCGCTATATAGCCCGCTTGGCGTCCGTGCCCTGGCTAGGGTTCCCTCTTCCGCCGCCGCTCCACCCAGATCTCTTCCCCCTTCTCTCTGCAATGTCGCAGCAAGGTAAGAGCGGCGGATCCGCCATGGCTGACGGGTGAAGCTCGTCGTCGCCATCGTCCTGCGTCGTCTTCCTAACCAGCGAAGGTCCCAGCAGCTCGAGGGCATCTCCAGGAGCCCGTTCCCACCGCTGGATCGTCCTCCCCGACACTTCTTCCTCTTCTTCCCGACGGCGCTTCTCCTCCGACGAGAGGCTTCACCGGCGCCCTTCTTCCTCTACTTCCTCTACGGGGCACTCCCTCCTCGACCCGTACGTGAGGTAGTGCTCCTCCTCCTTCCTCCCTGACCCAGATCGAGCACCGTAGCAGTAGAATCGTCGGCGTGTTGTCTCCGTTGCTGGAGCCACCGATCAGCATGGTCACGTCGCTGCAGAGCCCCTCGGGCGTAGCTAGGTTTTGGAATGAGTTCGTGTGTGTGTGTGGGCTTCCTCCCATACACGAGCCGTAGTAGGATTTAGCCTGTACCGCCGGCGAGTACCTCCCCTGTTCCGGCCAGCCGTCGGTAGCAGATAAGCAGAGAGGGCTCTTCTTCTGTTTTGTTGCGCGTATAAGTTCAGATGATGTATCGTAGCCGAGTTGAAAAGGACGTGGATGTCGCCTAGAGGGGGGGGGGTGAATAGGCGCTTTAAAATAGTTAAGGTTTAGGCTTGAACAAATGCGGAATAAAACTAACGTTTAATATGTCAAGCACAAAACCTACAAACAACTAGGCTCACCTATGTGCACGAACAACTTATGCTAAGCAAGATAAACAACTAAGTGATAGCAAGATATATTACAATAAACAATATGTCTATCACAAAGTAAAGTGCAGAAGTAAAGGGTTCGGGTAAGAGATAACCGAGGCACGGGGAGACGATGATGTATCCCGAAGTTCACACCCTTGCGGATGCTAATCTCCGTTAGAGCGGTGTGGAGGCACAATGCTCCCCAAGATGCCACTAAGGCCACCGTAATCTCCTCACGCCCTCGCACAATGCAAGATGCCGTGATTCCACTAAGGGACCCTTGAGGGCGGTCACCGAACCCGTACAAGTGGCAACCCTTGGGGGCGGTCACCGAACCCGTACATGTGGGAACCCTTGGGGGCGGTTACCGGTACCCATACAAATTGCTCGGGGCAATCTCCACAACCTAATTGGAGACCCCGACGCTTCCCGGAGCTTCACACCACAATGATTGAGCTCCGAGACACCACCAAGCTTCTAGGACGCCAAAGCATCCACGAAGAACAATATCAAGGGTACTAAGTACCAAAGGTAGTAAGCTTCTCAACTTCTCACTTCTACGTATCACCGCGGAGAACTCAAACCGATGCAACAAATGCAATGGCAAGAACACACGAAATGGTCAAGTCCCTCACACTCAAATCCCTCCACAACAACAAAAGCTATGGAGAAATATGAGAGGAAGAAGAAGGAGCTCACAAAGAACTCCAAGATCAAGATCCAAGGGGTTCCCCTCACATAGAGGAGAAAGTGATTGGTGGAGATGTGGATCTAGATCTCCTCTCTCTTTTCCCTCAAGAACAAGCAAGAATCATTGGAGGGATAGAGAGTAATCAAGCTCTAAGAATGTCAACAATGGAGGTAGAACAAGAGCTCAACGGATGGATGAAGCCAAGGGGGAAGAAGACCCCCTTTATATAGTGGGGGAAGGAATCATACCGTTACCCCCACTTTCTGCCCGAGCTCCAACGGTACTACCGTTGGCTGCAGCGGTACTACCGCTGGCACTCCAGCAGTACTACCGCCAGCTAGCGGTACTACCGCTGGCACTCCAGCGGTACTACCGCTGGGCCCCTGGTAGTGCAACGGCACTACCACCGCCAAGAAAGTCTTCGCAAAAAGGTCCGTCCACGAACAACCGCTAGGCAGGCGGTACTAAGCTCCTGGAGTGGTACTACCGCTGAACAAGGGCGGTACTACCGCCAGCCAGCGGTACTACCACTAGGGCCAGCGGTACTCCCGCCAAATCTAGCGGTACTACCGCTAGGTCCAGCGGTACTACCGCTCGCCACTGAAACAGCCATAACTTTCGCATACGAGCTCCGAATCGAGCAAACCCAAGCTTGTTGGAAATCTTAAGACCATGCGGATATGAAAATGCCAATGATATAGAGATGTGAGATCTCTTATGAATGAAGAACCGGCAAAAACTCCAACATCGAAAACATCATAGTAGATGCATATGGACTCCGTTTTCGATGAACTCGAGCTTGTCACGAAGATGACCATAAGCTCTAAAACTCACAAAGAGAAACACCAAACAAGAACCAAGAAGTATGATGCAAGGATGCAAATGGTTTGAGCTCTCAATGAACGATACGATCAAGCTACTCACTTGAGAGCCCCCCCTCGATAGTATAACAATCTATCCTAACCATAAAACCTATCAAGGGCAAACCTATACCTTGCACCTCGTCCTCTTGAGCTAGATGATGATGATCTTGGCTTCCTCAAGATGGACCACCTTTCTTGATTGTGTTGGCTTGATGAAGACTAGTTGATTGCTCCCCCATACTCACTATGGGTGAGCCACTCTTCAGCATATCTTCACAAGTCCATTGCCACCACAATGGACGGCAAGCTTCAAGCATGATATCTTCGTGCTGATCCACTTGAACTTGCACATCGCAATCTTGATGACTATCACAACTTGACGTCATAATTCATGGGTTGTATGAGATCTTCCCTTTGACGCAAGCCCATGGAAACACACCTAACCCCCACATAGAACTCTCACGAAGACCATGGGTTAGAACACAAATACGTAATGGACAATGCTTACCATACCATGGGATCACTTGATCCCTCTCGGTACATCTTGTACGCTTTGTGTGTTGATCATCTTGATTTGCTCTTCGTCTGAGATCTTGATCAACCATGTGTCTCTATGACCATTCTTTGGATAATACCTTGAATACGATCTTGGTCATCGACGTCATACTTCATGGGTTGTATGAGATCTTCCCTTTGACGCAAGCCCATGGAAACACACCTAACCCCCACATAGAACTCTCACGAAGACCATGGGTTAGTACACAAATACGTAATGGACAATGCTTACCATACCATGGGATCACTTGATCCCTCTCAGTACATCTTGTACGCTTTGTGTGTTGATCATCTTGATTTACTCTTTGTCTGAGATCTTGATCAACCATGTGTCCCTATGACCATTCTTTGGATAATACCTTGAATACCATCTTGGTCATCATATAAACTCCTTGAACCCAACAGATGGACTTCAAGAAGTGCCTATGGACAAATCCTATAAATGTAACTTAAGGCAACCATTAGTCCATAGGAATTGTCCTCAATTACCAAAACCACATATGGAGATATATGCTCTAACACCAGTGGTAGTGGTGTTGTGTGCCTGATGAGTAGGGCGTGGGTTCGAATCCCCCATCGGCACCTTTTGGTTTGATTGTTATCGGCAAAGTAATATACAGGGAAGCCTTACCCTGTTCAATCCCATCTCTGTGTCAAAGGTAGTAGCAGTAGCGCAGTGGTTGTGCTGTGGTGTGTTGCACCAGGGGCTTTGTGGTTCGAAACCCAGAGAGACCCCATTTTCTTTTTCCTTGTTTCTTTTATTTGTTTTTCCTTTTTTGTTTTAATTTCTTGCAGCCCTGTTCATTGTAGTAATTGTGTTGTGCTTGCACATGAGAGCATGTACCTTTCCCTTCTCAGGCAAGAGGAAATGTTGTAGTTTTTGCTAGCTTGTGAACCCTTGGTGATGCACTTGTGTGTGTGTAGATATACTTGGTAGGAGGACTATGTAGGTTATTTGTATACTTGTAGGATTGCAAGCATAGTATTTGTTGTGTGTGTGATAAATAAGAATTTCATGTGTAGGTGCAACTTGTGAGATTTAGTGTAGTGTGTGGATTGTGCTTGTGATCTCATGAGTGGTGTGTGTGTAGATGGGTTACCCCTCCCCACATACCTTGTGTGTGTGTGTGCCATACACCTGCCCAAGTAATATCGACATTGATATGCCCATGTTCTTGCCTATGTAGTAGGGGTAGCATCTCTGGTGTCAACTAGGTAGATTCCTCTATTTCATGTGTTGGTGTTTTATCTATGATGTGCTTGTCTCATATGATGATGTGGTGGTGTGCCAAGGCACATGGACATGAGGTATACCCCGGATGTGGACCATTGATATTGTGGCCTTGTGTATATGCTTGTGTAGGAGTTGTTCTAGTGATTTTGCACATATGATGTTTTATATATGTTTTTGGGGTATAAAGATCCCAGGAATCCATTGGTGAAATCATGTTTGCCATTGGAACATTTTCTGGAAAAGTCATATTTACATTTTCTTCTAAGTTTAGAGCTTGGTTCCATGAATTGTGATGTGCTCTTGTATTTGTTTCTTGGTTGTGGTAGTAGAGGGTGACCCCCTCTACCACATGTTGGTTCCAAATCATGATTTGGAATCCATGCGTGCAAGTTGTGCCCATCCAAAGTAGGCATGTGACTGAAATTCCAGATTAGTGAAAATCTGAGATCTTCACAAAGTCTGAGAATCTGTTTATATTTTCTTCTCCTGTAGATGAGGTTGTGCTGGTCATTGTGTTGTGATCTCGCCCTAGCTTTCAACTAGAAAGTTGTACCTGATATGTTTGTCTAGCTCCCTGTAAAATTTCATGTCATTTGGAGCACTGTAGGTATTGTTTTGGCTGCTGTCAAAAAGCTTCAGAGCAAAGACAGAAAGTTAGATACAGGAATTTTCACCAAGTCCCTGTAATCTGATGGTTTTGGGCAAGTTTGCAGCCTTGTATCTTCCTGTATTTAATTCCTTTTTGTGTGATTGTTGCTTGTGCTGATATTATGCTTGGCTAGCTACATCCGCATATATTATTTGTCATAGTTGGGGGGCTGTAGGTGCTTTGCATGTAGCTCACAAAGTGCTATGATGCAGTTTATGGCAGATTGTGTATTTTGTCTTTTTGATGATTGTGAGTGCGTAGTTGATGTTCTGGTGTTCCTCATTGCTCCACCCCATCCATGATGGGTTGTATTATGTCTTGGCAACCTGGGAATACCAGATTTGTGCCATTTGAGTGTGTGGTGATGATTTTGAAATGTAGGGCTTCATATCTTGTTTCGTTGATCCCCGTTGATTCGTAGCTCCGATTGTAATATTCTTTATATGGTTTTGCTTCATTTTCTCGAGACGCGTCTGATCATGTAATGCTCATGCATGTCAAAATAGGTTAGCATGCAGTTGTGTCCAGGAACATGCTTTAGCTTCTTTTGCTTGTGCTAGTGATAGAAATAGTGATGCATGCTCATATTCATCTCATGAGTCATCTGCTTGTTGCATCTTGAGGTGTTGTTGTTCATTGGATGTTATTCTTATGTTGGGTAGCATTGGGATCGGAGAACGAATACGTGGAGTCAGGAGAGTACATGCAGGACGATCAAGAACCATTCCAAGCTGAGGATATCACAGGCAAGATGATATGTCCTTGATTCCATCTCTAGACTTGTTATGCTAGTTTACGTTTCCCTTGTCAATTGCTTGCTACCTACCACTGAAATATTTGCCTCTTGATATGCCATGAACCCAAACACTATCCCTACCTAGCAAAACTTGCATGGCTAAGGAGGCTTTGCTCAGCTACTAATGTTAGCGTTGCTAGATGCACGTGCTTTGTCTCATGTGACAACATGAGCTTGATATAATTATCTTAAATTCTGTTATTTAATTAATGCACCTATATACTTGGTAAATGACGGAAGGCCTAGCCTTTTGCCAGGTGCTTTGTTCCGTTATTGTCGCCTTAGTTACCGGCTACCGGTGTTTGATTCCACAATGATCGCTCCTAACACGTTCGGGGTTGTTATGGGGACCCCCTTGATAAATCTCGTAGTGCCAAGGCTTGTCCGGCAGGACCCAACATTGGTGTTAATTTGCTAATCACTTAATTATAGTCTGCATAGGGAATAGCTACCCTGAGGAATTTAATCAACAACCCGGGCCAGTGCTCCTCATGAGTGTTGATCCAAACTGGGCACTTCTCGGGGCCAACTGAGGGCAACTTGAGTGATTTCTATCAGGCCATCGTGGCGTAGCTCATCCGGCGTGTCCTGAGACTGAGATACGCGGCTCTTATCAGGGTCGTCAACACGTCGGGAGGTCCTGCTAGTCTTGTCTTACCTTAGCGATATATCTTGCATATAGTAATCCAGGTGAAGCTTTGGTTCTCCCCAGAGTTCAGGATTTCCTCTAAGGAATCCGACGAGATCACAAGATTCGTGATAGAGGATTACTTTGCAGCCTGTGTACGTTTGTGATGGACTAGTTGGAGCACCCCTGCAGGGTTTAATCTTTTGAAAAGTCGTGCCCGCGGTTATGTGGCAACTTGGAATATTTTGTTAACATCCGGTTCTAGATAACTTAAACATAATCTAATAAAATTGCCAACCGTGTGCGTAACCATGACTGTCCCCTCGAAGATCTCTCTTCGATCGGGAACTCGGTGGGGTTATGAATGACGTAGGTAGGTGTTCAGGGTCACTTAGTGATGAAGTATTTGTCGACCACTAGTATAGTCCACCTTCATAAATGTTCTGCGTAAGTTAGCCACCATATCAAGTTTAGGATGCTGCAGCCTTAAACACTTCACCTTATCCTACCTAAAACTTAACTAGTTCTGGCACCAAGGTCTTAGATTGCTGAGTCCCCGTGGCTCACGGATTCCTCCACAATACCAACAGGTTCGGGTACCCCAGAGACAAATGATCCCGACGGCACACAGCTAGCGTGGCAGTACGACGAGGAGACTGACCGCCTGTACGTGAACTATCTAGAAGATTGAGGCATGGTCGTGATCGTGGTCTTGCAGGGAGGGTAGCATAGCCTTGTCTCTTGGTTTGTAGTCCGTTGCGGAACTATTTTGGTTGTATGCGTGATCTACTCTGATATATTTATGAGAAGGCAGTTGAACCCCTGATTGTCTATCTTTTATTATTATGTATGTGCTGTGTTACCTGTTTGCGAGACGCTTAGATGCGCTTCTTTCCAATTCGGGGCCTCGATCCCCAGATCGGAAATGACCACATCCTGGACGTTACAAGTTGGTAATCAGAGCCTTACGACCATAGGAGCCTTTTTGTGATCGTACTTGGCCGAGTCGAGCCTAGAAAATGTTTTGAGTCTTAGTTATACCGGAGAGTAAGATTATTTTTCTCCTCTTCTATGCTCTGGTGAGGTTCCCGGCTTAGGAAATCTTTAACTCTACTCCTTTTCTTGCTCAAAATATTTTTAGGGTCACGCGGGTATTTGTGAAATCTATATGATTTTGATGTGACGGAGTCCTGTCCTTGTGCCTCTTATCTGCTTTGAGTTTCAGGGGAGTTGAGCTCCAGGGAATTCTTGCGCACATCGCCATCATTCAGATTTCTGAGTATCTAAGAACGAAGGATGTTCGTAATTGCTTCAATACTGGTAGTGGCGAGATAACCCCAATGTCCCCAATACTGGTGCAGATTGTTCGGGAGTACTATCATACTTAGTATCGTTGTGATCATGAGGGTCTGTTGTAGATGAAGGTCCGACATGCTGGTTGTGTGTTGAAGGATGTGATACAGGTGACGGGTTAGTTTAGGAGTTGTGTGAAATACTCCTTGTATCCGTGTACCAGATTGCATGACCAGTTATTCCGGGAATTCATAGGTGGGATATCAAGTAGTATCTTATAGGACTATCTTCCTACAGACGAATGATTAAGGTTGGGGAAATCTCGATCATATGTTTGTTCCGAGCAATTCTAGCTCACACTTGTTTGCAGTGGTCCTTATCGGAATTTTGTCGTCCGTCACTTTGAGGATGCATTCTTGCTATGTTGTTCAAGTGCAATTGCTAAATTCTGTTCAGATATTCTGTGTTTTGATTCAGCTATATCTTCAATTATTCTGTGGACTAATATGTTGTCCGTCTTCAGGATGGCTCCACCGACTCTTCAGAACCCACGGCGTGAGGATATGCCGCCTCCACCTCCTCCTCCGGAGAACCCTCCGCCGCCGTCGCCTCCTCCTGTAGAGGCCTGCCAAGCGATGATGGGAGCTACTAATGCAAACACCTAGATGCTGATACAGTTGCTGCAAGAGAGAGCCAACCAACAGGAAGGCAATTTTCAGCATGGTGGAAATCAGTTTGCGAGTCTGAGTCAGTTCCTGTCAAACCAGCCAAAGACGTTCACTTCATGCGACCAGACATTTGATGCAGAAGATTGGATCCGTGATATGAACAAACATTTCGAGTGTAGCAATTTGCGTCCGGAGGATTATGTCAATTTTGCAACGTTTCAGTTGAAGGGGTAGGCTTCTATATGGTGGCAGCAGCTGAAGGACTCCGGAGGCGCGAGGGTGATTTCGTGGGATGAGTTCTGTCGTGACTTCAGGTCCCACTACATCCCTTCCAGTTTTGTGGAGGAGATGCGTGAGAAGTTCAGGCGTTTGAAGCAGGGTGGCTATTCCGTGTACAAGTACAACGTTGAGTTCCACGAGCTGGCCCGTTACACGCTGCAGGATATACCGAATCAGAAGAGCAAGATTTATCAGTTCAGGGGTGGCTTGAAAGAAGACTTGCAGTTAGCTCTTGCCTTGCACGATCCTGAGGAGTTCGACAAGTTCTACAACCTAGCTCTCAGAGCAGTGGCAGCCTTGCTCAGGTTGGAAAATTCAAAGAAGCGCTTCAGAGATTCCATCTCTTCCTCGACTCAGGTGGTTCAGAAGCAACAGAAGTTTTGGGTTTCTCCTCCTCCTCCTCGGCACCCACAGCAGCTAAAGCACTCAGGTGGTCGTGGTTCTTCCCACCTACCCAACCCTGTCTTCCAGCAGAGATACCAGCATCAGAAGCAAGGGCCTCCTCAGACTCAGTACCGGCAGCCAGCAGATGTCACTTGTCACAAGTGTGGGCAGAAGGGTCACTATGACAACAAATGTACTTCTCACCTCCGACTGCCACCTCCTCCTCCAAGAAAACCTCCAAGCAACGCTCTTGTCAAGTTCAACCCCAGATCAGCTCGAGTCAACATGGTGAACGTAGTTGAAGCAGAGAACTCGTCAAATGTGATCATGGGTAACCTCCTCGTCAATGATATTCCTGCTAGAGTGTTATTTGATTCTGGTGCTTCTCATTCGTTCATGTCTAGACCATTTGCATGGAATCATGATTTCATATCTAAGACCTTGGACAAACCTTTTCGTGTGGTTTCCCCGGGAGCGTTGTTGAGCTCTAATGTGGTCATTCCGGATGTTTCTGTCAAGATGGGCGCTTATGCTTTTGTGGCATCTCCTATTGTCTTGGGCAATTCCTACATCGACTTGATTCTTGGTATGGACTGGCTGGCCATGAACAAGGCGTCAATTGATTGTGAAGCCAAAGAAGTGAAGCTTACCCACTCTTCGGAAGACTTGATTATATTCGCGGCGCGCGATGATACAATCCGTCTGTTCTCTTTGAATGAAAAGGGTGAGATCAATCCTATTGAGCAAGTCCTAGTGGTCTACGAATATGAAGATGTGTTTCCTGAAGAGCTGCCAGGAATGCCTCCGCACCGTGAAGTTGAGTTTGTCATTGAGCTTGAGCCAGGCACAGAGCTAGTGTGCAAACGGCCGTACAAGCTGGGTCTAGAAGAATTGAAGGACCTTAAGAGGCAACTCGATGAGCAGGAGCGTTTGGGTTTGATCAGACCGAGCTCCTCTCCGTGGGGCTATGGTCTTCTGTTTGTCAAGAAGAAGGATGGCACGGACCGGCTGTGTGTCGATTACCATCCATTGAATAAGAAGACAATCAGGAACAAATATGCACTTCCGAACATAACTGACTTGTTCGGACAGTTGAAAGGTGCTAAAGTATTCTCCAAGCTTGATCTCAGAATGGGCTATCATCAAATTCGCATTTGCGAGGAAGACATTCCAAAGACGGCCTTCAGGACTAGTTTTGGCTCGTATGAGTATAGGTCATGTCTTTTGGTCTGGCAAATGCTCCTCCGACATTCTGTCGATTGATGAACTATATTTTCTCTCCGTTCAAGAATGAGTTTGTCTTGCTCTATCTCGACGACATTCTGGTCTTTTCTGAAACTGAGGAAGAACATGAAGAACATCTCAGGTTGGTGCTTGATAAACTGAGAGAGTACAAGCTGTATGCCAAGTTTTCCAAGTGCGAGTTCTGGCTGAAAGAAGTGGTGTATCTTGGGCACATTATCTCTGCCGAGGGCATTAAAGTTGAGCCATCCAAAGTTCAGGCCATTGTTGAATGGGAGCCTCCGCTGAATGTGAAGCAGCTTCGAAGATTTCTCGGGCTTGATGGCTATTGCAGAAGGTTCATTGAGAACTTCTCCAAGATCGCCAAGCCGCTCTCAAGTCTTCTTCAGAAGGGTGTTAAGTATGCTTGGTCTCTAAAGTGTCAACTAGCCTTCGATACACTCAAAGAGAAGCTTACCTCCACTCCAGTCTTGGTCCCTCCGGATGATTCCAAGCCGTACCAGGTCTTTTGCGAGGCTTCTCTCCAGGGTCTTGGTGCAGTCACGATGCAAGATAAGAAGGTGGTTGCTTATACCTCCAGGCAGTTGAAGCCTGCGAGAAGAACTATCATGTGCATGATCTTGAGCTAGCAGCTGTGGTACATGCCTTGATGACTTGGAGACATCTCTTGTTGCAGCGTAAGGTTGAAGTTTTCACCGATCACAAGACTCTCAAGTACATCTTCACTCAGCCTAACTTGAATCTTCGGCAAACACGTTGGGTAGAAATGCTCCAGGATTTTAATCCGAGTGTTGAGTACACGCCAGGGAAAGCTAATGTCGTGGTAGATGCTTTGAGCAGGAAGGCATATTGCAACAGTCTGATTCTGCAACCTCTCCAGCCGGGTCTTTGTGAGTCTTTCAGGAAGCTCAACCTTCAGCTAGTACCTCAGGGATTTCTTGCGAACCTTCAGATCTCTCCTACCTTGGAAGATCAGGTCCGAGAAACACAACTTCTTGAAGCTATGGTGAAGAAGGTCAAGATTGGCGTGGGAAAGATTCTCCCCAAGTATAAGTGCTTCACTGTTGATGGCAGGGACATGTTGTTTTTCGAGGATCGCCTTGTCGTCCCAAAAGGTGATCTCAGGAAGGTACTCATGGAGGAATCTCGTAACTCTCTTCTCTCTATTCATCGTGGAAGCTCCAAAATGTACCATGACTTGAAGCAGACCTTCTGGTGGACTCGTATGAAACGTGAGATTGCTCAGTTCATAAACGAGTGTGATGTATGTCGAAGGGTGAAAGCAGAACATCAGCAGGCCTCTTGCAGCCTTTGCCGATTCCCGAGTGGAAGTTCGATCACATTGAGATGGATTTCGTCACCGGGTTTCCGAAGTCCAAGAACGGTAATGATCGTCGTCATCGACAAGTTGAGTAAAGTGGCTCATTTTCTACCAGTCAAGGAGTCCATTTCAGCAGCTCAGCTGGCAGAGTTATACACCTCCAGGATTGTCTCTTTGCACGGCATGCCTATGATGATCTCTTCAGATTGCGGAAGTATCTTCACTTCCAAGTTCTGGGACTCCTTTAAGTCTGCTATGGGCACGAACATCCGCTTCAGCACAGCGTTCCATCCTTAGACTAGTGGTCAACTCGAGAGAGTGAATGAAGTTCTTGAGGATATGCTGAGAGCCTGTGTTATCTCTTTTGGCATGAAGTGGGAAGATTGTCTACCTTTCGCGGAGTTCTCGTATAACAACAGTTATCAAGCTAGTTATGGCAAGGCTCCGTTTGAAATTCTTTATGGCAGGAAGTGTCGTACTCCGCTCAACTGGTCCGAGACCGGCGAGTGTGAGATCCTTGGCAATGATATGATAGAAGAAGCTGAGGAGATGTGTCGGATCATTCATGACAACCTCAGAGCAGCTCAGTCCCGTCAGAAGAGCTATTATGATAGCAAGCACCGTGACATGTGTTATGAGCTTGGTGACTTTGTCTATCTCAAGGTGTCGCCTATGAAGGGTATGCAGTGCTTTGGCATCAAAGGTAAGCTTGCGCCTCGTTTCGTTGGTCCGTTCAGAGTGGTTCGCAAGAGAGGCGACCTTGCGTACCAGCTCGAGCTTCCGTCAACCTTTGCAAATGTCCATGATGTGTTCCATGTTTCTCAGCTTCGGAGGTGTTTCAAGACCCCCGAGCGCACTGTGCATCTTCAAGACATCAACCTTCAACCTGACCTTTCTTATCGTGAGCATCCAGTTGCGGTTCTCGAGGCGACTGAGCGCAAGACCTGTAACAAGACTGTCAAATTTCTCAAAGTGCAATGGTCAACCATTCCGATAAAGAGGCCACTTGGGAACACGAGGATCACCTCCGTTCCGAATTTCCCGATTTCTTTCAGTCTTAGATCTCGAGGGCGAGATCTTCTTTGTAGTGTGGGAGAGTTTGTACTGCCCCAAGTGTAAACCTTCCCTATTTGGAACCTATTGCAAGTGGGTCCACCTTGTCAGGGATATGATGATATCATTTGTGCCATGACTTCATGTGATGTCCCTTGTATTTTCTTCCTTGCATGCATGCATGCCATATCATATCTTCCATGTTTCATTGAGACTTTGTGATTGCAAGTGTGGTGGTGATGATGTGGTGTCTTGTGAATTCATGTGATGTTCGTGCATATGTGTTGTGGTGAGTAGTAGTAGTGTTTGTGGTGATAGTTGGTTTGCAAAACCCTTTGATTACAAAAACCCTCTCTCTCTTTTAATTCCCTAGTACAAATATTACCTTGCTCCTAAGCTGTTTTAAAAATGTCTTTTATTTAGGGGATATTGTGGGTGTTAAGTTGTGCATGTTTGGTGATTTTAATAGTGTTTTAAGCAGGTGCAATAAGTACAAAACAGAGGCATTAATTCTGTTTTGTGAAATATTGCTTGCTCCTAAAAATCTTGTTCTTGTTTGATTTAAATAGGTCATATTTTTCTATGACCAGGGGGTATTTTTCTTTTGATTTTATCTCCACTAGTTTGCCTTCCTTAATTATTTTCCTTCTGGCATAATTCTTTAAATAGAAAAGCCACAGAGTTCTTTCCCTCTTATTTGGCGCCAGTGGCTACTTCTCCCTCACGGCCTGACCCAGTCTCCCTCACTCACGCGCGCGACACCTTCCTGCTCCCCCCTTTCCAGCGAGGCAGAGGACCCCACCTGTCATTCCCTCTCTCCCGTTCCCCTCTGCACCACCGAGGGAGAGCGCGTGCACATGGCCGACGGCATGCCCCACGCCCCCCTCGCGCTATATAGCCCCCTTGGCGTCCGTGCCCTGGCTAGGGTTCCCTCTTCCGCCGCCGCTCCACCCAAATCTCTTCCCCCTCCTCTCTGCAACATCGCAGCAAGGTAAGAGCGGCGGGTGAAGCTCGTTGTCTCCATCATCCTGCGTCGTCTTCCTCCTCGGCGAATGTCCGAGCACCTCGAGGGCATCTCCAGGAGCCCGTTCCCGCTGCTGGATCGTCCTCCCCGGCACTGCTTCCTCTTCTTCCCGACGACGCCTCTCCTCCGACGAGCGGCTTCACCGGCACCCTTCTTCCTCTACTTCCTCTACGGGGCGGTCCCTCCTCGACCTGTACGTGAGGTAGTGCTCCTCGTCCTTCCTCCCTGTCCCAGATCGAGCACCGTAGCAGTAGAATCGTCGGCGTGTTGTCTCTATCGCTGGAGCCGCCGATCACCATGGTCACGTCGCTGCAGATCCCCTCGGGCGTAGCTAGGTTTTGGAATGAGTTCGTGTGTGTGTGGGCTTCCTCCCATCAACGAGCCGTAGTAGGATTTATCTTGTACCACCGGCGAGCATCTCCCCTGTTCCGGCCAGCCGTCGGTAGCAGATAAGCAGAGAGGGTTCTTCTACTGTTTCGTTGCGCGTATAAGTTCAGATGTCGTATCGTAGCCCAGAGGTAGTGGTGCTGTGTGCCTGATGAGTAGGGCGTGGGTTCGAATTCCCCCCTCGGCACTTTTGGTTTGATTGTTTTCGGCACAGTAATCTACAGGGAAGCCTTACCCTGTTCAATCCCATCTCTCTGTCAAAGGCAGTAGCAGTAGCGCAGTGGTTGTGCTGTGGTGTGTTGCACCAGGGGCTGTGTGGTTCGAAACCCAGAGAGACCCCATTTTCTTTTTCCTTGTTTCATTTATTTTGTTTTCCTTTGCTGTTTTAATTTCTTGCAGCCCTTTTCATTGTAGTAATTGTGATGTGCTTGCACATGAGAGCATGTACCTTTTCCCTTATCAGGCAAGAGGAAGTGTTGTAGTTTTTGCTAGCTTGTGAACCCTTGGTGATGCACTTGTGTGTGTATAGATATACTTGGTAGGAGGACTATGTAGGTTATTTGTATACTTGTAGGATTGCAAGCATAGTATTTGTTGTGTGTGTGATGCATTAGAATTTCATGTGTAGGTGCAACTTGTGAGATTTAGTGTAGTGTGTGGATTGTGCTTGTGATCTCATGAGTGTGGTGTGTGTGTGGATGGGTTACCCCTCCCCACATACCTTGTGTGTGTGTGTGACATACACCTGCCCAAGTAATATGACCTTGATATGCCCATGTTCTTGCCTATGTAGTAGGGGTAGCATCTTTGGTGTCAATTAGGTGGATTCCTCTATTTCACGTGTAGGTGTTTTATCTATGATGTGCTTGTCTCATATGATGATGTGGTGGTGTGCCAAGGCACATGGACATGAGGTATACCCCGCATGTGGACCATTGATATTGTGGCCTTGTGTATATGCTTGTGTAGGAGTTGTTCTAGTGATTTTGCACATATGATGATGCACTATGTAGGATTCTATGTGGATTTTCTTTCCTAGTTTGTGCCTACTTGTTCCAAGCAAGTGCATATGTTTTATATATGTTTTTGGGGTATAAAGATCCCAGGAATCCATTGGTGAAATCATGTTTGCCATTGGAACATTTTCTGGAAAAGTCATATTTACATTTTCTTCCAAGTTTAGAGCTTGGTTCCATGAATTCTGATGTGCTCTTGTATTTGTTTCTTGGTTGTGGTAGTAGAGGGTGACCCCCTCTACCACATGTTGGTTCCAAATCATGATTTGGAATCCATGTGTGCAAGTTGTGCCCATCCAAAGTAGGCATGTGACTGAAATTCCAGATTAGTGAAAATCTGAGATCTTCACAAAGTCTGAGAATCTGTTTATATTTTCTTCTCCTGTAGATGAGGTTGTGCTGGTCATTGTGTTGTGATCTAGGCCTATCTTTCAACTAGAAAGTTGTACCTGATATGTTTGTCTAGCTCCCTGTAAAATTTCATGTCATTTGGAGCACTGTAGGTATTGTTTTGGCTGCTGTCAAAAAGCTTCAGAGCAAAGACAGAAAGTTAGATACAGGAATTTTCACCAAGTCCCTGTAATCTGATGGTTTTGGGCAAGTTTGCAGCCTTGTATCTTCCTGTGTTTAATTCCTTTTTGTGTGATTCTTGCTTGTGCTGGTAGTATTCTTGGCTAGCTACAGCCACATATATTATTTGTCATAGTTTGGTGGTTGTAGGTGCTTTGCATGTAGCTCACAAAGTGCTATGATGCAGTTTATGGCAGATTATGTATTTTGTCTTTTTGATGATTGTGAGTGCATAGTTGATGTTGTGGTGTTCTTCGTTGCTCCACCCCATCCATGATGGGTTGTATTATGTCTTGGCAACCTGGGAATACCAGATTTGTGCCATTTGAGTATGTGATGATGATTTTGACACGTAGGGCTTCATATCTTGTTTCGTTGATCCCCGTTGATCCGTAACTCCGATTGTAATGTTCTTTATGTGGTTTTGCTTCGTTTTCTCGAGACGCATCTGATCATGTCATTCTCATGCATGTCAAAACAGGTTAGCATGCATTTCTGTCCAGGAACATGTTTTAGCTTCTTTTGCTTGTGCTAGTGATAGAAATAGTGATGCATGCTCATATTCATCTCATGCATCATGTGCTTGTTGCATCTTGAGGTGCTGTTTTTCATTGGATGTTATTCTTATGTTGGGTAGCAACGGGATCGGAGAACGAATACGTGGAGTCAGGAGAGTACGTGCAGGACGATCAAGAACCATTCCAAGCTGAGGATATCACACGCAAGATGATATGACCTTGATTCCATCTCTAGACTTGTTATGCTAGCTTACGTTTCCCTTGTCAATTGCTTTCTGCCTACCACTGAAATATTTGCCTCTTGATATGCCATGAACCCAAAACTTGCATGGCTACGTAGGCTTTGCTCAGCTACTAATGTTAGCGTTGCTAGATGCAGGTGCTTTGTCTCATGTGACAATATGAGCTTGATATCATTATCTTAAATTCTGTTATTTAATTAATGCACCTATATACTTGGTAAATGATGGAAGGCCTAGCCTTTTGCCGGGTGCTTTGTTCCGTTATTGCCGCCTTAGTTACCGGCTACCGGTGTTTGATTCCATAATGATCGCTCCTAACATGTTCGGGGTTGTTATGGGGACCCCCTCGATAAATCACGTAGTGCTAAGGCTTGTCCGGCAGGACCCAACATTGGTGTTAATTTGCTAATCACTTAATTATAATCTGCATAGGGAATAGCTACCCCGATGAATTTAATCAACAACCCGGGCCAGTCCTCCTCATGAGTGTTTGTCCAAACTGGGCACTGCTCGGGGCCAACTCAGGGAAACTTGAGTGATTTCTATCAGGCCATCGTGCGCGTAGCTCATCCGGCATGTCCTGAGAATGAGATACGCCGCTCTTATCAGGCTCGTCGACACGTCGGGAGGTCTTGCTAGTCTTGTATTACCTTAGCGATATATCTTGCGTATAGGAATCCCGGTGAAGCTTTGGTTCTCCCCGGAGTTGAGGTTTTCCTCTAAGGAATCCGATGAGATCACGAGATTCGTGATAGATGATTACTTTGCGGCCTGTGTACGTTTGTGATGGACTAGTTGGAGCACCCCTGCAGGGTTTAATCTTTCGGAAAGCCGTGCCCGCGGTTATGTGTCAACTTCGAATATTTTGTTAACATCCGGTTCTAGATAACTTAAACATAATCTAATAAAATTGCCAACTGTGTGCGTAACCGTGACTGTCCCTCGAAGATCTCTCTTCGATCGGGAACTCGGTGGGGTTATGAATGACGCAGGTAGGTGTTCAGGGTCACTTAGTGATCAAGTATTTGTCGACCGCTAGTATAGTCCACCTTCGTAAATGTTCTGCGTAAGTTAGCCACCATATCAAGCTTAGGATGCTGCAACCTTAAACACTTCACCTTATCCTACCTAAAACTTGACTAGTTCTGGTACCAAGGTCTTAGATTGCTGAGTCCCTATGGCTCACGGATTCCTCCACAATACCAACAGGTTCAGGTACCCCAGAGACAGATGATCCCGACGGCACACAGCTGGCGTGGCAGTACAACGAGGAGACCGACCGCCTGTACGTGAACTATCCAGAAGATTGAGGCGTGGTCGTGATCGTGGGCCTGCATGCAGGGTAGCATAGCCTTTTCTCTTGTTTTGTAGTCCGTAGTGGAACTACTTTGGTTGTATGCGTGATGTACTCTGATATATTTATGAGAAGGCAATTGATCCCCTGATTGTCTTTCTTTTATTATTATGTATGTGCTCTGTTACCTGTTTGCGAGACGCTTAGATGCGCTCCTTTCCAATTCGGGGCCTCGATCCCCAGATCGGAAAGGACCGCATCTTGGACGTTACAAGATAGCACTGGTGATATTGGACATGTGTCGACGAAGACCAATTAATTCTTCTATGATTTGCTTCAGCTGACCCTCAACATTTTCATCACGTTTCACCACGGCGGCTTTCTCAGCTTCAGTTGACTCTTTGTATAGTAGGTGCTCCCTTTGCTTTTTCAAGTTCTACCAAAGTGGCTCGAAGTTGTTCTTCTGCCGCAGCCCCGGTGTCTTGGTGACGTCCAAATTTTTTTTCATCCCACTTAAGGATGCGTTAGCTTGACTTATAGTCTCTTACAAAATCAAACAGGATGAATCAGGACGCCATCAAGTATCAAGCACATTGCAAGCAATACACTTGACAGTTGGGGGCTCATGTGCTTGCTTTCTTAAAGTTATTAACCAAGAACCGGCTCATCCTCAAGAAGATGACCCGGCCCTTGGGGGCTACAGGTTGAAGTTTTCAAGATTATTAAACAAGACCCGGCTCATCTTCAAGAAGATGACGCGAACCTTGGGGGCTATAGGTTGGCGTTTTCAAGATTATTAAACAAGACATGTCTCATCTTCAAGAAGATGACCCGGCCCTTGGGGGCTACAAGTTGACGTTTTCAAGATTATTAAACAACACCCGTCTCATCTTCAAGAAGATGACCCGGCCCTTGGGGGCTACAGGTTGACGTTTTCAAGATTATTAAACAAGACCCGGCTCATCTTCCAGAAGATGACCCGACCCTTGGGGCTACAGGTTGAAGTTCTCAAGATTATTAAACAAGACCCGACTCGTCTTCGAGAAGATGACCTGACCCTTGGGGGCTACAGGTTGAAGTTCTCAAAATTATTAAACAAGACCAAGCTCATCTTCAAGAAGATGACCCGACCCTAGGGGGCTACAGAGGGATATATGGGGTAATTTATGACACATCACCATACCCAGTATCTTTTCTTCATCATGTTTACCAGGCGAGCTTCAAGGTCCCGGCTCATGGAAAGGCACTTTAGGTATCCCGCATGCAACTCTTCAAAGTCCAGCTTCTCGATATTTGGAACCTCAAGTGCAGATTTTCCCTTGGTTATATTGGTTGAGACATCCGGAGCAGTATGCTTAGCCAACACATTACGGACGGGCATCGTGTGACCTGTCCTAGTAATGAGAACAATGTATTCCTCAAACGTGGCGTCTTTTGATGACTCTAGAGGGCTTGGCGGGTTGAGATTTTCTTTCTGACTCGGATCTATGGTCACATCATCAGTTTTTGGTGGATTGGCTTCAACGTCAGGGATATTATCCATGGCAGTGCTTTTGGGAGGTTCAGTATAAGTTCCAGTTGGTTCATATGGAATATCGTGGATACAGGCATCCGCTTCTTCCACATCAGGAATTTCAATATTTGGAGCTGACCCGCCGGTTTTCCGTTTATTTGCTTGAGCTCCGAAAAATGAAAGGTTATGGTATATATAATTACATGTGAATGACATATGAAGTATCGAAGCAAGTGCTCATAAATCAAACAGTAACATACCCTGCGAGACAAACAAGGGGTGCCAATATTGAGGATGCTGAATTGCGAGATGAAGGAGGAGACACCTATTATAGTAGAAAATTTTGGAGAGCATGAGCAAAGTTGACAGTATATTTGATAAGGAAAAAGAAGGCACCTCAGTGTGGCCCTTGCGGGCGGATGTTTTTTCAGTCAGGCCCGCCATAAGATCACCTGAGCAGCTGCGGGTGTGACGTTTTAGAGTATACATAGCCTTCTTCAAAAGGAAGTTAGGATCCAAATGAGCATCTGGATGATTCATAGGGACTTTCCGACAAACCTGCCTTTGAGGTCTTTGTTGGAAATATGGCCTAGAGGCAATAATAAATTGGTTATTATTATATTTCCTTTTTCATGATAATCGTTTATTATCCATGCTAGAATTGTATTGATTGGAAACTCTAATACATGTGTGGATATATAGACAACACACTGTCCCTAGCAAGCCTCTAGTTGACTAGCTCGTTGATCAAAGATGGTCAAGGTTTCTTGGCCATAGACAATTGTTGTCACTTGATAACGGGATCACATCATTAGGAGAATGATGTGATGGACACAACCCAAACTACGAACATAGCATATGATCGTGTCAGTTTATTGCTACAGTTTTCTGCATGTCAATGTATTTGTTCCTATGACCATGAGATCATGCAATTCTCGGACACTAGAGGAATACCTTGTGTGTATCAAACGTCGCAACGTAACTGGGTGAATATAAAGGTGCTCTACAGGTATCTCTGAAGGTGTCTGTTGGGTTGGCGTGAATCGAGACTGGGATTTGTCCCTAAGTGTGACGGAGAGGTATCTTGGGACCCACTCGGTAATACAACATCACAATAAGCCTTGCAAGCAATGTGACTAAAGAGTTAGTCATGTGATCTTGTATTACGGAACGAGTAAAGAGACTTGCGGGTAACAAGAATGAACTAGATATATGGAGATACCGACGATCGAATCTCGGGCAAGTAACATACCAATGGACAAAGGAAACTGCATACGGGATTGACTGAATCCTTGACATCATGGTTCGACTGATAAAGATCTTTGTAGAATATGTAGGAACCAATATGGGCATCCAGGTCCCGCTATTGGTTATTCACCGTAGAGGTGTCTCGGTCATCTATGCATAGTTCTCGAACCCGCAGGGTCTCCACACTTAACGTTCAGTCACGCTAGAGTAGTATTAGCATATGTATGTTGGTGACCGAATGTTGTTTGGGGTCCCGGATGAGATCTCGGACGTAATGAGGAGCTCCGGAATGGTCCGGTGGTAAAGATTCTGGAAGGTTCCAGGGGGTTCCGGAATAGTTTCGGGTTTTATCGGTATTGTATCGGGAAGCTTCTGGAAGGTTCTAGAAGGTTCCAGAGGGCCAGAGGAGTTCGGTAGGGTCCCCCAGCCCCTAGGACGTGCATGGGCTGTAAGGGGGCATCTAAGCCCTGTTGGGCCAGCCCCAAGGGCCCATATCGTTGGGAGGGAAGAGTCCCTAAAGGGGAAGGCACCTCCTAGGTGCCTTGGGGAGGGAGGAAACCTCCCTAGGCCCACGCCCCCTCCTTGGAGGAGGGGTTAGGTCTGCGACCCAACCCTCCTCCTAGACTCCTACATATAGTAGGGGAGAGGGGGGCTGAAGGCTACTTCTTGAGCTTGCGTTGGTTTTCCCCTTGAAGAGGAAAGGGTGATGCAGCAAAGTAGAGATAAGTATTTCCCTCAGTTTGAGAACCAAGGTATCACTCCAGTAGGAGTATCAAGATGAGGCACCAATGAACCTGCGCAAAAACAAACAAACTTGCACCGAACGCGATAAAGCGGTTGTCAATCCCTTCACGTTTACTTGCAAGGTGAGATCTGATAGTAATGAAAGGTAAATAAGTAAAAGTGCAGCAAGTTATTTTTGGTAATTTTGTATGTAGATCTGAATATGTGATGTGTAAAATAGAACCGGGGGCCATAGTGTTCAATAGAGGCTTCTCTCATGATAGCAAGTATGACGGTGGGTGAATGAATTACTATCGATCAATTGATAGAATGACGCAAAGTCATGACGATATCTAAGGCAATGATCATACATATAGGCATCACGTCCGAGACAAGTAGACAGATACTGTCTGCATCTACTACTATTACTCCACACATCGACCGCTATCCAACATGCATCTAGTGTATTAAGTTCATAACAAACAGAGTAACGCCTTAAGCAAGATGACATGATGTAGAGGGATAAACTCATGCAATATGATATAAACCCCATCTTTTTACCCTTGATGGCAGCAACACGATGCGTGCCTTGCTATCCTTTCTGTCACTGGGTGAGGACATGGCACGGTATGAACCCAAAACCAGGCACTTCTCCCATTGCAAGAAATATAGATCAAGTTGGCCAAACGAAACCCATAACTCGAAGAGAATTACGAGGATACGAAATCGTGCATATAAGAAATCAGAGGAGACTGAAATAATATTCATAGATAATCTGATGATAAATCCACAATTCATCGGATCTCGACAAACACACCGCAAAAGAAAGTTACATCGGATAGATCTCCATGCAGATCATTGATAACTTTGTACTAGAGATCCAAGAGAGAGAAGAAGTCATCTAGCTACTAGCTATAGACCCGAAGGTCTATGGTGAACTACTCACGCATCATCGAAGAGGTAATGGTGTTGATGAAGAAGCCCTCCGTGTCCCAATCCCCCTCCAGTAGTGCACCAGAACGGTCCCTAGATGGGATCTCACGGAGACAGAAGCTTGCGGCGGCGGAAAAGTATTTTCGTGGCTCTCTCTTTAGGTTTCGAGATTTTTAGGAATTTATAGGCGAAAGAGATAGGATAGAGGAGGCAAGGGGGGCCCACGAGCCTGCTAGGCGCCCCCCCTAGGGCGCGCCTAGGGGGCTCGTGACCTCCCATGAGACCTCCTGCCTTGGTTCTCAAGTCTTCTGGGCATCTTCTGTTATGGAAAAAATCATCCCGCAGGTTTTATTCCGTTTGGAATTTGTTTAATATTCTTTTCTGAAAAAGGTCAAAAACACAGAAAAAACAGAAATTGGCACTAGGCACTGTGTTAATAGGTTACTCCCAAAAATGATATAAAATGGCATATAAATGCATAGGAGACATCACAAGTTGATAATATAATAGCATGGAACAATCGAAAAATTATAGATACGTTGGAGACGTATGAAGCATCCCCAAGCTTAACTCCTGCTCGTCCTCGAGTAGGGAAGTGATAAAGACCGAATTTTTGATGTGGAATGCTACCTAACATATTTGTTCTTTGTAACTTCGTTACTGTGGCATGAATGTTAAGATCCGTAAGATTCGAAACAATAGTTTAATATTGACATGAAAGCAATAATACTTCAAGAATACTTGCATAGTAATCATGAACTTTTGAAATAACAAGGCCAAAGAAAGTTATCCCTACAAAATCATATAGTCTGGCTATGCTCCATAATCCCTACAAAGAATTTAAATCATGCACAACCAAGGTATTGGCCAAGTAATTATTTTCGCACTCTTACTTTCTCCAACTTTTTCAACTCTAACGCAATACATGAGTGTGAGCCATGGATATATCACTATAGGTGGAATAGAGTGTGGTGGAGGTGGTGAGGCAAAAAGGAGGAGATGGTCACATCGACTCGGCATATCAACGGGCTATGGAGATGCCCATCAATAGATATCAATGTGAATGAGTAGGGATTGCCATGCAACAGATGCACTAGAGCTATAAGTGTATGAAAGCTCAAAAAGAAAACTAGTGGGTATGCACCCAACTTGCTTGCTCACGAAGACCTAGGGAAATTTTGAGGAAGCCCATCATTGGAATATACAAGCCAAGTTATATAATGAAAATTACCACTAGTATATGAAAGTTACAAAACAAGAGACTCTCTATCATGAAGAACATGGTGCTATTTTGAAGCACAAGTGTGGAAAAAGATAGTAGCATTGTCCCTTCTCTCTTTTTCTCTCATTTTTTTGTTTGGGCTCTTTGGCCTCTATTTTTTATTTGGTGGGCATCTTTGGCCTCTTTTTTTTATTTCCTCACTATCACATCCCTAAACCTTAAGCTAGATAGCATTGTGCTCATGTCTTATTTGCATTTGCATCCAAGAAGTTCCAACAAAAACAACAAAGTGGCAAAGGAAAAACTCTAAACCCTAGCCACCATTTCAATTAAAGGAAAATTCAACTAGTTCAAAATCAATGAACCCAAAATGGCCTCAAGAAATGTTCAAACTTGCTGATAAATCATGAAAGAAAATGAGCATTGGAGAAAACTATTTTCTTGACACTTTAAGCATTTTAAATAAATGCAAAAGCCACTGGTTTCAAATTTAAAAACTTGAAATCAGAAACTATAATTTTCCAAAAATGTTGAAAGTCTTGGAAATGAGTGGGGATATTATAACAAATATTTCAGGAGGTCAAAATTAGTTTTTACTTTTTGTTTTGGAGCTGAAATAAATAGCAAAGCAATAAATAGCAAAACAGAAAAACAGAAAAGGAGAAAATAGAGAAAATCTTACCTGACGCCCAAGCCAGGCCCAGCCCATCTCGCCGCTCGTCCCCTTCCCCACGCCAGTAGGCAGCAGGAGGTGGCCGCCGCCTCCTCCGGCGCGGCCAGGCACCTGCGTGCCTGCCTGGCCGCCGGTTCGCGCTGGCGACGACGGGGATAAGCTCCCTAGAGCCTCCCCTATCCATTCCCCGCCTCGGTTCTCCTCCTGATTCGACGCGTAGATGCCGTAGCAGCTAAGAACTAAGCGTGGATCCCCCTGATTCGAAGCCCCCGACGACGCCCGAGCTTCGGCCGCCGCTCCGGCTCGTCGCCGACGCTTCTTCCGGCGACCCTAGCCTCCCAGTTGGTCCTGCCAGATCGGCCACTTCGCGAGCTTGCTTTAGCTGCCAACCGCGTGCGTTTTCGTGCGGAGCAGCGCCGTCTAGGTCGCCTCCGGCGAGCCCTCCGCCGCGGGTTTGGTCGCCGGCGACCACCCTCCGGTGGCCGTCGACGTGGCCGGCCATTAGGGCCTAATCGCCCTCCTCTGAGTCGCTGACACAGGGCCCACGCCTGGTCAAACCCCAATTAGGGGCTGGTCAGCGCGGGATTAGTCCCAAAGAGGCTGACCAGTGGGGCCCCCCTGTCAGGTTTGACCTGCACAGGTCGGCTGACCTGCTGACGTCAGCCTGATGCAATAAATGGAATTTCCAGTATAAAAATAATTCAGGAAATTGCTAAAAATTGCAAAAATCATAGAAATTAATCTGTAACTCCAATGAAAATAATTTATATATGAAAAAGTATCAGAAAAATTCAAGGATTCTGATTATGCTATTTTCAACTATGTTTGAAAAAGTTACAGTACCCTAAATTGTGAAATAAGGAATAATTCAATTCTTTTAATCACTTTATAAATGGAATTTGCAAAAATATCCAAATTTCATTATAAATGCAATGATCACACACTGCCCTAGATGTAAATCAGTACCATAACATGACATTTCATGCATGTTATCATTAGGTTGATCTGAGCATCAGGTCGAATCAATTAAGCCGGTATCCGGGAATACCCGTTTGAATTGTTATTCGAATGTGATTCAAATCAACTCTAAACCTAAAACATCTTGATTATAATAACTTAGCACTTTGCATTCTCATGCCATGCTCATGCATCATTTTGATTGCATATGATTGTTGTTGAATGTTGCCGTTCATTTCGGTAGGCTCCGCACCCCCGGATTCCACCGAATATACGTCCGACGGATATCGTTCCTCCTCTGAGCAACAAGGCAAGCACCCCTTTTGATCATCCCGATAACACCTATGATCTTGCTCCTGCACCTATTTAATGCATTAGGATCAAATGCTTCAACTGCTTTTGCCACGATAGTTGGACCCACTTCCTTTGCATGACTTAACCTTGTCACAGTAAATAGCCGAACCTTGCAACCTAGCATACCTGGTAGTTGCTTGAGCTATGATGTGCCTTATCCTGCTATGCATGCTATGCTTAGAGTTGTGTATGGTCTGTCATCTGGGAGATGAACAGAAATGTGGAATGTGTTCGGTAAGCAAAGGTCGTGTGTTGAACTTGATTTGGTAAAGGTACCGGTGAAAGGCTGTGTAGGAGTACATGGCGGGTTGATTCATTGGAACCGTCCTTAGGAACTGAGTTCCGTGTATGTAATCCAAGACTAGATACTACCACATGCTGGGCCCTGAAATATGACCCCCCTCGGCCTATTAATCGCGTAGTACTCGGTCCAGGAGTTGCAAGTAGTTTCTGGTGTTTATAGTAATGCCGGAGGCCGTGCATGGTGCTGACCTGAGAGGTGGACCGTGATGCGGTAGGCAGTGGCACGGTGTACCAAGTGGCACCCGGATGGTGGGCTTGGGAACCCTGCGCACATCATTTGAGGCCGTGGCGGAAACCTCGGCGGGACTTCCGTACGGGTTGCTCTCAGATAGGCGATAAACCTGGACTAGGTACTAGCATGGTTGACGGTCGTGGCCGACTCCCTCGCTGGGCTTCCGCTTGAAGGTTGCCGAGGTGCATGACGTGCACATGGCGATAAGTGGCGGGAGCGTGTGTGACGAAGTACACCCCTGCAGGGTTATGATCTATTCGAATAGCCGCGTCCGCGGATATGGACTACTTGGAGACATATGTTGTTCATAGATAACTTCAATGGCTACTCCTAAAATTGTCAAGATAAGCGTGAGTGTCGTGGACGGCATTTCCGTATGGAGACGGAATGATTCCACGATGTATTGTTGTGGTGTTAGTGGACTCGTGTGCGAGAAATCAAGTTGTCAAAACTAATTTCAAAAGCAAGTTGTCTAGCCACGAGTCAAATGCTGGCTTTCCGCTTGAAACCCCACGATACCTTCTTGATACCTTGCATGAGTAGTTAGCCATCCTAAAGTCTTGCTGAGTACCTTCGTACTCATGTTTGCTTAATAATGTTGCAGAGGTTGCTAATGACCCTAATGGAGGGTTCTTCGTAGACATCGACGATGACGAGTAGCTGGTGTCCCAGCTACGATCTGGCCCTACGTCGGCTCTGTAGTATAGTCAGGCCATGTGCCTTCTAGTTGCTCTGTCTGTACCCAGACAGTTTATAACTCTTCCGCTGGCTTGTATTGTATGACTGCTATTATGGGTCGCGAGACCCTTGATGTGTAATATTATGTGTGTGGCTCTTCCGAGCCTCCTAAATAAAGTTTGTATGTTTATGGTTATGTTGTGATGCCATCGATGTATCTATACATATCGGTATGCCATGCGTACGTGTGTCTTACTTGATATGTATGGGGTTCGAATACCTAGTCGTGAACTTTAGTAGCACCCCCTACAAGGAAATGCCCCGTTGTGATCCAGCGAGCCTTGGTAGTTCGCTACTGCTCCGGATACATTGGTTGACCGGCATGTGTCCTTCTTAGCTGTTGTGTCTGTCCCCTTTGGGGAAATGTCACGCGATGTAATGGAGTCCTTATAGCTTGCTACGACTCGTCTACGTTCGTTGATGACCGACACCTGCTTTGTTGGGTCATGTATGCCTGTCCTTGTGCGGAACTGCCACTTTGGCTTATGACTAGACATGTCGATCCGGGTTCTTTGACATTGGAATGCTAGCGACACTATCGCATACGTGAGTCAAAAGACGCAAACGGTCCCGGCTAAGGTAAGGCTGCAGCGGTGGAGTTAACCGTGCGTGAGACCGCAAAGGGATGCAATGTGTTACAGGCTGGATTCCTATGGCTTAGGATCGGGGTCCTGACAGCGTTGGTATCAGAGCTTGACTGATTGTAGGATTACTAAGCCAAACTGGTCGAAGTTGAGTCTAGAATTGCTTTAGTTATATATAAGGGAATTGTTTGTGGAAGGGAACGTAACACTCTTGTTCTCTTCTCAAGGTATTCTATTCTGGTCATCCTCGTCTTTTCTTCGGAAATTAAGGACTAGGTTACTCATCTTCTCCTAGGCTCGGATTTTTGATCGGTAGATTATAGGACTGCGGGTCGAGAGATATTGGGTTTCTTTTATTCCTCGGAAGCAGGAAGTAAGTTTGATGATCAGAGAGTTGAACTTGATAGTTGAGTGGTGACGCTATTTCATTTTTGGGTTGTCTCAAAATTTGTTTTTGAGCATTTACAGCCGTTATGCTGCCCAATTTTGCATTCAGAGCTCTAATGCTTCTGCATTACTCTCTATTTACAGATGCCTGGCCGTCCTTCTCGTCAGGTGGTACGGCTGACCAGGTGCATTGATGTACCGGGTCATACGGTCATGCTGGTCAGGATGATGTCGGTGTGCGGTTACCGCTGGTACCCCGAGTACACAGTGGAGGAACAGTACCGAGACTTCAACCAGAGCCAGTACATCTGCACTGTTAGGGTATTTCCAGACTACCCTGGAGCGGAGAAGCCAATCCATTGGTCCTATGGGTTGGGAATCACTGTTGACATGGCAGTACAAGATGCTGCCTATTCAATGCTGACTATTATGAGAGCGAGACATGCACTGCTGTAGAATTCAGAGTTCTGCTATGTTCCGGCCTCTTAGTCTGGCGAAGAGGGATACCTCAGTGGAGTCTATTTTGATTCATCCATGGAGGATCCACTTCTGCAGACCACTGTTGAGATGCTAGAGAACAGAGATAGGGATGCTCGTGCTCTCCGCATGGAGCTTTACGCTACCCGTGCCCGCCTGTGAACAGCTTTGACGCAGCTGGCACCGGTAGTCCAGACAGGGTATGGAGAGATGGAGATGCTGAACCCTGTTAGGACCCATCTTCCGGCCCACGTTGACTGGCCAGCTATAGGAGGAGTCACACCTCTTCGGGGACCCCTCTTACCACCAGTCAGGGGACCAAGGCCACATCCGTGTCCTTATGGATCCCAGGGATCTCAGGCTAGAGTGTTTCCTGATCCGCAGGTTGAGCTTCCAGGTCATGGAGGTAATCTCTATGAGATGTTCTATGCAGATGCCTGAGCTGTGAGCGGAAGGATAGTATGGTAGTAGTCGTACGTTTACAGTCCTGTGTGACTTGTGGAGTATGGTAGTAATGTGAAACGAATTCCGGAGGCCTAGATAAATAATGTATAGGAAGCTTGTAAGCCTCTGATGAGTAGTTCCACCATTTCAGTAGTTTGCTCTTCGAGTAAGTTTGTACTGAACTATGTAAGGGTGTGTATGAACCATGGTGTATATATAGCAGTTGCTTGTTACCATGTTGTTTGGATATTCATTTCAGCATTCCGTGTGTTCAGTACATTCTGAATCCATAGCTAGTAATGACATGATATTGGTCTTAGCTATGAGTTTGTTTGTCAGGATGGTGTTCACCAGGTTGAACCGTGCCCCAGCTCATGAGCAAGGTGAGGGTAGTCAAGCGTCGCAGGAAGACCTGCCTCACCCACCCTCTCTGGTAGAAGTGATGCTTGAGGCAGAAAGAAACAAAAGGGAGACCAACCGACTGCTAGAGCGTATTGAGCAGAATACGGCTCGACAGCCTAGGAATGCTGCAGTATCCCTCAATGACTTTGTGAAGCTGAATCCTCCAAAGTTTCATCATTCCGTCGATCCCCTCGACGCTGATGACTGGCTATGCAGCATCTCACGCAAGATTCGCTCGGCAAATGTATCTGAAGCCGACAAGGTGACCTTCGCGACGTATTTCTTGGAGGGACCCGCCAATCTGTGGTGGGAGAATTTTGAAGCTATGCGTCCCGCTGAACCAGTGGCCACATGGGCAGACTTCAGTGCAGCTTTTCGTCTGCACCATATTCCAGAGGGCCTGATGGACAGAAAGAGAGAGGAGTTATGTGCCTTCACCCAGGGCAAGTTGTCTGTGGATGCCTATAGCCGCGAGTTCGGTAACCTCGCCCGCTATGCAACAGAGGAGGAGTCTACTGATGCCAAGAAGCAAGCAAGATTCCGTAAGGGTCTGAGCCCTGAGCTCCGTCGAGATCTGCGCCTCCATGAGTGTGCAAGCTTTCAAGCCCTGGTCAACAAAGCGATCAGTGCGGAGACTGGTCATACTGACTTCGAAGCCACAAGGAAGCACTCCCGTGACTTTGGCTCGTCTTCTGGTTCCGCGTTTCCAAAACGCAGGCTGTGGGTTCCAAACAGTTCTCTGCCGCCAAGATACACTCCGAGGCCATCCTACGTGGCGCCTCAGACGAATCAGGCCAACCCTCCAGCAAAAGCTTATGGTGGTCCAGCTGGCAATGTTGCACCACGTGCCAACCAGGTGATATGCTACAAGTGTGGAGAACCAGGGCATTATTCCCGTGAGTGTCCTCAGAATGTGGGTGCCAAGCAAGCCGGAAAGTCCGTCGGGCAGGCCAAGTCGGGCAAAGCATTTTATGTGAAGCCAACTCCTGCACGTGGTCGTGTGAACTATGTGTCAGCAGAAGAAGCTGCAGAGGATCCCGACGTCATGCTGGGTACGCTTCTTGTTAATCATCACCCAGCTTCCGTTCTCTTTGACACTGGGTCTTCTCATTCCTTCATTTCAGAAAGTTATGCACAGTTGCATAACATGTCATTTTGTGATATGCCAATCCCATTGGTTGTCCAAACCCCTGGTAGCAAATGGCAAACCTCTAGGATAACCTATGACAATGAAATTCTAGTAGACAGGCTAGTTTTTCTAGCCTCATTGATAGCATTGAAATCTTCGGATATTAATATCATCTTGGGCATGGACTGGATGTCAGCTCACTATGCCAAGATTGATACCCACTCTAGAAATGTCCAGCTTACCCATCCCTCGGGTGAGATAGTAAATGTCTCTACTCGAGTTGCCAAATGCTAGCTCTATTCCCTAAATGCCAACCCTCTTCCGGAACTTGAAGACATCCCGGTAGTCCGTGACTTCCCGGATGTTTTTCCAGAGGAACTGCCAGGAATTCCACGTGACAGAGATGTAGAGTTTGTGATAGATCTTGTTCCGGGAACTGTCCCAATAGCCAGAAGACCTTATAAGATGGCACCCCTGGAGCTAGCCGAACTTAAGAAGCAATTAGATGAGGCCTTGAGCAAAGGTTTCATTCGTCCTAGCTCTTCTCCTTGGGCTTGTCCTGTCCTCTTCGTCAAGAAGAAAGACAGAACGGATCGGATGGTTGTAGATTACCGACCAGTTAACCTGGTCACCATAAAGAACAAGTATCCGCTTCCCAGGATCAACGACCTGTACGATCAGCTCGCTGGATCCTCAGTCTTCTCCAAAATGGATTTGAGGTTGGGATACCATCAAATCAAGATTAAGAACGGGGACATTCCAAAAACGGCCTTTGTTACTCGTTATGGCCAATATGAGTACACCATTATGTCCTTCGGTTTAACCAATGCCCCAGCCACCTTCTCTCGGCTGATGAATTCAATCTTCATGGAGTATTTGGATAAATTCGTCGTAGTATACCTCGATGATATTCTCATCTACTCCAAGAATGAACAAGAACATGCCGAGCATCTAAGGCCGGTATTGATGAAACTTCGAGAGCATCGCCTTTATGCCAAATTTTGAAAATGTGAATTCTGGTTACCAGAAGTGACCTATCTAGGCCACGTAATCTCTGGTAAGGGTATTGCTGTCAATCCCGAGAGAGTTCAAGCTGTCCTTGATTGGACTCAACCTGAATCGGTTAAGCAAGTTAGGAGTTTTCTTGGTCTAGCGAGCTATTGTCGCCGCTTCGTCGAGAATTTCTCCAAGGTTGCAAAGCCTGTGACTGAACTCCTCAAGAAGGATAAAAAGTTCGAGTGGACACCACAGTGTGAGCATAGTTTTCAGGAACTGAAAAGACGCCTGACTTCCGCACCTGTGTTGCTACCACCAGATTTCTCTAAGGACTTTGTTATCTATTGCGACGCCTCGCGACAGGGATTAGGTTGCATTCTCATGCAAGATCGTCATGTGATCGCATACGCATCTCGACAGTTGCGTCCACATGAGGATAATTATCCCACACATGACCTTGAGCTTGCAGCTGTGGTCCATGCACTAAAAACCTGGCGACATTACCTTTTGGGTGATCGTTGCGAAATATTCACTGATCACCAAAGTCTGAAATATATCTTCACCCAGCCGGATTTGAATCTCAGGCAAAGACGGTGGGTTGAGTTGATCTCGGATTACGACTTAGGGATAACTTACACCCCGGGGAAGGCCAATGTTATGGCCGATGCACTAAGTCGTAAATCTTATTGTAACAATTTGATGCTACAACAAGGTCAACCACTTCTCCATGAGGACTTTCGGAAGTTGAATCTTCATATCGTTCCTCAAGGATTCCTTTCTACCCTGGTGGCGAAGCCTACTCTTAAGGATCAAATTATAGCTGGCCAAAAGCGTGACAAGGGTATATCATGGATCAAGGAGAATATTTTTAGCGGAAACGCTAAAGAATTTTCCATGAATGATCAAGGTGGGGTGTTCTTTCAGAATCGTTTAGTGGTTCCTAAGAACCCACATCTAAGGAAGTTAATCCTTAAGGAGGCTCATGATTCTCCTCTCACCATTCATCCCGGTAGTACTAAGATGTATCAGGACCTACGCCAGAGGTTCTGGTGGACTAGGATGAAGAGAGAAATTGCTGAGTTCGTTGCTAACTGCGACGTTTGTCGTCGAGTTAAGGCAGAACATCAAAGGCCTGCTGGCACCCTACAACCTTTAGCTATTCCTGAATGGAAATGGGATAAAGTTAGCATGGATTTCATTACCGGATTTCCCAAGACCAAGAAAGGAAACAATGCTATCTTTGTGGTCATTGACCGTCTTTCCAAAGTGGCTCATTTTCTTCCTGTTCGTGAGAGTATAACAGCTAGCCAGCTAGCAGAGTTATATATCTCTCGAATAGTGTCTCTTCATGGTGTTCCCCTGGAAATTAACTCAGACCGTGGAAGTATCTTTACTTCTCGCTTCTGGGAAAGTTTTCAGAATGCCATGGGGACTCACTTATCTTTTAGCACTGCTTTCCATCCCCAGTCAAGTGGTCAAGTAGAAAGAGTGAATCAAATCCTAGAAGATATGCTCCGAGCTTGTGTTATTTCGTTCGGTATGAATTGGGAGAAGTGCCTTCCATTCGCCGAATTCGCTTATAACAATAGTTATCAATCAAGCTTGGGCAAAGCCCCTTTTGAAGTTCTCTATGGACGAAGATGTCGAACACCTCTTAATTGGTCAGAAACCGGAGAGAGGCAACTCTTTGGCCCGGACATGATCCAGGATGCAGAAGAGCAGGTTCGCATTATTCGTGAAAAGTTGAAAACAGCCCAGTCTCACCAAAAGAGCCAATATGATCGTCATCATAAGGCTGTGACCTTTGAAGTTGACGAGAAGGCTTATCTTCGGGTTACACCTTTGAAGCGTACCCATCGTTTCGGTATCAAGGGCAAGTTGGCTCCTCGTTACATTGGACCTTTTCGCATTCTTGCCAAACGAGGAGAGGTTGCCTACCAGTTGGAACTTCCTCCGCATCTTTCCAAAGTTCATGATGTTTTCCACGTCTCGCAACTCAGGTGTTGCTTTTCGGATCCTATCCGTGAAGTGGACCACAAAACGCTTGATCTCCAAGATAACCTTTCTTACCGAGAATACCCCATGCGTATTCTTGATCAAGCTGAGCGTACCACTCGACGTCGAAACCTCAAGTTTCTTAAAGTTCAATGGTCAAATCATTCTGAAAAGGAGGCAACTTGGGAAAGAGAGGATCGTCTCCGACTTGAATATCCTGCGTTATTCCCAACGACTTCTAAATCTCGGGACGAGATTCTTTTGAGTGGGGGTGAGTTGTCACATCCCTAAACCTTAAGCTAGATAGCATTGTGCTCATGTATTCTTTGCATTTGCATCCAAGAAGTTCCAACAAAAACAACAAAGTGGCAAAGGAAAACTCTAAACCCTAGCCACCATTTCAATTAAAGGAAAATTCAACTAGTTCAAAATCAATGAACCCAAAATGGCCTCAAGAAATGTTCAAACTTGCTGATAAATCACGAAAGCAAATGAGCATTGGAGAAAACTATTTTCTTGTCACTTTAAGCATTTTAAATAAATGCAAAATCCACTGGTTTCAAATTTAAAAATTTGAAATCAGAAACTATAATTTTCCAAAAATGTTGAAAGTCTTGGAAATGAGTGGGCATATTATAACAAATATTTCAGGAGGTCAAAATTAGTTTTTACTTTTTGTTTTGGAGCTGAAATAAATAGCAAAGCAATAAATAGCAAAACAGGAAAACAGAAAAGGAGAAAATAGAGAAAATCTTACCTGACGCCCAAGCCAGGCCGAGCCCATCTCGCCGCTCGTCCCCTTCCCCGCGCCAGTAGGCAGCAGGAGGAGGCCGCCGCCTCCTCCGGCGCGGCCACGCACCTGTGTGCCTGCCTGGCCGCCGGTTCGCGCTGGCGACGACGGGGATAAACTCCCCAGAGCCTCCCCTATCCATTCCCCGCCTCGGTTCTCCTCCTCCGCCCGGATCCCCTCCTTCTCCCTGCTGCCGCCATTAGAGCCGAGCTCGAGCTCGAGCTGGCCGTGCCCCTGGCCATAGGATCTCCTCCGTGAGCACGCCATTAGCTCCGCCTCGTCGCCCTGGTCATCTCTGCAGAAGCCGAAGTCCCCTCGAGCCCTGCAACGCCCGCAACGCCGTCGTCCTCTTCCTCCGGCCGCCGGACATCTCCCGTCGATTCGTCGCCCCCAGGCCTTCCCCGAGCCATCTGAGCTCTTCTCTGCACCTCCTGTGAGCATGCGGTGGTTTCCCCTAAGCTTTCCCCGTCGATCCCCTCCTCTAGCCCTAGTTTCACCGGAGCCCGACGAGCACCGCCGCTGCCTCTCGTCGCCGGTAGCCCTCCGATGTCCAGCTCGTCCTCCCGTCAGTACCAGAAGCTCCAGGACGACGCGTAGATGCCGTAGCAGATAAGAACTAAGCGTGGATCCCCCTGATTCGAAGCCCCCGACGACGCTCGAGGTTTGGCCGCCGCTCCGGCTCGTCGCCGACGCCTCTTCCGGCGACCCTAGCCTCCCCAGTTGGTCCTGCCAGATCGGCCACTTCGCGAGCTTGCTTTAGCTGCCAACCGCGTGCGTTTTCGTGCGGAGCAGCGCCGTCTAGGTCGCCTCCGGCGAGCCCTCCGCCGCGGGTTTGGTCGCCGGCGACCACCCTCCGGTGGCCGTCGACGTGGCCGGCCATTAGGGCCTAATCGCTCTCCTCTGAGTCGCTGACAGAGGGCCCCACGCCTGGTCAAACCCCAATTAGGGGCTGGTCAGCGCGGGATTAGTCCCAGAGAGGCTGACCAGTGGGGCCTCCCTTTCAGGTTTGACCTGCACAGGTCGGCTGACCTGCTGACGTCAGCCTGATGCAATAAATGAAATTTCCAGTATAAAAATAATTCAGGAAATTGCTAAAAATTGCAAAAATCATAGCAATTAATCTATAACTCCAATGAAAATAATTTATATATGAAAAAGTATCAGAAAAATTCAAGGATTCTGATTATGCTATTTTCAACTATGTTTGAAAAAGTTACAGAACCCTAAATTGTGAAATAAGAAATAATTCAATTCTTTTAATCACTTTATAAATGGAATTTGCAAAAATATCCAAATTTCATTATAAATGCAATGATCACACACTGCCCTAGATGTAAATCAGTACCATAACATGACATTTCATGCATGTTAACATTAGGTTGATCTGAGCATCAGGTCGAATCAATTAAACCGGTATCCGGGAATACCCGTTTGAATTGTTATTCGAATGTGATTCAAATCAACTCTAAACCTAAAACATCTTGATTATAATAACTTAGCAGTTTGCATTCTCATGCCATGCTCATGCATCATTTTGATTGCATATGATTGTTGTTGAATGTTGCTGTTCATTTCGGTAGGCTCCGCACCCCCGGATTCCACCGAATATCCGTCCAACGGATATCGTTCCTCCTCTGAGCAACAAGGCAAGCACCCCTTTTGATCATCCCGATAACACCTATGTTCTTGCTCCTGCACCTATTTAATGCATTAGGATCAAATGCTTCAACTACTTTTGCCACGATAGTTGGACCCACTTCCTTTGCATGACTTAACCTTGTCACAGTAAATAGCCGAACCTTGCAACCTAGCATACCTGGTAGTTGCTTGAGCTATGATGTGCCTTATCCTGCTATGCATGCTATGCTTAGAGTTGTGTATGGTCTGTCATCTGGGAGATGAACAGAAATGTGGAATGTGTTCGGTAAGCAAAGGTCGTGTGTTGAACTTGATTTGGTAAAGGTACCGGTGAAAGGCTGTGTAGGAGTACATGGCGGGTTGTTTCATTGGAACCGTCCTTAGGAACTGAGTTCCGTGTATGTAATCCAAGACTAGATACTACCACATGCTGGGCCCTGAAATATGACCCCGCTCGGCCTATTAATCGCGTAGTACTCGGTCCAGGAGTTGCAAGTAGTTTCTGGTGTTTATAGTAATGCTGGAGGCCGTGCATGGTGCTGACCTGAGAGGTGGACCGTGATGCGGTAGGCAGTGGCACGGTGTACCAAGTGGCACCCGGATGGTGGGCTTGGGAACCCTGCGCACATCGTTTGAGGCCGTGGCGGAAACCTCGGCCGGACTTCCGTACGGGTTGCTCTCAGATAGGCGATAAACCTGGACTAGGTACTAGCGTGGTTAACGGTCGTGGCCGACTCCCTCGCTGGGCTTCCGCTTGAAGGTTGCCGAGGTGCATGACGTGCACATGGCGATAAGTGGTGGGAGCGTGTGTGACGAAGTACACCCCTGCAGGGTTATGATCTATTCGAATAGCCGCGTCCGCGGGTATGGACTACTTGGAGACATATGTTGTTCATAGATAACTTCAATGGCTACTCCTAAAATTGTCAAGATAAGCGTGAGTGTCGTGGACGGCATTTCCGTATGGAGACGGAATGATTCCACGATGGTGTATTGTTGTGGTGTTAGTGGACTCGTGTGCGAGAAATCAAGTTGTCAAAACTAATTTCAAAAGCAAGTTGTCTAGCCACGAGTCAAATGCTGGCTTTCCGCTTGAAACCCCACGATACCTTCTTGATACCTTGCATGAGTAGTTAGCCATCCTAAAGTCTTGCTGAGTACCTTCGTACTCATGTTTGCTTAATAATGTTGCAGAGGTTGCTAATGACCCTAATGGAGGGTTCTTCGTAGACATCGACGACGACGAGTAGCTGGTGTCCCAGCTACGATCTGGCCCTACGTCGGCTCTGTAGTATAGTCAGGCCATGTGCCTTCTAGTTGCTATGTCTGTACCCAGACAGTTTATAACTCTTCCGCTGGCTTGTATTGTATGACTGCTATTATGGGTCGCGAGACCCTTGATGTGTAATATTATGTGTGTGGCTCTTCCGAGCCTCCTAAATAAAGTTTGTGTGTTTATGGTTATGTTGTGATGCCATCGATGTATCTATACATATCGGTATGCCATGCGTACGTGTGTCTTACTTGATATGTATGGGGTTCGAATACCTAGTCGTGAACTTTAGTAGCACCCCCTACAAGGAAATGCCCCGTTGTGATCCAGCGAGCCTTGGTAGTTCGCTACTGCTCCGGACACATTGGTTGACCGGCATGTGTCCTTCTTAGCTGTTGTGTCTGTCCCCTTTGGGGAAATGTCACGCGACGTAATGGAGTCCTTGTAGCTTGCTACGGCTCGTCTACGTTCGTTGATGACCGACACCTGCTTTGTTGGGTCATGTATACCTGTCCTTGTGCGGAACTGCCACTTTGGCTTATGACTAGACATGTCGATCCGGGTTCTTTGACATTGGAATGCTAGCGACACTATCGCATACGTGAGTCAAAAGACGCGAACGGTCCCGGCTAAGGTAAGGCTGCAGCCGTGGAGTTAACCGTGCGTGAGACCGCAAAGGGATGCAATGTGTTACAGGCTGGATTCCTATGGCTTAGGATCGGGGTCCCGACACTCACATGGGACAATGCTCTAATAAGGATGATCACCACACTTTTATTTACTTACACAACTCAATACTTAGAACAATAATGACTCTATATGAAATGCCTCCGGCAGTGTACGGGGATGTGCAACGATCTAACTTAGTGTATGACGTTGAAACATCTCGCTAGCTATCTTACGATCATGCAATGGCAAAATGAAAATGACGGCACATGTCATGAGATGGAACGGTGGGATTTGCATGGCAATATATCTCGGAATGGCTATGAAAATGCCATAATAGGTAGGTATGGTGGCTGTTTTGAGGAAGGTATATGGTGGGTTTGTGCACCGGCGAAAGTTGCGCGACACTAGAGAGGCTAGCAATGGTGGAAGGTGAGAGTGCATCTATACCATGGACTCACATTAGTCATGAAGAACTCATATACTTATTGCGAAAGTTTTATTAGTAATCGAAACAAAGTGCTAAACGCATAATCCTAGGGGAAGTGTTGGTAGGTGTTAACCATCGCGTGATCCCAACCGCCAGACAAAGAAGGACAACCCATAAATCAATTATGCTCCGACTTCCTAACATAGTAGTTCACCATACGTGCCTGCTACGGGAATCACTAACCTCAACACAAGTATTTCTAGATTCACAACACCCTACTAACATAACTCTAACATTACCATATCCATATCTCAAAACTATTTGTGAGGGATCAAACTTATCTAACTAATCAATGCACTTGAATATGAAAGTTTTTATTATATCCCCTTTGGATGCCTATCATATTTAGGGCTGTTTTCATAACACACACCAATTACCAAGTTACTTAGAGAGAGCACTCTCAAAATGATATAAGTGAAGATCGAGAGTTTTTATTTCTACAAAATATGACACCGCCGTGCTCTAAAAAGATTAAAGTGAAGACTAGAGAAAAATTATATAGCTCAAAGGATATAAGTGAAGCTCATGGGAGCAAAATTATCTAGCTCAAAAGATATAAGTGAAGCTCATGGGAGCTAAATTGCGTAGCTCAGAAGATATAATTGAAGCTCATTGAGTATTCTAACAAATTCACGATGAGTGCACGTCCCTCTCAAAAAGGTGTGCAGCAAGGATGACTGTGATAAAACAAAAATCAAAGACTCCTATAATACACGACGCTCAAGCAAAACACATATCATGTGGCGAATAAAAATATAGCTCTAAGTAATGTTACTGATGGATTTAAGACGAAAGAGGGGATGCCTTCCCGGGGCATCCCAAGGCTTAGGCTTTTTGGTGTCGTTGAATTTGGCTTGGGATGACTTGGGCATCCCCAAGCTTAAGTTATTTCCACTCTTTATCCCATTGTCCATAAGAACATCACCCAAAACTTGAAAACTTCACAACACAAAACTAAAAGAGAAACTCGTGATATCATTAGTATAGGAAAACAAACCACCAACCTTTTAGGTACTGTACTAAACTAAATTTCCATTTAGATTGATGTTATATTACTGTATTCTCACTTATACATGGCTCGTACCCCCCGATACTAACCATAGTTTCATCAAAATAAGTAATCAACACAACAAAAATAGAATCTGTCAAAAACAGACCAGTCTGTAACAATGTGTATATTTAGTATACCTCTGCTATCCCAAAAATTATGAAAAATTATGAAAATAAGGGACATTAGAATATAAATCAGCAGAAAAAAAGAATCAACTCAAAAGCTCTTTTTGTACAGGAATTAAGAATAATTTCGTGACCACAAAGTTTCTGTCTTTTTCAGCATGATTAAACAACTATCACCAAAACTAATCATAAAGGTTCTACTTTGCAAAAACACTAATTAAAACATAAAAAACACAATCATAACAGAATCATGGTGGTGTGGACTCAACAAAACAGAAAGTGAAAAGCAAAAAATAAATTTATTCATTGGGTTGCCTCCCAACAAGCACTATCGTTTAACACCCCTAGCTAGGCTTAACGATTTCAATGATGCCCACATAAAAAGTAGTAGTTTAGATATGCAAAAGAGCATCATGAATGGCAAAAAAATACGTCTAAGTCTAACCCACTTCTTGTGCATAGGGATTGTGTGAGCAAACAATTTATGGGAACAAGAATTAACTAGCATAGGAAGGCAAAACAAGCATAACTTCAAAACGTTGAATACATAGAGAGGAAGCTTGATATTATGGCAATATGTAAAAGCATATGTTCCTCTCTCATAGTAATTTTCAGTAACATCATGAAGGAATCTTACAATATAACTATCACAGAAAGCATTCTTTTCATGATCAATTATAGCATAAGGGTCATACCAAAACTTGGGAAACAAAAAGTATCATCTTCATCAAGCATAGCATCCCCAAGATTGTGGTTTTGCATATCATTAGCATCATAGATATTCAGGGAATTCATACTAACAACATGGAAATCATGTTTTTCGTTCAAGCAGATATCATGAACCACTTTATAATTTTCTTCTTTCAACACTTCATAAAAGAAAATCAGATTCATGATTTTCAGACTGAACTCCATAGAGATACTCAAGTGCACTGAACTCACTAGCAAATTGTTCATCATAATTTGGTCTTTTGAAAAGATTAGCAAGTGGATGAGGATCCTTATCAATAGATTTTTAGCAAGCGAAGATGCAAGCAAATAGAAGGCACATGGCAACGCAAGCAAACATAGCAACAAAAAGGCGAACGGAATAAGAGCGAACAAAAAGGAAGACTTTTTGGTATTTTCGGAAAATAATTTTAGAAGTGGGGGAGAGGGAAAACGATAGGCAAATGGAAAATAATGTAAATGCAGGAGATGAGTTTGAGATAGGTACTTTGTAGATATGCTTCACTTGAATACTCCCCGACAACGGCGCCCGAAATTCTTCTTGCTACTTCTTGAGCTTGCGTTGGTTTTTCCCTTGAAGAGGAAAGGGTGATGCAGCAAAGTAGAGATAAGTATTTCCCTCAGTTTTAGAACCAAGGTATCAATCCAGTAGGAGTATCAAGACGAGGCACCAATGTACCTGCACAAAAACAAACAAACTTGCACCCAAGGCGATAAAGGGGTTGTCAATCCCTTCACGATTACTTGCAAGGTGAAATCTGATAGTGATGAAAGGTAAATAAGTAAAAGTGCACCAAGGTATTTTTGGTATTTTTGTATGTAGATCTGAATATATGATGTGTAAAATAGACCCGGGTGCCATAGTGTTCACTAGAGGCTTCTCTCATGATAGCAAGTATTACATTGGGTGAATGAATTACGGTCGAGCAATTGATAGAATCGCGCAAAGTCATGATGATATCTAAGGCAATGATGATACATATAGGCGTCACGTCCAAGACAAGTAGACCGATACTGTGTGCATCTACTACTATTACTCCACACATCGACCGCTATCCAGCATAGATCTAGTGTATTAAGTCCATAAGAAACAGAGTAACGCCTTAAGCAAGTTGACATGATGTAGAGGGATAAACTCATGCAATATGATATAAACCCCATCTTTTTACCCTTGATGGCAACAACATGATGCATGCCTCGCTACCCTTTCTGTCACTGGGTGACGACACCGCACGGTATGAACCCAAAACCAAGCACTTCTCCCATTGCAAGAATTATAGATCAAGTTGGCCAAACGAAACCCATAACTCGAAGAGAATTACAAGGATACGAAATCATGCATATAAGAAACCAGAGGAGACTCAAATAATATTCATAGATAATCTGATTATAAATCCACAATTCATCGGATCTCGACAAACACACCGCAAAAAATGTTACATTGGATAGATCTCCATGAAGATCATGGAGAACTTCGTATTGAAGATCCAAGAGAGAGAAGAAGCCATCTAGCTACTAGCTGTGGCCCCGAAGGTCTGTCGTGAACTACTCACGCATCATTGGAGAGGCAATGGTGTTGATGAAGAAGCCCTCCGGCAGGGCACCGGAACGGTCCCCAGATGGGATCTTGCATAGACCCAAGCTTGCGGCGGCGGAAAAGTATTTTCATGGCTCTCTCTTTAGGTTTCGGGATTTTTGGGAATTTATAGGCGAAAGAGATAGGGCACAGGAGGCAAGGGGGCCCACGAGCCTGCTAGGTTCGCCCCCCTAGGGCACGCCTAGGGGGCTCGTGACCTCCCACGAGACCTCCTGCCTTGGTTCTCAAGTCTTCTGGGTATCTTCTGTTATGGAAAAAATCATCCTGCAGGTTTTATTCCGTTTTGGCTCCGTTTAATATTCTTTTCTGAAAAAGGTCAAAAACACGGAAAAAACAGAAATTGGCACTATGCACTGAGTTAATATGTTAGTCCCAACAATGATATAAAATGGCATATAAATGCATATAAGACATCCCAAGTTGATAATATAATAGCATGGAACTATCAAAAATTATAGATATATTGGAGACGTATGAGTGAACACGTCAATTCCCATGCCCCGGTGGCAGCCATACCTCTCCCATAACTCCATTTTCTCCTCAGATCAGTTCCGGTAGTGCTTGGTGAAGCCCTGTTGGCACTGCTCCACCATCATCTCCACCATGCTGTCGTGTTGGTTGAGATCCCATCTACTTATCCTTCCTCTCTTGCTGGATCAAGAAGGAAGAGACGTCATCGAGCCATACGTGTGTTGAACTCGGAGGTGTCGTTCATTCGGTGCTAGATTAGAAAGGATTGTGATGAGATTGCAGGACGGATCGTGATGAGATCACGGGGCGGGATTCGATTTGGATTGCAAAGATGTTCCACTACATCAACCACGTTATATACGCTTCTGCTTAGCAATCTGCAAGGGTATGTAGATTAACTCTCCCCTCACGTAGATGATCATCACCATGGATAGGTATTGTGTGTGCGTAGAAATTTGTTTGTCTCCCTTGCAATGTGCCCCAACAGTGGTATCAGAGCTAGGTTCATGCGTAGATGATATCTCGAGTAGAACACAAAAGAGTTTGTGGGTGTTGATGTTCAATTTGATGCCCTCCTTACTCATTTCTTGATTCGGCAGTATTGTTGGATTGAAGCGGCTCGGACCAACATTACTCATACCCTTACGAGAGACCGGTGTCATCGACTTACATGCAACTTGTTGCATAAAGATGACTGGAGGATGCCTGTTTCTTCAACGTTAGTTGAATCGGGTTTGACCGAGGAGGACCTTGGAGAAGGTTAAATAGCAACTTGCATATCGCTGTTGTGGTTTTGCATAAGTAAGATGCGATCATACTAGATACCCATAGCGGCCACGAAAAACATGCAACAACAAATTAGAGGACGTCTAACTTGTTTTTGCAGGGTATGCATGTGATGTGATATGGCCAAAGACAAGATATGATATATTGGATGTATGAGATGATCATGTTGTAATAGTTAAATATCTACTTGCACGTCGATGCTACAGCAACCGGCAGGAGCCATATGGTTGCGTTTAATTATTTTTGCGCTTGGAGATGATATTCTTTATCGCTAGTAGTATCTTTAGTAGTAAAAGCATAGTTAGCGCGATAACCACGATGGCAACACAATCATGGAGATCATGATGATGGAGCTCATGGTGTGGCGCCGGTGATGATGGAGATCATGCTGGTGATTTGATAATGGAGATCAAGAAGCACAAGTTCGTGGCCATATCATGTCACTTATGATTTGCATGTGATGTTAATCCTTTTATGCACCTTGTTTTGCTTAGGACGGCAGTAGCATTATAAGGTGATCCCTCACTAAAATTTCAAGATAAAATTGTGTTCTCCCCGACTGTGCACCGTTGCGACAGTTCATCGTTTCGAGACACCACATGATGATCGGGTGTGATAGACTCAACGTTCACATACAACGGGTGCAAAACAGTTGCACATGCGGAACACTCGGGTTAAACTCGACGATCCTAGCATGTACAGACATGGCCTCGGAACACAAGAGACCGAAAGGTCGAGCATGAATCATATAGTTGATATGATCAACATGGAGATGTTCGCCATTGAAGCTAAACTCAACTCAAGGGATGATCAGACTTGAGTTACGGAATTTGGATCATGCGACACTTGAATGACTAGAGGGATATAAATTTGAGTGGGAGTTCTTAAGTGTCGGTGCACTAGAGACCGGGGTCCCTTGTGCCCCAGACTTGTGCACGGGCATCAGCAACGCCCCCGATAGTAGTGTACCCGGAAGAGAAGCAGAAAGGCAGTCCAAGACTCACCAGGGCCATGCCCTTCCACCTCTCCAGGGGGCGTCGAGTACAAAGGCTCCAGACGCAAGGCCCCAGCAAGCCCTCCTTACCGGGAAGATTCCCAAGGCCCCGGCAAGCCCGCTTCGCCGGGAAGACTACCCGAAGATTTGGAAGACCCCGCCAAGTTTCCCTTGGCGAGAAGGGTCACACAGACTGACGAGGCCCCCGGCAAGCCCTCCTTGTCAGGAAAGTATTCGAGCCCCCCGGCAAGCCTTCCTTGCCGGGAAGGTGACCAAGTCATCCGACAGGGACTCCAGACCAGCAAGCCCCTGTTCGCTCGCGAGGTGTCCCCCCAGTTTATACCACAATCCAACCGCTCCAGCACATCCCTTGTGTGCCAGCACAAGGCCCAGGTGTCGATTCACTTGGGTACGTGTCGCAAACATCTTGCGGCAGGTCAGGAGTCAGACAAGGCATTTACTGACCCTGACACCACCGAAAAAGTAGAGAGGTGAATAATGTTCACTATTCACCCCGTGAGCGCACTGTTGGTGACCCCTTTGCCTATAAAAGGACGCCCAAGGCTCATTCTTAAGGGTTGGACTTTTTGAGATCGAAGACTCCCTAATAACCTACAAAGTTACTGTAGCATATCACCCTACAGTAAGCCTATAATACAAACTAAGCAGGAGTAGGGTTTTACGCGCCAAGCGGCCCGAACTTGGGTAAAAAGGACCTTGCCGATGTTGATCGCTATCTCCGCTCTAGACGCCGTATCTCTCTCTCACCGCCGAATGATCAAGGGACTCCTCGAGCTTCCCATAGGTGTCGGTTTCCCCGATATCTTTGGCGCGCCAGGTAGGGGGAGCGATGGCTGAGAGCTTGTTCGCCGATTCAAGCAAGTCTCGTGTCGGATCTTGGGATGTAGCGCGCACCACTGCGGTCCCTCGAAGCAGGGCGCACTGGTGGTCGCTCTACTTCCCCACGGGCTCCTAACGCCTGCGCAAGCGCCCCGCTGTGCGAGTGGAGGCCTGCGAGACGGAGACCTCGAGCTTGAAGACATCAGGCGGACGCGCCGCTCCGGGACAGTGCGCTGCTGTCAAGGGTGTGCCTGGGGGCTTTGGCGAGGCCTCCGGCGCATACTCCAGCCAACGCACTTCCACGGAGAGGTGCCTAGCCGTCGAGAATGCGCCTAGAAGGCCCCGAAACCTAGGCACGCACTCCAGCTGAACGTTTTCCCCCTGAAAGCAACACGTCTTCGCCAGAGGTGCGCTCAGGGGCTTCGTTAGCACGGTCTGGCAAAACAAGAAAATGAGTTATGCTCCGGCAACCCCCACTTCTATACGACAGTCGAGAACTGTCGGCAAGTACCTTGCCGAAGGGGGAAGTTGTCGGAAGAGTATAGTCTCCTGCTTGCCGGGGACCTGAGGCACCGACAAAGGACCCAAGCACCGCGGGGAGAAGTGCTGCGACACGACAGATAAGTGATAAATATTTCAGATGAGACTTCAGACTAGATAGGTTGTTCCCTTTCTAGAAGATCCCAAACTTTTTTTGAGAAACTTGCGCCTAGATGGAACCTTGTAAGGATTAGTGGGCCTTAGTTCTGTTTCGAACTAGTTAAACGACCTGAACGTCCACAGAGTGCTTTCTCACTATTTCGAACCTGTTCAACAGTATAAGTGGCTATATAGCACCTTATTTCGCCTCAAGCCACGTTCGACGATCTAATGGTCGCACTTAGTGCAGCAAGGAGGCTTGCTGGTAATGACCCCTCAAGCGAACTGCTAAGGATCCGTTCCTCAAAGCACTAGCGACAGGACCAGTCACACTGACAAGCTTCCGAAAAATATAGAAGGCGTATCATACCAATGGAAGGATCAGACGCAAGGGAAACAACATTTCATTCATTTTGCTACTCTAACCTATTCTAACATTTTGAAACAAACTCAGACATATTACATGGATGATTTTTGCTACTCTAACCTATTGTAGTGTCTTTTGGCGAGGGACATGCTCGCTGGACAGAATTTCAAGAAGACAAAAGGCGGGAGGACCCCCAGCGCAACCCAGATTGGTTTCTCCTGGACCAGCACTGTGCGGAGGAGAACGAGGGCGGAGGACAGGGAGACCGAAGAGGAGGAAGAAGCCGGGGCCCGCGATCGCACCTCCTCAAAGACGAGGCATCGATGCAGGCTCCGACAGAGTAACCCCACCGGGAGGGCGAGAGGCATGAGCAGGCCTCGGCGGTAGGGTCGGCAGTCAGTCGGAGCTCAGGGATTCGTACTCCGACTTGACCCCCCGAGATCCTGACCTACCAATAGCGCTGCTGCCGCCACTGTCCTCCTCGTCACTATCGCTCAAGGAGGTACATTCGGCGTCGCTCGAGCTCTCTTCGCAGCAGCCGAGTAGCACACCTGATCGCCCATAAAACTTGACGGATAGCATATTATCCTCCGCTAGCTTGAAGCGGAGGATATGGCTATCCTCGAGGCTGTGGCTGTGGGCGAAGGATTTACAGCCCCTCCCGAGCAACATGGAGCAGCGTTTTAGATACTCCACGTGCACCTGCATAGCATCATGGGAGCAACCGTACGCCCGCAAAAATACATGGGGCTTGGCGGCCTCCATCGCCCCAGCAAAGGGGCAAGGGAAGTGCAAATGTCCCCGAGGGATGCCGTGCAGCTCCACGAAGAACTCTAGCGACGTCCCGTCCGAGTGCCCCTCCAACGGAGGAGAAGACGGAGGTGCTGGAGTAGAACTCCACCTCCTCCGGCCATGGCCTCCACGACGACCGCGGCTCCTCGCCCCTCCGCCACCACGGACAGTCGTGCCAACCTCCGCAGCTACGCCTCCCGAAGTTGTGGCATGATCCAAGTGGGATCCCCTTGCCGCCCTGGCGGCCGATGGTGGACTCCCTCGTCCCCTAGCCATGGTTGGGGGCGAGCGCCGCCTGGAACTAGAGAAGATTCTACAGATGCAAGCTAGGGGTGGTCGATGTTTTAGGAGCTGATGGATGAGCAGAACCCCCTTGCAGACTTCCTAATTTATAGGGCGATGTGTGGGGGGCTAGCTCCCCTCACTCTAGAAACCGCCGCCCCTCTCGCTCAATCACCCATGATCACAGGCTAACAGGGAACCGCCCTGCGGCACCCATGCATGCGGGGGAGCGCCCTGCCCCGACTGCAGCCTTTATGGCCACGAACAACCCTTGCCTGACCATTACTGTGCATGCTTCCCGCGTGGCAGTAACGCGTCGGTAGGTGGGGAGGTTACTGTGCGCGCATTTCTCCACCTCGCGCGCTTGATGTGTGACGTGGGGGAGGGGCCATCTACAACGGCTCCGAAGCTACAGAGTCCCCCTGCCAAGGAAGCTCGTGCACTACATTGCGCCTAGCCCAGCAACGCCCCACGCGCGTGCGTGGCCCAGGACCTTGGGCTCATGTCGGTGCACTAGAGACTGGGGTCCCTTGTGCCCCAGACTTGTGCACATGCATCAGCAACGCCCCCAACAACAGTGTACCGGGAAGAGCAGCAGAAAGGCAGTCCAGGACCTACCAAGGCCACGGCCTTCCACCTCTTCAGGGGGGCATGGAGTACAAAGGCTCCAGATGCAAGGCCCCGGCAGGCCCGCTTCGTTGGGAAGACTACCCGAAGAATAGCAAGACCCCAGACTGACGAGGCCCCCGGCAAGCCCTCCTTGCCGGGAAAGTATTCAAGCCCCCCTGCAAGCCTTCCCTGCCCGGAAGGTGACAAAGTCATCCGACAAGGACTCCAGGCTAACAAGCCCCTGTTCGCTCGCCAGGTGTCCCCCCTAGTTTCTACCACAATCCGACCACTCCAGCACATCCCTCGTGTACCAGCAACAAGGCCCAGGTGTCCATTCACCTGGGTACGTGTCGCAACCATCTTGCTGCAGGTCACGAGTCAGACAAGGCATTTACTGCCCCTAACACCACCGAAGAAGTAGAGCGGTGAATATTGTTCACTATTCACCTCATGAGCGCACTGTTGTTGACCCCTTTGTCTATAAAAGGAGGCCGAAGGCTCATTCTTAAGAGTTGGACTTTTTGGGATCGGAGACTCCCTAATCACCTACTAAATTACTGTAGCAAATCATCCTATGGTAAGCACATAATACAAACTAAGCAGGAGTAGGGTTTTATGCGCCAAGCGGACCGAACCTGGGTAAAAAGGACCTTGCCGGTGTTGATCACTATCTCCGCTCTCGACACCGTATCTCTTTCTCCCCGTCGAACAATCAAGGGACTCCCCGAGCTTCCCATAGGTGTCGGTTTTCCCGACATTAGGTAATATGATTAATTGAACTCATTATCATGAACATAGTTAAAAGGTCTTTGCAAATTATGTTGCAGCTTACGCTGTAGCTCTATTGTTTTTAATATTTTCCTAGAGAAAATTTAGTTGAAAGATGATAGTAGCAATTATGTGGACTAGGTCCATAAAGCGTGGATTGTCCTTATTGCTGCACAGAAGGCTGATGTCCTTAATGCACCGCTCAGTGTACTAAACCCCGAGCATCGTGTGTAGATGTTGCGAACATCTGACATACACGTTTTTTATGACTATATGATAGTTCAGTGAATAATGCTTAAACGGCTTAGAATTGCGGCGCAGAAGACGTTTCGAACGTCGCGGGACATCCAAGATGTTCCAAGGGATGAAATTGCGATTTTAGGCTCGTACCCTTGTTGAGAGGTATGAGACCCCCGACAAGATTCGTTGTCTACGAGGTAAGGGAGAAAAGCTCAATGGTTGAGCATGTACTCCAATTGTCCGAGTGCTACAATCTCTTGAATCGAGTGGGAGTAAATCTTCCAGATGAGATAGTGACGGTTCTCCAAACTCACTTCCACCAAGCTACTAGAGCTTCATGATGAACTATAGCATATCAGGGATGAATATAATGATCCCTGAGATATTCGCAATGTTTGACACCGTGAAGGTAGAAATCAAGTAGGAGCATCAAGTATTGATGGTTAGTAAAACCACTAGTTTCGAGAAGGGCAAGGGCAAGAAGGGATACTTCATGAAAGGCAAATCAGTTGCTGCTCTAGTGAAGAAACCTAAGGTTAAAGCCAAACGCAAGACTAAGTGCTTCTATTATGAGGGTAACGGTCACTGGAGCGGGACTACCCTAGTTACTTGGTAGATGAGAAGGCTGGCAAAGTCGACAAAAGTATATTGGATATACATGAGATTGATGTGTAATTCACTAGTACTCCTAGTAGCACCAGGGTATTGGATACTGGTTTGGTTGCTCAGTGTTAGTAACTCGAAATAAAAGCTACGGAATAAACGACGACTAGCTAAACGCGAGGTGCGATGTGTGTTGGAAGTGTTTGCAAGGTTGATGTGATCACCATCGCACGCTCCCTCTAATTTTGAGATTAGTGTTGAACCTAAATAAGGGTTATTTGCTGTTTGTGTTGAGCATGAACATGATTAGATTGTGTTTATTGCAAAAACGTTTTTCATTTATATAGAATAATGGTTATGCTATTTGCTTGAATAAATACCTTCAATGGTTTATTGAATCTCGATCGTAGTGATACACATGTTCGTGATATTGATGCCAAAAGATACAAAGTAGTAATGACAGTACCACTTACTTGTGGCAATGCGACTTGAGTCATATTGGTGTAAAACGCATGAATAATCTCCATGCAGATGGATCTTTGGACACACTCGTTTTTGAATCGTTTGAGACATGTGAACCATGCCTATTGGTGTAAACGCATGAAGAAACTCTGAAAGGACATGGATGTCGCCTAGAGGGGGGTGAATAGGCGCTTTAAAATAATTACGGTTTAGGCTTGAATAAATGCGGAATAAAACTAACGTTTAATTTGTCAAGCACAAAACCTACAACAACTAGGCTCACCTATGTGCACCAACAACTTATGCTAAGCAAGATAAACAACTAAGAGATAGCAAGATATATGACAATAAAAAATATAGCTATGACAAAGTGAAGTGCATAAGTAAAGGGTTCGCGTAAGAGATAACCGAGTTACACGGAGACGATGATGTATCTTGAAGTTCACACCCTTGCGGATGCTAATCTCCGTTGGAGCGGTGTGCAGGCACAATGCTCCCCAAGATGCCACTAAGGCCACCATAATGTCCTCGCGCCCTCGCACAATGCAAGATGCTGTGATTCTACTAAGGGACCCTTGAGGGCGGTCACCGAACCCATAAAAATGGCAACCCTTGGGGGCGGTTACCGGTACCCGTACAAATTGCTCGGGGCAATCTCCACAACCTAATTGGAGACCCCGACGCTTGCCCGGAGCTTTACACCACAATGATTGAGGTTCAAGACACCACCAAGCTTCTAGGACGCCAAAGCTTCCACGAAGAACAATCTCTAGGGTACTAAGTACCAAAAGGTAATATGGCTTCTCAAACTTCACTTCCACTTATCACCGTGGAGAACTCAAACCGATGCAACTCATGCAATGGCAATAACACACAAAGTGGTCAAGTCCCTCACACTCAAATCCCTCCACAAAAACAAAAGATATGGAGAAATATGAGAGTAAGAACAAGGAGCTCAGAAAGAACTCCAAGATCTAGATCCAAGGGGTTCCCCTCACATACAAGAGAAAGTGATTGGTGGAGATCTGGATCTAGATCTCCTCTCTCTTTTCCCTCAAGAACTAGCAAGAATCATTGGAGGGATTGAGAGTTAGCAAGCTCTAAGAAGGTCAACAATGGGGGAAGAACATGAGCTCAATAGATAGATAAGTCCAAGGGGGAGAAGACCCCCTTTATATAGTGGGGGAAGAAATCAGACCATTACCCCCACTTACAGCCCGTGCACAGCGGTACTACCGCTAGCCTTGGTGGTACTACCTCTAGCCCTGGCGGTACTACCTCTAGAGAAAGTCTTCGCCAAAAGTCCGACGAAGAACAACCGCTCAGAGAGAGGAACTACCGTCCCGAAGCGGTACTACCGCCCACTCGGAGCGGTATTACCTCAAGGGAGCGGTAGTAAGAAATTACTACCGCTCCAGGGGCGGTACTACAGCTCCGAGGGCGGTACTACCGCTACAGGAGCGGTACTACCGCTGGCACGAGGAGCGGTACTACCGGTGGATACTGAATCTGCTCTAACTTTCGCATACAGACTCCGATTTCAACAAAACCAAGTTTGTTGGAAAGCTAACGACATGGGCGAACACAATCTTGATAGAAATATCAATAAGAAGCAACTGAGAAAAGGCCCATAAGAAAATGGTGAGAACCCTTCTTCGAATAAGACCGTTAAAAACTCCCAACATCGAAAACATCATAGAAGATGCATATGGACTCCGTTTTCGATGAACTCGAGCTTGTCATGAAGATGACCATAAGCTCTAGAACTCACGAAGAGAAACACCAAACAATAACCAAGAAGTATACTGCAAGGATGCAAATGGTTTGAGCTCTCAACGACCGATACGATCAAGCTACTCACTTGAGAGCCCCCCTTGACAGTACCGCAATCTATCCTAAAACAGAAAACCTATCAAGGGAAACCTATACCTTGCACCACGTCCTCTTGAGCTAGATGGTGATGATCTTGGCTTCCTCAAGATGGACCACCTTTCGTGATTGCGTTGGCTTGATGAAGACTAGTTGATTGCTCCCCCGTACTCACTATGTGTGAGCCACACTCAGCATATCTTCACAATTCCATTGCCACCACAATGGACGGCAAACTTCAAGCATGATATCTTCGTGTTGATCCACTTGAACTTGTACACCGCAATCTTGATGACGATCACCACTTGACGTCATCCTTCATGGGTTGTATGAGATCTTCCTCTAGACGCAAGCCCATGTAAACACACCTAACCCCCACATTGAACTCTCACGAAGACCATGGGTTAGTACACAAAACACGTAATGGACAATGCTTACCATACCATGGGATCACTTGATCCGTCTCGGTACATTTTGTATGCATTGTGTGTTGATCATCTTGATTTACTCTTTGTCTGACGATCTTGATCAACCTTGTGTCTCTATGATCATTCTTCGGATAATACCTTGAATACCATCTTGGTCATCATATAAACTCCTTGAATCCAACAGATGGACTTAAAGAAGTGCCTATGGACAAATCCTACAAATATAACTTAAGGCAACCATTAGTCCATAGGAATTCTATCAATTACCAAAACCACATATGGAGATATATGCTCTAACAATCTCCCCCATTTTGGTAATTGATGACAACCACTTCAAGAGAGTTTATACAAGGAAATAAGCATAACCAAGCGCACACATACAAAGCAATAATGCATGCGTGCAAGATGTAAATGCTTACGCAATAAAAGCAAAACCCTCTAAACATATCCAAAGTAAACTCTCTAAACTTCTCCCCCATTGGCATCGATTGCCAAAATGGACGAAAAGTTTAGAAAGACAATATGGTAGGTGGTCCTCCAAAAAGTGTGTACTTCTCAGCAAATGAGTGCAAATAAATACACAAATACAATGATAAGTAGTTGGAGGAAAACAAACTATATTGAGGACCCAAAGATTGTAAATAAAAGGATCGTATGCCACAAAGACATAAAAAAATAGAGGCAAGCAATCAAAAGATACCAGATGGAACAAACAATCATATGGTCCTTTCGAACCACATGAATAAAAGATATTATGATAAAGGCAACATAGTGTTTTATCAAAACTAGAGAAGCTCCCCATGATTTGTGCACTCATAAGAGATTTTTGTATTTGATACAAGTGCACAAAAATAGGATCGTTGCTCCGCCAAAATTAATAAAAACACACAACGAGTGCAAGAAGATAGATGAGACAATAAGCATATCACTTGCACAAAATAAATGGTTGAGCAACATGTAAAAGAAGCAACTTAAGAATAGGCTCAACCAAAATAATGTGTGTGAGTCATGGCAAAGCACTTGAGAAGATTAAGATAAGGATGAGCATTACTCATCAACATAGTCTTGATGAAATGAGACAGAAAGTGCAAGACATATCATTCCCACACGCACATACTAGAAAATGGGTTCACAAGCTTACTAATAAACAAAATAAGAACCAACGCTTGTGACAACCCATGGTGAAGATAGGAAATAAGAACCTTGTCAAGAGTAGGGATACCAATCGAAATGGCAAAACCCTGATCAAGACAAGCATGAGGAAAAATAATCTTCACGGCCAAAGAGTGCATCAAGATGTAGGAAAATAAGATACGCACTCAAGACAAATCCTTTCACGAAGCCACCAAAAACTTAAAAAGGAAATGCAACGGTGGACGTGAAAGAAAAGAGGATATCAATTAGGGATGTAAGCTCTCTCATGTGTAAAAAATTCAAAGTAGAAGACAATCATGATGATATATATCCACAAATAAGGATGTACATACGAAATGGTTACAAGAAGGAACAAACAAGATATCGAAAAGGAAGTCATAAATATATCAATAAGATCTTTGCTTGGAAGCATAGCACATGGCCTAATATTTTCTTATTGTACAATATGCACTTCCAACATACGAACATCAAAGACGTCCCAACTAGCAATAAGACATCATCGTTCGGATGCTTTGAGAAAGTAAACAAGTACTATAATAACGAATCAAGAGATTCATGCCATGATGCAACCTGGAAAAGAAAAGACAGGTTTGGGCCTTTGCAAGAAATGAATGCATGAAGTAGATACTTGTTACCGAGAAAACATTGGATTGATGTAGTAGATAGTTGTTCGTTGATCATCCTAACTTGGCTCCAATTATCACATGGTCTCAACACCTTCTTTATAGGTCATCCGAGCATCCAATGCATCTCCAATTGTTCCTGGAATAACAAAACAAACAAAATGGTGCCCAAGCTCGTTGGGACCAAAGAGTTAGAAAACCAACAATACATAAGACAAACTCCACATACATATGTGCACATAGATATGAATTTGAATTTCATGCACACTTTAGCCAATTTATGACAAGGTGGAGTTTCCCCTATATATTGGGTCAAAGAAGGAAAGCAAGCAAAAGAAGCTATATATAGTAAATATGAATGCTCATGGATTTCAAGAATCAACTCAACACAAAGTTGATAATACACCAGAAGACAAGGTATCAAGTGATAATAAGATACCAAACGAAAAACTATCACTTGAAGGATATAAATGAAAATATACCTCAAGGAATCAGATATCCATTGACACATGCCAAATAAAAGGAAACAAGATACCAATTGAAGGAAAACAAACACGAGGTATCTAGTTTCCAAAAGAGAGCTAGGTTCCAACAAACCAAACCCTCGACAAATTTTCATGATGGCACAAAGCATCATAAAGAGCAAGACTTTCCTCCCTTCAACACACACTTGATGGGAATCACAAAATTTTATGATGGGCGAATAAAGACAGTGTTCTAAAGAAAATACGATAGCTCACCCAAGGGATGTTCACTATATAGAATTTGCATTTAAATACAAAATGCACAAGATGGGATCATCACTTTCTCTATATCTATAAAAACACTAGACATGTTAAAATAGATCCACAAGAGGCAAGGAAGACAACCGAAACACAAAACCTAATGTAAAGACGATTAGCAATTCCTACCACATGATGGGAATACCAATTGTCAAGGACAAGAAGTATTTTGGAAGAAATACTCATTGGTAGATTGCAAATATATCCAACATCATATTTACCCATAAAACGCAAGCAAATGACACTTGTAGAGCTAACATGCCACCTACACTACAGGAATCAGCAATTTTGCCGACATGTATCATCTTTGTCGTCACCAAATCTTCGGGGTAGACGGCAAACGATTACTTTGATGTCATGGGTAGATGGCAAAAAAAATACTATCGTCAAAAATCACAAAAAACAGACGGCGAAAAACAACACACGGCAAAAGATAGTTTCGCCGTCAACTAGTTGGACAGATGACGGCAAAGGTAGCATTTTTGCCGTCTTCTTACGCCACGGATGACGGCAAAAGGTTGTCTACGACTGCGGTTAACGGACCTAGACGGACAGGCATTTTTGTTGACTTGTATTTGTGCAAGCTGACGGCAACAAGGGCGCTTTGACGTCCGCTACGGTATGTCGATGATGGCAAAGAGTGAAACAATAAAAGGAAAAAACCAGCGACACCCAGATCCTAAAAAAGTTCCCGTACAGAGTGAAAATATTAAAATGAAAACCGGAGCGATAGCGGACCAAAACAGTTCCCGTGACCTCTTCTCTCGCTGTCGCTGCTAGCTAGGGTTCCCCACCGACGCCGCCTGTCGCCGCCAGCCTCCACAGCCGCCACCGCTGCCCTTCCGGGCTACCGCTGTCGCCCTCATCGGTTGCCGTCGTCGTTGGTCCACGCGACATGGCGGGAGGGTAGGCCATCCCGCCACTCCGTTCTCGCCCCACCACGAGCGAGGAGACGGGCCGGTCGCACTTCCCCTCATGGGTGGACTTCTACGGCATACTTCGGATCCGTCGAGGCTCTGGTAAGTCCCTCCACTCTTCCTCACCCTATCCTCTCTGCCATCCTCTCTGCCTCACCCCATCCTCTCTCCCTCCCAGATCCATCACGCAGCTCATTCGTGTGCCCAGACGCCGACCCCATGAAGGACGCCGCTCGACCCCTACTCCGCTCTGTGCCCTCCATGTAGGACGCTACTCCAACCCTGCTCTAGCCTGAAGGTACTCCACCCATTTGAATGTTGAATGCTCATGCTGCATCAAGCTACTACATTCAGAATTTGTTGTACTACTACTATATGAAGTGGTGTTGCTATATGAAGTGGTGGTGCTGCCAAATGATGATGCGATGTTCAATTTTTGGCTAAATTTTTGTATCCTGATGCTCAATCGTAAATTAAATCTTCTTGCTCCATTTTACCTGATTGCAATTTGGGAGAATACTTATAGCAGTAAGATAACATGGAGTATTTCTTCACGCACTAGGAGTAGAAATTTTTTAATCTTTTCATTTTAGATCCAGCAATGAAGTTCCTCAAAATAGCTCTTTTACTGAATGTTGTTGAAAAGATATTGCTTTCTGAATAAAGTTCAGAACTCACAAGTACTTTCTGAATGTTGTTGAAAAGATATTGCTTTCTGAATAAAGTTTAGAGCTGTGCTTTCTGAACTGTGGAATCATGAATCATTTAGTCTGGTAATCTATGTTCCCAAATAATCTTCCAAATCCATTCTTCTCAGCACATTTTTTTCTTTTTGTTTTAAGCGCTTCCCCAGTACTAAATAGAAGTACTCCAAAATCAGCTTACAAAATGATGTTCAGGAAACAGCTGAGCACACCGACGACATCAGTTGGAAATAGCCGGACTAAAGGACCTATGCACATATCTGCAACCACAAGTGCAAGGTTTAATTCTTGCATGAACAGTCTGAATTGGTTGATGTTCTTTGTCCAGTCAAGATCTTTGTTCAGTCAAGATCTTTGTTCAGTCAAGTTGATATTCAGAACCTGCCATTTTCTTCCAAAACCTATGAATTTCTATCACGCCTTCATCTGTCAAGTTGATGTCAAACTTTGTACATAAATAACTTGACACATTAGGTTGATGTCAAGTTGGTAATCAGAATATTTATAGTTCCCCAAATTACAAAACATGATTCTAAACAGTGCATCTGACAAATTTTAAGGACACACAAAAGGACTCAGTTATCACTGTTAATTGATTGGAAAATGCATGCTTCCACGAGTTCACTGAATTTAGACTATTTACAATTTCTTAAAACACAAAACTGGATTCAGAGAGTTCATGAATAGTAAAAGTGGAGTCACAACAGTAGGACTATTCTTTTGAATTAACAGCTTCTGTTCCCAAAATTTAGTCAAGAAAATTTGGCAAATTCTCAAAATTATCTAGTGCAAATTTGGTAGTACAAGATTCAGTTAAGACCATAAGTGCATAAGAGTGCCTTTTTCAGAGTGTAGAGGAGATCCGATGGCAGCACAACTGCACAAGGAGCTAGTTCCTAGACGAGCAAAGGAGCAGCAGCACCACCACCACGGGCAGAGTAAGAGGAGCAGCACGCGCATGGGCAACGGAGCAGCAACAACACGGGAAGAGCTCCACCGGTGACGCGCGGCAGAGCAGCAACATGAGCGTTCCGACGTTTCTTGTCCATATGATCGAGACCTAGGCACGCGCAAGAGCTCGAGGAGGACGAGCTCCGCCGTATCGTAGCGGAAATTTTCGGCGACGGGCATATTGGATTGCGGCGGATCAGTTCCTGGACGGCGGTGGCAGAGAAATTCGTGGACATTTATGGCGGATCAGTTCCTGGACGGCGGCCACACAGAAATTCCTGGACATCTATGGCGGAGCAGTTCCTGGACGCGCGACGCCGGAGTTGGGCGGCGCCTGCCCCTGGCGATGGATGGAGGATGAAGATGGAGACATGAACATGTTTTTAACAGTTTAATAACTACGAGGTCCTTTTTGTGAAACTGCCATTACACTACGCACCGGGCAATCTTTTCCGAACGGAGGGAGTATAAGATAACAGTGAAGTTAAAATAGAAGTCGGAAACCAAGTCTTTCCGTTACATGATTTGCAGGAGAATCTCATCACAAAAAGAAAACTATTTGGTTGATTTTTATATGCATTCTGCTACTACCAAATAAAGTAAGAATTTTTGCCTCCAAAAAAAGCACATCGCATGTATATTTATGTACCACATGGGTCTAATACAAGAAAAATGGTTCCATATTTTATCTATATTTATATATAATATCTCTTTGTATATCCAATATAGTTCCTCATTTAAACCAAGTAACTAGCCCATGCAGGTCGCACGGGTTGGCGACTAGTTTACCTAATCAGAAATTTGTAACGTTAGCCTGCTAGATCACTTGCTGAAATAGTTCTGTGCAATCTAAACTTCGAGAGGGCTGTCTATATTTTATTGAATCAGCATTTTCTGTGTTTAGTTCATACAAGTCTGTTGTGGTGTGGGTGACTCATGATTTACGAATGCAAATCAATGACTTGTTTCGATAGTGTATTTACCAGACGTTAATGATCATTAACCTCTCTTTTTGCCATATGGTGTTTATCTAATTTACTGATACGAAAATGAGTAATTGTGATGAACCTCTTAGCCTAATTATTGTTTCTTCTGACTAGCTACCGGTGGCGCTCGATGTGGTCGCCTACTTTATCACACAACTCCTTTGACCATCACGTACAACCCAACATGGGTGTTGCAGGTTGCTCTCTCTCTCTCTCTATCTCATATTTTCAAGGTCATTTATCTTCGTAATATTTACCTCTCATGGTAGTTGCTTCTTTGTTTAATAGTTATCTATCTACTCCCTCCGCCTGGAATTACTCGACGCTCAAAAATATAGTGCTAGATACATCCGTTTGAGCGTCGAGTAATTCCGGACGGAGGTGTAGTACTTGTGTTATCTAGCATCTGCTGGTGTTGTCAGTTTGGTACTTTCTTATTTCTGGGATGTGGACTGTCGTAATTCTGAACCGTCGTTAGTTACTTGTGGAATTGTAAACCATTCATCTTCCGACAAGAAAAAAATGCTTACACTCTTCACAGGGGAAGATAACTCCCTATGTCTAGAACAGGAGCTGGTAAATTAAAATTTGAATAATGACCAGAGAGCTACCTGTGGAGGAGTTTGAAGTTTTAGTTTCAGCTCATCCGAGTAGAATTCATAGACATCAAGCTCCAGATAGTAATCCACTTTCTGGCAAGAACAGAAACATGCATTGCAATATATGTTGACAAAAGAGGTCGGGTGCAGGATGTCGGATTGCAGTATCAAAATAGACTAAGGCCTAGTTGGGCAACACAAAATTTTTAAAATTGTGGTAATTCAAAACCTCAGTTTTTCAAGGCGTGCTAATCAATACTTTGGTTTCTCAAAACTGCAGTTTTTCTCTGTTTCGCCAAAACCAGTGGTTCATTTGGTAATTGTAGTTTTACTGTAGTTTTGACCTGACTGCACCTAACTAAGAAAACCTCAAGGGACTGATCTTCCTGCAAAAACGGCCGCTCAATACATGCAGCCATGCCTTGCACACAAGTCCTCTTGGCCTCTCCAGGATGCTAGGTGTTGTAGCAGTCTGTAGAGTATAACTACCTCCTGTATTGGCAAGCAACCATGCCATACCATACGATCATGTAACCTAAATGCCTAGTCATCAGTTAGACCATTACGACGACGGCTGGAAGAACATACTCACAAACCAGCGAAATGCAAGATAATGACCTATCCTTAAATGCGTAGTAATCAGATTAATAATCAGGAGAGAGTTTGCACCTCGTTTAATAGATAATAAACAGAGGAGGAGTGGGAGGCCTTCGATTTCTCTCGGCTCAGTTTAGAAAGAATCTGACTAAGATGAGAAAAATGATGAATGAGAATTATGCTCTTGCCTAGGCAACTCATTGATTCTCGACTCTCTTGTGTAAATAGCAGTCCGGCCCAGTGATGGGGAGACCTTCTCAAGTTCTATCTTTTATTTAGCACAACTAACAACTACTTGTGATAAAAAAAAGAATAATTACAAATGATCCTTTTATTTAGATGAATACCTGCCTTTTATTTAGATGAGTACCTGCCTTTTATTTAGATCAGTAATCTAGCTGCCTTTTATTTAGATGAGTAATCTAGCTGCCTTTTATTTAGATGAGTAAGAACTGGATAACCTTTATTTATTGTGTGCCAAAATCTGACATATGTGCATGACTTCATCTTGTAGGTTGTCATACGGATGTTCTTTGGACTACGATATTGACATGAAGACATTTATCGTAATGCCAAATTTTATGCCAAATATTATGACATGGATTATATATATGATGTTATATATATGATGTATATATATATGTAGTAATGCCAAATATTATGACATGGATTATGGATGTTATATATATGATGTATGGATTATGGATGTGTTATATGATGTATGGATTATGGATGTGTTATATGATGTATGGATTATGGATGTTATATATATGATGTATGGATTATGTTATATATATATATGCTGTATGGATTATGTTATATATATACATATGTTGTATGGATTATGATATATATATATATGCTGTATGAATTATGTCTATTTATGATCTTTGCAATCATGTTCATGACAACAAACAAAATGTCATATTTTGCTGTCATGTACATGC